>NC_066583.1:63747497-64377497 GCF_024323335.1 Lathyrus oleraceus
GCTTTTATCGCCCGGGCTAAAGAAACATCCATAGTCCTGTAAACATGCTCACCTTTTTAAATGAGAAAGAAACTAATACTTCAGAACTACAGTCGCAAACTCAACATAATATACAGAACCTCAATTGTAATTTCAGTATCAATCCTGGGGCTAGACAAAAAAGTGCTGATGAACATGGGGGATTTCCATGCCGAAGGTGATTCGAAGCTTTTCCTATAAGGTGTTCCGCCAAAACTGAAATCAAACAAGAAGTTACTCAAAAACAATGTGATCCATTAAACAAAAACTTTGAAAATTTTGTAGCTAACAATATATAATCAATTTAAAGAATATTACATGTTATTTCTTTCAAAACCACCATCGTTTCCGGTTTGATCGCCCATAATCTCTCCTGGGCCTGATGGTGTACAGACGGATTGTACACAAGTAACAGAAACTGAGAGTCTTTCGTGCTCCTTTAATCGAACACAAGGAGAGTTAAGTCTTGAAGCTGGCTTTTTATGACTTCTAGCACTTAAACTAAGAACTATGTCTGATTTCAATCCAATTTGACGAGGAGAATACAACGACGGATCATTGATATCATGTTCAACCAGAACTCCAGAAGGCTGTTGCACCTGACCAATAAAATGTTAATATTTACAAATTCTGGACTGCAACTAAACTATAAGAGAAAAAAAAGATTTTGGAGGGAAATAACAAGTTCTGCATAGTAATAGTAATACTTACAATTTCAGCAACAGGATCAATATCATTCTTCATCTTAGAATTGGCATCTAGAGGAGACTGCTCAATCATCTTCTGAGAGTTACTTTTCTCCTCTACCTTAAAAGCTGGTCTACAATTTTCTTTATCATCTTCAATACCTTGAGCCTCTACCTTAAAAGCTGGTCTACAATTTTCTTTATCATCTTCAATACCTTGAGCGTCATTATCATCAAACATGACATCCAAACGAGAAAAGTTTGTAATCAAAGTTGATGTCATGTCAATCTCATGTTTCTTCTCCATTCTTCTATCTGATAGTGGAGTTAAAAGGTCTCGGTTTCTTTTCTTTTTCATTATGGATGGTGTACTAGTAAAAGTTTTAGCAGCACCTTTTAACAAAGCCTTTGGACTATCAATGCGAGAAGGTGAGTCCCACAATCTAAAAGGAGTAAGACAGTTCATAGATGACATCATAAACTGGCGTATACCTAAGGGACTGAATTCTTGCTGCATATCACCGGACTGTATAAGATCACAGCTCATGAAAGGTATATCCAAGCTTGGAAAACGAGGTGGTTCATAACAGAGTTTCCCTCCTGCTTCCTCCTGTTTTATATGTGCCTTTGCTTTTTCATCAATTGGATAGCAAGTTTGCATAGTATCTGATCCACAGCCAGAACTATTTACAGGGACCAATTTTAAATTTCCATCTTTCCCAACATCTTCAAATCTATTGTTATCATTGGCATAAATCAAGCCATCGTGTTCTCTCGAGACACAATGTTGATCCTCAGAGCCTACCAATGGATTGGCATCGGCAGCATACATCTCCATCCTACCACAAGATGACTGACAAAGAGATGAAGTGCATCTAGACAAGTCAACATTATTTACTCCTCCCAAGGAAAAGCATTCATCACTCATTGCCTCTGAAAACAGGAATCTGCTGCATTCATCATTAGTTACCAACATGTTTTGTTCTCCTTCAACATTGTCCATAGATGAAGGCTGATATTCATATGGAACAATCATCATGTTATGACTTTCACTGGGAGCTAACGAATCATTTTGCAACTGTGATGATTCCTGCCCAAAGTCAAGGGAGGAAATGTTGGACAAAGCATGTAAATTAAATTGGTAATCCACGTTAGCAGAGGAACTTCCGGGTTGGTTTGAATATTTCTGATCAAATGATTCTTGGCAAGTAACATCATCCAGAGACAAGTAATATGGCTCTGAACATGACGCTTGATTAGATTCTTCATTTGCAATGTACTCTTCTCCATTTTGCATAACAACAATTCTCAACTCTCTGCCAGACGGAAAGTTATCAGCATTAGCTGATTCCTGGCTACACTGTGAAACTTCCTCACCTTCAGTCCCCCTAGGACCATTATCATCTACACTAAACTGCAACCTTGCACAGGATGAAGCAATAGGTTGATTTGGATTTCCAACAAGTTGTACGTTTTGAAACTGAGCAAGCAAGCCCGACGCTAAGTAAGAATCTAATTTCTTTTTGACAGAACTATTCCAGTGGTTCTTTATTGCATTGTCAGTCCTGTTTTCCACAATGAAAAAATGAACATACATAAGAAACTGTGATTCAAAAATGAAGTGACAGCATGGTTTCATGCACTTTTCAACCCTCTCCCTTATTTAAATCAAATAGAAATTTAACGTGTATTTACCTTCCAGGCAAAAACTTTGATAATTCTGCCCATCTATTCCCATAAATCTGATGAGCATGTATTAGAGCCAACTCTTCTTCCTGCGTCCATGCTTCCTTATTTATAGAAGGATTAAGATGATTATGCCACCTAATAATTTTTCATTAGTTATTGATGAGAATGAGAATTGGCTACTACCGCCCCCCAAAATATTTGATTTATATATAGGGCAATAAGGAAACGATAATCAGAATATATACAGTGTACTCTAGTTTAATGTTGTGCACTCTAGAATAAATACAGTGTACTCTAGTTTAATAAACACAGACTTAATTAGTAGAAATCCAATAGTCATACCTTTCTCGACATTGCTTTCCAATACGTCCAGGTAAATGTTGTGCTATAGTAGACCACTTTTTAGGCCCATATTTGTTTACCAAATCAACGATTGTTTCATCCTCCTGTTTGCATTCAGATCAGTTGGTAAGTTAATAACAGAAAATGAATAGACTAGAATAGAATAATAGATCTGAACCAACAAAAAATTATCAAGTATATAATCAACACAGGCAAGAAATAAGAAGTAGATATTACCTCTTTAGACCAAGGACCTTTGATAAGTTCTGGATTTAAGACTTTTTGCCACCTATGCAGGCATTGTACATCAGTTCTATCCTTGAAACACTCCGCTACAAACACATTGGACAATAGTAACAAGTCACATCAAAATATTGCATAATGCTAGAGAGATTAGGTGTAAAAACTATTAAAAAATGACACAACCAATGCTCAGTTAACATCCTCAGTTAAGCCTTTAAAGGTCCAACTGAAGACACTCGTATAACTTAATAAGAATAAGAAATTGACACAACCAATGCTCACTAAAGACCTACACAGCTATAAGAAGTAAGTTGTGAAATTAAACTATGATGAGCAACATCATGATGTACTCCATGCTGCCAAACCTTACCTATTTTTTTCCAATTCTTTCCTTTAAAACGCTCAACAGCCTTCCGCAAAATATCGTCCTGCAGAAACAGAATTCATGTATGTCACTTCGTCATATAATACTTTTTCAGATATGAAGATATTCAAAGAAAAATTGCATCAAAATTTCTAAAAGTACATATTTGCCAAAAATACTATGAATGCCAATACATTATTAACCCATTTATGGACTTCAAAAACTCTACAAAATAACTATGATGATTGAAAGTGATAAAATTAATACAAAAAGTTCAACAGATGCGTAGTTTAACAAGATACAATATTTATTGTGCATCTACAAAAACAGATGATAAAGTTGCAGACTTTCAACAGAAGAAGTCTTCTAGCAATGCAAAGTAATATTGCCAAACTTTAGAAAGATGTAATATGATCAAGTACTAAAAAATTTACCTCCTCAGCTGTCCAATTTCCTTTGGTGGATCGCCTTGTAGGGCCAGTAGTCCTTCTGCAAGTACATGCTTTATTGTAAGAGAAAACTCAATTCACCAAATATGATAATTTGTAAATAAGGACTTATTATGGATTACACACAAAAAAATCAAAAGGAAAAATGTATATTGCCTTTTGCATAAAAAATTTTGAAGGCTAAAATTTTATATTGCCTTTTGCATATAAAATTTTGAAGGCTAAAGATGGATTCAAAACGTCAAGCTGAGAAAATTGAGAAAAGTATCATTTGGTCTTGTCATGTGCAATTTCATACACTGGTGTTAGACCCACAATAAGGCACCAATTGGAAGTGTTGAAGGAATGTGGTTTCTCAAAATTATAAAATGTGGTTTCTCAATCAACCAAATAAAAGATCTACTAGCAATTGTTTAAATTTAAGAAGTAATTAGGATGAAATTATGAGTAAAGTTTAGGAAAATTGTGATGAAAGATAAACTAGTTTGGAAAACAAAGATCCACTCCCAAAAGAAAGCAAATTAATGCCCCAAGCATAAACATGCAAATCGTTTGAGGCATCAATATCAACCTTATCTGTGAGGTTAAATTTTTTCTATAAAACACAGACACAGACACATCTGAGTCATTATATAATGAAAATTTTACTTCCAAAAGGGCTATCTGAGATGAAAACAAAAGATGATTATAAGAATTACCCATGCAATGGTCTAATTTTCTGTACAGTATCAGATGGACCCGAAATTGACCTCTCACTTCCCATTGTATACCGCAACTCGGATTGAACTGCAACTATCTTCACAATTTGTTCTCCAAATCATTATAATCCCTAATCCACACTTAGGAAGTTGCAACAAAAACTTCTGCAAAGAAACACACAAATCAATATAAATTGAATTCAAATTTTAAAAATAAAATAAATTGCAACCATACCAAACAATAATTAAGTAAAAACAATATTCAAATTTTCAAAAAAACTGGGGAAAAGCACCGTATATAATGATTATTACTTTGATTGCAAAAAATCTACAGCACAAATAAAAAAGAGCATTAAAAAAAATCAATAGACTCGATCCTTTCAAAATCAAACAATTATAGTGTGAAAAAAAAAGTTACGGAATTCGAATTCAAATTCAAATTAAAGTAATCACAAAACTCAGATTTCAATGAACATTTAAATTTCTAAAAATTAGTATCGGCATTAACAAATCATGAATGCATGAATGCGAGATCGACGAATAAAAACAGTGTAGAAATAAAAAAGAAACCGTTCAGTGACGACGAGATTGAGCTTCAGGAAATTGAAACGGTGAGAAAATGCAGATCCAAATGAAGAGATATTGAAGAAGATCTACAAGTACAAATCAACACTCAGAGATGGTTGAAGGAAGATGAAAGAGTTTTGGCGAGAGAGAAAGTGTTAATGGAAATGCTCCTCTCTCTATATTCAAAATTATAGAGGCGGAATCATGAAATATACAAATCATTTTTTATAAGATTTTTTCTTTTCTTTTTTCTTTTTTTTTTTTTGAGAAAAAAGTTACAAAATTTTAAATATCGAACATCTTTGGAAAATGAACGGTTATGATGAGAAACGTCCGAATCAAGGTTCACGTTATGATCATTACCTTGCATTTTTTCAAAAAGTGCAACGGCCATATTTATTTTTCTAGTTTTTTTTCTTACAACAATTTCTTTTTTTGGTCTCTTTCTACTTTGTATGTTTTCAAAATTTCTACAAATGAATTAAAAAAATAATAATTTGTGTATATTTATTTTACAGATGCATTTGATTATATTCCATATCTATCCATCCAAATAAACAATGCAGAAACCGCATCATTTTTATCCTACTTGATATTAGATTTTAAAAAATCACTTAATATATTTTAAATTATTTTATATTACTAATAAGTTTAATGAAAATGTTGTAATTTAACAAAAATATATAAATGATGTAAAAATTACAATCTGATTTTAGCGGATCCTTTTCACATAACATATTATATCAAAATATTTTCTTTATTAAAAATAACTATCAAGAAAATATCTTACGGGAAATGAAAAATCTAAAAAATAATATAAGAGCGTAAAAGATAAATGAAAAGGTTTAAATCTGACCGATGGATTTTTTTTAAAATAATCAAATTTTCAAAAAATAATTCAAAAATAACAATTTTTTTAAAAAAAATATCAAAATAACCACATTTAATAGAGGATGCGCCAGATGAACTGGCGCATCCCTTAAACATCAAGAAGAGGCGCCCAAGGCATTGACGTCTGCATTTGGCTCCTCATGAGGAGGTGTCAATGCTCTTGGCGTATGCATTGGCCCTCACGGAGGAGCCGCCAATGCCCCTGGCGCCTGCATGGTGCCTTAAGTGGAGGTGCCAATGCCTCTGGCGCCTGCATGTTGTTGACATGTTGGACGCCTAGCCTCTTGGCGCATGCATTTTATGCCTTCTGTTTATAAATATCACGCCTTTGATGCAATATTTTTCACACAAAATCATCCCCTACTACCATATTTTATCTAATTCAACTCCACTCTCCTTCAAGTTTTTGTATTTTAACCATGTTTGCATACATTCAGAAGCGAAATACCGATGTAATATTTTTCGCCGCTGCGGCTCCGATACAGATTCGTCTCTGGAACACATATACGTTTGAACGTCTTAATCGGACGTTGTACAGTTGGTTATGGAGAAATTGGAGATGGTGAAATGATTAGAAGAATACAATGGCTTGTGTCCACGTTCAACCAAAATGGAGAAGTGCGTGAATGGGTGGATATTAAGACCGACCAAGACGCTCGTAGGATGATCCATTACATGTTCAAAAAAAATTTGATGGTTGTAATCGCATAGTTCTTGTATTCTAGTTGTTTTAATTGTTTGTGTTATTGTTTATGTAATGGTATTTTCGTCACAGACGTCTAATATGAAATAAATTTAGTTTTTCATATATTGCAACAAAGGTACATGTGAATTTATCTGGTTGTGCTCGTTCCAACACTAGGAAAGTTATTACGATTTTGACCTGGCTGACGGCATGAACTACATAATCTAACCATTTTGTTCGCCGTATCCATTTCGGTTCGAATCCAGGTGCTGTTTAGGCGACCATTTTTCTTCCTTCGCATAACTTCGTTGTTCCAGACGATGTCCCCTTGATATTCTGGCCAGTAATCCTCTTTTGCCACTACGGATAAACTAATTTTATAAACATTTGATAGACTGGTGACTTTGTAAACTTCAGATAGCAAGTATGATGGATCCCTTCGAACCTTTGAGCATGCCGCAATGACATGGGAGCAGGGCGTACGAAAGGCTTGGAACTTTCCGCGGTCGCACCAACCTCTATCTAGTTCGACTCTATATTGTCCCATCGGCATGCCCTAATTGTGATCCATGGACTCGACAACACTATACCAACCTTTAGTGCGGTCAAACACCGTGACTACATGTGTGTTTGCTTTGGCAGCTTCATGTTTAATGAATTTCATTGAAGCATCACTAAACAACTACCCAGATTGCAACACTGAACTCCATTTGGAACGTCTGCTCTCAAATAGCGCCCCTAGCCTGAAATATGTTGCCTGCACCAAAGCGGTTATAGGTAGGTTACGGATCCCCTTGAAGACAGAGTTCATTGATTCCACAAGATTTGTTGTCATGTGGCCCCAACGTTGACCGTTGTCGTATGCCCTAGTTCACTTCTCCAATGGAATACTATCGATCCACCATACTGTATATTCGTTTGACAATCTTATTTCTTTGCGGTAGTGTTTGAAAGAAGGTTCTGATAATGTGTAACCTGCATTGACAACCTTCTTCCACGACGTCTTATCTTTGATTTCTCGCATGAAATTCTTAGCAATATGTCTAATACAGAAGACATGTGTCGAAGGAGGATTTTGTCAGCCACTAAAAAAATTTATTATATGCACTGATGATTGAAGGGTGTCTGTCGGAGATCAAACATAAGTTAGGCTTAGGTGCAACGTGCAATCGGAGATTTCTTAGGAAAAAACTCCATCCCTCAGCAGTCTCCCATTCAACTAGGGCAAAGACGATTGGAAAAATGTTGTTGTTGCCATCTTGTGCCACTGCCATCAGTAACGTGCCTTTGTATTTCCCGTATAACCATGTACCATCAATTTGTATAATTGGTTTATAGAAAGAAAAACCTATGATGCATGGTTGATACGCCTAGAACAGATGGTGGAATATTCCATTTCCAACAGCACACGTCCCATTTGGTGTATACGCAGGAAACGTTTCCAACTTGACAATAGTCCCTGGAGCATATTGTTTTAGAACCAACAAGTATTTTGGAAGTTGTTTGTAAGACTCCTCCCAATTGTCAAACACTTTTTCAACAACCTTTGTCCTAGCTATCCATGCCTTCCTATATGATGGAGTGTACTCGTACTCTGCCCCAATATGTGAGATTATTGTACTCACCTTTAACGATAGATTGTCTCCAATGACAGACAATATTTCATCGCATATTAGCTAAAGAGCTTAATTTTCGATGATCCTGCATTGGGTTTGTCAGCGTGCATGTGTAATCTGGACCGATGGATCCAATCTCCCAAGACTCTCCCCTCTTTCTCTATGAAGTTGACAACCTAAAAAGGCAGTGGTCATTCGGACAATAAATTTTGTACCTCAATGCGTTAGTTCTGTCAACTCTGAAATCAACTGATAGTTGCAAGTGAAATTTTTTAATGGCTTTTACACATTCCTCTTTTGTGCGAAATGTGTCTCCTTGTTTCAAAGATCCTTGCATTTGCACATAAGGATTGTACCATATATCTGATGAAGGTTCATCGAAACCCAAATTCAACTTTGTCATGTGTTGGGGTGGACAATATACATGACTAGCCGGTATTGGCTCCTCTTCCTCATCAGCGTTCACCATTGAATCAACCATGATCTCGGCTTCTTCTTCTTCGTCATCTGGAACATTCACCTCAGCTTGTTCGTCATCAGTTTCACAAAACACTTATGACTGATCAATGAAATGAGACTCTTGTTGTTGATGTGGTAATATATACAACTCTATATCGTTGTGTCCAGATTGTTCGTGACTGACAAACATATGTCGAACATCGTTATCATCTCGAATCTTCTTCTGATAAAACTTCACCTGGTTTTCTACAAACCAGACCATATTTTTATAGATGATTTGGCCCATATTACTGCATTGCAATTTCTTTTCTTTCTTTATTTCAGATGTGAAAATTTTGATCGTCGATTTATTGTAAACTGAGTTACCTATGTGTTGTGGAAACAAAAACCGAATAATTGATGATTAAATATTTCACCTTCGATATGGGCACTTATCATGTAATGTTGTGAGGAAGACACTTTTTAAAATCTAACTTTCTTTTCTATGCTGAAATTGAATGCATTGCTAAGTTGTTCATCTGCACAAACTTAAATAGCATAAACATTGAATGCATTGATCACTCGGTTCATCTGCACAGACTTGACCATGCATGCAGTGAAAAGAATACGCATGCAGTGACAAGAATGACAAGAACACGCACGTGCCCAAGGAATCTCCGTGGCAAGGAATCTCACAAGAGAATCTATGCCCTAATAGTCTAAACAAGCGCCCATTCCCTAGGCGCATAAAGCAACATAAGCGCCAAGAGGAATGGCACCCCTTCTATAGAGGTACACCTAGGCTCCAAGAGGAAGGACGCCTCTTCCTTGCATGTGACTATTCACATGCAGGCGCTGTCATACCCCGATTTTGATCCTGAAATTTTTCATTTTTTCTTTTATTTTTGCATTTGCATACATTCATCAGTATAAAATGGTTTTTAATCACTGGACTTTTGTAATTTTTCAATATTTGATTTTAATTTCAAATTAAGTTTAATTCCAATTGTCAATTTAATCTTAATTGTTTATTTTTACTAATGATTAAAACTCTAATCGATTTTTATTTCCAAATGAATGTTAGAGTTGATATCCAAGTAATCTTAAATGAATTATAGATTAATTTGATTGTAATTTGATTTTTGCTGATTTGTTATTATTATCTAAATTGATATTTAGATTAGTTTTGGAATATTCCTAAAATCCATATTCATTTTATAACCACACCCAAATTCATTTTTTAACCATAATCCATTTTAAATCCAACCCATAATTCATTATCCAAACATTTTCCATTTATCCAATTCATTTTTCATTAGTACATTTCATGATATTTTATATATCCTAATAAGACAAAATGAAGAAAAAAATTGGAATTGATGAGCAAGATAACATGAAGCCCACGGCGGTAGCTGGTACGGTGCAAATGCAAAAAGTGAAATGGAAAATGCATCATGACAATCCATGCACTTTTGTACATAACAGCATAACAAGGAAGTTTCCATAGTAGAATTCATGCTAAATTCACATGATAAACTCATTTTAATAGCCAATTCAAAAACAACTGAGCAACCATTAGTTCAATCTTATTTTTATGACAGTATGTTGGTTTAGCCTAAACAGTTTCACAACACCCCAAAATGCCGCACGCCGGCGCCGAAAGCAACAACATGCCAAGCTGCTATACCAGAAGCATTACAAAAATGGCGGCATCACCGTAACCGCAAAGGCTGAACCATTTCACAAATCCAGTTGCATAATGCATGACGGTAGACTGCATATGGCCTGTGATAATACCTGCAGAACCATATCAACCGTGTCATGGAATCTCGCGAAACATAAGGAAATGCTTTGTTGCAATGCAGTCGACCAATCAGATCATAAATCCATACTGCCAGTCAACATATGCTATGCACATTGATTATGAGCCTAAGGCTGCGGACAGTTGTGGAATGAGAGAAATTTTTACCTGTTGCAGACATGTGCTTAACCTCATCCATAAGCACCAAGCAAACCGTGAAAGGTCTGATGCAAGACAGAATGTTAACAAGAGCAAGCCAAGTCTTGGAAGCAACATCCTGCACCGGTTAAGACGGAGCTGTTAGTTCAAGCACAGTTGACTCGTGAGTTTGCAATCTGGTCTCCATCTTTAGCAAGAGATTTCAAACAGATTTTGGAAACGGCACCTCGCCTGCTTGAAGAGTTCATGAAGATGGCAGCCACCAACCTACCAAATCAATAGAAGAAATAAAATGTCAAAATAAAATATTTCAAACAAGGCATGCTTTTCCTGAATATCAAGCTACAAATTCCAATTTGTCGTTAAGCTATTTTGCATTAACCTTTGGGGAAGTAATGGATAAAGGAGGGGATGTTCGGTTATCTTCACCTGCTGCAGCAGAATCCCAAGGACGCCTAGCCTCTAGAGCCTGTTATCCCCGTCTACAAATGCCGGGCCTGAGCAAGTGGAGAAAGCTCTGAAGTGTTTACCAAATGCGACAAACAAAACTAAAGGAAAAGAATTGGAGATTTTTGTTAGCAATATTGCCGGACAATAATGGTTCTCTTGATAGTAATCTCAAACGTGTTTGCGAAACAGACCTTGGTATTAGTTTCACGGTGCCGTCTAACAAAGCATGTCTTCAAAATCAGCAAACAGTATCTGGCTAACGTAGAAGCAGTCCTAAAAATGATTTGCAAGATATCAGCCTTAGATGAATGAAACAGCAAAAGCAATGCTAAGGAAGATCATGAAATGAGATACTCCTCGTGTAGAATCTTTCAGTAAAAATTCTGATAACTACTTGATTGGTGACGGCACATCCCCATCCAAAGCAATGGACAGTAGTAGCTCTTCAAACTGGAGTTCCAGAGTAACTCTTCAGGAAGTTCCTCCATCTTCAGTGCAGTCTTCTCACATTCCAGCTACAACAGGAGCTCGACGACACATACCTTCTCTAGATGTACCTCAAGCTGCAGCATCTGAAAATGTTATACAATCCCTAATTCTCAAGCAGATGTTGTCATGCCTGACTTACCTCCACCACCGGATGAACCGTTCAAAGTTTGCATCAAGATCTTCCATCAGCAAAATATACACCTGCAAGGTTAAAACAACAACAAAGCTCTTCAAATGGAAACGTAAATTTTATTGAAAACAAGGCTCTTTCGAACTACTCCAAGAACTTCAGTTTGACCAAACTTCTGATTCAGCATCAAAGGGTATTGTTGGATTGTGTAGTGATGCCACGGCTAGTTTATTCTATGCATATGAGCAAAATTCCATCTTTCAGGTGTCTATCAACGATGAAGGTCGAGATGTGTGGAAAGTGTATCTTGACTTGAGAGAATATGCTGCCGCTTTAGCAAATTGTCGTGACCCTTTTCAGAGGGACCAAGTATGTTTAGTGCAGGCTGAAGCCGCATTCTCCTCCAAAGATTATTCAGAGCTTCATCTTTCCATGCCAAATCAATTATATTTTATCATTTGAGGAGGTCACTTTAAAGTTCATCAGTGCTGGTGAACAGGATGCTTTGAGGACTTTCTTATTGCGGAAGCTTGATAATTTAGAAAAAGGATGACAAATGCCGAATAACAAAGACATCGACATAGCAACATCGACCCTGAAGCAAGAACAAGCTAATGCCAATTTCCAGTTACCTGCCAAAATCAAATGCAACAAGGCAGACAAAGTTACTAAAGAATTCACTACGGTAAATAAAATAATTACCAAGCCAGTAAGTCCAGAAATTTCCCAAAAAATAGGATTAAGACAAGAATCAAGAAGAAAGGTTACGGTAAGGGTACCTTTTCGAAATCTATCATCAAACAGGCTAAACTCCAATTCTGAGCATCCAAAAGCAATCCTGAAGCATTCTCCATTGGACCATTGAGCATCACTTTCGAAACCCTAATCCGTGGCATAAATAGAAGAGAGTGAATCAAAGAAAGGGGAGCTAACGGCGAAAATTGAAAAGAAACCCTAAATCAAAAAATTTCAAAAAGCAAAAACCCTAATCAATCAGAGGCGAAGAGAGAAGAGGAACCGTTACCTGAACCGTTGAGACATCGCCAAAGGTGAGCCCGGTTTGTTTTCCTTTATCTCTGTTTCCATTTTCGTCTTCAAGTTTGATAGCGTGAGAGAGATGAGAGAGATGCGATGAGAGGTGAAGGATTGAGGGCAAGTTTAAGGCATTGTGAGAGAGTGAGAGAGTGAGACGGAGAGTGATATGCATGCGAGCGAGGGAAAGGTATTGTGAGAGAGTGAAACGCAGGTGAGTGAGGTTAGCGAGAGAGAGTGAGTTTGAACGGTGGAGTGAGAAGGAGTGATACCGAGAGGGAGAGGTACGTTGAGCTTCTGTTACGTTTTTATTTTTTCTTTTAATTTATTTCAAATAGGATAAATAATAAATAATGAAGAACATTCATTTTTCCTAGGATAGTATTTAATAGTGTTATTTTATATTTCCAATTTCTCTTTGAAAACCCAACAGCCATGCGGCTGGGTTTAATTACCAGTAGACGATAGTTTTCTTTCATTTTAGTTTTTATTTTAATCCTTTTTCTTAATTTATTTTAGTTTATATATTTAGGTTAGTCTTAAAATAACAGTTAGTTGTTAAATAGTCTAGTGGAGAGAGGGTAGTGCTGTAATCCCAAGAGGAGTGGGTTCGATACTCGTAGATAGTACTTCTAGTACTTCTTTTTTTAGTATTTCTTTTCTTTTTAGCATTTCATTTTTTATTTCTTTTTAGTATTTTATTATCTTTTAGCATTTTGTTTCTTTTAATAGTTTTTTATGTCCATGTTTTTTTTATTAAATCCATCATGCCTACAAAACCATTTTCAAAAAAATCATACTTTTCCCGATTTAATATCGAGCCCTTTTTCACACCCTTGTAAGTCGATTGCTTTTTTTAAGCATCGCCATCAACCTCACATAGCTTACTCTTGGGCTTTCTTACAATGAGCCGGTTCTCTTGCACTTACACTCATGCATTATTTATTTGGGTCCGATTTAATTATTTCATGATTTTTTAATCCCCATTTAACAAGATGTACCCCACTCCCCCGATGTGTAATAATCTTGTACTATTTCATTTCTTTATTTGTTTGACTATTTAGTTAGGTACTAACACAAGAATAAAATCCACAATTTCAAAAATACAAAAATATGACTCGATCCAACGTCGAGTATTTTTCCAATAAACAAATCAACTCATTCCTCCCTTCTATTCCATTTTCTTTCAAATTTCATCAAATGCTTGATTCAACGTCAAGCCATTTTCATAATAAAAACTCAAAAATATTAATTCATAATTAAGACTTTTTCAATAAAGATGGAAATGGAACGTGGTGTATACCACGCACTCCTGAGACTAGGATTCGAGACGTATGTCTCGCCAATCCTAGTTCTCGCCATCATCCAAATTTATCCACTTTGTTTTCTCTCAAACACTCATTCAATCTTTTCTCAAACGCCCAATCAATACTTGATCTAGGTCAAGTCATTTTCACAATAAAAACCAAAATAACTAATTCTTACTTAAACACTTTTTCAATAAAGGTGGAAATGGAACATGGTGTATACCATGCACTCCTGAGGTTAAGATTCGAGACGTATGCCTCGCCAATCATAACTCTCGCCATCGTCTAAAATTGTCAATGTGGTTTCGTCAAACCTTTTTCTCAATCAAATCTAAGATACTTAAATCTTATTTAAGACTTTTTCAATAAAGGTGGAAATGGAACATGGTGTATACCATGCACTCCTGAGGTTAAGATTCGAGACATATGCCTCGCCAATCTTAACTCTCGCCATCGTCTAAAATTGTCAATACGGTTTCTTCAAACCCTTTCTCAATCAAACTCCAAAAATACCTAATTCCTATCTTAACCTCTTTCAATAAAGATGGAAATGGAACATGGTGTATACCATGCACTCCTGAGGCTAGGATTCGAGATGTATATCTCGCTCATCCAAGTTCTCGCCATCACTCAAAATACCTCCAACCAATCAAACTCTTTTCTCGCCGCCGTGCGATTAATCAAAAATCTTTTTCATAAATGAAAGATATATTGTCTTAAGTGATACAAAACAATGTTTCGGCCACGATTGTTGAGTAGAGATAAATGACGCTTTTCCGAATGTAGATTTATAAATCCGTTCGATGTGTGGTATGCGTCCACTCCTCATCTGTTTTGGGTAAAACAATGTTTATGTCGGTTAATACAGTATAGCTTTCGCTAAAATCGACCAACAAACAAACATTTTTCTACCCAGAACTACGTAAGCCTTGATTTCTCTTTTGAGATACGTAGGAGCAGGATTTGTAAATCTTGTCAGGCCCATTAATAAAAAACTTAGGTTTAGTCCTTCGTCAAAAATCCAAAAACATTTTTCCTCTCTTTTACTCTTTCTTTCCCACTTAATAATTTGAAAAGCCTAATATTTTAACTAACATTAACGCACACAACTGACCTAATGGTTCCCGTTGAGTACAACGGACGTGAGGGGTGCTAATACCTTCCCCTTGCGTAATCGACTCCCGAACCCTGATATTGGTTGCGATGACCATATCTTATCCTTTCTTTTGTCTTAGGTTTTATCGATATTTCCCCTTTCCTTTTTAGGAATAAATAAAGTTCGGTGGCGACTCTGTTTAGTCCATCATTGTGAGCGTGCGATCGCGCTTCGCTTTGAAGTCGTATCCCCATTTTTTTCGAGGTGCGACAGATGGCGACTCTGCTGGGGACAACCAAATCCTGAAGCGAGTCAAGCCTAGTTAGGACGTTTGTGTGCCTTTGTTTGTTTAATTGTGTGGCTTTTCCTTTATCTATTGCTTTTTAATATCTTTATTGTTATATTGATATTTGTTGTATATTGGTTCCAATGTGTTGGGTATTGATATTTGATTGCAAACCATGTGGGAAAGACTCTACACCCGAGTCTAGAGTGAAAAAACATAAGATAGGACGATGGTTGAGTAGTACGGACTCCCGAGGTGAATACTTCGTAAGGGTCGGTACGAGAACCTCACTTAGAGTAGATTCTTTTGTAAATATTGTCGCCCGAGGTGTATACCTCGTAAGCGCCGATGTTTCAAAGGGGTCCATGACTCTAAGGACCTTTTAGAACATTAAACCTTTGGCCAACTAGAAATGATGGTTGCGTAGTATGGATTCCCGAGGTGGATACCTCGTAAGGATCGATACGAGAACCTCGCTCAGAATAGATTCTCCAGATGGAGTTGATGACCGGAAAGTATTTTCCGTAAGCGTCAAACAGTCTTTTGAATCCATGACTCTGAGTACCCTGTCTAGAACCCAGTCGATGGTTGCGTAGTACGGACTCGCGAGGTGTATACTTCGTAAGAGTCGGTACGAGAACCTCACCCAGAATAGATTCCCTTGATGGAGTTGACGACCGGGAAGTATTTCCCATAAGCGTCAAACAGTCTTGTGAATCAATGACTCTGGGGATCCTTTGTAACAAAGCCCTAGATCATACCCGGTGAGAACCCCGTTTTGGAAAGCAATCAAATTTATCCATACCTCGGACCTTTGAACCTATCCAAAAAAAAAAAGAAAAAAAGCATTGCATCCATTCATTCATTGCATATGCATAAAAGCAAAACTCTTAGTTGTTTCGCATTATTTCAGGAATCCAAGGCTTGTTAGCAAGATGAATCCTGAAAGAAGAGGCACTTTTCAGTTCAAGTACAAGAACGTGGACTTTACCAGCCTACAGAAATTGAGTGCTAAAGTAACACCCCTCAAACTCAACAGCTTCATACAAAAATATGGAAGAATTCTGGACATCCTAAATGAGAAGATGGACATGATGACTGCAGTGACTATCGCTCAGTTCTATGATCCACCTCTCCGTTGTTTCACATTTTCTGACTTCCAGTTGGCTCCTACCTTGGAGGAAGTTGAGAGGATCATAGGCCGGAACTTGAAAGACCATAACCCATTTCCTAAGCTCGATGAAGACATCCCTCCCAAGAGAATAGCTTCAGCGTTGGGTCTGAAAGTTTCCGAAGTAGTGGATAATTGGGATGTGAAAGGACCTTTCAGTGGTTTCTCTAGGAAGTTCTTGGAAGATCAGGCCAAGAAGATGGAAAAAGAAGGGAATTGGGAAGCCTTTTATGCTGTGTTAGCCGTGTTGGTATATGGGATAGTCCTCTTCCCAAATATTGACCATTTTGTGGACCACCTGGCGGTGAGAATTTTCTTCTCTGGTAACCCTGTACCGTTCCTCTTGGCAGATCTCTACTACACTCTCCATGATCGTCATGAGAGGAAGGGAGGAATCATCCTATGTTGTGCACAGTTGCTACATGCCTGGTTCAGATCCCATATGCCCGAAGAAGGTCCATTTGTCTCCAAGGAACTCAAGCCTTTCCAGAAGTTAGCTTCCCTCACCTCTAGTCATGTTAAATGGTATATCAGAGATTGGGAAACCGAGAATGTGATTGTCAGCATTGGAGACTTCCCCAATGTGCTGTTGATAGGAACCAAGGGTTGCATCAACTATAACCCCATGTTATCTCTAAGGCAGCATGGGTACCCTATGAATGGCCCTCCAAAAGTTGAAGCTCTAGAGCCTTTCATCTTACATGGTGTTGAAATGGATCATCACATGGTGAAAAAGATCAAGAGGTCTTGGCAAGCAGTTATCAGAAAAGGTAAGGAGTTGGGTAGGAGAAATGTCATTGCCCAAGAGCCTTACACTTGTTGGGTTAGAGAGAGGGTTCAGATGATTAAACTCCCTTATCCATTTGATCCTTCTATCTATCCAGTGATTCCTGAGCCAGAGCCCATATTACCTGAAGATGTGGAGAAGCTCAACAACCGTATCAAGGAGTTGGAATTGGAAAATGCTGATTTGAGAATCAGGCTTGGCCGAGTCTCGGTAGAGAATGGGAACTTGAAAGACGATCAACAAAAGAAGGACAAAGAGCTTGAAGTCTCCAACAAAAGAGCTAGAGAGTCTGAAGCCAGGAGAGAAAAGTTTGGACAAGCACTCTATAGCACTAAATCTGTGTTCAAATCAAAGGAAGAGGAGTTGGATAGAGCTTTACTCCGGATTCAAAAACTCAACAAGACTCTGGAGCTGACCCTTGAGATGAAAAGGGAAGCACGATTAATTTCCGAGATTCGTACTCGCGAGCTGGAGAATACCATTCAGAAGTACAAGGATGCTCTAGAACGTGAGAAGCTGAAGACCGAAGAGTCAGAGAGAGTGTGCACACGGTTGAAGCATCATTTGGATCGAGCCGATGCTAGAATCCAAGCACTTGAAGGTGGGGATCAGGATGCTGCCTATATGGTGTTACTGAATGAATGCAGATATTGGAGGAACCTCTATAGGGACATAGAGGTGACTAAGGCTGAAGACGTGCGCATTATCCAAGATCTCCAAGGGCTCTACACTGAGTGGAAGGGCAAATTTTTGAAGCTGTCCGCATTTGCGAGTTCCATCATGCGTGAGCTACCTGAGAAGCTGCAAGAAGCTGATTGGTGCATGTGTCCAGAGAACACACCGCATCAAGTCTATAATTTCATTAAGTTTTGTAAGGCAATGTTAGAAGGGTTAACTACCGACCTTGCTACGGTTCGGAAAGCCCATAAACCATGAGCACGTTGTTTGTATTTGAACTTGAATATGAGATTAATGAAAAGTTGCTTTTGAGATTCATTTTATTGTGTTTCATTTCCTTATTATTTTGAATATTTGCAAACAAGTGTTGTGACATTTTTGAAATGAATGATTGAAACTAACCAAGAGTTTTGCAAACAAAATGCATTCATACATACATTCATGCATTTTTCAAAACCGAGTCTCATTCTGTCCTTTCTTCCTCCAGTTTCACGCTGAATTTTCAACACCAATACAATACTCGTGCCAGAGCTCGTCAAAGGATGGCAGATCAAGAGCATGAATTGGAGCGAGTGAGCTCAGAGCTTGAGGACCTGCGTGGAAACATGGGGCATGTCATGGAGATATTACAGGTCATCAGGGCAAAGCTAGACACCCAAACCACGGTTGTTTCTGAAATCGCCGGTCCATCGATTGAACCCCAACCTGCGAGGGCGGTACCAACAACCTGGCCGACCTATGGTTTACCTCCCGGTTTCACGCCTACAGTTGAAGGCGCCCCTAGTTCTGCACCACCCGCTCAGCAGACAGCTCCTCTACCGACCATCAATGAAAACCATCCAGTGGTTCACACGTTCGCACCTCCTCTCGTTCGTGCACACGTGCAACCCTACTTTGAGGACCAACAACACGCCCCAGACTTTTCAAATGAAGATGAGGAAAGGCAGGAGGACCTAAGAGGGATGAAGGAGAGCTACCAGCTGCTTGAGAAGAGATTGAGGGCTATGGAAGGTGACCAAGTTTTTGGTGCTACAGCTAAGGAGATGTGCCTGGTGTCCGGTCTTGTGATCCCAGCAAAGTTCAGGACCCCGGATTTCGATAAGTATGAGGGCCACTCGTGTCCTAAGAGTCACCTTATTATGTATTATCGAAAAATGGCTGCACATGTGGAGGATGACAAGCTTATGATACATTGCTTCCAGGACAGCTTGAGGGGTGCTCCCTCCAAGTGGTACCTAGGCCTGGATCAGAGTAGGATTCGGTGTTTCCAAGACTTATCTGATGCCTTCATCCAACACTACAAGTATAACATGGATATGGCCCCAGATAGGAGACAACTGCTCAGCATGTCCCAGAAAGACAAGGAGTCTTTTAAGGAATATGCGCAACGATGGAGGGAAGTGGCCTCGCAAGTCGAACCACCTCTGGCTGAGAAGGAATTAGCGGATTGGTTCATGGATACAGTTAAACCTGTGTTCTATGAAAGAATGGTAAGTAGCGTATCTGCAAGTTTCTCTGACCTGGTCGCTGTAGGCATAAAGGTCGAACTTGGATTAAAGAATGGAAAGATGACGACTACCTCTGAAACATCTGGTAGTAATGCCAAAAAGTTTCCTGGAGGATTTCAAAGAAAGAAGGAGAGGGATACGAATGCAGTGTCAACCAGCCAAAGAAGGAGTCAGTCATGGAAGAAACAACACCAATTTTCTCAACAACAACCAATATACCCAGTACAATATGTCCAACAACCGTATGTGGCAGCCGTCACACCAAATTTTAACCAACCACAAGCTTCAGTTTATCAACCTGTTCCTGCTCAACAAGCGCCGATATATCAGCAAGCGCCCGCGCCACCTGCTTATCAACAGCCGAGGGCACAGGCTCCTCGTCCGCAAAATCCTCAAAATCAAAATAGGGTGCCAAGAAGTAGAGTTCCGTTTGCTTCAATCCCTATGACATACACTGAATTGTACCCGTCATTGCTACAGAAAGGGTTAGTGACGCCCAGATCTTTGGGTCCTCCACCAAATCCTTTACCACCATGGTACAATCCAGATGCTCATTGTCCTTTCCATGGGGGTGCCCCTGGACATGACTTAGAAGGATGTTATGCTTTAAAGCATATTGTGCGAGACCTGGTTGAAAAGAAGATTCTGTCGTTTCGAGACGTCGGACCCAATGTCAAAAGTAACCCTTTGCCAGCACATGGTGATGTCAATGCCGTAGAAGATGCTTCTGATGTGTGTGTAATCAAGAATGTGGAAGATGTTAAAACTCCGCTGCTAGCGCTTCATGCAGGATTGGTGAGGGCTAGATTGATTGATACTTGTCACGATAGTTGTGAGGAATGTGCCATTCAGCCGAAAGGATGTAAAGTGGTACGAAATGACATTCAGAATTTGATGAATCAAGGCATTTTGCAAATTTGTGGTCCGACAACGAATGAGGAGATTTCGGTCATTGAACCCGTTTTTAACATACCGGAACCGTTTGAGGTGACTTATCACAGAAGAGACGTTGTTCATCCGTCACCCGTGGTGGTATGCATGCCTACACCATTTCCTTTTGAAAGTACCAAGGCAGTACCCTGGAAGTACGGCATAACAGTGGTAGATGGAGTGGTGGATGGAAAACCTGAGGCCACTGAAAGTAAGAAAGGTGTGGAGAATGTTGACGCCGACATCACCAATATCGCAGGAACAAGCAGGATGACCCGTAGTGGTCGGATTTATACTCCCAATTTTGATGTGAACCCTCAAGAGCCAACAAGGGGAGCTGCAAATGTAAATCCTACCCCAGAATGTGGAGGGGCACAGCCGGCTGTAC
Source organism: Lathyrus oleraceus (assembly GCF_024323335.1). Classification (NCBI taxonomy): domain Eukaryota; kingdom Viridiplantae; phylum Streptophyta; class Magnoliopsida; order Fabales; family Fabaceae; genus Lathyrus; species Lathyrus oleraceus. The sequence goes on from NC_066583.1 coordinate 63,768,396, forward strand.
AAACAGATGAAGCAAGCGAGTTCTTAAGGATAATAAAGAAATCTGACTACAAGATAGTTGATCAGTTGCATCAAACGCCATAAAAAATATCTATCTTGTCCTTGCTTCTGAATTCCGAAGCTCATAGGGAGGCTCTGCTAAAAGTGCTTGCTCAGGCTCATGTTACCCAGGATATCACGGTCGGCCAATTTGATGGAGTGGTCGCCAATATCACAGCTTGCAATACTTTAAGCTTCAGCAATGAAGAGCTACCCAAAGAGGGGAAGAATCACAACCGTGCTTTGCATGTATCCATAAAGTGCCAAGAAGATGCTCTGGCTAGAGTTTTAGTTGACACTGGATCATCCCTCAATGTTCTACCAAAGAGGGCACTTGCTAAACTGTCTTACCAAGGTTCGGAGTTGAAACCTAGTGCGCTTGTGGTGAAAGCCTTTGATGGTTCGCGAAGGACAGTAGTTGGGGAGGTAGAGTTACCGATACAGATTGGACCGCATGTATTCCCCATCAATTTCCAAGTCATGGACATAAATCCAGCTTATAGCTGCCTTTTGGGACGCCCATGGATACATGCTGCTGGTGCAGTAACTTCTACTTTGCATCAAAAGATGAAGTTCGTTGTCGATAACAAGCTCGTCATTGTCTCGGGTGAAGAAGATTTTATTATCAGTTAACTCTCCTCTTTCCGTTATATTGAGGCTGATGAGGATGCCTTAGAAACCTCCTTTCAAGCCCTAGAAATATCCAATGCCACGCTTGAAGAGGTTAAGGATCCTGTTGAGAAAGCTAGTTTGTCATTCGCTTCTTTGAAGAGTGCAAAATCAGCAGTTGAAAGTGGAGGCCCTGCAGGTTGGGGGCAGGTTATCAACGTCAGTGAAAAGAATGACCGTTTTGGTTTGGGGTACAAGCCTTCTGCTAATGGAGGAGCCTTGGTCCCTGCAAAGGACCGTGTGCGGAGCATTCAAGAAGTTTTCCTGAGTAAAGGATTTATCCATGGAGAACAAGTTGGTGCAGTGGAAGATGACACTGAAGATGAAGAAGCATTGAATCTGGTATACCGGTGTGAAGCAGCCTTAACAAACTGGGAAGCGGTTGAGATTCCAGAAGTTTTTCCTGTGTCAAAGTAATTGTTGTTTTCCTTTGTGTTTTTGAAAATCCTTAGCTCTGCCCAAGGCTAATGGATCATTTGTAGGGCCCCTTTTGAATTTCAAAATCATTATGACAAATAAAGAGCATTTTGTTCAAATTCTTGTCGTTTATCTATTGTTTTTCTTAAAATGGCAATCCTTTCAAAAACTACAAAAATATTTTTTTTACTTCTTTTTGCATTTTATTTCCATTTTTTCTAAAAAACCCATCATTAAAAAAACATGCAGAATAATCAATAAACCAGTTGAATTCGATGACCCCGCTACTTCCTATAATTTTGAACTCCCCATCTACCAAGCGGAAGAGGAGAGTGAGGAAGATTGTGATTTCCCTGAAGAACTGGAAAGGATGCTCGAGCATGAGTCAAAGGCCCTTCAGCCACATCAAGAACCAGTGGAAACAATCAACCTTGGCACTGAGGAAGATAAGAAAGAGGTCAAAGTCGGGACTACGCTTGAGGCAAGCATCAAGGAAAGATTGATCAAGTTGCTACATGAATATGTAGATGTATTTGCTTGGTCATATCAGGATATGCCAGGTTTAGATACTGACATTGTTGTCCACAAGCTACCACTACAGCCAGATTGTCCGCCAGTGAAGCAGAAGCTCCGCAGAGCAAGACCCGACATGGCTCTAAAGATTTGTGACGAGGTGAAACGTCAATTTGATGCCGGTTTTCTAGCAGTTGCAAAGTACCCTCAATGGGTAGCTAACATAGTACCTGTACCCAAAAAGGATGGCAAGGTCAGGATGTGTGTTGATTACAGGGATTTAAACAAAGCTAGTCCAAAGGACGATTTCCCCCTGCCACATATTGACACTCTGGTAGACAACACTGCTAAGTTCGCAGTCTTCTCCTTTATGGACGGATTCTCGGGTTATAATCAAATCAAGATGGATCCAGAAGACATGGAAAAGACCACATTCATCACCCCTTGGGGAACATTTTGCTATAAGGTAATGCCATTCGGTCTCAAAAATGCTGGGGCAACTTACCAAAGAGCAATGGTCACTCTTTTCCATGATATGATGCATAAGGAAATTGAGGTCTATGTGGATGATATGATTGCAAAATCTCAAAGTGAAGAGGATCATATAGACCACTTGCAGAAGCTGTTTGAGCGTCTTCGGAAATTTCGACTACGACTGAATTCTGCTAAATGCACCTTTGGTGTCCGATCTGGAAAGTTGCTTGGTTTCATTGTTAGCCAACGAGGAATTGAGGTAGATCCTGACAAAGTCCGAGCTATACAAGAGATGCCTGCTCCACGCACCGAGCGAGAGGTTAGAGGCTTCCTGGGGCATTTGAATTATATCTCAAGGTTTATCTCACATATGACGGCCACATGTGAGCCTATCTTCAAATTGCTTCAAAAAGATCAAGCAGTTGAATGGAATTCTGACTGCCAAATGGCTTTTGAGAGAATCGGACAATACCTGCAAGAGCCCCCTATTCTAATTCCACCTGTTCAAGGGAGACCACTCTTTATGTACTTAACCGTGCTTGAAAAGTCAATGGGATGTGTGTTGGGACAACATGACGAAACCGGTCGAAAGGAACATGCTATCTACTATCTAAGTAAGAGATTTACCGATTGTGAAACCCGATACTCACTCTTGGAGAAAACTTGTTGCGCTTTAGCATGGGCCGCTCGTCGTCTAAGACAATACATGATTTGCCACACTACTTTGTTGATCTCAAAAATGGATCCAATAAAGTACATCTTTGAAAAGCCTGCTTTGACTGGAAGACTCGCCCGTTGGCAGATGTTACTATCTGAGTATGACATCCAATATGTGTCTCAGAAAGCCATCAAAGGAAGTGTGTTGTCTGATTACCTGGCAAACCAACCCGTTGAAGATTACCAGTCGTTGAAGTTTGACTTCCCGGATGAAGACATTATGGTGGTGAAAGACTGTGAAATCCCAGGACTTGATGAAGGACCTGAGCCCGGATCTCGGTGGAAGCTCATGTTTGATGGTTCCTCCAACTACATGGGGCATGGCGTAGGAGCTGTCCTGTTGAATCCAAATGGTGGATACACTCCCTTCACAGCAAGGTTGTGTTTTGATTGCACGAACAATATAGCAGAATATGAAGCGTGCATCCTAGGCATTGAAGCAGCCATTGATCTCCGAATCAAAATCCTTGAAGTATGTGGAGATTCAGCCTTGGTGATATACCAAGTCAAGGGCGAATGGGAAACCCGTGATACCAAGTTGATCCCATATCGTGCCCATGTCATGGAATTGATAAAATACTTTGACGAAATCACTTTCCGTCATATCCCGAGAACTGAGAATCAAATTGCTGATGCTTTGGCTATGTTGGCTTCAATGTACCAAGTCAGATTCCATAATGAGGCACCTCTCATTCAGATCGAGCGGAAGGTTGAGCCTGCCTACTGTCAGTCAGTTGAAGAGGAAGCCGATGGTAAACCCTGGTTTCACGACATCAAATGCTTTTTGCAAAATCAAGAATATCCAACAGATGCCACAACCCTTGACAAGAAAACATTGAGGAAGTTAGCATCTAAATTCTTCTTAAGCAATGGTGTGTTGTACAAGAGAAATCACGACATGATTCTGCTCAGATGCGTGGATGGACGTGAAGCGGACATGTTGATCAAGGAGATTCATGAAGGATCCTTTGGAACTCATGCCAATGGGCATGCCATGGCCAAGAAGATTTTGAGAGCTGGTTATTACTGGTTGACCATGGAATCCGACTGCTTCAATTATGCTAGAAAATGTCATAAATGCCAAATCTATGCCGACAAGGTACACGTGCCTCCGACCCTGCTAAATGTTTTGACGTCACCTTGGCCTTTCTCAATGTGGGGCATCGACATGATTGGCGCCATCGAGCCTAAAGCTTCTAATGGTCACCGCTTCATCCTGGTTGCCATTGATTATTTTACCAAATGGGTAGAAGCCGCCTCTTACGCTAATGTGACAAAACAAGTGGTTGCACGGTTTCTCAAGAAAGAGATCATTTGCCGATATGGAATTCCAAGCCGGATCATCACAGATAATGGGACGAATCTGAACAATAAGACCATGAAAGAACTATGCGAGAGCTTCAAGATTGAGCACCATAACTCTTCACCATATCGTCCAAAGATGAATGGCGCTGTTGAAGCCGCTAATAAAAACATCAAGAAGATCCTGCAGAAAATGGTGAAAACCTATAAGGATTGGCACGAAATGCTACCCTTCGCATTGCATGGATATCGGACTTCCGTCCGCACTTCAACAGGGGCAACCCCATTCTCTTTGGTATATGGGATGGAAGCAGTTCTCCCAATTGAAGTAGAGATACCTTCAATGAGAATCTTGATGGAGACCAAGCTAGAAGAGGCTGAGTGGATTCAAAATAGATTTGATCAGTTGAACCTCATAGATGAGAAGCGATTGACTTCTTTGTGCCATGGACAATTATACCAGAAACGGCTTAAAAGGGCTTTTGACAAGAAAGTACGTGTTCGGGAATTCAGAGAAGGAGACCTCGTGCTTAAGAAGATCTTGCCAATACACAAGGATTCACGTGGGAAGTGGACTCCCAATTATGAAGGCCCATATGTTGTGAAGAAAGCTTTCTCCGGAGGTGCCTTGATTCTCACAACTATGGATGATGAAGAGCTCTCACACCCCGTGAACTCTGATGCAGTTAAAAAATACTATGCCTAATAAAAACCCGCTAAGTTGAAAACCTGAAAGGGCGATTTAGGCAAAAGTTAGGGATGAATAAAAATGGTAGCTCGCTAAGTTGAAAACCTGAAAAGGCGACTTAGGCAAAAAAGAGCGTCCCGGTGGATTGAAAACCCGAAAGGGCGATCCAGGCAAAAGTTAGGGGCATAAAGGCATAAACTGCATCAGTTGTTACTGATTTACACCGAAGAATTTGAGGTGGAAGATTAATCCAGTCACTCCCCTCAGAAGCAAGGATTTGGGAAGTCATATCTAGTAGGGATGATAGTGGTCACTGAATTCAATGTAAACCTTTCCTTATTGCCATTTTCAAAAAATGTAACACTCTATGGAGCTACGCCATTTGTGTGCTACCATTCTTGAATAAAATACAAGTTTTCCCAATCATTGTTAATTTGTGTTCATCTATACTCTTCTTTGTTATGCAAAATGTCATTTATTTGTTAATAATGAAATTTTGAAATGTGGAAAAAGAATTTGAAACTTAGAACAAATTTACTTTGATACATGTGAAAATCGAAGGAAAATCATTTGTTTCCCCAAAAGGCTCAAAGTTTGCATAAATACTCCAGGATCACCAACAAAAGTCCCCATGGAATACAACTTATGAATCCTCTAGAAGGATGGACCTTTGGTTATTTATAACTGTCAATCATGATAGTTTCTCCTCTGGTTGCGCCTGTTAATTGCACGAGTATGAGTTATTGGTGTTGATGAATCAGAATCTCTGTCTCTACAAACACCCAGTCTGCCAAGTGTCAGCATTCTCATAATCATGATCATTCATATATCATGCATAAAAGGAAATTCAAATCATGCATAGCCGAAATGTACTTCGTGCTCATTTTGCATTGACCTAGGTCTTGTTGTTGATCCTATGTCCTTGGACCTCTAATTCCGTTTTGTCTTTGGTATCTTTAAACCAACATCCGGTTTTCGCAGTCATTTTCAAGTCCAATTGTTGTTGGCAAAATCCGTTAAAGGGCGGTTGTAGTCCATTGCTTACGGTCAGAGTCCAATTGTTTTTATTCCGGGGTCAGGTCATACATGAACCTACTCTGAAGTTTTTTCTCTCTTTGTTCAATCCTATTCAGGTCATGTGTGAACCTGTTATTGAGCTTTTATTCCGGGGTCCGGTCATACTTGAACCTACTCTGAAGAGTTTTTCCTTTTGTTCAATACCATCCAGGTCATGTATGAACCTGTTGTTGAGCTTTTATTCCGGGGTCAGGTCATACTTGAACTTGCTCTGAAGAGTTTTTCCAATTTTTGTTCAATACCATTCAGGTCATGTATGAACCTGTTGTGAACCTTTTTTTTCCGGTGTCAGGTCATACTTGAACCTGCTCTGAAGATTCTATTGTTCAATCCTATTCAGGTCATGTATGAACCTGTTGTTGAACCTTTTATTCCGGGGTCCGGTCATACTTGAACCAGCTCTGAAGATCTTTGTTCAAGCCTATTCAGGTCATGTATGAACCTGTTGTTGAACCTTTTTATTCCGGGGTCCGGTCATACTTGAACCAGCTCTGAAGATCTTTGTTCAAGCCTATTCAGGTCATGTATGAACCTGTTGTTGAACCTTTTTATTCCGGGGTCCGGTCATACTTGAACCAGCTCTGAAGATTTTTTTGTTCAATCCTATTCAGGTCATGTATGAACCTGTTGTTGAACCTTTTTATTCCGGTGTCAGGTCATACTTGAACCTGCTCTGAAGATTTTTCTCTGTTTGTTCAATACCATTCAGGTCATGTATGAACCTGTTGTTGAACCCTTATTCCGGTATCAGGTCATACTTGAACCTGTACTGAAGATTTTTTTTCTCTGTTTATTCAATGCCATTCAGGTCATGTAAAAACCTATTGTTGAACCCTTATTCCGGTGTCAGGTCATACATGAACCTGTTTTGAAGAGTTTTCTCCTTGATTATTCCCCAGCATTCTCAGGTCATATATGAACCTGTTTGTTGTGTCTGAACCGGGTGTGCATTTTCTTTCTTATTCGGGTTTGGTAAGTCATATGTGAACTTACTACCGAAATCCCTTGTATTCTAAGGGTCGTTTATCAAATCTCACTTTGAATACTCCCCAGTGTGTGTCTGATTCTCTAGCAGGACTGTTTCCCCAGCAAGTTGTTTTTTACCCCATTTGTCTGTCTCCTTGTGGATCATCAGCATTCCCCACAGATTGGTCTGTCTAGTAGCATCTCCTGTCAAGGGTCCACCATATCCCTAGCAGGGAAGAAATTTAAAAAAAAAAAAAAAAAAAAAAAAAAAAAATAATTATTACAAAAAAATAAAATAAAAAAAAATCATGCATCCATGCATATCCATGCATATCATGGCATATCATATCATATCACATCATGTCGTAGGGATTCAGGATCAAAATCCGGGTCTTCTTAGTATTTAATCATCTCCCACTATGATCATATGAAGAGTGTACTGCTTCATATTCTCTAGTTGAAGACGCTTAAATAGGGGCAACTGTCATACCCCGATTTTGATCCTGAAATTTTTCATTTTTTCTTTTATTTTTGCATTTGCATACATTCATCAGTATAAAATGGTTTTTAATCACTGGACTTTTGTAATTTTTCAATATTTGATTTTAATTTCAAATTAAGTTTAATTCCAATTGTCAATTTAATCTTAATTGTTTATTTTTACTAATGATTAAAACTCTAATCGATTTTTATTTTCAAATGAATGTTAGAGTTGATATCCAAGTAATCTTAAATGAATTATAGATTAATTTGATTGTAATTTGATTTTTGCTGATTTGTTATTATTATCTAAATTGATATTTAGATTAGTTTTGGAATATTCCTAAAATCCATATTCATTTTATAACCACACCCAAATTCATTTTTTAACCATAATCCATTTTAAATCCAACCCATAATTCATTATCCAAACATTTTCCATTTATCCAATTCATTTTTCATTAGTACATTTCATGATATTTTATATATCCTAATAAGACAAAATGAAGAAAAAAATTGGAATTGATGAGCAAGATAACATGAAGCCCACGGCGGTAGCTGGTACGGTGCAAATGCAAAAAGTGAAATGGAAAATGCATCATGACAATCCATGCACTTTTGTACATAACAGCATAACAAGGAAGTTTCCATAGTAGAATTCATGCTAAATTCACATGATAAACTCATTTTAATAGCCAATTCAAAAACAACTGAGCAACCATTAGTTCAATCTTATTTTTATGACAGTATGTTGGTTTAGCCTAAACAGTTTCACAACACCCCAAAATGCCGCACGCCGGCGCCGAAAGCAACAACATGCCAAGCTGCTATACCAGAAGCATTACAAAAATGGCGGCATCACCGTAACCGCAAAGGCTGAACCATTTCACAAATCCAGTTGCATAATGCATGACGGTAGACTGCATATGGCCTGTGATAATACCTGCAGAACCATATCAACCGTGTCATGGAATCTCGCGAAACATAAGGAAATGCTTTGTTGCAATGCAGTCGACCAATCAGATCATAAATCCATACTGCCAGTCAACATATGCTATGCACATTGATTATGAGCCTAAGGCTGCGGACAGTTGTGGAATGAGAGAAATTTTTACCTGTTGCAGACATGTGCTTAACCTCATCCATAAGCACCAAGCAAACCGTGAAAGGTCTGATGCAAGACAGAATGTTAACAAGAGCAAGCCAAGTCTTGGAAGCAACATCCTGCACCGGTTAAGACGGAGCTGTTAGTTCAAGCACAGTTGACTCGTGAGTTTGCAATCTGGTCTCCATCTTTAGCAAGAGATTTCAAACAGATTTTGGAAACGGCACCTCGCCTGCTTGAAGAGTTCATGAAGATGGCAGCCACCAACCTACCAAATCAATAGAAGAAATAAAATGTCAAAATAAAATATTTCAAACAAGGCATGCTTTTCCTGAATATCAAGCTACAAATTCCAATTTGTCGTTAAGCTATTTTGCATTAACCTTTGGGGAAGTAATGGATAAAGGAGGGGATGTTCGGTTATCTTCACCTGCTGCAGCAGAATCCCAAGGACGCCTAGCCTCTAGAGCCTGTTATCCCCGTCTACAAATGCCGGGCCTGAGCAAGTGGAGAAAGCTCTGAAGTGTTTACCAAATGCGACAAACAAAACTAAAGGAAAAGAATTGGAGATTTTTGTTAGCAATATTGCCGGACAATAATGGTTCTCTTGATAGTAATCTCAAACGTGTTTGCGAAACAGACCTTGGTATTAGTTTCACGGTGCCGTCTAACAAAGCATGTCTTCAAAATCAGCAAACAGTATCTGGCTAACGTAGAAGCAGTCCTAAAAATGATTTGCAAGATATCAGCCTTAGATGAATGAAACAGCAAAAGCAATGCTAAGGAAGATCATGAAATGAGATACTCCTCGTGTAGAATCTTTCAGTAAAAATTCTGATAACTACTTGATTGGTGACGGCACATCCCCATCCAAAGCAATGGACAGTAGTAGCTCTTCAAACTGGAGTTCCAGAGTAACTCTTCAGGAAGTTCCTCCATCTTCAGTGCAGTCTTCTCACATTCCAGCTACAACAGGAGCTCGACGACACATACCTTCTCTAGATGTACCTCAAGCTGCAGCATCTGAAAATGTTATACAATCCCTAATTCTCAAGCAGATGTTGTCATGCCTGACTTACCTCCACCACCGGATGAACCGTTCAAAGTTTGCATCAAGATCTTCCATCAGCAAAATATACACCTGCAAGGTTAAAACAACAACAAAGCTCTTCAAATGGAAACGTAAATTTTATTGAAAACAAGGCTCTTTCGAACTACTCCAAGAACTTCAGTTTGACCAAACTTCTGATTCAGCATCAAAGGGTATTGTTGGATTGTGTAGTGATGCCACGGCTAGTTTATTCTATGCATATGAGCAAAATTCCATCTTTCAGGTGTCTATCAACGATGAAGGTCGAGATGTGTGGAAAGTGTATCTTGACTTGAGAGAATATGCTGCCGCTTTAGCAAATTGTCGTGACCCTTTTCAGAGGGACCAAGTATGTTTAGTGCAGGCTGAAGCCGCATTCTCCTCCAAAGATTATTTCAGAGCTTCATCTTTCCATGCCAAATCAATTATATTTTATCATTTGAGGAGGTCACTTTAAAGTTCATCAGTGCTGGTGAACAGGATGCTTTGAGGACTTTCTTATTGCGGAAGCTTGATAATTTAGAAAAAGGATGACAAATGCCGAATAACAAAGACATCGACATAGCAACATCGACCCTGAAGCAAGAACAAGCTAATGCCAATTTCCAGTTACCTGCCAAAATCAAATGCAACAAGGCAGACAAAGTTACTAAAGAATTCACTACGGTAAATAAAATAATTACCAAGCCAGTAAGTCCAGAAATTTCCCAAAAAATAGGATTAAGACAAGAATCAAGAAGAAAGGTTACGGTAAGGGTACCTTTTTGAAATCTATCATCAAACAGGCTAAACTCCAATTCTGAGCATCCAAAAGCAATCCTGAAGCATTCTCCATTGGACCATTGAGCATCACTTTCGAAACCCTAATCCGTGGCATAAATAGAAGAGAGTGAATCAAAGAAAGGGGAGCTAACGGCGAAAATTGAAAAGAAACCCTAAATCAAAAAATTTCAAAAAGCAAAAACCCTAATCAATCAGAGGCGAAGAGAGAAGAGGAACCGTTACCTGAACCGTTGAGACATCGCCAAAGGTGAGCCCGGTTTGTTTTCCTTTATCTCTGTTTCCATTTTCGTCTTCAAGTTTGATAGCGTGAGAGAGATGAGAGAGATGCGATGAGAGGTGAAGGATTGAGGGCAAGTTTAAGGCATTGTGAGAGAGTGAGAGAGTGAGACGGAGAGTGATATGCATGCGAGCGAGGGAAAGGCATTGTGAGAGAGTGAAACGCAGGTGAGTGAGGTTAGCGAGAGAGAGTGAGTTTGAACGGTGGAGTGAGAAGGAGTGATACCGAGAGGGAGAGGTACGTTGAGCTTCTGTTACGTTTTTATTTTTTCTTTTAATTTATTTCAAATAGGATAAATAATAAATAATGAAGAACATTCATTTTTCCTAGGATAGTATTTAATAGTGTTATTTTATATTTCCAATTTCTCTTTGAAAACCCAACAGCCATGCGGCTGGGTTTAATTACCAGTAGACGATAGTTTTCTTTCATTTTAGTTTTTATTTTAATCCTTTTTCTTAATTTATTTTAGTTTATATATTTAGGTTAGTCTTAAAATAACAGTTAGTTGTTAAATAGTCTAGTGGAGAGAGGGTAGTGCTGTAATCCCAAGAGGAGTGGGTTCGATACTCGTAGATAGTACTTCTAGTACTTCTTTTTTTAGTATTTCTTTTCTTTTTAGCATTTCATTTTTTATTTCTTTTTAGTATTTTATTATCTTTTAGCATTTTGTTTCTTTTAATAGTTTTTTATGTCCATGTTTTTTTTATTAAATCCATCATGCCTGCAAAACCATTTTCAAAAAAATCATACTTTTCCCGATTTAATATCGAGCCCTTTTTCACACCCTTGTAAGTCGATTGCTTTTTTTAAGCATCGCCATCAACCTCACATAGCTTACTCTTGGGCTTTCTTACAATGAGCCGGTTCTCTTGCACTTACACTCATGCATTATTTATTTGGGTCCGATTTAATTATTTCATGATTTTTTAATCCCCATTTAACAAGATGTACCCCACTCCCCCGATGTGTAATAATCTTGTACTATTTCATTTCTTTATTTGTTTGACTATTTAGTTAGGTACTAACACAAGAATAAAATCCACAATTTCAAAAATACAAAAATATGACTCGATCCAACGTCGAGTATTTTTCCAATAAACAAATCAACTCATTCCTCCCTTCTATTCCATTTTCTTTCAAATTTCATCAAATGCTTGATTCAACGTCAAGCCATTTTCATAATAAAAACTCAAAAATATTAATTCATAATTAAGACTTTTTCAATAAAGATGGAAATGGAACGTGGTGTATACCACGCACTCCTGAGACTAGGATTCGAGACGTATGTCTCGCCAATCCTAGTTCTCGCCATCATCCAAATTTATCCACTTTGTTTTCTCTCAAACACTCATTCAATCTTTTCTCAAACGCCCAATCAATACTTGATCTAGGTCAAGTCATTTTCACAATAAAAACCAAAATAACTAATTCTTACTTAAACACTTTTTCAATAAAGGTGGAAATGGAACATGGTGTATACCATGCACTCCTGAGGTTAAGATTCGAGACGTATGCCTCGCCAATCATAACTCTCGCCATCGTCTAAAATTGTCAATGTGGTTTCGTCAAACCTTTTTCTCAATCAAATCTAAGATACTTAAATCTTATTTAAGACTTTTTCAATAAAGGTGGAAATGGAACATGGTGTATACCATGCACTCCTGAGGTTAAGATTCGAGACGTATGCCTCGCCAATCTTAACTCTCGCCATCGTCTAAAATTGTCAATACGGTTTCTTCAAACCCTTTCTCAATCAAACTCCAAAAATACCTAATTCCTATCTTAACCTCTTTCAATAAAGATGGAAATGGAACATGGTGTATACCATGCACTCCTGAGGCTAGGATTCGAGATGTATATCTCGCTCATCCAAGTTCTCGCCATCACTCAAAATACCTCCAACCAATCAAACTCTTTTCTCGCCGCCGTGCGATTAATCAAAAATCTTTTTCATAAATGAAAGATATATTGTCTTAAGTGATACAAAACAATGTTTCGGCCACGATTGTTGAGTAGAGATAAATGACGCTTTTCCGAATGTAGATTTATAAATCCGTTCGATGTGTGGTATGCGTCCACTCCTCATCTGTTTTGGGTAAAACAATGTTTATGTCGGTTAATACAGTATAGCTTTCGCTAAAATCGACCAACAAACAAACATTTTTCTACCCAGAACTACGTAAGCCTTGATTTCTCTTTTGAGATACGTAGGAGCAGGATTTGTAAATCTTGTCAGGCCCATTAATAAAAAACTTAGGTTTAGTCCTTCGTCAAAAATCCAAAAACATTTTTCCTCTCTTTTACTCTTTCTTTCCCACTTAATAATTTGAAAAGCCTAATATTTTAACTAACATTAACGCACACAACTGACCTAATGGTTCCCGTTGAGTACAACGGACGTGAGGGGTGCTAATACCTTCCCCTTGCGTAATCGACTCCCGAACCCTGATATTGGTTGCGATGACCATATCTTATCCTTTCTTTTGTCTTAGGTTTTATCGATATTTCCCCTTTCCTTTTTAGGAATAAATAAAGTTCGGTGGCGACTCTGTTTAGTCCATCATTGCGAGCGTGCGATCGCGCTTCGCTTTGAAGTCGTATCCCCATTTTTTTCGAGGTGCGACAGGCGCCAAGAGCAATGGTGTCTCTTCCTTGCATGTGAATAGTCACATGCATGTGCCTAAGACTATGGTTGTAACACCCCGATAAAAATAAGATAATTATTTAATTTAAGTTAATATTATATTTATTAATTTAATTAAATAATTGGAATTATTGGATTATTATTATTATTATTATTGGAATAATAATTATTGGAAAATATATATATAGTTGGAAATAAGAAAAAGAGTTCCATTTGGTAAAGAAAGGGTTTCACGTGAAAAGCAGAGAAGCGGCTGAAAAGAGGAAAAGGGTAAAGAGACAGAGCAAGAGGAAGAAGGTTGGAGAAGAGAAAAGCTTGAAGCTTAAAGATTCGCCGGATTAACTCAGGTAAGGGGGGTTCATCGTCGTTTAATGGGTATTATGGGTTAACATGTAATGGGTAGTGATAAGCCATTGATTTGACCCTAATTGGGATGTTGAATGCTGAAAAATTGAGATGAATAAGTTATGTTAAAGCTGTAATTGAATCTGTAATTGGATGAGTCTTGATTTTCCGAAAGTGTAGTTTTTTACGGAATTGGAATCGGAGGTCCGGAAGTCCTCCAACGGCGGAAAATGCGGAGAATTCTGCATTCTGCTTCGTGTTAGCGCAGGAACAGCTTTCTGTCTTGCGTTAACCGGTTAGCCCAGGGTGTTAACCGGTTAACACTGTTATGAATTGTGAAAAAAATTGTTGTTTGTCTTGCGTTAACCGGTTAACCCAGGGCGTTAACCGGTTAACACTGTTAAAATTTGCCAGGAAGTGTATTCTGTCCTGCGTTAACGGGTTAACCCAGGGCGTTAACGGGTTAACGCTGTTGAAATACTGTTAGAATTGCATTCTGTCTTCCGTTAACAGGTTAACCCAAGGCGTTAACCGGTTAACACTGTTGAAAAAAACTGAAAAAAATTGTATTCTGTCTTGCGTTAACGGGTTAACCCAGGGCGTTAACGGGTTAACGCTGTTGGAAAAGTGAAAAAAATCGAATTGCTCAGAATTTAATGAAATTCGTCGGGGTGAGTCGGGTAATATTATAGTTAATTTTGATGAGTAATTTTGTTGGGTTTATGTTATGAAATGTCGATACAAGTATGACTGAGTTGTTAAGTTATTCCGTGTACGGAAAGTTGTTAAAGATACTGAGTTGTAAGTTTGGTGAGCCAAAGTTGATTATAAGTTGATTATGTTGAAAACATTGTTGTGTTGCTATTATTATTATGTTGTAGGAATGTTAAAGTCGTGTATGTCATATAAATTCATATGCATTAAGTCGGAGTTTTGCTCACACCACGTTGGCCTGGATTGGCAAAAGTTGAAAGTTGAAGGCTTAAGCCTTGATGCCTCGTTAAATCGGCAAATTTTAAGTTGGGAGTTTTACTCCGAATGGTACCACATGCATGGAGTCTCATTGCATAATGTATGTATGGCGTATAATATGAATGGATGTATTCCAATATTATACGTGTGTTTTGTGTTGGTGTTGAGTATGAATTGAGATTATACGTGTGCTTTATGTTGGTGTTGAGTATGATGTTTGAGTTGATGTGCCGTACTGAATGTGTGTTATGATTAGGGTGATGAAATGTGTTAAATTACTTAACATTGCATGATATTTTATAATGCTTATTATATCGATTGAGGAACTCACCCTTACAACTATTTTTTCAGGTAACGAGCAGTGATTGAGTAGGAGCTAGTGCTTGGAGTCTAGTGTAGTTCCTTAGTGGGTCATGCTCTGGTAGATGTAACATCGGGATGGGATGTTTTAAATGTTTTATTGTTGGTTGTGAACCAGTTTACATGTAATATGCTACATGTTTTGCATGATTGATTTAATCTCTATCCGCTGCGTATTGTGCAAATGCTTTATGTTTTGAATTAATAAAAGAGCATGACAGTTATCATGGTGAATGGTGTGAAGTAATTGTGTGACACCCTTAATTGCATAATTACTCTGATTTATATATGTTGTTATTTTAACTAAACTTTTGGGGTATTTTAGAAGGGTGTTACATTAGTGGTTATTCTACTTTTGTCATTGCATGCAACAAATCCCATGTTTCGTAGGTTGCAAACCTAGTAACTCACTCATATATAAATAGCCTTCAAATCATAATATCAAATCATCTCCAACGCCACTCTACTATACTCTTTCTTTACCATACTATTTCTCTGCCACACTCAAGCTCTGCAACATCAAATTATGTCTATGTTGATTATGGGTGATGAACACAGAGGAACACTCGAGAATATCTCGATATTTGTATGTTATCACTCTCTTTTTACTTATTCCATTTTAAGTCGTATACCTTTGTTATATATGTTTGTATTATATATTACTTCTTTTTATTGTATTTCTTACTTATGTGTTATTAGGATCCAAAGCGTTTTTGATGTCGTTGTTGGTGTAAGCCCTAGAGGTCAACACTTTTGGTACTTGTATCGAATTATTTATTAATTATAAAAGGTTTTTCCTTTATTATGTTTGTTTAATAAAGTCCCTAGAATAGATAGTCCGTTTAATGTATCAAGTATGACTTAATCATGAGATCACATTAAACATAAGGACACTATTCTTAAAGTATCTATAATCGAGCTTTATTGTGAAGTGGGATAACATTAAAGCATTAAGACTATTATATATATAGACTGATGATCACATCTCATAGATCATGGATAAGGAGTTATCAAGTCTTAAACATATGTATGAATATTAAGAGTAATATTTATACTGGATTGACCCGCTATGAGAATACTATATAGAATGTTATGCAAAGTGTCATAAGTTATTCTCATGGTGATAATGGTGTATACCACCCTTCGACCTGAAACCACTATGGACCCTAGATATAGAGTTGAGTACCTTATTGCTGATCAAACATTGTCTGTAATTGGATGACCATAAAGATAGTTAATGGGTACTCCACGAAGCATGCTAAGGGACATGAGTGACCTAGATGGGATTTTCCCATCCTGCGTAACAGGATAAATGTCTATGGGCCCAATATTGAACTGGACAAGGATGACACGGTCTATGCCTTGTGTTCAATATAGACATAAGGGTAAAAGGGTAATTATACACATAATTATTATCACAGAAGGATTTGTCAGATCACATGACATTTTCGTGTCTTGGGTAGCACTGATGTGTTGCTAGATACCGCTCACTGTTTATTATGTTAAATACGTGATTTAATATAATTGTCAATGCCGCGAAAACCTATAGGGTCACACACAAAGGACGGATTGATGAGAGATAGAGTAACTAAGGAATACCGTAATGTACGGTGCCCTTAAGTGAATTATAGAACATCGTAAGGTACGATGTACTTAAGTAGAATATGAAATATGGTAAGGTACCATGCGCTTAAGTGATTTTGGCATATTATAAGATATGGTGCCCTTAAGTGAATTATAGAACATCGTAAGGTACGATGTACTTAAGTAGAATATGAAATATGGTAAGGTACCATGCGCTTAAGTGATTTTGGCATATTATAAGATATGGGCCATAGATTTTGTCATTGTTCAACGTTCGTGATTGCTCCGTAGATCTGCATCAAAGGTTACAATCGCCACAAGAGGTAACGATTCTATCACTGATCATGCCCATTCGTAAGGATCATTAAAGGAGAAATATTAAATTCCGCTGCGTTTTGGATCACCCTTCTCCTTCAGTCGCGTACATGAATATGCACCCTACAATCCTTTGATAGAACCATATATTAGAGGATGTGGATTTGGAAATCTCCTCAACATTGTCTCGTACTCGGTGGACTATAAGTTCAGTATTGTTTTGTTGGAGAGATGGAGACCCGAGACCCACACATTTCACTTTCCTATCGGTGAGTGTGTAGCGGGGTATTCGTTACCATTAGAGATATTGACTAAATCTAAGGTAAATCATACAAGTCGAGTCGTCACCGCACTTCTATTTATCCAAAGGAATGGTTAGAAAGCGAACCAAAACCTAAAAGTTTTATCGAATCAAAAACTAGTAAAAAAGTCAAAGATCTGGGTAAGGGGGTTGGTTATGCAATGAGAAGGTTTTAGGCACCCAAAACATCCTAGGTACTCCTAGGGAGCCCTTTTCACATTTGTTGTAAGGTTGGTATTTTGTGAAAATTTGTTTGTGCAAACATGATTGAAGAGATGAGAAGAGAATGTACAAGTTATTTACAATTTGTGTTTGGATGGATAAACCCATTGCCTATGTACCATCTTTAAAAAAGATTAGGATCAAAACCTCGTAGTTCGGGGTAAAAATCTCAAAACAAGTTGGTGAATTGATTGGTCCAAAAGCCTTAAGGTCTTTTGTTATCCAAGGGAGAAAACTCAACCTAAAACCACAAATCCACCATGTGAGGATAACTCCAACATGCTAGTGAGGGGTTAACCCTATAATAAGCATGAAAGACTCATTGTCCATCACTAAGGATATAGGTGAGCATTACATCTACCTCAAGGATAACTCAAACCTAATAGCTAAAGGTTGTGAAAAAATTTGATTAAGAAAGTGGCCATTGAAACCACAAAAGGGGCATTTGAATGGGTTATATTTACCAATGAAAAGTATGTACAAAATGGTCAAAGTTGAATTAGAAGTTCAATTCAAAATAAGTATTAATAAAAGAAAGTTTGAAAATAAAAAGCATAAGGCTTAGGTTTCTAATGTTGAAAACAAGTGTTAAATGTTTGCACAAAAGTTTTGACTTGGGTTAGAATGGAAAGAAGAAGAAAGGCTAAAGTCCTAAGCATACAAGAGGTGAGGGATAAAGAATAAGACCACAATGGAGTTCCTCTCTTGAGATCATATTGATGATTCGAGTAGCTCCCATCCTTTGGAATAAGAAATCACATAAGCATAAACTCAAGCAATCAACAATCAAATGAACCCTTGGAAAGCTCCTCAATGCATCTTGGATCTCTCTCTCTCTCTTAAAAGCTCATGGCAATGGTTCCTCAGTTTGAATCAAGGTGGAATCCCTAGCACAAGAACACACACATCAAAAGATTCTAGCAAAACAAACAAGGAATGGACAAGAAGAGTTTAGAAGTTGGTCCTTTCAAGGTCATCTTCAAGCTTTAAGCATTCTAAAGGCATGAGGCCTAGTTGCTCTTTGACATTTTAAGCATTCTAAAAGCATGAGGCCTAGTTGCTCTTTGACTCCAAATTAGCATAGGGAAAGTCCTAAAGTCTAAGTCCATTTTTGTCCAATTCTTTGTATTTGGTCCACAACAATCAAAACAACACACAAGCACAATAATATATACACAATTATGTGCTCAAGTGAGCAAAAGGCAAATTGCATTAACATAAACATGTGCTCAAATGAGCAAAGGAAAAAGCAAATGAATAATATGTACAAGAATAGTAAATTGCATAAAAGTAAAGTGCAAAAAGTAAATGTTAATGGTTAATGGTTAGTGTTAGTAGTTAGTGTGCCATAAGGCAAATTTAGCGTTATGTTAAGCAATCGTAATTGGACTTATGTAGAAGTCACAACTATCTGAGGCCGGTCAATAACAATGTAGGCAACAACACAAGTTAGAAGTCTTGATTAGTGAACCAAGTTCCAACAACTTGCCATGCCAAAAGAAAAAAGAGAATTGATCTTGTATTGGTTTAAGTCCTTTGCATGGTTTAGGAAAACAACCTATCCTTAATGCAAAGCCATTCACTTGATCAATTGATCAAGATGAGTTAGATTTGAATCAAGGAAGATTAAGTCTCCCTAATCAATGCTAACTTATCAACCTTCAACTCATTGATCAAAAAGAAAAAAGAAGAAGAAGAAGATGATGAACAATGGAAAAGGAAATGGAAAGAATAAAGTGTATTAGATGAAAATGGGATGTACCAATCAACAAGTGTTGACCAATGACATTGAGGATCATGGTCAAACAATCAAAAACAGAAGTCAGATGAAGATTGGAGGTCAAGAAATGAACAAAATATTTTTTGGCATTTTTAATATTCAAAATAAACTTGAATTAAAATATTAAAGAAAGGTCAAACTTCAAAATCACTTCAAACTACTTTTAAAAGTCCAAGTGATTTATCCCAAGTTCAACAAGGTCAAACAAAGTTTGACAAAAAAATTCAGCATTTTTAAAAGTCAGAAACTATTTTTAATCAATTAAAAATGAATAAAAATAACCTAATTGAACTAAAATCTCAAATAAATCTCAAATCAATTAAAAAATTGATGAGAATATTTTTCATAGATCCATCATCATTCAAATAGGCTGAGAAAATATTTTTGTATTTTTTTGAATATTAAAAAACTATTTAAAATGAATTAAAAATAACCAGAAAAGAGAAAATTCATAAAAAATATCAAATGACAAGATAACAAAAAATTAAAAATCACTTTTAGAAATTAGAATTTAAATGGAGAAGAATGCAATTGGTCCCATATTTTTGGGAATTAAAATGAAGAAGTTATGAATTTTTGAAAATAAAGGAAATAAAAGAATAAAATCAGAAATTAGAAAATAGCAAAAAAACAGGGAACGTTGGATTGAATCTCATTAATTGACGTGGCCAATCCTAAGGTCCTCAGGCGCGCGCTCATGGTGAGTCCAAGTCAATGAGAAGCATCCAGCATTATTGAAAGTCATGAGAATGAAAGGCCATGATTAGATCTGGGAAACTCAATCCAATGGTCCAGATTTGATCTGGCAAAGAGACGGTGGCCAGCGCCACCGTCTTCTCCGGTGAGCTTGTATTTTCCGGCCAAAGTTGCAGACAATAAAAACTTAACCAAATGAAGCGATCCTCATATCATTGGAAAGCTGGGGTGATGTACATCACCCCTGTAACCTTGAATTGTACTCAAACTTTCTATGGAATAAGAAATCTGAGCTGGAAGATTCAGGTACATAAATTGCAGTTCATCAAAACACAAAATCAAAGCCACCACTGGCTTGCCTCTCAAGTGAGGACTTCAGAAAACACATTGGCCAGGCAAATAGATCAAGGAACAAAGAGATTCGAAGAAAAAACCAGTTGAACCATACCTTTGGATTGTGAAGATTTGAGCTCCTTTTCTTGGTTCCTTTGCAAAACAGAAGTTCAATGGATCATATGAGGAAGGTCTACGAACTTTAGATCTGAAGATTCAACCAAATTCAATTGAATTTCAGATCTGAAATTTTGAAGAAATGTGAACTAGTTCCTTTAGGTATGGCTAGGGATTCAATTGTGCAGCATATCAGGCGCCTTCAGGTTGAGATTTGAAGTGAGCAAGCATGTCTATTTATAGCTGAATTGGAGGCAAGGCAAGGAAATACTCGTGTGCATGAAAGTTGAAGGCCTCCATGCATGGGTCTGTACAGGCGCATGGAGGGCCCAAAAGCCAATGCAAATGGATGCTGAGATGATTTAGAGAAGGTTTGGACGTGTGGTTTGCACTCCAATTGCTTGCATATGAAGTTTCACCATGAAATGCATAATTGTGCCTAAAACTTCATCTCTTCGAAAATGCCAATTAGAAAATCCAAACACAAGCATGTGGGTAATGGTTGGAAAGGTATTGACATAAGGAACAAATGTTATGTTGAGCAAAAACTCATTTGAAGTGTGGAAATTTATGAAAACAGGCCATGAAGTTTATAGTGCAAAGGATGCCTTTGAGAATTTTGCCAAATTGGTCCAACTTCAAGCCCTTCTGTTTTGATGATGCAAGCCTCAAAAGGAAAAACTTCCAACATCAACGTTGTAGGTCTTTTAAATACAATCAAAATGGACTTAAATTTTGCATCATTTGGATTTTTTATGAAGGAGTTATGGGCACTTGAAGTTGGACTTTTTTGCCTTTCAATGCATTTGGTCCAAAGTGACCTATAATGTTTTGCATTATCACATGTATTTCTTTTGAAATTTTGTTCAACATAACATTTGAAGTAGACATCTTAAGCTTTCCAATTCATTTGATCCCACCTGAAAATCATAAAAAATGAATGAGTTATGTTCTTGGGAAGTTGACCTAAAATTAGGGTTTCAGTCAAAATGACCTATAATGTCTTGGAATGGGAGATGACCTTCCAAGCTTCAAATCAATTTTTGATGAACATGAAAGTTGTTCATATTGTCCTTAAGAACATTTTTTCTTTTGGGATCATCTCCATTTGACCAATCCATAAAAAGTTAGGTCTCAGTGTAGTTCAAAGTAGTCAGATGGATTGACTGATCAACTTCTCAAGTCCACAACTCATATCTTGATGAATTGATGATTGAGGACACTCAAATAAGTTCAAATATGCATGAAATGATGGGTTTAATAACTTCCCTTGATTTTATTTGACCATGGATTGAGGTTGCTTCATTAGCAAGGCATTGTGGGTGATCAGATGAACTAGGGTTTCCTTGAGGAACAAACCTCAACCCTTTGACTTGCTTTGATCAAAATGATGATTTGAGATGCTTGGGAGCCATATTTGATGGGTAAGAGCTTTGGGAACCATTTCCATGTTTGCCTTCATCTTCTCTTGGCCATATCTTTGCACCAGTGATCTCCTAGGAGCTTTGGGACCTTGTGATTGCTCAAGCTACAAACAAAAGATGTTAGTGACATATTTTTGTGCTTTTGGTTAGTGAATAAAGATGAGAAAAGCAATAATATACAATTCAAGCATACTTGGTGATCTCAAACCACTCAGAAGAGGTCCCACCCAAAGGCAAGGGGAACCAAGATGCTTATGATCCTTGAGGCTTTGCAAATGCAATGTTATGATGCCATGAGGGATCTTAGGGACAAAATTGGGGTCTTACAGAGTGTACCGTCACACTTGAGGACGTATACATGTTGTTGGGTTTCCATATAGATGGAAAGATCATGAATGGTAGAGTTAATCAAGACAACTCTATCTGTAACAAATTATTGGGTGCCCCTTTGTGTGACGACCAAGCTGGGGGAGAGTCATCCGGTCAAGCAAGGGGGCAAGGTATAAATTTAAAATACCTTAAACAATATTATGCGAGTATAATATTATCCGAAGAATCAACCGAGTATGAGAAAATAATTAAAGCTTAGTGTTATATTATGATTTTATTTGGTAATTTTTTATTTCCAGAAAGTATAGGTAATTCAGTAAATATTATGTATTTACCTTTGTTACACAACATTAATAAGGTAAGCACATATAGTTGGAGTTTAGTTGTGTTGCCCCATCTATATAGTGCAATGTGTAAAATTACAAAAAAAAAATACTTGTACGTTTTTTCATGTGCGTATTGCTACATGCATGGGGTTGTGTCGCATCCGCGAAAATCAACCGGCGAGGCTCAAAAGAAAACACACACAGAGCCGCCACTGCACGTTATTTATCCCAAGATAGGGAAAGGAAACGCTCAGAGAAACCTGGAAAGGAAATGGTCCTGCGACCAAAGAGAAAGGGTAAGGGAGTCGGTTACGCAAGGGGAAGGTATTAGCACCCCTCACGTCCGTCGTACTCGACGGGATCCACGTCCTAGAATAAAGAATAGGTTGCTAAACATCACACACACACAAGGGAACGCAGGTGGGGTTAAGAGAAGGGAGCTCGATAAGGTATCGCACCTTACGCCTACATATCTTGTCTGGAACAAGAATCAGAGCCACTGTAGTTCGGCTTACGCACGCTAAACCACACAAAACAAACAGATAGATGGCAAACATGGAGCCCAACAACCACTTAATGGAATTACGTCAGCATCCGAACCAAAACACAAAAACGGCAAACGTGGAGCCCGACAGCCAATCACTGGACTTACGTCGGCATCCGAACCAAAACACACAGTCAGATAACAAGTAAACACACGCAAAAGAGAAAAAGGTTGCCCGGAGTGGTGTCGCACGACCACCTGCCTACATACCTCGTCTGGAACGAGGATCAGGGCGATGTAGTTCCCCTGAAAGGGAAAAAGATTCCTAACCAGAAACCAGGGGAAGACACGACACTAGGGAGACTACGACTCGAGCCTAGATGTTGTCATGCAAAGTCACCCTAAGTTCAGGTTTCTATCCTACTTGCATAAGCAAGCCCATCCTAACCAGGAAAGAAGCAAGCACACAAGCAAACAACATACAAGCATACATCAAATGAGAACAAGCATCTCAAACAGGCATGTCAATCAGATATCCACAGAGCACCCACTATAGCCAAACAAGGGGGCTCAATCAACAGGTTTGACTGCCTCAGCAAGTCGTCTGTACGGGCTGGGTTTGCTCTTAACCTTGCCATTACGAGGCTAAGGTGAAGCAGATGAAAGGATGAAGTGAGGATCAGACCTCACAGCTCTTATCCCTAACCAGGGAGAGCTTCTGACAAATGAGCATGGGTCCAGAATGGGGGAACCCTTCTATACTCAGAGACACTGACACAATGTGCACTGCACAGGATCTTGGGCTTGGATCTCAATGCTACAACCATGTAATGGGAGCAAGGAGAAGACTCAACTGAATAGTGGGGGATAGATTGCTTATCCCTACCTTCCACCAATTGCCTTGATTAAGGACTTTACCTGCTTAGGCACAAAATTAAACAATCACAATCATCGCCTCTTAAGGAGGACTTCAGACATTTATTTGCCCGGCCCGGTAACAGCCGGGTCTCCAGACTACATGAAGTTAGGAAGTTATACCTCAATGCAAGTTGCTTAAGCAAAGCAAAGCAAAAGTTCACAAGGAACTGAGCAACTAAAAGTACCTGGAAACAGTCAAACACAGTTAGTACTCAGACAGACAAACTAAACAGCAAGTATCAACCAATTAATCTATACAGATCAATGCACAACAAAGCAAACTCAAAGCTCAATCCCAAACTTCACACCCTACAAAACAATGTTATGTTAGTGTACAAACATCAAACAACATCAATTGCATTTAACTTGATTCATTCTCCATGTGCATTATGCTTTTGATCCTGAAAAATCAAGCAAATATTAGCAACAAGACCACTAGGCTAAGCCTAGGGTCCAAAGGCAAGAAAAATTCCTAAACATCAAAGTATTCACCAACCAAAGTCAAATTAATATCAAACAAGAGCAAACACCATTAGTCTCATGTTCATATCACTCATCATGTTCATGTTATGCACAAAACAAGGCAAATTAGTTCAAATGAAGCACCAAACATGCAAACAGAACTATTGCATTCAAATCCACATCAAAACAACTTCAAAAATTCTCAAATAAATTACACCTAAACAGGACCTAATCCAGGTATGGCACACCAAATTTCAGCTTAATTGGGCAAATAGAACCATGTCAATGAAAATCAACAAAAACAGACACAATTATAGGCTCCAAATCACAACATCAACACATACATCCACTTCAAAAATTCATAACTCAATGAAAACAAAAAAGAAATGGATGAGACCAAAACAGGGATGTCACACAATGTGTCTATTACAAGCATGCCAAATTTCATGATTATCCAATACCATATGAGCATTTCACATCAAAATTACAAACATGTACCACATGGACTTGCATATTTGACCAACAGAGATGAAAAATCACAATCAATTTGAAAATGCAATGTAAAATTCCACAAAAATTCATACAACATCTCAACATGTTAATGATTCACCATGCAAAATTTCATTTCATTCTAACAAGTATAGACCACTCAATTAAATCCAGCAAGTTGACATCAAGAGGTGTGACACAAATTGTCACACCTAAGTTCCAAAATTCATATCTCAATGGCCAGGTATCAAAAATTCATGAAATTTACATATAAATGAACATCAGCCAGTCAACAATCATCACAAAAATTGTCAAGAATTTATTTTACATTATGAGCATTTCATGAACCAAATGGTAAAATGTATCAAATGTGAACACATGTGAAATAAGCCTAGGTCAAACAATATTTTTGCCATGCACAACTTTGACCAATAGGTCAAACAAATTCTACACTCAACAACAAAGTCAACACAAAAATTTCCATATTTTTCTGAATTTTCTTCAATTTTCTATGAATTTTTTAAGGTGTTTATAATTTTTTAAGAATTAATCAAATTAAATGGAATTTACAATGGCAGTTTGGTAAATAAAGATGGCGGGAGCGGGAAACATGTAGTTTGAAAATTTAAATGGAAAAACGGATCAAACAAACTAACTTCATCGTTCTCAACCCAGACTTTTCCAGAATCCTCAAGAAATTGATGAACACAAAATCTTCACAGAAATTAGCATGCATATAACCAATCGAACCGTCTAAGAACACACAACACGAATATCATCTTAATTTCTCCTAAAAGTTCCTAAATCATGCGAATCGAAGAGGTTAGGGTTTTGGTTCATAATTTCAAATCCAGATTTCGCACGCTATAGTTCACTATTTCACAAACCAAGCACATCACCATACTCTACGCAGCATGCTCTTTCAAACGCATATGAACATTAAGCATTTCATGAGATTCGAAAACTTGACATACCTGGAATGGCAGTGATGTATTGATGCTCCTCGCGTGCTTTTCTCCACAAACAGATGTAGAACAATCCTCCAGATGCTAAATCCAATGCTTAGGTTTGATGGAATAGGCTTCTAATGCTCAAAATTCGAATTCACCATTGATGGAGTCATCTTGTACATTCGAGAATCAGTGCTTGATTGATGATGAGAAGCCAAAACAGCTCGAGCATGTGATGATTGGAGACCAATGCAAAAAGAATTTCCAAGATTAGGCAAGAATTGAGGAAGGTTGAAGGATTTGAGGGTTTTGTGTTCTTGAGGATTTTTGAGAGAATGAAGAGTTTTCAGATCTGTTTTGGGGAATTGTGATTTTTCTCTTATGCTTAGAATGAGATTAGGATTATATACTCAAGCTTAATTACCACTTAATCCATCTAATTAGCCAAATGCATTTGATTAGTGAAATGGTTATTTTTAAGCAAGGGGCAAAAGTGTACTTTCACATACAAGCCAATGCCAGCTCATGGACAGCTCACACACTCTCTAAATGACATGTGTGAGCTGTAGCAACTTGTCTCACTCTCATTGGATGCACCATTCTCATTTTCACCTTGTGATTGCACTTTATCCATTTTTGCACTTTCATTTTTCAAGCCAAATCTCAAATTACAAGCCTTTGCCATGAAATGATGATTCCAACAACTTTTAAATGCCATTCATGAGGTGTAGCAAAAATCCCCACTCAAAGATTCCAATTATTTCACAAGTTGGACAATTTTGCCCTTGGTCCATTTTAACTGTCCAGTTGAAAATTGACTTTTTGCATTGACCATTTTTGAGAAAATCCAATTATGCACCATGAAAGTACATGTCAAATGGAGTTTGAGCATATAAAGAACTTGCAATTTGGACAAACCATGTGGAAATTATGGCCTCCTGATTATGGGTCATTTTTGAAATTCACTGAGCCATAATTTCCCAACCATACATGGGATTTTCAAGTTCTTGGACATTTTGGAAAGGTGAGAACAAGATCTACAACTTTCATGTTGAACAAATTTTCATTTGAAGCTTCCTTGGACACGTGGCCTTGAGGTCCAAAACTTTCCATTTTTGGAAACTTCAATTACAAGTCACTTTCTATTTTTGGCAGTTTTTGTCCTGACTTGATTTTCTTCATTTTTAAGCTTTGAAATGTCAAATAACACTTGTTCCAACATGAATGAGATGTGTCTAACTCACTTCCACCTCCAAATCCATCAGATCATGTACAGTTGACCACAGTTGACTTTTCATCTGATAAATGAATTTGGCAATGCATTGATCAATCTGAGCCCCAATCTTCAACTGAAATGGCTCAAGGGTGAAACCCTAGCCTCAATAATATCAATGTAATCATATAATGAACCCCATAGCCATCTCCTGATCATGCCCTGACTGGCCCAATGCAACTGATTAGGGTTGACCAGTGGTCAAAACCCTAATCTCAAGGAATCCTGCTTCAACACTTGATGATGTCAAACCATGATGATGATGATGTATCATTGCAATCAAGATAAAGACCAACATCCATTGAGAATCATGAAACCCTAATCCACAGTCCAATCCTCAGATGGCCCATGATCAGTCAATAAACCCTAGGCTTGCACTTAGACTTCCTCATCTTCTGATCAAGACTTGAGAGGATGGCTTGCACAATGTAACCACACGATATGCAATATGAAATGCCTAATGACCTAAAATGATATGTACAATGATAATGCTAGTCCCAAGAGAGGAGGGCAAATTTTGAGGTGTTACAGGTTGGTCAAGAATGTTATCACTCACCCCGATAAACGAGAACCCATTCATGTTCTCGTTTGCAATAAAGTAAGTCTAACACTTTACCATTTAATTAATTATATTTTATATTACAATTAACTGTAAATAATATTTTTCACTTTTTTTTATCTAAGGTGGTCAGTAAGGGGGATGAACTACAATAGGTGTCTGAAACATGCTATTGTAGTCTATCGCAATCTATTGGACCACATTGGACATGACGATGTAATACTCCTACACAACTATATTTTAATTTAAAAATAATTATCAAATTATTTATCATCTACTTGTTTCGTATTGTTTTACAGTTTATTTGGAGGCCATATTTGGGTCTTGATCATGATGTAAACCATGACGATGCTACAATTTGGACATCAAAGACACTGATTATCCGGTTCACTACGATGGAAATGCACTAGAGTGACCGGGTCAAACTGCAGTTCGGCATGCAACAACAGATTCCAGAATCTCCCACGTGTTTGGGGAATTGGCATTAAAAAAGGGTTGATGCACAATAGGATTATTCAGACTGGAGAGACTTTGCGAAAGAGATGTATCGTCAATGGAGGAATCGACGACAACACATCTTAAACGAACTAGTCATCCATGGTGTAAGACCAACTCAATAATATATGGGATGGTTTAGGACGGTAACAACTCAATAATTTGTATATGAGTCACGGTATTTGATGGGTCCACGCCAACTAGCTTTGTCATCGTACGCCCCATAACAATTCCCCGCCCAACACCAATGTCAACCCACCCAAATCCAACAACCAACCTCACAACACCAACCTACCACATACACATAACAACCAAACACCCAACCTCGTAACCCGTTCATGTCATCCACCCAACAACCAACCACCCAACGTCGCAATCCATTCATGCCACCCATCCAACCACAAAACAAGAATCAAACCCTACTTTCATACGGTGAACTGACTTGGGGTATTTTGCTTTTTATCGCAATGTCGCGGATAGCAAGAGTCGCCACCGACTTTTCTTTTATCCAATAAGGAAAGGTGGAAAAGAACAGGAAAGACCTCAATAGATTTTGGGTTCGGGAGGTACATTATACAAAGGGAAGGTATTAGCACCCTTTGTATCCATGGTTATCCATGGGCTCTTAATTGCTGGATCACTTATATTTTTGTCTGAAAAGTGTTGGTGAATTGTTTAAAAATGTTTCGAAAAGAGAGTTTAACTTTGTAATGATTCTCGTATGAATGTATACAAAGTATTTATCTCGTTTGATTTTGAAAAACAGTTTAGAAAGATATAACTTGGTAATGATTCTAGTATGAATGTATACCAAGTGGTGATTTTCTAGGACTTGTAAAGTGTGAGGGGTGGAAAATGTTTTAGGTTATGATCCAGTAATTGAGAGTTATACCTTCCTAAGGTCGTTATGGGCATTTCCTATCCTTATGAGGGTAAAACTGTCCTTACTATTGAGAAGTAAGTAGTTTTATCCTTTGGATGTAAAAGGGTCATTGTAGGGTCATCGATAGGTCATTGAAGGCAACAGTTGTAAGGATACCTTAGCATTCGAAGGGACGATCATCATTTAACCGTAAGCTACACCGAAGGGTCATCGAGGGACAAAATCATATATTCGAAGGCAACATCCGAGGGACTATGATTTATTTTAAAGGGACATGATGATTTAATCGAAGGGTCTTTGCTAAGGGTATCCCCACATTCGCGGGACATGACCGTAATACCGTAATATCGTAAGGCAATAAAGAGAGGTCCAAGATCACATATTTAGAGGCCGTATTTTACAATCGATTAGGTAATTAGGATGAATCTCCACATTAAAATTAATACATTAAAATTAATACATTAAAATTAATACATTAAAATTAATACATTAAAATTAATTAGGTAATTTAGGGTGAAACTCCACAAGGGTATCCCACAAATAAAG
Source organism: Lathyrus oleraceus (assembly GCF_024323335.1). Lineage (NCBI taxonomy): Eukaryota > Viridiplantae > Streptophyta > Magnoliopsida > Fabales > Fabaceae > Lathyrus > Lathyrus oleraceus. The sequence goes on from NC_066583.1 coordinate 63,797,803, forward strand.
TGGAAGACCTAGACAACAATCTTTTCCTGGGAAAGGTGAACCTTTACAAAATTCAGCAAACGGGTTAGAGTACCAAGTCAGGATGCAATCAAGGATTGCACCGCAAAAGAAACCAGAACAGCAGTAGGGTCAGATAAACAATGCATGGCTATGATAAAAACATGACAGGTTAGCAAAGGACAGAACAGAAAAATCAGCGACTGTCCCGGTCGCCGCTGCCTCGCCTAGCGAGGGCTTAGCGAATACTCGTTGCATGCTCGCTTTGCGATGTGCTAGCGAGCGGCTGCGGATTCTGGTTTTGATAACAGCATAATGTCAGCAAGCTTCACACCTTATAGCATCCATTACAGAGATTATGTGGTTAGACATTCAGGTGTTCATGCATACTTAAATTCATATGTAAAACTTAAGATAGTTCCATAAATTCAATCATGATACCATATGCAAATTAAGAACATAAGGTAGTAATAGCAATGCCAACCTGTTTGGAATCGAATTGTAACCTTGAATTGGCCGATCGGATCGAATTGAGCGGAAGTGACCTTGCTGCCGCCGGCTTTTCCTTCAGGGTTTCCTTTAGGGTTTTCCGTCTGTGAGCGCTAGGGTTTGCTTGCTAGGGTTCTCCTTTCGTCCTTTTTCGTCCTCCTTTTCATTACTGAAGTGCTGGTATTTATAATGCTCTTTTTTTGTGACCTAATGGGCTCAGAGTGAAGCCCAGAATTTTCTGTCATCTGTCAGCTTCGCTAGGCGAGCGTGTAGCGAACGTTCGCTAGGCGAGCGTGTAGCGAACATTCGCTAGGCGAGCGTGTAGCGAACGTGTAGCGAACAGGCCAGTTTGGGCCATTTTCTGGATTGGGCCATTCGTGAGCTGGGCCTTCGTTCCTTTAAGATCAGTGTCATAAAAATGAGTCGGAGTGCCCTGAAAAATGTCTTAAAATATTAATGGGCAAATTTTGGGGTATGACAGCTGCCCATGTTCAATATTCTTGAACCGAGAGAGTCAGAATGGTATGTACGCCATTCGTGGTCTGGAGGTGGAAGATTATTGAACACTTAGAACGCCCCAAATATTTGCACTTGTCAATTAGTTAGTCTTGATGGAGATGGGCTTAAAGATGCCATCTAGGAAGTTTGATGATGAGAGCTTCAGAGTGCGTCGTACGTTAGAAGATATCTGAAGTCATGGGTGTCACTGGGTCATACGCCAGACCGTATAGTGAGTCATTCATTAGGCCGTCGACTTCACTGGGGAGTTAGAATGGGTCATACGCCGCTGGGGATAAAGGATCAGAATGGATCGTACGCTAGATCGTATCTGAGTTGCGGAACGAGCCGTCCGTTAGGCTGTATCGTTACTGGGGGTGAAGGATCAGAATGGATCGTATGCTAGATCGTATCTGAGTTATAGACTGAGCCGTCCGTTAGGCTGTACCTGATGATGAAGGGGGTAGTCATACGCCAGACTACACTTCAGAATGTACCGTACGCTAGGTAGCATTTGAGGGGATGAACCTCCAAGCGGGTCGTAAGCTAGATCGTCTCTGAGTAGCAGAACGAGCCGTCCGTTAGGCTGCATCTGATAATAAAGGGGTAGTCATACGCCAGACTACACTTCAGAAGGTACCGTACGCTAGGTAGCACCCGAGGCCTTGAAGGTCCAAATGGGTCGTATGCTGGACCGTATTGGAGTCGTTGAAGGTCGGAATGGATCGTACGTTAGATCGCATCTGAGTTGAAGGAGTCATATGTTGAGATGAATCAGGATGGACCGTATGCTAGGCAGTACCTGAGAAATGAAGGTCCAACTGGGTCGTACATTAGACCGTGTTGGAGTAGTTGAAGATCAGAATGGATCGTCCGTTAGATCGTATCTGAGTGGAAGGAGTTATATGTTGGGCTGAATCAGAATGAACCGTACGTTAGACTGTATCTGATCGTATTTGTAGATGTTGTATTTGCAATGAATATCTGGGGTGGGCTTAAAGATGCCACCATTAGGAGGATATCAGAGTGCTTATCAGAATGAATGTATTTGAATCTTGAATGTAATCGATAAAGATGTCCGTCTGAATGGATCTTCATTTTGACTGTATCAGGAGGATAATTAACCTGAAAAATAAAGTTAGCTTCATGCCATGTCATGATGCATGAGATGTTTTATGCTTCTGAAACTAAATGCGAACAATGTATGCATGCGTATGTTGTGAAATGATGTAATGAATGAATTATGCATCGGAAAAGTTCTTCCAGGGGACTCTACTGGGGAAAATAAATCTCAATCTTCTGGTTGGGAGATACTGGTATCGATGACCCTTTCTTAGCCGGAGATGCTTGATTTCTGTCTGATGGTAGAAATGTTCAACAGAAGCCCGGCTGGGGGTGGAAGAGATGACCCATTTGTCTAGTAATGCCACTCTCTTCTGGGAATGACTGGCTTTGCTGGGGAATAGGATTAGCAACGGATTCATTGGAAAGCATGATTAGACCTTCTCCTCGATCCTGAAGCCTAGTAGTAATCGCTATTTCTATTTTACGCACGCATTTTTGGTAAACATCGATCATATCCAAATGCATATATTAATTCGAATTAAATCAATGGACGTTTATGCAAACAAAACAGAGAAAGTAAAACAAGAGCATTTTTTTTTTAAACTAAAATTATATTGATTTCAAAAGAGGGCCTATAAACAGGCAATTTGTGTACAAGGAGACAAAAATCCTAGTAAGAGGAAATTGTCAAGAAAACAAAGAGAAAGCTATGCCGAAAACGTCCCATTGACTTTAATTCCACTACTGCCATTATGTCTTCAAGCCTCTCATCTCCTGCTGTCGGATAGAAGTGATTAGCTTGTTCAGTCCTTTGAACTTGGATGAAGCTGTCTGAGAACGGGACATAGTCATACGCTTTGATCCCTAATTTTTGCCTGGACCGCCTTTTCAGGTTTTCAATCCACCAGGATACCCCTTTTTGCCCAATCCGCCTTTTCAGGTTTTCGACTTGCCGGGTGTACATTTTTTTATGTTTATCCCTAAATTTTGCCCGAACCCTTTTGGTTCGCCGGGATGCCCTTACTTTTGCCTAGATACGTCGACCTAACGGGTCTCTTTTATGCGTAGTATTTTTTGACTATGTCTGCGTTCACAGGATGCGGGAAGTCTTCGCCGTCCATTGTAGCTAGTATCATGGCTCCACCAGAGAATATCTTCTTAACTACAAACGGCCCTTCGTACGTGGGAATCCATTTGCCTCTGGGATCACCTTGTGGTAGAGTGATGCGCTTTACCACCAAGTCGCCAATTTGATACACCTGTCTCTTGACTCTTTTGTTAAATGCCTGGGTCATGCATTTCTGATATATCTGTCCATGACAAACAGCCGCAAGTCTCTTCTCATCAATCAAGTTTATCTGATCGAGTCGAGTATGAATCCATTCATCTTCATCTAAGCCCGCCTCTTTCATGATTCTTAGAGAGGGAATCTGAACTTCCACTGGTAAAACGACTTCCATTCCGTAGACTAAAGAGAAAGGAGTTGCTCCTGTCGAAGTGCGTACTGAAGTGCGATAACCGTGAAGAGCAAACGGTAACATCTCATGCCAGTCTTTGTACGTCACCGTCATCTTTTGTATGATCTTCTTGATATTCTTATTAGCAGCTTCTACAGCGCCATTCATCTTTGGTCGGTACGGAGAAGAGTTATGGTGTTTTACGTTGAACTGCGTGCAGAGTTCAGTAATCATCTTGTTGTTCAAATTAGTACCATTGTCGGTGATAATCCTTTCAGGGATACCATACCGGCAAATAAGACTATTCTTGATGAACCGTGCCACCACATTCTTGGTGACAGAAGCAAATGAGGCGGCCTCTACCCACTTTGTAAAGTAATCAATAGCGACAAGGATGAAGCGATGTCCATTAGAAGCAGTAGGTTTAATCTCCCCAATCATATCAATGCCCCACATTGCAAAGGGCCAAGGTGCGGTCAACACGTTCAATGGAGCAGGAGGTGCATGTACTTTATCCGCATATATCTGGCACTTGTGACAGGTTCTGGAGTGATGGTGGCAATCAGCTTCCATGGTAGACCAATAATACCCTGATCTCAGAATCTTCTTGGCCATCGTATGTCCACTAGAATGAGTCCCAAAAATACCGTCGTGCATATCTCCCATAATCTTTTCTGCTTCCTTTTTATCCACACAGCGAAGCAAAGTCGAATCGTGGTTACGTTTGTATAATACTCCATTACTCAGAAAGAACTTAGCGGAGAACTTCCTCAGGAATTTTTTGTCATTGATGGATGCCCCTTCAGGGTATTCCTGAGCTTCTAAATATCTTTTTACTTCGTGGAACCAAGGTTTTTCCCGTACTCCCTCAGTGTTAAGTTCATAACAGTATGCCGGTTCATCTAGTCGCTCAATGGTGATCCTGGGAGCTTCATTGTCCCATCTGACTCTGAACATAGATGACATGGTAGCTAATGCGTCTGCCAACTGATTCTCTTCTCGTGGGATATGTTCGAATGTAATCTCTTCAAATTATGGGATTAATGTCATCACCCGTTCTCGGTAAGGGATGAGATTCGGATGCTTAGTGTCCCATTCTCCTTTGATCTGACTGATTACTAATGCTAAGTCTCCGTACACACTCAAAAACTTGACCCGCCGGTCTATAGCAGCCTTGAGTCCCAAAATACATGCTTCATACTCAGCCATATTATTGGTACAATGAAAACATAGTCTAGCAGTGAAAGGCGTATGGTAAACCTCGGGAGAAATGATTACCACACCAACACCATTGCCCAATGCATTAGAAGACCCATCGAAAACCATAGTCCATTGGGATCCTAGTTCGGGTCCTTCATCCGGTCCAGGTTCTTCATAATCAGTAACAAGCATGACATCCTCATCTGGGAACTCAAAATTCATAGATTGGTAATCATCCACTGCTTGATGAGCCAAATGATCGGCTAGTACGCTTCCTTTGATTGCTTTCTGGGTAGTATACTGGATGTCGTACTCTATTAGAATCATCTGCCATCTTGCTATTCTTCCGGAGAGAGCGGGTTTCTCAAATATGTATTTGATAGGATCCATCTTAGAAATCAATAAAGTGGTATGATTCAACATGTATTGTCTTAGTCGGCGAGCAGCCCAGGCCAAAGCACAGCAAGTTTTCTCGAGCAGTGAGTATCTTGTTTCACAGTCGGTAAACTTTTTGCTAAGGTAGTATATGGCATGCTCTTTTCGGCCAGACTCATCATGTTGTCCCAACACACACCCCATTGAATTTTCTAACACGGTCAAGTACATGATTAAAGGTCTTCCTTCAACTGGTAGCATCAGAATGGGAGGTTTTTGAAGATACTCCTTGATTTTGTCGAAAGCTTCTTGACATTCATCATTCCATCTCATCTCTTGATTTTTCCTCAGTAGTTTGAAGAGGGGTTTGCAGGTAGCAGTCAAGTGGGAGATAAATCGGGCAATATAATTCAAACGTCCCAAGAAACCTCTGACCTCTTTATCTGTACGGGGAACTGGCATTTCTTGAATAGCCCTCACCTTAGCCGGGTCAAGCTCAATCCCTTTACCACTGACAATAAAGCCCAAGAGTTTGCCGGATCTTACTCCAAAGGTGCATTTGTTCGGGTTCAACCTCAACTTGTATTTCTTCAACCTCTCGAACAGTTTGTATAAATGATCGAGATGCTCTCCCTCAGTATGAGATCTGGCTATCATGTCATCCACATACACTTCTATTTCATGATGGATCATATCATGGAACAAAACCACCATAGCACGCTGGTACGTTGCCCCTGCATTCTTTAAACCAAATGGCATTACTTTATAACAGAACGTGCCCCATTGCGTCACAAACGTAGTTTTCTCCATGTCCTCAGGCGCCATCTTAATCTGGTTGTAACTTGAGAATCCATCCATGAATGAGAACACCTTGTGTTGAGCGGTGTTATCTACCAGAACATCAATGTGCGGAAGTGGAAAGTTGTCTTTGGGACTCGCTTTATTCAAATCTCTGTAGTCTACACACATTCGCACCTTGCCATCCTTCATCGGCACTGGTACCACATTAGCAACCCATTGAGGATAAGAAGTAACAGCCAGAAAACCTGCATCAAATTGTTTCATAACCTCGGCTTTGATTTTCTCAGACATTTCAGGACGCATGCGACGAACCTTTTGCTTAACAGGACGACAATCTTCCCTCGTTGGTGTAGCACCTCAAATTTGCACCTATCATTGTACATAAATTCTCACATTAGGTCATAACATAACATGGTCCACTGCATAGCATTGCATTGTCCCTTTTGCCCAAGTGCAAGATCATCAAGAGAATTAGGTCAAACTGATCAGGAGATCAGTCAACCAAGCAAGCAAGTGTGTTTTTCATTGAGCCAAGGCCCTAGGGTTGGTCCAACATGTTCACATGACTTGGGGATCCATTTGAAGTGTTTAGGTCAAAGGTTGGATGCTCAGAGGTCATCAGTCAATGCACAATCAGTCAGAAACCCTAAAAAGTCAAACTTGGTCAACTGTGGTTGATTTTCATGGTTTTGATGGATGGATTTGGTCTGAGAGGTCTCATTTATGTCTATACAAGCTTCATATATCATGTCAAGCATCCACAGTGAAGAAAATAAAGTCAGACAAGAAATTTCCAGAAATAGAAACTGGACCTGTAATTTTAACTGCCAAAAATGGAAACTTCTTGAGCCTAAGCTTACATCATGATCCAATCTTCAAATGAATTTTCGCCCAACATGAAAGTTGAAGATCTTGTTCTCCCATTTCCAAAAAGTCCAAGAACTCTCAATTCCCATGTATGGTTGACAAGATATGATCAATTCATTTTCAAATTTTCTTGAACTTCAAAAGGCCATATCTCTCAAACCATTTGGCCAAATTGGGTGAGGTTTTTTCCAACAAGTCATATTTAACCTCCTCTTTCCAAAAATGTGATCCTCATGCACCAAAACCACACCATTCAAAATGGCCTTTTTGGACTTGTCTTAATTAATTTCAAGTGTAGTGAAAAATTGAGTTTTTGAATTAAGCATTTCTAACACATTTGGCCATTTGGGAATGTTCTGAAATGTTATTTTGGTAATGTTGGAAGGCCCATTTTCGCAGCCAGCACCCTACACCTCACCACCTAAGTGAAAATGCTCCAATTAGCAAAATGGCCATTTTAGCAAAGCATGATTAACACTCCATTAGCAGCTCACTAAACAGCAAATAAATACCACTTTTTCTGTCAATAGCAACCCTAGCAGCCTCACATACCAAAACAGAAAACCATTTTTCTCTCCATTCTTCATTTTTGCACTTTGGAAAATTTCTTGAAGAAACCTCAAAGAAGCACGACCTGCCTTGCTTGCTACCTCATACACCCTCATTTTCAAACTCATTTCAAGTCTCAAATCCCAACTGGAAGCTCATTTCGAGTTCTGTTTTTCCAAGCTACAACAATGGCAGATCATGATTTGGGCATTTCCAAGCATCACTGAGCTAAAGTTATTCAACCATACATCTTTTGGAAGCTTTGTGTACATCTGTTTCAAGCTTGCACCACCAAAACAACACTGTTTCACAATTTTCTTCAAAATCAAGTAAGGTTTCGAATCTTTCATTTCTCTAAATCATGGTATGCAATGTGTAGATCTCTTTACCCTGATCATTATGAGCTTTGAATGGTTGAAAATGGTTAAGTATTTAGCAAGTTATGTTGAAATGAATGTTGATGATTCAAACTTGTTTTTGCATGTTACTTGATGGATAGCTCGATTTAGTGAAAACCATGGTTAGATTTGGACTGTATGTTGTTTACTGATCATGATAGTGTGTTTAATTGCTATTTCTGGGCATTTTGATTTTTTTCGATTGAATGAAGAAGGTGATGCACTGTTGCTGTTAGAAACCCTAAGCCATTTTCCAGAATTTCGAATTTTGTCTCACGTGTTTGCATGTTGCTGTACACTGTTTCATTGCCTTGCCCAGTCGCTGCTCGCCACGCAGGATATCCCATACGCACCGTTTCATTTAGTTATTCCCAGAATTACCAATATGCCACCGTGCTCAATTATTTTTAATTAATCATGTTTTATTTCATTTATTTTCTCAATAATCATTTCATTTTGTGATCATCTTACAAAAATCACATCTCATTCATTGTTAATCCAAAATTCATGAAAATTTTTTCATTGTGTTCATCTTGATGTCTAGTATTTTATCATGATTTTTGCTGATTTTTTGGATGAGTAGATTTTAAATGGTATTAGGGTTTTGTTCATGTGACCAATTTTTGCACATTCCACCAAAACCTTTGTGAAATGGTCATGACTTATCCAATGGCCCTGAAATTTTTTGTGCTCAAACTAGACTCATTCATGTTTATTTTGATGTAGAGTTTGTGAATTTATCTTATCTGGATTGTGAGTTGTGAATTTTTGAAGTAGGGTGTGACAATTTGTGTCACACCATTGTTGTGTAACTTGATGATTTTTGATACCATGCTTCCTGACCTCCAATTGAGCTGAATTTTTGCATGAACCTACTCTTGTATGTCTAGTTTGTATGTGAATTTTTGTGGATTTATTTGGGTCATTTTCCATTTGTTTGAGATTTTCTCCCCTGTTTGACCAAAATGTTGACCTTATGTGATGCATGTGCCCATTTGTTTTGTGAAATGCTCATACTTTGTTAGATGGACATGAAATTTTACATGAGATAACTAGACATCCTAAGCTTTGCCATGGTTTTAGTCCCATTCATTTATCATATTGCATCTCTGATTTATGAATTTTTCAAGTTGATGCATGATTGGTTGGCTTCTTTGAGCATGTTCAAAATTGCTTTGACTTTCTGATTTTCATTGACTGCCTTCCACTTGTCCAAATGAGATGAAATTTAACATGCTTACCATGCTGTGGGTTGTGATTGATCATGATTTATTCGGTGATTTTTGAAAATGTTTGAGTTTACTTTTGATGCAAGTCTTGCTGTTGACTCCTATGAGCTTCTGTTTGCTATTCTTTAACATAAATTGTTCATGAAATGATGATGATGATTGATATGAATGTGAACCCAATTGGTATTGTTTCTTAATTGTTTGAACATGATTTTGGATGCTTGCCACTTGCTGTTTGAACTTTTTCATTCTCTTTTGACCCTAGGCTTGACCTAGTGGTCCTGTTACTCACCTTTGAGCTCATGTTTTCAGGTTGACCAACAAATGACCAATGAGACCAATTCTTTTTGATTGAACTTGTCTGGATATCATTGTTTAACTTGTTTATTTTGTAGGTGGCTTGGCTCACATGCCTTGAGCCTTGTGCCTTGCACATCCATTTGCTTCTGATTAACTGTTGATGTCTGTTTCCTTTTGCTTTGTTTTGAAGTTGTATACTAATGTCTGCTTGACTATTTCAGGTGCTTTTAGTTGCTCAGTTCCTTGTGAACTTTTGCTTTGCTTTGCTTATTAAGCAATTTGCATTGAGGTATATTTCTAATCTTCATGTAGTCTGGAAGACCTGGCCTGTTACTTGGCCAGGCAACTGTCTGAAGTCCTCCTTAAGAGGCAATGTTTGTGTATGTTTACAATTTGTCCTTGTACATAGTCAAAGACCTCCTAAGTGAAGAGGCAATTGGCAGAACTCAAGGGATATGCAATCTATCCCCTGCTATTCTGTGTGTCATCTGCTTTGCTCACACCACTGTGTTGATGCATTGCAGATACAAACCCAAGATCTTGTACAATTGTACAGTTGAGTCAGTTTCAAATGTGTAGAAGGGTTCCCACCTTCTGAACCCACACATTCTTGTCTTAAGCTCTCCCAGGCCAGGGATAAGAGCTGTGAAGTCTTATCTTCACTCACCTTTCATCAGCTTCACCTTATCCCCTCAATGGCAAGGTTAAGAGCTAACACTACCCAGTTCCAGTGGTTTGTTTGTTGAGGTTGATATGACCCCTCGACTAAAACCTAGCCTTGATGTTTGAGCCCCTTGTTGGTGTGTTTATTTCATGTTGTATGTGTTTGTGTGGTATGATTGTATCCCCTAGGTTTGCTAGACTCCGCGTAGTCTCGTTTGCATGTCAATTGAGGTAGCACGGTTCCTTCGTATAGGACTTCCTTTCTTGCTTGAGCTTTCCTAAAACACAGACAAACATTATCCCCTCTAAAGGATACGTCCACTCCTTCTACTACAGGTGAGTAAGTCTCCAAAGGTCGAGCATCAGGTAGATTGTGCAGTGACGTTGTCCACTTAAAAGACACAAACCAACAGGAATAGTTTAGCCGAACTACGGCAACTCTGATTCTCATGTCCAGATGAGATACGTAGGCACGAGATGCGATGTCTTGTCGAGTTTGACTAACAACTAACACTAATTCTTTTCTCTCGCCCTCGTTGCGATTGAGACCTCCCCTTTCTCTTGCCCTAGTTGCAATCGAGACCCTTGCTTCCTGTGCAAGTTAGGTTAGGTGTGGCTTGCTTTCTGTGCAAGCCATGTTTAGGATAGGCTTGTTTCCTGTGCAAGTTAGCTAGAAACCTTAACTTAGGGACGACTTTGCATGACAACATCTAGGCTCGAGTCGTAGTCTCCCTAGTGTTGTGTCTCCCTCTGTTATCTGGTTAGGCTAGTCTTTTTTCCCTGCGTAGGGGAACTACATCGCCCTGATCTTCACACCAGATGAAGTATGTAGGCAGGAGATTGAGCTGATCTCTCCGGGCGCCCTTTTTTCTTTTTCCACCTTTCGTCTTCAACCCTTCTGTGTGTGTTGTTGTGTGCTTGGAAGCTGATGTAAGTCCATCGAGTGGCATTCGGGTTCCAGTGTGGGTGCATTTTGGTTCGGATGCTGATGTAAGTCCAGTGATTGGCAGTCGGGCTCCACGTTTGCCTTTGCCTGTGTTTGTTTGTGTGCGTGTTAGCCGAGCTACGAATGCTCTGATTCTCCTTCGTCCAAAGGAGATACGTATGCATAGGATGCGATATCCTAGCGAGCATGTGTCGTTTCCCAGTTCGAACTACTTCGACTCTGATGTCTATGCCTGATAGACTAAGTAGGCCCAGGATGCGATATCCTGCCGAGTCAGTTTCAGTTTCAGTCTTGCTTGTTTTCTTGTGTCTCTTTCAGCCAGTTAGTGTGTTTGTGAGCAGTGTTTCAGCAACCATTTTCCTTTCTATTGTGCGTGGATCCCGTCGAGTACGACGGATGCGTAGGGGTGCTAATACCTTCCCTTCGCATAACCGACTCCCGATCCCATTCTCTTTGGTCGCGAGACCATGTTCTTTCCCAGGTTTACTTCGAGCGTTTCCTTTCCCTCTTTTGGGATAAATAACGCACGGTGGCGGCTCTGTTGTTTCTTGTTTTCCCGCCGGTTTTTCGCGTAATGCGACAGTTGGCAGCCGATGTACTACTATATCAGTATCCAGTCCTGGCATGTCGTCATAAGACCAAGCAAAAATCTCTACATAGTCATGTAACATCTGAATCAACCTTCTTTTGACACTGTTTTCCAAGCCTGCTCCTATTTTGACTTCTTTCTTGTCTACTTCGGTACCCAGATTTACAATCTCAACTGACTCCTCGTGCGGCTGTATAGTCCTCTCTTCCTGCAGTAACAGTCTGGCAAGTTCTCCAGGTACTTCACAATCTTCCACACTTCCATCCTCGGCTTGGTAGATCGGATTTTCAAAGTCATAATGAACAGTAGTAGAACTATTGTCAACAGGATCCAGAGTGGGTATGGATCTGCAATTTGTTACGTGAGTGTGTGTAAGAAAACATAGCTTGTTTGGAAGATGACAGAAAAGACAAAGAGCGCAATATTTGAATGCAAAAAGTCCATTGATTTATTGAATATGAATATGCTTATGAAAATGACAAAACCCTTAACAAATTAGCTATTGTGCCCCGGGCATAGACACAACGCTTGGAGAAGTTCAATTGTAAAAAAAAACAAAAATTTGCAACACTAAAATAGACAATAACAATTACTCCTGACTAAAGGAAATCGGGATAGTGTCTTCAGCCTTCCAATTATTGAGTCCGTCACCAATTGTTGGGAAAATCCAGCTATCCAGGTCGCAATCGCTGTCAGCATCTTCTACAGCATTAATTTGACTCTTGTCAGAGCTGAACCCCAGGCCAAATTTGTCAGACTTGTACGGTACGTCGATCAATTGACCCCAGCCAGTACGACCACCATCTTCAACCACGGCTTGAGCGTCCTTTAGAGAAATCATAGCAGGAGGAGCACGAATAACCTTGGGTACACAGGAAGTTGGCTTAAGGACAGGATTGGTCGGAGGAACTACTTCAAATGACTGACAAGGAGTCTCAATGAATTCACCATCCATCTCGACGTATCTGAAGGTATGCACACTACTGACAATGTACTCTTCTTCTCCACACACGGTGACAATTTTGCCCTTTGTGGGATACCTCAACTTTTGATGGAGAGACGAGGCTACAGCGCCTGCCCCATGAATCCAAGGGCGTCCCAGTAAGCAGGAATAGGCAGGACGAATGTTCATTATATGGAAGGTAGTGTTGAAGACTTGAGGTCCTATCTTGATAGGCAGGGCTACTTCGCCATGGACAACACTCTTCGCACCATCGTAAGCACGTACCACAATGTCACTAGGTTTCAGTTCAATGCTTTTACAATCCAGCTTATCCAGCACGGCTGTCGGCAGCACATTCAAGGAAGAGCCGTTATCGATCAACACATGAGACAAAGTGATTCCCCTACACTCAATGGAGATATGCAGGGCTTTATTGTGATTCTTTCCTGCTGGTGTCAGATCAGCGTCGGAAAAGCCCAGGCCATTGTCAACAGCCAAGTGAGCAACATAATGTTCGAATTGATCGACAGATGTCTCCTGAGGTACATGAGCGGTCTTCAAGAATTTTATCAATGCATTGGCATGAGGTTCAGAAGATAACAGCAAGGATAACATCGAGACCTTAGACGGGGTATGCCCCAACTGTTCTACAACATCAAAATCACTCTTGCGAATGATTTTCAGCACTTCTTCCATTTCTTGTTTGGCAACATCTTCGGGAGTAACTTCGACCGGTGTCTCTGACTGAGAAGGATTGACTGGTTCCTTTCCTCGAGTTTCAAGGACAGGAGGTGAGATTTCTGGAGAGAAGATCCTTCCGCTTCGAGTAATTTTACTAGTCCCAACAATGCCACTAGTATTAGTAGCATTATCCACTTGCTTCACGCCATGGACGTAAACATCACCGCCATAATTCCACGGAATAGCTTTGCTTGAGGAATACGGGATCGGGCCAGGTGCAGTGATGATTAGGGGAGCAACCCTGGGCTCAACAGTAATCTTCACAGGCGCCCTGGTAGCGGTAATCTTCACTGGAACTTTGGACCTAGCAATCACAGATATTTCTTCAATAGGGTTTTCCACCTTAGGAATCCTTTCGAAGAGAATTGTACGATCGTCCATCAGCCGTTGAATACCATTCTTTAATTTCAAACAGTCCTCGGGCCGGAGTATGCAGAGATTGCAATCTTCAGCACAACCTGGAAATAAACCAGCTTGCAATAAATTCCTCTTTATGATCGGGAGAGGAGATGTTAAGTCCGCCACATTGGAAATGTGAGAATCGTCATCCATAGCATTAACAGTCTTGTCATGGTTAGGCATAGGAGCAGTGATGACATTAGGAGTCTCCGGAGGCTCAAACTCAATTTCTCCAGCTTCGATCATATCCTGAATCTTATTCTTCAATGACCAGCAATCGTTTGTATCATGCCCGGGGCTATCGGAGTGATATGCACACCTGGCATTGGGATTATAACGAGAAGAGGTAGTGTTGGGATTTGTAGGAGGATCTCTAAGGGTGATCAAATTTGCCTTTAGCATTCCCTGCAGTGCCTGTGCCAAGGTCATATTGATCCTGGTGAACTGCCTTCTTGGTCTGTCTTGTTTGGGCTGGAAGTTTTGAGATGGTGGTGCTGCAATCGTAACTGCTCCAATGTCGTGGTCACGGTTTTTCTTGTTACGACCCTTTTGACCGTACACAGCATTTGATTCGTTCCTTCCCTGATAGGACCTTTTGGTGCTTGCAGAGGTAGCCGCCTGTATCTTTCCACTTCGGATGCCGCTTTCAACACGTTCACCTGTTAATATAAGTTCAGTGAAACCTGATGAAGAACTTCCCAGTAGATGGCTGTAGAATGGGCCGGTCAGTGTGCCCATGAACATGTCCACCAATTCTCTGTCAGTCATAGGGGGTTTGACTCTGCCAGCCAAATCTCTCCACTTTTGAGCATATTCTTTAAAGCTTTCTTTAGATCCCATAGTCATATTCTGCAACTGTAGCCGGGTAGGTGCTAGTTCAGAGTTATACTGGTACTATTTATAGAAAGCTGTTGCTAAATCAGTCCAGGTGCGGATGTCAGAGCTCTCGAGCTGATAATACCATTCCAACTGTGTGCCAGACAGGCTCTCTTGGAAGAAATGGATCCATAGCTTCCTGTCAGTGGTATGCGGCTGAATCTTTCTCACATAAGCTCTCAGATGCATCTGAGGACAAGACGCACCATCGTACTTAGTGAAAGTGGGGATTTTGAATTTGCGAGGAATGGTCACATCGGAGACCAGACCCAAACTTTCGAAATCCAGACCGGGCGCCTTCTGACCCTCCATAGCTAGCATACGTTCTTCCAGCAACTTGTACTTATCATCTCTTGGAGAGTACTGTTCATTTTCATAATCTTCATCGTCATCCTCAGGGTTGGAGAAATCAGCATTCTCTTCCTCTGAATCATTCTCCGCCCCCTCTTCTGGACCATTCGGGATTCCAAACTTGACTCCTGTGGCCTGTCCTTTACGCCTTCTTCCCGGGTTAATGAAACTCACAGCTTTCTTGTCTTTCTTCTTTTCGAGCACAAAAGCCTTCAGTTCCTCCTGCCCCTTGGATAAGCTTAGCATCATCTCCTTGAATTGAGCATTCTGAGTCTGGAGATCTTTGACAGTTTGTTCGAGATCCATTTTTCTGTTTGTAATGAAGACCGTGAGAACATTGAACTTGTAGAATACCTGTTATGCAGTGTTATGTTATGCTATGCAATGTATGAAATGTTTTCAAGGACTTTTGGAATTTAACTTTGCGTAAATCACCAACAAGAGAGACATGTTTATTGCTGATTTCTTTGATCAATGTTCATTACAAAAGGAATAATAATAAAAATATAATGAAAGCTCAAGTCTCCCAGGGGCGACTTCTTTTTGGGCGAAGATACGCATTGAGTCTTCGTTCCTCATTAAGCTGACTGGTAAGTTCTAGCACTTTCTTCCTTTCTGCGACGAACTGAGTCTCGAAAGTATCCCTTTCTTGTCTCAACTGGATCCAGGATCTCTTTAGTTCCTCAACATTGGTAGGCATATCTGAATAAGGAATGATCTGAGGAGCACCTCCTTCAGCTTCAGGTTCGACAATCTGAGGTCCGATTGCAAGATATGGCATGACAAGTTCACGAGCTCTGGCGCGTACCTATCTAAGATAAGGTTCCATAGGAATAGAATTTTTCTGTCCTAACGTACCTCTCTTCACCATGCCCCAAGCTCGTACAAATCTTTGACGGAGGCCTTGGGAATCGTTGTCATAGTCGAACATGATGCCTTCGATGATCATTTCATGTGGACCATCTCTTCGAGCACAACCAAACTGTCGCAGAGCTAAAGCAGGATTATAAGTAATACCTCCTCTTATTCCTAGGAGTGGTACATTAGGGAACTCGCCACAACGGTCAATGATGGTAACATTTTCCTTGAACTGAGGACACCAACAGATGTCTGGGTGGGAGAGCGACATTATCCTTTGAGACCATTTCAAATTTTGCTCGTTCTTCAAGACTGATTGAGGAAGGTGCGAAATAAACCACCTAGACAACAAAGGTATGCAGCACATGAGAGTCCCTTGCTTCTTCATGGTACGAGTGTGGAGGGAATGCAAAATGTCTCCCAGCAAGGTAGGTACAGGGTTGTGAGTGAGAAATATCTTAATAGCATTCATGTCTATGAATTGGTCTGGATTAGGGAATAACACCAAGCCATAGATTAGCAACGCCAGGATGTCTTCGAAAGCACGGACATTCATAACTTTTAAGAATTCTCGGGCCTTATTTGTCAGGAATTTGGCAAGTAAACCCTTAACTCCACTTCTTGTTACCCAATTGGTTTCAATATCGGACTTTGTCATGTGCAAAGCCGCGGCAACTTCTTCAGACTTCGGAACCTTTTCTAAACCACTGAAAGGTATTTGATCAAGGATAGGTATCCCAAGCAGTCTGGAGAATTCTTCCAGTGTAGGTACCAACTGATAATCCGGGAATGTGAAGCAATGATGTTTAGGGTCGAAGAACTGGAATAAAACTCTCATCATATCTTCTTTGAAACCAGTGGTAACCAAATTGAGGAGAGAACCGTGTTTCTTGATGAACTGCGCATGATCAGAAAGTTCTGACACTAAATCCTTGAGTTGAGGAGAGATGGCTACAAAATTGATCCGGATGGTCTTCCTGGAAGCCATAACCTTACAAAACAGAGCAAAGTTAAATCCCTAAGTCCTTGAAATGGTTAGTACAATGTTATGATGTCATGATGTTATGATGTTATGATGTTATGAGGTTAAATAAATAACAAGCACAAGCAAGTCACACAACCATCATTCCTAGGTTTTAAGGCTTGCATGAGTTCCATAGGTAAGTACCCTCCCCACTGAAGTTTAGTTGGTTCAACCTGTCCTAGAATAGTAACCGGGTTCTAGAAGGATCTCAAATCACCGACCTTCCTTTAAGTCCACTTTAGTGCAACACCAAGTGGTTGACCGAAGCTTCCCTAAAGTCCAATCTCAAAGAGTGTAGTATCGAGTCTCAACCAACCCCAGTCGGAACCGAAGTCAGTTATCTCACTACTTTCTAATGGCCAGGATGAGTCAATTAGGGTTCTAAAGGTCTGGTTAATGCTTTAATGACACCACGCGGAAGCCAAATTTTTCCTCAAGTGAACATGAGGAACATCAGGACATCCAAAGTGTCACATTAACCGTAGCCATCATTTTAACCATTCCAGTATACGCCGGATAGTCGCGATGATCTATTGCTACTTACCTAAGGTACACTAGATCCGGGTGTAGGATCTTTCACTCAAAAATACCCAAGCAATCCCTTAAAAGTAAATCAGACAATTTGGAATAAGTGATCTTGTTTTTAAGGTAACCTCTCTTTTTAAAGTGTCCCCAGCAGAGTCGCCAGTTCTGTCATACGGTGAACTGACTTGGGGTATTTTGCTTTTTATCGCAATGTCGCGGATAGCAAGAGTCGCCACCGACTTTTCCTTTATCCAATAAGGAAAGGTGGAAAAGAACAGGAAAGACCTCAATAGATTTTGGGTTCGGGAGGTACATTCTACAAAGGGAAGGTATTAGCACCCTTTGTATCCATGGTTATCCATGGGCTCTTAATTGCTGGATCACTTATATTTTTGTCTGAAAAGTGTTGGTGAATTGTTTAAAAATGTTTCGAAAAGAGAGTTTAACTTTGTAATGATTCTCGTATGAATGTATACAAAGTATTTATCTCGTTTGATTTTGAAAAACAGTTTAGAAAGATATAACTTGGTAATGATTCTAGTATGAATGTATACCAAGTGGTGATTTTCTAGGACTTGCAAAGTGTGAGGGGTGGAAAATGTTTTAGGTTATGATCCAGTAATTGAGAGTTATACCTTCCTAAGGTCGTTATGGGCATTTCCTATCCTTATGAGGGTAAAACTGTCCTTACTATTGAGAAGTAAGTAGTTTTATCCTTTGGATGTAAAAGGGTCATTGTAGGGTCATCGATAGGTCATTGAAGGCAACAGTTGTAAGGATACCTTAGCATTCGAAGGGACGATCATCATTTAACCGTAAGCTACACCGAAGGGTCATCGAGGGACAAAATCATATATTCGAAGGCAACATCCGAGGGACTATGATTTATTTTAAAGGGACATGATGATTTAATCGAAGGGTCTTTGCTAAGGGTATCCCCACATTCGCGGGACATGACCGTAATACCGTAATATCGTAAGGCAATAAAGAGAGGTCCAAGATCACATATTTAGAGGCCGTATTTTACAATCGATTAGGTAATTAGGATGAATCTCCACATTAAAATTAATACATTAAAATTAATACATTAAAATTAATTAGGTAATTTAGGGTGAAACTCGACAAGGGTATCCCACAAATAAAGTGGAAGACCTAGACAGCAATCTTTTCCTGGGAAAGGTGAACCTTTACAAAATTCAGCAAACGGGTTAGAGTACCAAGTCAGGATGCAATCAAGGATTGCACCGCAAAAGAAACCAGAACAGCAGTAGGGTCAGATAAACAATGCATGGCTATGATAAAAACATGACAGGTTAGCAAAGGACAGAACAGAAAAATCAGCGACTGTCCCGGTCGCCGCTGCCTCGCCTAGCGAGGGCTTAGCGAATACTCGCTGCATGCTCGCTTAGCGATGTGCTAGCGAGCGGCTGCAGATTCTGGTTTTGATAACAGCATAATGTCAGCAAGCTTCACACCTTATAGCATCCATTACAGAGATTATGTGGTTAGACATTCAGGTGTTCATGCATACTTAAATTCATATGTAAAACTTAAGATAGTTCCATAAATTCAATCATGATACCATATGCAAATTAAGAACATAAGGTAGTAATAGCAATGTCAACCTGTTTGGAATCGAATTGTAACCTTGAATTGGCCGATCGGATCGAATTGAGCGGAAGTGACCTTGCTGCCGCCGGCTTTTCCTTCAGGGTTTCCTTTAGGGTTTTCCGTCTGTGAGCGCTAGGGTTTGCTTGCTAGGGTTCTCCTTTCGTCCTTTTTCGTCCTCCTTTTCATTACTGAAGTGCTGGTATTTATAATGCTCTTTTTTTGTGACCTAATGGGCTCAGAGTGAAGCCCAGAATTTTCTGTCATCTGTCAGCTTCGCTAGGCGAGCGTGTAGCGAACGTGTAGCGAACGTTCGCTAGGCGAGCGTGTAGCGAACATTCGCTAGGCGAGCGTGTAGCGAACGTGTAGCGAACAGGCCAGTTTGGGCCATTTTCTGGATTGGGCCATTCGTGAGCTGGGCCTTCGTTCCTTTAAGATCAGTGTCATAAAAATGAGTCGGAGTGCCCTGAAAAATGTCTTAAAATATTAATGGGCAAATTTTGGGGTATGACAGCTACCCACCAACAACCATACGCTGCAACCACAACCGTCTATAGCCCAGATGATTCATATGAGTCACTTCATCGTAGCCCCCCACCAATAACCACTCAAACCTCCCACACCAAAACGCACAACCATTGTTTAACTATAGTACGCCCCAGGAACCATTGCTTCGTTTCCAAAACGATTTAATGTCCCAATTTGGACAACTATATCATCCCTAATCCACCCAACCCCATCGACCTAACTACGATGACATGGGCACCAAACTCCATTACGGAAGCGCCGTTGGCCAGAGCCCCTCTGGATATTGGGAACAAATGATGACATGTCTGTCAAATACCGCTGGAACTTTCGTCGGACCTTCACACCAGCCATCATTCAATCAGGTTAGCACACAAAGACCTCAAACACCTCAAGAAAATTGTGGGAGACCTCAGAGACAAATTAACGCACCTGGATGTGGAACAGGGGGACGTTTCGATCAGACCGATCATTAAATTTTTGTCAACCCATGTAACAGTTATTACCACATGAATAAATTTTTTTTTTACATTATTCTTTTTTATTTGATAAATAAAAAAATTAAAAAAAAAATTTAAAAAATTTAAAAAAAATTTTTAAATTTTTTTTTAAATTTCTTTTTTAAAAAAATACTACAAGGGTGTATGCGCCAGATGAATTGACGCATACACCACATGCACCATGCAGGCGCCAGGGGCATTGGCGCCTCCTCATGAGGGTCAATGCATGCGCCAAGAGCATTGACGTCTCCTCACGAGGAGTCCAATGCAGGCGACAATGCCTTGGACGCCTCCTCTTGATGCGTAAGGGATGTGTCGGTTCATCTGGCGCATCCTTTTTTAAATGTGGTTATTTTGGTATTTGTTTTAAAAAAAATGTTATTTTCGAATTATTTTTTAAAAAATTGGTTATTTTAAAAAAAAATCTGATAGATGAACCAACTAAAAGATTTAATGCAATTAAAGACACGAATTTTCTTTAATGCTAATAATAACTCGATTTGTTGACTAAGATTGTCAAAGATACATAATACAACGACTATCAATTATTTTTTTTAAAAAAATTGTTAATAAATAAATCATGTAAATACTATTTCTCAATAGATTTTTTTTGTTTACATTGTAATAGATCATTTATTATCTGCGATCTTTTTTTAGAGAAAGAATTATTCAATATTTCCCCCCTTAAAAATCTGGTTATATTTTAAAATGATTAAAATATTTTTTCACTTAAATATATTTTTAGCCCCCTCTATTTTGGTTTTGTTTTTTTAAATTTTCCTTTACAAAAACTAATTTTTTGATATTTTTTGAATTTTTTGTGGCCCCCTTCAAAGTTGAGTAATTAACATGATGTGACATTTACCATATGACACCACATCAGACAATTGTGTCATATTTTAAAATAAAATAAAAATAAATTTTATAGTGTTATTTATCTATAATGTAAGAAAATGAATGGTTATCGAATTCTCAATTCAACAATTGCTTTAAATTTTTATACATCACTATTTTGGAGGTATTTTATGTTTTCTTTCTTATTTTTCCAACCAAATCATCTTTCTAGTTCCTAACTAGTCAGTTGGTTCTTCTAAAATATTCTATTTTGTACACTATTGTACACAAATCAATTTCGTTTTCTGTTTTCTAGAAACAAAATCTTCCAAAACTAACTCTGTGTCAAATCAACCTGCAATATTCCATCATTATTTCTCCTTCCCAATGTTGCATTATGGATACTCAAAATTACCTCATTTTGCATTTTTCAATTCACACGGCTTTTCCATTTCTGATTTCAATCATTTCTCTTTTTTTCCATTTTACCAATAAACCCTAAACAAAGACCAATAACGTTTTGGTCTCTCATCGCTGAAAACACTATACCTTCTTCAATCTTCCCACAAACCTTCATATCTCCTCCAATGTCTCTTTCTCCTCCGACCATCATCGTCAAACCGTTTGAGATGATCAAGAACATCAACGACCAGAAATAACTCTGGAAGATCATCGTCAAAATCCATCACAAATGCATTGTCGTATCTAGCAACAAAGAGTACTTTGAGATGATAGTCATTGAAAGAGAATTAAGTAACTTTCATTTTGGCTTGACTTCTCACCTTATGGCTTGACTTCTCACCTTGTGCTTGGTGAAAACCCTAATTTAAGGGGGGGGGGGGGGGGGGGGGGGGGGGGTATTTGACTAATCATATCATGCATTTCCCCATCAAATCTACATGCCTGTATGGTTGAGATTTCACCTAATTCAGGTCCTGGTTCAAGCATTCATATATGCATCCTACTTATCTAGTCATATGCCATTGCCTTAGGTCTCTTGGTGTTTCAGATGCATTGATCCTTTGGTCTATTTGTTTTTCATTAACCCATTAGGATTCATAAGGGCTTATAACTCCTGAACCATCCGTGCATGTTAACTCATTTCATTCATATTGATTCAGATAATCAAAAATGATTGATTCCTTTATATATCAAGCTTAGTTCTAATTCAGATTCATTCATGTTGCTTAACATTTTAAAACTATAGTTTAAAATCCACAGTTGACTTTCTGGTCAACCAGTTGACCAAAGTCAACCATCCATGTATAGGTCCACTGGTTTTTGCCATTGATTTTTCACGTTTGGTGCAAGTCATGCATTTGGTTTAGCAAAGATTGAAATTTTTCAACCATTAATCTCATTATTTTTCCATCTTTTTAGTACATCCAATTCATTTAGTCCTCAAATACAATTTCAATCATTCCAAATACTGTCACCATTTCAAGATTCATATTTCCAAATCCATTTAAAGTTCCATTTAAGGTTCATAAACTTTGGTTAACATCCATTGATTTTAATTAATACTTATAAGCTTTTTAACTTTTAAAAGTTTTCTCCAAAAAAGATCAATTCAAATAAAATGCTAGCCTCAAACATTAATGTCTAAGTTTCTTTTTTAAACTTACAACATGTTTCAAATACAACCAATCCAAATTTCATGTTTTCATTTCAAATTACAACCCAATATTCTACATAATATATAACCTAGCCAAACAAGCTTGTTTCTTTTTCCATCCCACAACCAGTACCATCCTATGACAATGGCTAATGCAGAATGATTAATCCATGGAACCGTCCAATTTTCAACCATAATTTCCCATGGCCTTTTTTTCCTTCAAGTGCAATCCACATACTTAGCTCCATGTTCATGGCTCTAGTTGAATGTTCAACCTGCAAAGGAATTTCAACAAACCGTTATCTCAATCGATAAACAAATTAACAACTAATTAACAACTAATATCAGTTTCAATACGAATTCCATTCTGAATTTCCTAACTCTCAACTAATTGTTGCAAACACTAACTAATTTATTCCAAGGGCAAATAATAGGGTGCATTTCATGAAAACAGAAGATGAAGTTAATTCACATTAACCGAATTTCATTTCTTCTCTAACCAAATCGTAATTTCTAACTAAATAATACATTTCATTTTTATTTGGATTACATCTATAACTAACTGAATTAAGTTATAACTACACTAATAAAATTCCTAATTTCTAACTAACTATGAATTTCGTGAGAATTTGGAAGGAGTGAAGCGCGTGATTAGAGGCAGGATGAGAGGTTTCATTATGCTGCCAAACCTCTTTCATGAGTGAACCTTGGGCTTGAGGCCATAACCGGCCCATGCATTTTCCGGTTCACACCCTCCATTTGGCGGACCTCAAGAGAAGGGCTTGTATTTAGGCCCAAACCAGGGTGCTTATAGTACATGCTCATTGGGCCTGCACAATTTCCTTTTTTATCGAAAGCCCAACCGTTTTTAGTTAATCCCCATGTTTTTTTTTCATGATTAGTGAATGGAATTATAGAATTAATTAGGGCTAGATTATTTAGTTCATTAGAATTTTGATTGGGCTAGCTAGTTTTTAGGATTGCTTAGTAATTAGAATTTTCGCTTGATTTAGATTTAACTATGATATTAAGGATTTAGAGTTAATTGATTTAATTATGAATTTTAGAAAAATTAGACAATTAGGATTGATTAGAAATTGTTTTAGAAAACTATTTTCCTAATTAATTCATTTTTAGTATAATGACCATTTTATCTCTAGGTAGAAAAGTTTTGATTTTTAATACATGTTCCCTTAATTTAGGGTCTTAATTAGATTTATCTAATTTTATTTAGTTGATCAATTCAATATGTTTATTATTTTACATAGTTTAACTAAAAATTTTAATCCCACTGATTAGTGTTGACTAAAGGTCACTTTGGTCAACCAAATCCTTTGTATTTGTGTTGTAATTCCCCAAGCCTATCCAAGTGAACAAAATACCCTTGATCACTTGATACGGAAAGTCCATGATGCTCAAGCTATATTGGATGCGTTGAATCTTAGGAGCTAAAGACCACAAGGTTCAAATGCAAGATCAAGACTTCAAAGTCAACATCAGTCAAGTATAGCCAACAAAATGGACTATTCCTCAAGCACAACAAAGGTATCAACACTTGGCAAGTGTGATTCAAATTGTAAGCCATAAGCCTTAAGTAATGAGGAATTATGAGACAAAACTTCTTCTACCCTTGTCTAGAGTGACTTTGCATACGGGGCGTAGGCCCTAACTATTCAAAGCATTCGTCCTTGTTCATAGACTTTAGCATAATTCAAATCAAATAAATTGTCAAATCTTCTCAACATAACAAACAACATGTCATAATCAAGATCTATAATTAGAATCCCCTAATAACACCTATCAATCATGATAAGGGTTACACGCTATGAGCCTTAAGTAATGAGGAATGATGAGACAGAGTTTCTCCTACCCTTGTCTAGAGTGACTTTGCATACGGGGCGTAGGCCCTATCTATTCAGAGCGTTCGTCCTTGTTCATATACTTTAGTGCAATTTGAATCATGCAATTGGCAGGTCTTCTTCCAACAAGCATCAATCTTTCAATACTTCAATAATGGAGCATTGTTGCTATCAGCACCTTGTGGTTGTATACCCTCTTTCAATTAATTCATTCTTTCCTATAAGGTGGTAGACCTTGGCAACCTTTTCTTTCCTATAAGGTGGTAGACCTTGGAAACCTTTCCTTGCCTATGAGGTGATAGAACTTGGCATTCCTTTTGCCTTGTAGGGTTTTGGACCCAAGCAATTCAATCTTTCTTGCCTATAAGGTAATGAACCTTAATAACATTTTTTGCCCCACGAGGTTGTGGTGGCAAACTCTTTATGTGCCTATGGAGTTATAGACTTTAGCACTTGGTAATGGACCTCGACAATCCCTTTGAGTAGCCTTGTAGAGTTGTGGACTCTTGGAAATTCCCTTGCCTATCAGGTTATGAACCTTGGTAGTGCTTTCCTTTGCCTTGAAAGTTATGGACTCTAGCATACATTCTTTTTTCCTTTTGGGTATTAGACTTTGGCAGTTCAGTTCCTTGCCTTAGAAATTATAAACTCTGGTATTGATACCTTGCCTAGCAGGTTGTGAACCTTGGCACTTCTTTTTCTGCCTCGAAGGGTTGTGTACCCTCGAAATCAATATCTTCCTTTGTTTCAACCGTAGTGGGCTGAATTACAAATGCTCTGATTTTCTTATTGCACGATGAGAATACTTAGGCACGAGGGTTCGAATCCTCTATGAGCATATTTATTTATTTTTCCTCCATCCATCTCCATGATGCATTCATATTCTACCTTCATTCACTCCACATGATATACCCTACCTTTGAGCCAAATACATTATCTCTTTGAGCTCCATCTTTTGTCACCTTGTTAACCAAGAGTTGTTTGTGTTATGAAACCAAACACTTAGTTCCCTTTATTTTCTATTATTCCAATACATTGATACCATGCCTTAGGCCCCTCACTTGTTGGTTCATACCAGTTTTACTCTTGGATTCAGATTTCTTCCCTTGTTGGAGTTCAAATCATAATCCTTTGGTTAGGACCATACATGTATCACAACTTCTTTTCACCTCCCATCACTAGTTCTATGAACTACGAAGCTTTGAATTCCTTACTGCACTATAAGGATACGTAGGCATGAGAGTCATAATCCCCATCGAGCACTTTATATATTTCTTTTTCTTTTCCCTCATTCTTTCGCGAGTGAGCCTTAGATATAAGACCCATTCAAGCAAGAACAATCAAAGTGGTTCTCGTTGAATACAACGGATGTTAGGGGTGCTAATACCTTCCCCTTGCATACCTGACTTCCTTTTATCGAGTTATCTCTTTCCCTGGGTTTTATTGATGTTTTCCTTTTCCTTCGGGAATAAATAATGTTCGATGGCGACTCTATTTTATGTTCGAACGTGCGATGTGTTCAGGTATATTTCCTCTAGCTCCAACCTCAATGAATCTAAACATGATAAAATGAATTGAATTGATCTTTAAAGACCTTTGCTTGATCTGGAGTGTTAGTATGCTTTGGACTTTGGACTTTGGACCTAGGATTTAGAACCTTTGCTTGACTTGGAGTAACCTTGGATCCATGGACCTTATGGACACTTGGACTTGGCACTTAGACCTATTGTTGAATTGTTGAACTATTGACTTTGTCATTTTTGTTTATGCTCTATTTACTTTATGTCTCTGCCTGTTGCATTCATCTATTTAGGATAACACACATTAGCACACACATGACTTTCTCTTGGGCTACCTAACAATCAGACTAGGCTCAATACACTTTGCATACACATGACTTTCTCTTGGGCTACCTTACAATGAGACTCTAGGTTAGTTTGTACCATGATCATGCATTGTATGTTCCAACCATCCCTTTCCCTCTGATGTAGCTTGATCAAATTCTATTTGATCAACTAGATCCTATAACGCTGCACACTTTCCCTCAGTCTTTGTTAAGTGACCATGAGTCCCTTGGTTACTTGATGGGACTTGTCTCTGTTACTTTGGAGCTTCAGCCTCTCAACAAATACAAGATCTTAAGCACCAGTCAGGCATCAGTCATCTGCCTCATCCTCACCAAGCATTTTTGTTGACCTGTTTCAATAACTTGTCATGCATTTATAAGGATTGTATGCCATGAGCCGTAAGCAATAGAGAAGGGGTGAGAGGTAGCATTCCCATCCCCATTCTGAATATTTTGGGTATGAGATGAATGGCCCAGTTGCTTAAAGTATTCACCTTTATTTATAAACTTTAGTGCAATTCAAGTCAATTTACTACCAAGTCTGCAACTAGCCCTATGGCTCTTTTCATCTCTCCTTTTGGCTTAAACACAATTGCAATTCCTCTTTGGGACACACCTTTATGGTTAACCTCCTTTCTCTGGGTTGACACCTTCTGTGGTTATACACCTTTTTTCTTGTTTTAAACACCACTACCCTTTCTCTTTGATTTAAACACCACAACTTTGGGTTGACACCTTCAGTGGTTATACACCCTTTTCCTTAGTTTTAACACCGCAATCTCTTTCCTTTGTTTTAAACACCACAACTTTTGGGTTGAAACCTTCAGTGGTTATACACCCATTTCCTTAGTCTTAACACCACTTTTACTTTCTTTTCTTGGTTTAAACCCCGTAATCTCTTTCCTTTGGTTTAAACACCACAACGTTTGGGTTGACACTTTAAGTGGTTATACACCCTTTTCCTTGGTTTTGACACCATTTTTACAATCCCTTTCTTGGTTTAAACACCACAATATCTTTCATTTGGTTTAAACACCACTTTAGCCAGCTTCTATCTCTTTTCGGTTTAAACACAACCCTCAACATTTCTCTTTTCTCAGTCTTTTCCCTCCAAACTACGAAGTTATGACTTCCTTATTGAACCATAAGGATACGTAGACACGAGGATGCGAATCCTTGACGAGCACTTTTCTTTTTTTTTCTCCCTTTCTCTCTCTGGTTTCACGAACTACAAGGCTCTGACTTTCTCATTGCACTATGAGAATACATAGGCATGAAGACCCTAATCCTCCTCGAGCACTTTCTCTCTAACCCATTTTCTGTTTTGCAGGTATACGAAGATAGCACTTTCTCTCTAACCCATTTTCTGTTTTGCAGGTATACGAAGATAGCAACACCCACCCAAGCAAGAGCATTCAAAACGGTTCTGTAGCGGGGTATTCGTTACCATTAGAGATAGTGACTAAATCCAAGGTAAATCATACAAGTCGACTCGCCACCGCACTTCTATTTATCCAAAGGAATGGTTAGAAAGCGAAAAAAACCTAAAAGTTTTATCGAATCAAAAACTAGTAAAAGAGAGTCAGAGATCTGGGTAAGGGGGTTGGTTATGCAATGGGAAGGTGTTAGGCACCCAAAACATCCTAGGTACTCCTAGGGAGCCCTTTTCATGCTTGGGGCAAGGTTGTTGTTTTGTGAAAATTTGTTTGTGCAAACATGATTGAAGAGATGAGAAGAGAATATACAAGTTATTTACATTTTTTGTGTTTGGATGGATAAACCCATTGCCTACGTACCATCTTAAAAAAGATTAGGATCAAAACCTCGTAGTTTGGGGTAAAAATCTCAAAACAAGTTGGTGAATTGATTGGTCCAAAAGCCTTAAGGTCTTTTGTTATCAAAGGGAGAAAACTCAACCTAAAACCACAAATCCACCATGTGAGGATAGCTTCAACATGCTAGTGAGGGGTTAACCCTATAATAAGCATGGAAGACTCATTGTCCATCACTAAGGATATAGGTGAGTATTACATTTACCACAAAGATAACTCAAACCTAATAGCTAAAGGTTATGAAAAAGTTTTGATTAGAAAGTGGCCATTGAAACCACAAAAAGACATTTGAATGGGTTATATTTACCACTTAGAAGTATATACAAAATGGTCAAAGTTGACTTAAAGATTCAATTCAAAATAAGTATTATGAAAAGCAAGTTTGAAAATCAAAAGCATAAGGCTTAGATTTCTAATGTTGAAAACAAGTGTTAGATGTTTGCACAAAAGTTTTGGCTTGGGTTAGAGTGGAGAGAAGAAGAAGAAGGGCTAAAGTCCTAAGCATGCAAGAGGTAAGGAATAAGAAACAAAACCACAATGGAGTTCCTCTCTTGAGATCATATTGATGATCCAAGTAGCTCCCGTCCTTTGGAATAAGCAATCACATAAGCATAAACTCAAGCAATCAACAGTCAAATGAACTCTTGGAAAGATTCCTCAATGTATCTTGGATCTCTCTCTCTTGGAAGCTCATGGTAATGGTTCCTCAATTAAGCTCAAGTTGGAACTCCTAGCACAAGAGAACACACATCAAAAGGTTCTATAATACAATCAAAGAATGGACAAGAGGGAGTTTAGAATATGATCCTTTCAATGTTCATCTTCAAGCTTAAGCATTCTAAAGGCCCAATGCCTAGTTGCTCTTTGACTTTTTATAGCACTCTAAAGGCCCAATGCCTAGTTGCTCTTTGACTCCAAATTTGCATAGGGAAAGTCCTAAAGTCTAAGTCCATTTGTCCAATTCTTTGCATTTGGTTCACAACAATCAAAACAAAACACAAGCACAATAGTATATACACAATTATGTGCTCAAGTGAGCAAAAGGCAAATGGCACTAACATAAACATGTGCTCAAGTGAGCAAAAGGAAAAGCAAATGGATAATATGTGCAAGAATAGTAAATTGCATTAAAAGTAAAGAGCAAAAAGTAAATGTTAATTGTTAATGGTTAGTGTTAGTAGTTAGTGTGCCATAAGGCAAATTTAGCGCTATGTTAAGCAATCGTAATTGGACTTACGTAGAAGTCACAACTATCTGAGGCCGGTCAATAATAATGTAGGCAACAACACAAGTTAGAAGTCTTGATTAGTGAACCAAGTTCCAACAACTTGTCATGCCAAAAAGAAGAAGAGAATTGATCTTGTATTGGTTTAAGTCTTTTGCATAATTTAGGAAACAACCTATCCTTAATGCAAAGCCATTCACTTGATCAATTGATCAAGATGAATTAGATTTGAATCAAGGAAGGTTAAGTCTCCGTAATCAATGCTAACTTATCAACCTTCAACTCATTGATCAAAAAAAAGAAAAAGAAGAAGATGAAGAAAGAGATGAATAATGGAAGATGAAAATAGGAAAATAAAGTGCATAAGATGAAATAAATGTACCAATCCATGTATGTTGACCAAATGACATTGAAAGTCAAAGTCAAACAATGGGAAATCAAAAATGAGATGAAGATTGGAGGTCAAACAATAAGCAAAATATTTTTGGCATTTTTAATATTCAAATAAACTTGAACTAAAAATAAAAGAAAGGTCAAACTTCAAAATCACTTCAAATCAACCTTGAAAGGTCCAAGTGATTTATCCTAAGTTCAATAAGGTCAAACAAAGTTTGACAATTTTTTTAGCATTTTTAAAAGTTAGAAACTATTTTTAATCAATTAAAAATGAATAAAAATAACCTAATTGAACTAAAATCTCAAATAAATCTCAAATCAATTAAAAAATTGATGAGAATATTTTTCATAGATCCATCATCATTCAAAAAGGTTAGGAAAATATTTTTGTATTTTTTGAATATCAAAAACTATTTAAAATGAATTAAAAATAACCAGAAAAGAGAAAATTCACAAAAAATATCAAATGACAAAATAAAAAATATTAAAAATCAAAATTAGGAACTAGAATTTATTTGGGGAAGAATGCAATTGGTCCCATATTTTTTGGATTTAAAATGAAGAAGATATGAATTTTTGAAAATAATGGGAATAAAAGAAATAAAATCAGAAAATAAGAAATTCAAAAAAACAAGGAGCGCCTGATCAAGCCTCATTAATTGACGTGGCTGATCAGACGCTCCACATGCGCGCTTCCATGGTGTACCAAAGTCATCAGCGAAACACATGGCATTATTGAAAGTCAAAAGAAGCAAAGGCCAGGATTAGATATGGGAAACTCAATCCAACGGTCCAGATTCAAACTGGAAAGGAGACGGTGGCCAACGCCACCGTCTTCTCCGGCGAGCTTGTGTTTTCAGGCCAAAATTGCAGACCACAAAAACTTAATCAAAATACACGATCCATACATCATTGGGAAGCTAGGATGATGTACATCATCCCTGTACCACTCAATTCCACTCTAGATCTCTATATTGAGAGAAATCAGAGATGGAAATTCTGTGGTGTTCAAGTGAACTTCATGGATTTCAATAATTAAGTACTCAAAACAATTGCCTCTATGAAGAGGACTTCAGCCAACACAATATCCAAGCAAATAGATCAATAAATGGTGAGTTTCGAAGAGAAAACCAGTTGAAGAACAACCTTGAATTCTGGAGATTTGAGCTTGCTTCCTTGCTTCCTTTGGCCAAACAGAAGATCAATGGAGTATGAGAGAGAGGTCTAGGAATTTTAGATCTAGAAATTCAACCTGATTTAGTTGAATTTCAGATCTGAGAAATTGAAGAAAATTGGAATAGTTCCTTTAGGTGTGGCTCGGTTTTCAGTTCAGCAGCATTTCAGATTGATTCATGGATGAAATTTGAATGGAGTGAGGCTCTTATTTATAGATGGAAATGCAAGGTAAGTGTGATCAAAGCCGTGTGCATGGAATTGGATATTCATTGCATGGGCTTGCATGATCATTCAAAAGGCCCAAATTCAATGCCAAATGCACTCTGAATCATAACTGAGCTGAAATGGTCGTGGAATTAGCAATGCACAAGCTTGTATAATGAGTTTCAACATGTCATGCATAATCATGCCTAAAACTTCTCCTCTTCGAAAATGCCATTTGCCAAATCCAAACATGAGCATGTGAGTAATGGTTGGAAAGGTTTTGATGTAAGGAACATTTGTTATGTTGGGAAAAAATCCATTTGAAGTGTGGAAATTGGTGAAATTTGAGTTTAAAGTGCAAGGTGCAAAACATGAAAAGGCAAAGTTTCTAAATTTGGCCAATGTTTAAACCCCTCTGTTTTGATGATGCAAACTTCAAATGAAAAACCCTCCAACATCAAAGTTGTAGATCGTTTCAATTCAATTAAAATGGACTTAAATTTTGCATCATTTGGATTTTTGATGAAAGAGTTATGGGCACTTGAAGTTGGACTTTTTTGCCTTTCAATGCATTTGATCCAAAGTGACCTATAATGTTTTTCATTATCACATGTATTTCCTTTGAGATTTTGAAATTTTGTTCAACATAAAATTTGAAGTAGACATATTAAGCTTTCCAATGAATTTGATTCCATATCAAAATCATAAAAAATGAATGAGTTATGTCCTTGGGAAGTTGACCTAAAATTAGGGTTTCAGTCAAAATGACCTATAATGTCTTAGAATGGGAGGTGACCTTCCAAGCTTCAAATAAATTTTTGATGAATATGAAAATTGTTCATATTGTCCTTAAGAACATTTTTTATTTTGGGATAATCTCCATTTGACCAACTCATAAGAAGTTAGGTCTCAGTGCATTTCAAAATAATCAGATGAATTGACTGATCAACTTCTCAAGTCCATGACTCATATCTTGATGAATTGATGATTGAGGACACTCAAATAAGTTCAAATATGCATGAAATGATGAGTTAAAGAACTTTCCTTGATTTTATTTGATCATGGGTTGAGGTTGCTTCAAGAGCAAGGCATTGTGGTGCACAGATGAATTAGGGTTTCTTTGGGGAACAAACCTCAAACCCTTTGACTTGTTTTGATCAACATGATGAATTCAGATGCTAGGGAAGCACATTTGATGGAGGGGAGCTTTGGGAACTATCACCATGCTTGCTTTCCTCTTCTTTTGACCATATCTTTGTACCAATGATCTCCTTGAAGCTTTTGACCTTGTGATTGCTCAAGCTACAAACAAAAGATGTTAGTGACATATTTTTGTGCTTTTGGTTAGTAAACAAAATAAGGAAAGCAATAATATACAATTCAAGCATTCTTGGTGATCTCAAACCACTCACAAGAGGTCCTACCCAAAGGTAAAGGGAACCAAGATGCTTATGATCCTTGAGGCTTTGCAAATGCAATGTTATGATGCCATGAGGGATCTTAGGGTCAAAATTGGGGTCTTACAGGTTCCCATGAAGTACCATGGATGTGAGGGATGCTAATACCTTCCCCTTGCATAACCGACTTCCTTACCCGTTTCTCTGTTCCCCCTTGGGTTTTATAGATATTTTCCCTTCCCTCTTTTGGGATAAATAAAGTTCGGTGGCGACTCTGTTGTATGTTTTCTCGTGCGACACGATTGGGTACATTTTCCTCTAGTTTCAGTGGTTTATTTACAAAAAACACCAGTAAACAAGTTGGCACGCCCAATGGGATCCTTTTATGCAAAAAAAAACTGCAAAGAGTATTGTGCTTTTATAGTTGCTTTTGTTCTTCACATTTACATGTTGTCAATTATGGAGTGTTTTTGCGTTTGAGGAGTGGGAAATTTGTTAACATGTCTAGACCATTAAGAAATTCATCCCCTCGAGGATTTCCTCTTCCCCAAAACAATGCTCCAAATGCAGAAGAACAACCAATTAGAACAATAGTTGGTGGTACGCGCACTTCAACAACCATTGGAGTAACTGTTCCAATTGTGAGTTGACTCTTGGGTTTGACTAATACATCATAAATGGTGATACCATCACCAACTAGTTTTCTTGTCAATATAGTGGTTACACAAACCATTGTAGGAGGTTTTAAGCCTAAATCTCTTCCAAGTTTTGAACTCCCCCTAGTGGTCAGGACTATCCATATGGCATTCCAACTGCAATGATGAAAGGCCTACAAACTAATGTGTCGATATACACAGACAATACAATGGAAATTGCATATCATTTCCATCCATACATGGCATCAGGGTCTGCTATAAATAGTCTTGGTCGAATGGGTCAATCTCATGGGGGGTTGGGATACGTACCTCAAGTTTGACCATATTTTATAATAACTTCCTTTTGGTTATAAGGAAACCAACGAATGATAATAACCATGATATAGTTAATATGCTTACTCAACAAATTGGTACAGTATTCAATCCTTTGATCCAAAATACCAATCATAGTTACCAATAGTTAGTCCACCAAATGAGTCAAATTGCTTACTCTTTTGGTGCTCCTCCATCGCTCATTCATCCAACTCCTAATAACCAAGCGCAACAACAAGTTGCACACCAACCAGTCGAATAACCTAGACCTAGGGTAATTGAAGATGTAATGTTGGTAGGTAAGAATGAAGATGTAGACAATGTAGTTAGAAGAGTCCAACAAAACAATTTTTGGGGGAAAATAACATAACCAATATGGTTGAAAAAATCTTAACTCAATATGGTTTGAATGTTGGTCTTCATAGTCCAAGTTTAGTTTCTGCATTATCTGAATATGTCTTGCAAACTAAAGTTCCCATGGGTTGGAAAATCCCTAAGTTTACTAAGTTTACAGGTGACACTAGTGAGTCTACTTTTGAGCACATTGCTTGATACTAGACAGAAGTTGGTGATATGGAAAACAATGTAAACTTAAAGATGAAATAATTCCCTAATTCTTTGACTAAGAATGCCTTCACATGGTTCACTACTCTCCTCCAAACTCCATCCATAATTGGAATCAACTAGAAAGAGTGTTCCATGAGAAGTTTTATATGAGATAGTCGAAAATTAGCCTAAAAGAGTTAGCCAATATGAAACGAAAATCATCCAAACCAATAGATGATTATCTCAATAGGTTCAGAGTAATAAAGTCAATGTGCTTTACTCAAGTACCTGAACATGAGTTAGTCGAAATGGTTGCAAGTGGCTTAGATTATTCCATTAGGAAAAAGTAAGACACCTAATACCTAAAGTGTGAGGGCAAAGATTCCTAGTCCTCATTTAAATGATGTCAAACCTTTGTAGTTGCCCATAATGTGTACTTTGGAAGGTGTCATCATATCATAGAATGCATTCATCCTCTAACAGACTCAAAGTATAAGTTCAATGTGTCCAGGCATATAGGATTATATCATAGATGTGAATCATGTACTTAATCATCATTAATACCTTAGGTTCATAAGAGATTGGTTTGAATTGATCAAAATACATCTCAAAACTCAATTTTGATAATTTAAGAACTGTGAGTCGACTCATGACTCGGAGCGTAACTCTCGGGTTTGAACAGGTCGAGTTATAGGTCGACTCAATTCTGGGAAAACTGAATGAGCCGACTCATCCACATGTTGCGTCGACTAATTGCCAATTTCCATTTGAACCATGTAGCCACGGGTCTGAACATGTCGAGTCATAGGTCGACTCAACCCTGA
Source organism: Lathyrus oleraceus (assembly GCF_024323335.1). Lineage (NCBI taxonomy): Eukaryota > Viridiplantae > Streptophyta > Magnoliopsida > Fabales > Fabaceae > Lathyrus > Lathyrus oleraceus. Next base: position 63,832,298 of record NC_066583.1, read on the forward strand.
AAAAAAACTCTATTTGAGTCGACTCATCCCCTGTTTGAGTCGACTCATCGCCTATTTCACTTGAATAATTTTACCTCGGGTCCGAACAGGTCGAGTGACCTGTGTGAACAGGTCGAGTGGTTGCTGCTTGGACTCAATTTTCTACTGTGTAATTATGCAAAATAATTTTATTATGTCTGTTATTTGGTCCATGCATCATATAAATATTCTAGAGTCTCTTCTTCAACAAAAAACAAGAAAAGTGAAAGATATACACCAAAGTGCTCTTCATCTTCATTCTCCATTACATTTCTCAACAATTACACATAACAATTTTTGTTGATCATTGTGCATTGCTGTGGTGATAACGTCCAAATAGGATTGTGTAATCTTAGTTTGGGTTGAGGCTTTGTTTGGGTTTTTCTTGAATAAAACCATTGGGGTTTTATCCTCTAAAAATTAAGGGGTTTTACACTAACCTTTACTTCACAGATTCAGCCGAGTGAAAGATTTGAAGAACGTTGGGTTCGGTCAAACAAGTAACGGTAACCGGAGGATTGTGAAGAAAGCTTAGGGTTCAAGCGTCTTGCAATCGAAATCAGCCGAGCTAAAGTTTTGGAGAACATGGAGTTCTTGCAATAAGGTAGCTATAACCGAAGGTTTGTTCGGAGCGCTTAAAGGACTTGGTTCAACTCGAATCAAGGGGAGAGAAGTGAATAGGATCTGCAATAACACTAGGGGTTGATTGGTGGTGATCATTTCTTCTCTTGTATCAACTTTGCAACTTAATAATAAATACATCTCAATTCTAGATTTAGAATTGAGGGAAGATGTATCCTAAGCGAGGACGATATGAGAACTGCCTAAACAAATCCGGTGTTGTTCTCTCTTTCTCTTAACTCTTTAAATTCTATATTAATTACGTTTTGTGTGAAATTAATAGTAAAATCAATCTCGCTTAATTGTTGTGCATAGTAGCTGTTTGATAAATCGATGCAATCACTTTGATTGCAACAAAGTAAAATTCTGCATATTCAATTTGAGTGAAATTGAGACTTGGTGTGGAGCACTCACCAAGTGTTCGATAAAATTAATCTCACACAAATCTATTAATATTTTACTTGCTCTCTTATTGTGTTAACGCATTATTAGAGGTAACGATATCAAGAATTGAAGAAACGCTGTATTTTTTCAATAAGTATATTTTGTGCTAATCATTTTAATGTGTCTGATTTAATGTTTTGAGCAAATTTTCGTCCGACTTCTATTTATAATCGGTCATTTTATTTTATTCTAGTATTCAAAATTAGAGATTTATCTTATTATTATAATTTTCTAAATTAAATTATTATATAATAAATATTTTTCTTTAAATAATATATAATAAGAATTATTAATAAAAAAGAAAAGGAAAATAAAATTAGGATCTCTCCCTCACGTTTCCTCTTAGACACACCCACATACTACACTCTTTCACACGTTACTCTCTCACACACGTTACTCTCTCTGACATGATAAAGAAAAGAAAAACTTCCTCTTCTTCCTCACAATAGATAACACACACAGAGCTCACTCCTCAAGATCTCCACTCTCATAGAAAGAAAAAATCTTCTTCTTGACCTAAACCACCCGTCGCCGGCGGTTCCCATCTCCACACAACCAACCCGCACCGTCGTAACCTCTAATCACCTCTAGCCACAAATCGACACCTCACTCTTCTTCTGAGATCGAAAACTCACCGCTCCACAACTTCCGGTCGACCTCCCTTCGTGCCGCGAACTCCATTTCCCCCCTGCTACTTCCATACGTATCGCCGCTCAATAATTTCCGAACCATCACCGGAACACCATTTTCATCCACAACCCAAATCGACATCCTTCTGTTTATAACAATAACTCACTAATTTCATTTTTGATTTTTAATATTTATTTCTAATATTGACTTTCTATTCCCTGTTAATGTTTTAAAGCTTTCAAAGTCCAAGCAATATTAGCCATTAACGTGAAACTGGATATTCTTCAAAGTTCTCTCTGGATCTAATATTAGTGTCACTAATGGTTTTCATCGGTAACGAGCCATTTTCTTACAGTTACAGTGAATAAGTCCATTCTTTGGCAAGTGGAGGTGCTATGAACATTAGGCTTGTTAACATCGGACAACAAGTCACATGGACAGTTTAAGTATAGCTTCAATTCCTCTACTAAAATGTGAGAAAGATCTAATGCCGCCACTACACTGCGGTAATGACGTGCTTTACCTTCATATTAGTCTGTTTGGTGTATTTTCTTTTTTTTTCTGACTCAATTTCATGGCAGTGTTAATGTTTCTTGCTATTTTTGATTTAATTTTGTGGCAATGTTGGTGTTTCTTGCTGTTTCGATTCGATTTCACAGCGATATTAATGTTTTTTTGTTGTTTGTGTTTTTGAACTGTGATGAACATTATATAAAAAAGAAACTCATGCAATGCTACTTGTATCATGGTTTATGTGCTTTAACTTCACATCAGTTGAAAGCCATAATTTTTGTATTAAAGTGTAGCTAAGTTGCTTTGATGTTGTTTAGTCTTAAAATAGACTACCATAACCTGATGCAACCGATATAATAGTGTAACTATAGTGTGTATTTGTTTTCTATAATAGTATAACTATAATGTGTATTTGTTTTCTCATATAATAGTATAACTATAATGTGTATTTGTTTTCTCATATAATAGTATAACTAGCATGTGTATTTGTTTTCTCATATAATAGTATAACTAGCATGTGTATTTGTTTTCTCATATAATAGTATAACTATAATGTGTATTTGTTTTCTCATATAATAGTATAACTATCATGTGTATTGTTTTCTCATATAACTATAGTGTGTATTATTTTCTCACATAATAGTGTAACTATAGTGTGTATTATTTTCTCACATAATAGTGTAATTATAGTGTGTGTTGTTTTCTCATGTCCGAAATCGGTTGGCATGTGGGCTAGAGGTGTTGCTCCAATTATGTCTGGTGTAACCTCTATAAATAATTTTGCATGTAAATGTTGTAAATAATATTATGACGCTAAAATCGGATTAAGTCAGTGGACTCGGCAATTTCATGTCGTTATGCCACCTTTTTTTTAATACATTAATCGAACATTTCACCGAGTTATGATCTTACGAATGACATTAATTGTGTTGTCATTTCGTACAAACCGGTTTTGAGCACTCCGATTCCGTTAGATAAATCGACAATTATCACTTATATCTTTTGATTGTAATTAAAATTAATTAATTAAATTTTGACTAGTTAAGTTATTTTGGATTAATTAATTTTAATTAACTTAGTTATTTGATTCAATTCAATAATTTTGATAATTAATTTTAATTAATTTAATTAATCAATTTAACCAAATTTTAATTAATTAATTTTGTTAATTAAACATGGATTGATTGCTTCCACTATCATTTCACAATCATTTCTGACACTATTTCAATCTCACCAATTCAAAACCATGATAAACCATTAAATCACACAATTCTCGATTCAATATCGAGCCCACTTTTCATATCCTTGTAAGTCGATAGTTCTTAGCATCGCCATCAACCTCACATAGCTTACTCTTGGGCTTTCTTAGAATGAGACCTATTCGATTTTAATTAATCGAGTAGATGATTGATACACTAAATAAAATCCAATTTATTCACAAAACACAAATTTAAAACCTCGATCCAACATCGAGTATTTCTATTCAAATTAAATTAAAATACCTAATCACAAAACAAGTGCAATTTCATTTAGAAATCAAAAGGGGGACGGTTTTGAGTTTTCAACCCCTCTTCTCGATTATTTGAATACGAGTTCTCTCACTCGGTTAGTCAGATAATCGTCATTACTAATCCACTTAAGCATAATTAAATCAAAACATTCTTACAATAAAAGAAATCAGAAAGGGAGATGGTTTTTGAGTTTTCAACTCCTCTCCTCGATTGTTTAAATACGAGTTCTTTTACTCGGTCAGTTAAACACTCGTCATTTCGTTACAAACATCTAAACTCCGATTAAATCGAAATATTTTCACAATGAGCTAAATGAAAAGGGAGTTGACTTTGAGTTTTCAATTTCACTCCTCAGTTGTTTGAACACGAGTTCTCTTACTCGGTCAGTCGAACACTTGTTATTTTTTACCAACTCATACTTAATCAAATCATTTTCATAACGAACTATACGAAAAGGGAGATGGTCTTGAGTCTTCAATTCCTCTTCTCAAATGATTGGATATGAGTTGTCTTACTCAGTCATTCAAGTATTTGTCGTTCATGCTAAAATACATCAACCATACGCAAACTTATTTTCATGATCACTCAGATGAAAAAGAAAGCGGTTTAGAGTCTTCTATTCCCTTTCCTGATTATTAGGATACGAGTTGTCTTACTCGATTATCCGAGTATTCGTCATCCGTTCAAAACACTTTAACTATTATCAAATCCTTTCTATAATTAAGGATGAAAAAGAAAGTGGTCTAGAGTCTTCTACTCCCTTTCCCGACTGTTAGGATATGAGTTGTCTTACTCGAATATTCGAATAATCATCAACCAACCAAAATATCTCAACACAACCAGTCAAACAAAACATCCAACATGTTAATCCAACTTGTCACCCCGTGTGATCAAAACCCTTTTCAAAAAGAACACTGTTAATCCTTTCTAATGCGCATAACAAACTAGTGCTTAAGCCTCCGCCGAGAGTAGACAAGCCAACGTTTAGCCTTTAGAACACGATTTAAAACAATTGTTCACTAAAAGACACCAACCAACCGTAGTTCCCCGAACTACGAATGCTCTGATTTCCTTATTACCATAAGGATACATAGGCAGGAGATTGTTGTATCTTCGCGAGCACACTAATAAAAAACCTCCCTTTTCCCCTTTCTGAGGTTCCCATCATTTTCTATTTTCAATATATTTATAACCCAAAGATAACAAACAAACATAAATTAACACTCGAAACTCACATTAGAACTAAAAGGTTTCCGTTGAGTACAACGGACGTAAGGGGTGCTAATACCTTCCCCTTACGTAATCCACTCCCGAACCCGAATATGGTTGCGATGACCATTATTCTATTTTCCCAAGGTTTTATCGATATTTTCCTATTCCTATATTGGGATAAATAAAGTTCGGTGGCGACTCTGTTCGAACATAATTTTTTCCGCGACCATCACGAGGAATTGTATTTTTTGAGATGCGGCAGATGGCGACTCTGCTGGGGATTAGCTCCAAGCAAAAGAGAGTGAAGCCTAATTTTGTTCAGTTTATGTATTGTGTGTTAATCTTGTTTGTTTATCTGTTATTTTTTATTCTGCTACTATTATTCTATCATAATTATTATATTGTGACTTATTGACTATGTCTTATTTGGGGTTCTCTGGTTGGTGATACTTGGTGAGATAGCCTCTCCACCCGAGTCTGAGAAAAACCATAAGATTAGGTTGGTGGTTGCGTAGTGGGCGCCCACAAGGAGTCTTCCTTATTGGGAAGATACGAAGACCCCGCCTAGAGGAGATTCTCTTGAGATATTATTGCCCGACGAGTTTTCGTCACGACGATAGTATTCTCAAGTTGGATCAATGACTCTAGGGACCTTTTAACCCATTATATATGGTGGTTATGTAGTATTTACCTGAAAAGTCCCTGACTTATTAGGTTAATACGAAAGCCCCAATCAGATGAGATCCCTTGGACGTATTACTATCTTACAGTAATATTTTCAACCTCGATCTATGACTCTGAGAACCTTGTTAGAACCCTGGACTCGAGAGTCGTGTAGTAGAATCCTCATGGAGTTTTCCTTGTTTGGATATTACGAAGACCTCACCTAGACGAGATCTTCTTAAGGATATTATTGTCCGACGAGTCTTCGTCACGGCAGTGACATCCTTAAGAAATATCCATGACTCTGGGAACCTACCAACTGTAGAGCCTACCCATGGGGTTCCGTTAATCAGAGATACCTGTCATTTACCCATTATTCTGATCCATCTGAGAACACCTTGAAATTGTGATCCTAAACATGTCACTACATTTATACACATATAATTGCATTTGCATTCATCATCATACATTTCATATCATTTCCACCAAAAAATAAATACCAAAAAACTCATCCATCCTTCGTCCATAACTTGCAGTTGATTTCTCGACACTTATATCAGACTTAAAGTAGTTCTTGAAAAACCATGGATCCATTTGAGCAAAATCACACTGCGTTAAGAGGAGATGTTGACTCGATGATAGACCAACTTGTGGAGGCTATGATAGCTTTAGAAAAGAGGGAGGACAACATTCAGCAGACTGCAGTTGTAGAGAATGTTATTCCAGCTCCAGTAAATGGTCATACCCAACCTCAGCTTCTGCGAACCCCAGTTAATAACTCTATTTTACAAGAACGTCATGTTGTTCAAGATCCCTCACGTCATGATGCTGTTGAGTATCATAGTTTTGCATTCTCCGTGCCAGATTCCCATGGAACAAGCCTAGTGGTTAATGTTGAACAACCACAAGATGATGAGATTGCAAAAAGATGTTGCGTGCTAGAGAAAAGACTCAAGGCCATAAAAGGACAAGATACTCTTGAACTAAATGCTTTAGACATGTGTTTGGTACCTGACCTAGTTATACCCGCAAAATTCAAAGCACCAGAATTTGAGAAGTACGAAGGGGATGGCTGTCCAAAGCACCATTTGGTGATGTTTTGTCGAAAAATGACCTATCATGCCCACAATGATAAGTTGATGATTCACTGTTTCCAAGACAGTTTGACTGGGGCATCATTAAGTTGGTATATGAAGTTAGAAAGGAATCGTGTTCAATCATGGTTGGACCCAGCTAACACATTCTTGAAGCAATACAAATATAATATGGATATAGCTCCCGACCGCATGCAGCTAAGAGCCTTATCTCAGGAAGACGATGAATCCTTCAGAGGGTATGCCCAAAGATGGAGAGAGTTAGCGGCTTGCGTTGAGCCACCACTCTTAGACAAAGAATTGATGGGATTATTCAGGGACACCCTGCAAAGTCCATACTTCAAAAGGATGATTAGCAACCCAGCATCAGACTTCGCTAACTTAGTGGCAATTGGAGAACGCATCGAGAGTGCCCTAAAAAGTGGAAGAATCCAAGGCGCCTCGAGCAACCAAGCTAGCAAGACAGAATCCCTCAGTGACTCTCAAAAGGAAGAAGATGATGAAACAAATGCAGTCATGACAGATGTTGGGTATTCTCACGATGCACCAGCCAGACCTTATGGTTCTTCACCTTCTCAGCAATCACCATTTCCAACACCACGTTATCCTTATAGGCAATCGGCAAGGCCTAGAGCACCATCCAAGCAACCATGGACCGTTCCTCATACAAATCAAAGATATCATGGTCAAGGATATCAGAATCAGTATCTGAACCAGCATAGGCCTCAAAACAATCTAGAAAGAAAAGAATGCTCCTCTCGATCCAATCCCTATGTCATACAGTTAACTTTTGCCATGTCTGATTTAAAGCTCGCTAGTGGAGCTTGTAAGGGCAAACTGTCATACAACATACGATCATAGGTTTCGATGATGACAAATTACCACCATGGATGAATCGGCATTATCGAATTCACCTCTACAAAACAAATGCAACATATCACCTATCATATCCTTTTCTATGTTCATCTAAACTGTTATATTTCATACAACATATGTGGATAAAATGTGGTCATGACAAAATGCATGAAAACCATAAAAATCTGAATTTTTGCAGATTTGCAGGGTTTGAGTCGACCGCAGGGTCGGCGCATAACATAGTGCAGTTTGTCACGGGTCAGCGCACGGAGGCTTAAGTCGACCACAGGGTCGGCGCATGAAGTTTTCAATTTCCCACGGGTCAGCGCACGCCGACCTATGGTCGACGCATACTGATGTGTTTTTCAATTTGTCCAAAATTGCAGGCTATGCGTCGACGCATAGCCCTGCTATGGTCGACCGTTCGTGCTCAAATACTGTTTTTAAGCAATTCCCACCTTGTTTGAAAAGCTGTTAAGTGGGTTGGTTGGTTTGTTACTATAAATAGAAGTTCAGCTACTTGTATCATAGCAACATTTTGATAAATTGATTTAAGTGTACAAAGAACAAGAAAAAGTGAAATAGGTGTCCAAGATTCTTCATCTTCATCTTCAACATCTCACAACACATCAATTACACACAACCATTTTTGAAGTGCTTTGTGATTGGTTAAAGGTGATAACGTTCGAAGCCGAGATTGGGGAATCCGGTTCGGGTTGAAGCTTGCGACAGGTTTTTTCTTGAATAAAACCTTTAGGGTTTTGTCCTCCAAGACTGGTTTGATTTTGGGGGTTTTTGGACGAATTCTTCATCAATTTTCAGTTGAGCGAAGGTGATTGAGAAGAGGAAGTCTTCATCAATCTAGTAGTGGATTCAGTGATATTGAAGGGAAGATTTCGGGTTCGATTTGTTGTAGTTGAGATCAGCCGGGCCGAGGGTTTGAAGAACTGAGAGTTATTCAACAAAGGGGCTGGAATCAGAGGTCTATCAACAACAATCGAAGGACTTGATTCACCTTGAATCAAGGAACAAGGAATGGAAGCAACATTCAACGTCTTGAGAATTCTGTTGTATATTTGCTTGTCAATCCTTGTATAAACTGTTATACTCAACAGGTGATATCTATTAAAGCAATCTCAATTCTAGTTTTAGAATTGAGGGCAGACGTACCCCGAAGTGAGGACGACGGGGGAACTGCCTCATCAAACCTTTGTCTTCTCTATTTTTCAGCATATTTGTTTTGGCTTAAAAATAAGTGATTTTTGTATAAGCACTTTTATCAAACCTTGATATTAATTGAGTAAGAAGTTAAAACTCTGTTTTTGAATCCAAAGTACAATAAGATATTGTACTAGATTAATTGGAATCACTTACTCAACATAAATATCACTTGGAGTGTTTTTACACACCAAGTGTTTGATAATTTGCCTAAACCAAAATTATCTTAGTTGTGTATATAGTTTGGTTTGCTCTTTGAATCATTGGAACTAGGAATCCTAGCAAGTGAAATAAATCATTGATAGTGTGACTAGTGTAGTGATTCTTATTCTACATTATCACTAATCCATAGGCTAGACGCATATCCGGTTTTCCAATAACCGTTCGTTTTAGACTATATTTTCCTCGGCCGCTTCCGCACTTAAAACAAATTTTCAAAACCAATTTTTAATTGGTAGCGCCGACTCAAATTTTAATTGGGATCTATTCAACCCCCCCCCCCCTTCTAGATCCGTGCCATAGTCTAACAAGTGGTATCAGGAGCACCTGTTAACTCCGTGCTTCAAAATATAACTTTGATAGAAAATGGCTAACGAACCTAAAGGGGCTTATAATAGAGCTCCCGTTTTCAATGGTGAAAATTATAGTTATTGGAAAGACTATATGCGGGTGCACATAAATTCCATAGATAGAAAAATATGGAACGTTATTCTCAATGGTCCAATTGAAATAACCATGACCAATGAGAATAATGAATTAGTGCCAAAGCCCGAAGCACAATGGACCGATGATGATGAAAGAAAATACAATTATGATTGGAAAGCCAAAAATATCCTAATCTCCTCATTAGGTGTAGATGAATACTATCGTGTATCCCATTGTCCTACTACTAAGGCCATGTGGGATTCACTACAAATCGCCCATGAGGGGACGAACGATGTTAAGTTGGCAAGAACCAACACACTAACACAAGAGTTTGATCTTTTTTTTATGGAGCAAGGGGAAACCATTGCTGACATGCAAAAGATATTTACTCATCTCATCAATCGATTACATTCATTAGGTAGGCCGGTTTCCAATGATGTTGCTACTAATAAGATCTTGAGATGTCTTAACAGGGAATGGCAGCCGAAAGTGACCGCCATCAAATAAGCAAATGGTCTCACCATATTAGACTTGACAACATTATTTGGCAAACTACAAGAGCACGAATAAGTACTCTTGAGCCTAGAACAACACGAAAAGAAAGAAAAGAAGGACAAAACAAAGGTGAGTGAAAAGAAATCTATAGCTCTTAAGACTTCCTCCTCGAAGTCTCAAGCAAAAGAGCAAAGTGATTATTCCTCGAGCGACGAAGAAGAAGAGGACAAGAGCGAAGATATGGGGTTGTTCGTTAAATGTTACAATCGTTACGTGAGAAAGAACGACATCCAACATTCCGAGAAGAACTTGGTAAACTTCCGGAAACAATCGAGGTACTCTAAAAATGATGACTCAAAAGGTAAAAAGACTAGAGGGTCGTGCTACACTTGTGGGAAGCCCGATCATTATAAACCGGATTGTCCGATGAACAAGAAGACAAAGGAAAAGGAATCATCCAAATCACATAAGAAATCATCAAAGCCAAGGAGAGCATACATAGCTTGGGAAAGCGATAATGACTCCTCCGATGATGAATGTTCTAGTGATGAAGAAGAAGCTGTAAACCTATGCCTCTCTGCTCATCAAAAGAACAAAAAGAAACAGGTACGACATGCTAAATATGAAAAATCCTCTAGTATGTCTCATCATGAATTACAAGCTGCATTTGATACTTTACATTGTGAAGCTAAAGAGGCCTTTAAAAGGCTTGCCTCAAATAACCAAATTTTTATCCATTTGGAACAAAAAATTCGAGAATCCGAAAGGAAACTTGAGGCACTCAAAGCTTCTATGGTAGAAAGCACAAAAGCAGGTTGTGAGGACCTTAGAAATACGATAATTAACTATGGGTGTAATACTTGTTATATTTGGCAAGGTGAAGTAAGAAACATAAAGACCAAACTTGACAAGGCTCTTGAGCCCAAGATTACCTTTGCAATCGATAAATCAAACTTTTGAAAAAGTATGGTTAATCCATATCAAAAATATAAATATGTTATAAAGGATGAAGATAGCAAAGGCAATCAAAATGTCAATTTCTCTTGTCTTTATTGTTGCAAGAAAGGCCATTCCATTGCTAAATGCAGGTTTAGGAGATTCTTAGTTCCTAAAGGCATTTATCAATGGCTGCCCAAATGCGACCATCTCGTTACTAACTATTCAGGACCCAATAAGCCATTGGGCACCTTCTCGTGTTAATTGCATTTCCATAGGTACAATGCCTCGAGACCATCGAGAGAAGATGGGTTCTCGACAGTGGATGCTCAAGGCACATGTCAGGAGACATATCACTCTTCATTGACTTCGTGGCTAAGAAGAAAGGATATGTAACCTATGGTGACAACAACCATGGAGCAATACTAGGTAAAGGTAGTGTAGGTAACCCTTCTTCCACTACTATTTCTGATGTATTGCTTGTCGAAGGTCTTAAACACAATCTACTTAGCATCAGTCAATTATGTGACAAAGGATACAATGTATCTTTTTCAAAAGATTGTTGCAAAATTGTACATAATGATGATAAGAAGAGTATATTTAATGGCCTGCGAGTGAATAATGTCTATATGTTAGACTTGAATGAAGTATCGTTAACAAGTGACAAATGCCTTGTAACAATGAGTGAAGATTCATGGTTATGGCATAGGCGTTTAGCACATGTTAACTTTGACTTACTAAATAAAGTAGTCTCAAAAGATCTAGTCTTAGGTCTCCCCAAAATAAAGTTCACCAAGGATCACCTTTGTGATGCTTGTCAAAAAGGGAAGCAAACGAGGATCTCATTTAAATCCAAAAAATATCGTTTCAACAACGAGACCTCTCGAACTTCTTCATATGGACTTATTTGGGCCGTCTAGGATTAAAAGTCTAGGAGGAAATTATTACGGTTTCGTAATAGTGGACGATTTTTCTAGATTTTGTTGGACTATCTTTTTAGTAAGCAAGAGCGATACGTTCGCCGCCTTTGAAAGGTTTGCTAAGCTTTCCCAAAATAAATTAAATACAAACATTGTTTCAATTAGAAGCGACCATGGGGGTGAGTTCGAAAACCATTTATTTGAAGAATATTGCGGTAACCATGGTATCGATCATAACTTCTCCGCTCCACGTACTCCTCAACAAAATGGGGTTGTGGAGCGTAAAAATCGAATTTTGGAAGAATTGGGAAGAACAATGATTAACGAAAGTGGTTTACCGAAATATTTTTGGGCCGACACCATTAGTACGGCGTGTTATGTTTTGAATAGGGTGCTCATTCGCCCCATACTAAATAAAACACCGTATGAGCTTTTAAAAGGGCGAAAGCCAAATGTTTCTCACTTACATGTTTTCGGTTGCAAATGTTTTGTATTAAATAATGGAAAGGAAAACTTGGGCAAATTCGATTCCAAGGCCGACGAAGGTATCTTCCTCGGATACTCTCAATCGAGTAAAGCATATAGAATATATAATAAACGATTACTTGCTGTGGAAGAGTCTGTACATGTCACTTTTGACGAATCCTATCCGAGAAACATCGGAAAGGGTAGTGTTGTTCATGGTGCAGGTACATCTACGGAAGACATACTCAAGGGTGGCGAGCCGGGGATTGATCAACCCGACAAAGTCAAAGTTGAGGAGGATAAAGATGTACACCATGAGGAAACCGAGGTAGCTCATCCGCCTTCAAACGATGATCTCCCTCAAGCTTGGAAGTCTCCCAAAGACCATCCAATTGACAACATTCTCGGAGATATATCAAAGGGTGTTACAACTCGATCGAAGCTAAGTAATTTCTGTTATCACTTCGCTTTCGTTTCATAAATGGAACCTAAAAACCCTAAAGAAGCCCTACTCGATGAACACTGGTTTTTGTCAATGCAGGAGGAACTAAATCAGTTCACTAGAAATGAGATTTGGGACCTTGTCCCTTCTCCGCGAGGTCATCGAGTAATCGGCACCCGATGGGTGTTTAGGAACAAGTTGGACGAAAACGGGGTAATAAACCATAACAAGGCACGTTTAGTCGCACAAGGGTATAACCAAGAGGAAGGCATCGACTATAACAAGGCACGTTTAGTTGTGCTCAAAAGAAAACAAGTGCCTTGATCATTTCTAATTGCTTCCACAATTTCACAATAATAAAAGACAAAGCATGAATCTCATGAATCAACAAAACTTATTAGAATCCAGCATTTAAGTGTAAAATGGAGGTTTCCTCACAATTTGTGGTTTTAAGTTCTAGATGAAACATTCATTCAATTATGTTGCAAAAAGACAATATTCAATTTACCAAAAAGAGTAAAGTTCCTAATGCATTCTAAAATTCTAGCCGAAGGTAACCATGTACCTTAGCTTCATTCACTTGTTTATTCTTATCATTGCCATCCAAGCTCGGATGCACCTTCATTGGGTACTTCTTGAGGAGCAACCAATCTAGAAGGGTTTGCCACTCAATCAACCAAAAATTTATTAAACACACAAAATTAAAAACATAAATAATTAACATTAACTGAAAATATAAATTTGTTCATGGGGGACAAAACACCCCAATAGTACAACACCAAAATCAAGATACAAAATCCGAAAATACAAATAGAAATGACATAAAAGCTGAAAAAAATACAAAAACTTAACCCACTAAGGGCTCAGGACTCCTCCTCGCTACCGGCCTCAGAACCGGTAGCCTCATCATCAACATCATCATCATCATCAGCATCAGCGCCCACCCCCTCACTATACACTGGCGTGTCCACAGGCCAGTTGGCGTGAAGCAGAAACTGCTCACGCGTCATCAAAGCATGGGCACCACTTCCTTGCAGCTGCAACCGCTGCATAGAGTCGTGCATATCCAACATGGCTCTCTGGGATGCCGCCATCCATTCCAAACTGTAATTGCACACAGCTTGGACGTACGGATCAAGTCTAGGAGTAGAAGTACCAGGACCATCAGAAGCCCGAGTACTTCCTGAGGCTGCACTGCCACCGGTAGTCTTTGCTCTACAATATTTGGCCACATACCGATCATCGATAGGTGACGGGATCCTTACCTGCCCACGAGACGGAAGTCTCACCCTTGCCTGAACGCATAAACTCATGATCAAACACGGGAAAGCTAGGGGACAATTAATACGAGCCCCCGACTTAAGCCCGCTCTCGACCACGGACTTCAGCTCATTTGCGATGATCCTCGCCACATCGATCTCGACATTGGTGAGGATGGAATGGACCAAATGTGCCACTGGGATCGGCACAATAGAGGTGTGTGATTTAGGCTGGATGTTGGTCAAAACCAAGAGCAGTATCAATTGAGCCATGGGAGTCATGTCCTCCCGGTGATACCTCATTGGAACCCCAGATGGGTTCAGCTCAACCGATTTCCCTGGTAAAAGCAGGGTGGCAGTAATGGCAGGAACATCACGGTGAAGCCGTAGGTCTGTATGGTATGCGTCCTTCTCTTCAGCTCCCAGCTGGAGCGGTTCCCCAAGGATTCGGTTGATGGCATCCCGATCAAATGCAATTGGACGCCCGGCCACTTTAGATACCCAAGTAAAGGGCTCATCGTCATCGGGCAGTGCGTTAGCATAGAATTCACGCACTGTAGCTATGTCGTAATGCTCTAAGGGATTAATCAACCGATCCCATTTCTTCGCGTCAATCAACCCGGCAAAATTTCTGTTCGTGCCCTGAGGGTTGATGACAAAACGCTTCTCTGGAAGAATTTTCCGCTTCTCCAGAGAAATGTATCTGGCGGCCTGCTTCGGGCCGACAAACTTATCTTGGTCAAACTGGATAGGCACGGTCCGGGAAGTAGTCGCTCCCTTTCTTTTCTTAGCCGCTCCAGACCTAGATTCCATCTGTAAAGTATACAAGGAAACAACACACACCAAACAAACAGATTAGACATCAAAGCATAATTTAAAAGACTGTCATGCTCTCTGCTGCTTCGCCTAGCGAAGTGGCAGCGAACGCTCGCCCCAGGCTCGCCTAGCGAGTGCTAGCGAACCTTACGGGTTTTGGGGTTTTTCAGCATGTTCAGATGGTTCTCCCCCAAAACCCATACTCAATTGGTTCCAACATCAGAACCTAATGATTTCTCAAGCAAATAATCGTTCTATGCTATTGGGGATTACCTATTTGCATGCAAAACCTAAAAATCCCCAATTCCTAAACCTAAAATCCCAATTTGCAAAACCCTAAATACCACATGCATAGCTAAAGTTTCCCATACTCCACTCATCCTAATTGCTATTCATATTGGAAATTTAGAATTCAAACAACAAGAAAAATGTAGTAGGGCAAACCTTAGTTACACGGATTCGGAAATGTGAAGAGAGTAGAGTTTGCAAATGACCGAATAGAGCAAGTGTTGGTGATAGAGATGCAAATGAGAGAGTGTGAAGAGCTTATCAAAAATTCCTCAGCAGAGCCGTACAGAAAATTTTTGAGTTTGGGGCAAAATGGTTGCCCTGCTGAGATTTAAATACAATCTGTCATGCAGCGCTCGCTGCTGCCTCGCCTAGCGAGCAGCTAGCGAACCTGCTCGCTCTGCCTCGCCTAGTGAGATGCTAGCGAGCATGACAGCAAGTGCTTTTTTCAAATGCAGCACTTGCAAGTTCATCCAGAACAGTTTTATCATAAGGTAACCCAACACAACACAACACAAAAACAGTAAATACTTACAATGTTGGGGTGCCTCCCAACAAGCGCTTGTTTAACATCGGCTAAGCTCGACGGTGCAATGCTCACAGAGGAGCATCGAGCGGTAGAGCACAACTCTCGCGATCCACATGACCGCCGAGATAAATTTTCAATCGTTGGCCATTCACTGTCCAACTATCTTTCTGGTCTATGTCTTCAATGACAATAGCCCCATATTCCTTTACTTCTTTCACCCGAAATGGCCCCGACCATTTTGATTTCAACTTCCCGGGAAACAATTTCAACCGGGAGTTGAACAATAGGACCAATTGTCCGGGCACAAATTCTTTGTTACGGAGCTTCTTGTCGTGATACTTCTTTGCCTTTTCCTTGTACAACCAACTTGAGTGGTATGCGGCATTGTGCATCTCCTCCAACTCCAGTAGTTGCACTTTCCTTTTGTTACCGGCCAACTCATGTTCAAAATTTAAAAACTTTAGGGCCCACAAGGCCTTATGCTCCAATTCAACCGGCAAATGGCAAGTTTTACCAAATACCAATTGAAAGGGAGTTAGGTCAATTGGAGCTTTAAAGGCCGTACGGTAGGCCCATAATGCTTCGTCCAATTTTTGGGACCACTCCTTTTTTGAATTAGACACGGTTTTTTCGAGGATTCTCTTAATCTCTCGATTAGAGACCTCAGCTTTCCCGTTAGCCTGAGGGTGGTACGGAGTTGTCACCCTATGCGATACACCGTAATGTTTTAAAATAGTTTCCAAAGGTGCATTACAAAAGTGTGACCCTCCGTCACTTATCAACACTCGGGGGGTTCCGAAACAGGAGAATATGTTTTTCTTCAAAAATTTTATCACCGTTTTGGCATCCGCCCGAGGTGAGGCGATCGCCTCAACCCACTTAGAGACATAATCAACAGCGACAAGCATGTACTCATTCCCATAAGAGGGTGGGAAAGGTCCTACAAAATCTATGCCCCAACAATCAAATACTTCCACTTCTTGGATATTTTGGAGAGGCATCTCATCTCTCTTACCTATCCCACCGCTTCTTTGGCAACTGTCACAACTTTGCGCATGGGTATGTGCGTCTTTGAAAATAGTTGGCCAATAAAATCCCGATTGAAGAATTTTAGTGGCCGTTCTAACCCCATTATAATGTCCGCCATAAGGCGAGTTGTGACAATGCCAAAGGATGCTCTGGGATTCATCACCAGTTACGCATCTCCTTAATAGGTTATCACTACCCAACTTAAACAAGTATGGGTCATCCCAAACATAATACTTTGCATCCGAAAGGAACTTCCTTTTTTGGTTCGAAGTTAGGTCGGCAGGCACAAAACCACTAGCCTTGTGGTTCGCAAAGTCTGCAAACCACGGCCTAACTTGAACCTTAAACAATTTTTCATCAGGAAATTCTTCCCGGATTTCCTTTTCAGACGCGGTAACCTCTACGTTCACTAATCGGGATATATGATCCGCTACCAAGTTTTCCGACCCCTTCTTGTCTTTGATTTCCACATCGAATTCTTGTAACAAGAGGATCCAACGGATGAGCCTTTGCTTCGAATCCGGTTTGGTTAGCAGATATTTAATCGCCGCGTGGTCGGTATACACAACGACTTTAGACCCTATAAGATAAGACCTAAACTTTTCTAGCGCATACACTATTGCAAGTAGTTCTTTTTCCGTTGTGGCATAATTTATTTGAGCCTCGTTAAGAACCTTACTCGCATAATGTATCGCATGGAAAGTTTTGTCTTTTCTTTGGCCAAGTACCGCTCCAACAGCATAGTCACTCGCGTCACACATTAGTTCAAAATTTTCATTCCAATCGGGAGCGACTATTATTGGAGCGGTAACCAATTTTTCTTTTAAAACCTCAAAAGCTTGCAAACAATCTTCGGTGAAGAGAAATACCTGGTCCTTGGCGAGCAAATTGCTCAAATGCTTAGCCACCTTTGAGAAGTCCTTGATAAAGCGCCGGTAGAACCCGGCGTGCCCCAAAAAGCTACGGATGCCCTTCACATTCACCGGAGGGGGTAATTTTTCAATTACTTCAACCTTAGCTCTATCCACTTCAAGCCCCCTTCTAGAGGCTTTGTGGCCTAGCACGATCCCCTCGGTCACCATGAAGTGACACTTCTCCCAATTAAGCACCAAATTGGTCTTCACACACCTTTCCAACACCGTTTTCAAATTCGCCAAGCATAGACTAAAGGTCCCACCGAATACCGAGAAGTCATCCATGAAGACTTCCATTGTTTTCTCTATCAGGTCGGCAAAAATGGCTTGGACACATCGTTGGAAGGTCGCCGGTGCATTGCATAGCCCAAAGGGCATTTTTCGGTATACGAACACTCCAAACGGACACGTGAAAGTCGTCTTCTCATGATCAACCGGGTCAACCGCAATTTGGTTATACCCGGAGTAGCCGTCCAAAAAACAATAGTATTGTTGGCCCGATAGTCTTTCGAGCATTTGATCCATAAATGGGAGTGGAAAATGGTCCTTTCGAGTCGCGGTATTCAACCGCCGATAATCAATACACATTCTCCACCCCGTGGCAACTTTAGTCGGGATCAATTCGCCTTTGTCATTTCGGATTACGGTGATTCCACTCTTCTTCGGAACAACGTGCACAGGACTAACCCACGGACTATCCGAGATCGGGTAAATCATCCCCGCATCCAACAGCTTCACAACTTCCTTTCGAACAACCTCTTTCATGGTAGGATTTAAGCAGCGTTGTGGTTGAGCTACCGGCTTGAAATCCTCCTCCATCAAAATCTTGTGCATACAATAGGATGGACTAATTCCTTTTAGATCGGAAAGAGTCCAACCCATAGCTTCTTGATTGGTTTTTAGCACAATGATTAGACGGGCTTCTTCTTCTTTTGTCAAAAGGTTGCTTATGATGACCGACTTTGCCTCGGTCTCATCTAGAAACACATACTTCAAAGTCGAAGGTAACACTTTTAATTCAATTGGCGCTTTTTCGTCAATGACCTCCTTCTTCAAGTTTTCCTCCTCTACTTCCCATGGTTGTAGGTCGTCGAAACTATCAAGTTCCTTTAAGCATTCCTCAAGAGCTAGCTCTTCTTCAACAGTGAAAACCTCCAATGAGTCGTCAAGAGCTAACTCCATAGGAGATATCTCATGAATATGCTTTGAAACCTCCATAATAGCGTCTTCGATCACATCGATGCGAAAGCTATCATTTCTATCTTTGGAATGCTTCATTGCCTCGAATAGATCGAATGTGACTTCCTCATTTTGAACTCGCACCTTCATTAAACCGTCATCAACATCTATCATCATTCTCGCGGTCTTCATGAATGGTCGCCCCAAGATGAGCGGAGCATCATCATCTTCCTCCATATCAATAACAATAAAATCGACCGGGAAAAAGAATTTGTCGACCTTCACCAAAACATCTTGGGCTACGCCATGAGGATGGGTTGTCGATTTATCCGCCAATTGCAACGTCATTCGGATGGACTTAATCTCAATGTTGCCAAGCCTCTTGATAATTGACAAAGGTATAAGATTAATGCTCGACCCCAAGTCAATAAGTCCCTTCCCGACATACACGTCACCAATTTTAACCGGCAATGTAACTCTTCC
This sequence comes from Lathyrus oleraceus, assembly GCF_024323335.1. NCBI lineage: Eukaryota > Viridiplantae > Streptophyta > Magnoliopsida > Fabales > Fabaceae > Lathyrus > Lathyrus oleraceus. The sequence continues at coordinate 63,851,477 of NC_066583.1, forward strand.
CGGATCAACCTATTTCTTAGGAAGCGTCCTTTGAATAATGGCACTGCAGCTCGCATCAAGGACGATGGTCTCCGGTTCCGTATACCTCCGCTTTTTGGTTAGTATGTCCTTCATGAATTTGGCATACTTAGGCATTTGTTCCAAGGCTTCGGCAAACGGAATGTTGATTTGCAACTGTTTAAAAATATCCATGAACCGGGCGTAATGCCGTTCATTCTCCCTTTTGGAAGGAGCATGAGGATAAGGAAGGTTTTGGATAGGAGTAGCGCTCACTACCTCCTTTCCCTTTGCAACTCTAGCACTTTTCCATCTAGGCTTTTTCACTACCTCCCTTATTACCTCATCACTTGTATTTTTTTCCATCTCCACACCTTTCTCTTTTTCAACTTCACCATTATTTTCGTTATTTTCAACTTCTTCCTTTTCACTCCATTCCCCCACTTCACCATCAACATTTTCCTCCAATATTCCCTCCTTAATTTCTTTCTCTTTCTCTCTTTGTTCACTCTCAACTCTTTTTTTATTCTCACTACCCAACTCCCTCCCACTTCTCGTCATGATCGCCTTACAATGTGCATTAGGATTTGTTTGCGTGTTTGCCGAAAAGGAAGGACCGGTTTGTTGTTCCGCGAGTTGCTTAGCAAGTTGCCCAACTTGAGTCTCGAGATTTTTTATGGCCACGTCATTGCTCTTTTGGTTAGCCATTGACATTTGCATGAATTGCGTCAATGTCTCTTCCAATTTAGAATTTACGACCGGTGGTTGTTGAGGTTGAGGTTGATAAGGATTTTGCGGAGGGTTTTGATGGCTAGAAGAACCACCTCCATAACCTTGGTTATGATAATAGTTGCTTCTAGGTTGGAACCCTTGGTTCCCTTGGTAATGTTGTTGTTGATTTTGAGGGTGCGGTTGATAAGGTTGTTGTTGTTGTTGTGGTCTCGGTTGATAGTCCCGTTGATTGGCCATGTAGTTTACTTTGTCAAAACCGGGAGGTGGACAAAATCCGGTGTCATGTTCACCTTTACAAAGTTCACAACAAGCTATTTGTTTAGCTTTTGACGGTTCTCTTAACTCTTTGATTTGTTGCGTTAAGAGTTCCACTTGTTGTGAGATGAGCTTGTTTTGGGCAAGGATGGCATCATTCGTCCCTAGCTCAAGCACTCCCGCCTTCTTCAAAGAATTTCCTCGACTTTGACTCTGAAGATCATTTAAAGCCATTCGATTTATGATGTTTGTGGCTTCTTCGGCACTTTTTGACAATAAAGAGCCACCCGAGGTAGCATCCAACAATGTTTTGCAGTTTGGTTGAAGTCCATTTCTGAAGATATGGATTTGAGTCATTTCATCAAATCCATGCCCTTTACATTTCCGAAGCATGGACTTGAATCTTTCCCACGCTTCATTTAATGATTCACTGGTTCCTTGTGAAAACACCGAGATGGCTGTCTTGGATTCCATGAACCGGTTATGGGAGAAGAATCTTTCGATGAATTTCTCTTCTAACACGTTCCAGTCTGTCATTATGGCTGGTGTTTGATCTAGGTACCAATCCTTTGCTTTACCGAGCAAAGCGTGGGGAAATAATCGTCTGAACAACGGAAGCTCCTGAGCCTGATCCACTCCGGCAGCCAATGCTATCTCATAAAATTTTGTGAGAAAAGCAAATGGGTCTTTATGGTCCATTCCGGTGAATGGACTTCCATATAATAGATTTAAAGTTCCCGTTTTCATCTCAGCTTGCCTTCCGGTGTGGTTGGCAAACTGAGCGGTGTTCCTTGGACTATTGATGCATGGAGTAGAAATAGGTGGTGGTGGTTGTGGCTCCATGTTTGGTATGAATGGTGGTGGATTTGTGGTTGAAGAACTTTCTCCTTGCTCTTGGCGTTGTCTAGCCTGCTGCCTCCTACGTCTCGTTTTGCTATTGAGCCTCCTTGCGGTTCTCTCGATCTCAGGATCAAAAAGAAGTTCGTCCACAGGGATTTGCCCTCGCATAAAACGTAAGCTGCACACTAAACCAAACAAATTATAAGCACAAGTCAAAAATTCACAAGCTAAAACTTAAACAACCATTGCGATGCTCGCAATATCAATTTACAATCCCCGGCAACGGCGCCATTTTGTTGAAAGTATATTTCGTGTCGGGTTTTTGTTATCGTATCCACAGGGATTGTAAGATATCACCGCCGTTCGATGGTTGTATTAATCGTAGCTCAATGTAACAATAGGGTTTTGGTTTTAATCAAATTATCTTGCATAAAAAGTAATAAATTGCGGTAAAAGTTTTGGTTTGAATAAATGAGAAATATTGCCAAAGTTAGGTTTCAATGATCACTTTGCATGTATTTGCTCGGTCAACAATCTTATAAACTCCTTTAGATGATAAATCATTTCACAAAGTCCTCTCAATATGTTTCTCTCGAACACACATTGTGAGTTTTGCCATTTTGATCCATTGTTTCTCTCGAACACAATCTATCAAAATGACAACTTTTTGGTTCAACCTTATGGTGAACAAAGTCATTCATTACTATCTCTAGCTAACAAACAAGTTTGGATGAAAACCTAGGTCAAGAGTCGGTAAACATCTCTCGATCATAAACCAACACAAAGAGTTTTAAATAGAAACAAAGTTTTCATCATATATTTACCATTAAAGAGTTTACATATGAGGATCCTTACATTTACACACAAAGTTAGTAATCACCTACATCTAACCTTGACAAATGGATGACTTAGCTACTCATTTTCATGGTAGCTTGGTCGGCAAGTAAGGAAAGAAGGTTGATCAACATCCAAGTCGGATAATCGAAGTTGGATGGGAATCCACCTTCTTTTTGTAGAAGATGGTTATAAGATGAAGAGAAATGAAAATTAGGGCATAAAAGATCCCCTAGAACAATGTTGTAAAATATCTCTCCAAAGTACAAAGGTGGAAAAAGTTGGTAAAAATGAGGTATGGTGCTCAAAAGTGGCACCTGCTACTTATAGACCTCTGCTGGGCTGTCATGCTCGCTAGGCGAGCAGAATGGCTCGCCTAGCGAGGGTCTAATATGGGCACATAAGGCACCTGCGCCCAGAGAAACAGGGTCAGCTGAACTGTCATGTTCGCCTAGCGAAGGACACGCTTCAACCTTCGCCCCAGCGAGGTTGAGAGGTTTTGCTACTGGAATGCTCGCTGGGGACTCGCTAGAGCTTCGCCTAGCGAGTGAGTGCTGGCTGCGCTTTTCACCAAAATAGAACGAACTCGCTACCACCTTCGCTGTCAGCTCGCCTGGCGAATTTATTGACAATTTACTGAAGCTTTTCGCTTGGCGCTCGCCTAGCGAACCAGTGCTTCGCCACAGCCCTCGCCTAGCGAGCAGGCTGATGAATGCTTGTTTGCTTTGGTTCCTTTGCCAACTTTCTTGTGTCTTCAATTTCAATTATTTCATGCCTTCTTTCTGCACAATAACACACAAATCAAAGGCACCAAGCTTGTTTATCAATGTAATGCATTTCATCAAAAACCAAGGTGATTTTGACAATTTTAGCAGGGAAATAGAGTGAAAGATGCCCACATATGATAGCTCAATTAAGCACTTTTGGGCATCTAACATAAGTCGATTGCTTTATGCATCGCCATCAACCTTGTAAGTCGATTGCTTCATGCATCGCCATCTACCCTTATCCCTAACACTTCTCCTTGCTCCACTCGTCAAATCTTGTTCCGATTAGGTAGCACCCATTAGATAGAACCCTTTGTATGATAACATAGGTAAGATTCCCATATCCTTTTGTATGATAACATAGGTAGGATTCCCATATTCTTTTGTATGATAACATAGGTAGGATTCCCATATTCTTTTGTATGATAACATTAGGTAGATATTCCCATTTGTAAATCCTGAACACCTAAGTACATATTGCATGACAACTCTAGGGCAGAGCTTCCCCACTTCTAGACCTTTCTGAGCGTCTCCGATCTTGTGGCATGTAGTCCGTCCTATTGCAAAGAGGTAACTGCCTAAGACTCAATTCAGCGAGCTGCGACACCTACTGCTAGGATGTAAACACATTGCCCACTCTCCTTTGACACAACTGGTGTCTTCCTTTGTAAGTCCATGTTCAGATGGCAATCCCTATGTAGCCGAACTACGGCAACTCTGATTCTCATGTTCAGATGAGATACGTAGGCACAAGATGCGATGTCTTGCCGAGTTTGACTAACGACTAACAACTAATCTTTGTTTGCTTTCGCCCTTGTTGCGATCTTTTCTCTCGCCCTCGTTGCGATCGAGACATTCCCTTTCTCTTGCCCTAGTTGCAATCGAGACCCTTACTCCCGTAGTTAGCCGAACTACGACTTGCTCTGATTCTCATTCTAGATGAGATACGTAGGCATAAGACGCGATGTCTTAGCGAACACACTTATCCTTAACCCTTAGGTAGCCGAGCTACGAAGACTCTGATTCTCATATTCAGATGAGATACGTATGCAATGGATGCGATATCTGTGCGAGTCATTTTTCTCTTGACCCTTTTAGTAAATAGTACATTAGATAAACACACACCCTTTAGACAAGAACAACAAGAGTGGATCCCGTAGAGTACTACGGATGCGTAGGGGTGCTAATACCTTCCCTTCGCATAATCGACTCCCGAACCCAAGATTTGGTTGCGAGACCTTGTCTTTTCCTTTCCTTCTCTTCAGGTTTACTTCGAGCGTTTCCTTTCCCTCCTTTGGGATAAATAACGCACGGTGGCGACTCTTCTGTCATTTCCTTCTTCGCCGGTTGTTTTTTTCGCACCTCTGTATTTTTCAGGTTGCGACAACGAGTGCTCTAATTCTTCCTCTGGTTAGAGAAGATACGTATGCATAGGATGTGATGTCCTAACGAGCATGTTTCCCGTTCCCCGAACTACGTCGACTCTGATGTTTGTGTCTGACAAACTACGTAGGCCCAGGATGCGATATCCTGCCGAGTCCCCTTCCTCCGCCTTCTTTCATATGTGTTCTATTCCAGTGTGTGCGCAGTTTTTGAGCAGTTATTTAGCAACCTTCCTTCTATCCTTTCTGAGCGTGGATCCCGTCGAGTACGACGGATGCGTAGGGGTGCTAATACCTTCCCTTCGCATAACCGACTCCCGATCCTTGCAATCTCTGGTCGTAAGACCATTTCCTTTCCAGGTTTACTTCGAGCGTTTCCTTTCCCTCCTTTGGGATAAATAACGCACGGTGGCGGCTCTGTGTCTTTTCCCGCCGGTTTTTCGCGTAATGCGACAAGATGCTGCTTCGACTCGATACAGAAAGTCTCATTTTTACTGTTTGAGATACTGCTTCATCAATATGAAGAGTCTCATTTCAGATTTTTAAGAGATACTGCTCTAAGTATCCTCGGAGAGTCTTAGATTCAATTAAGGTATATTTCCCTTGCTAGAATATCTTAATTCTATCATATAAGATGCTGTTTCGACTCGATACAGAGAATCTCACTTTTTGTTGTTTGAGATACTACTTCATCAATATGAAGAGTCTCATTTCAGATATTTTTTTAGAGATACTGCTCTAAGTATCCTAGGAAAGTCTTAGATTCAATTAAAGTATTTTTCCCCTGCTGGAATATTTTAATTCTATCATATAAGATGCTGTTTCGACTCGATACAGAGAATCTCACTTTTACTGTTTGAGATACTGCTTCATCAATACGAAGAGTCTCATTTCAGATTTTTTTTAAAGATACTGCTCTAAGTATCCTCGGAAAGTCTTAGATTCAATTAAAGTATTTTTCCCCTGCTGGAATATTTTAATTCTATCATATAAGATGCTGTTTCGACTCGATACAGAGAATCTCACTTTTACTGTTTGAGATACTGCTTCATCAATACGAAGAGTCTCATTTCAGATTTTTTTTAAAGATACTGCTCTAAGTATCCTCGGAAAGTCTTAGATTCAATTAAAGTATTTTTCCCCTGCTGGAATATTTTAATTCTATCATATAAGATGCTGTTTCGACTCGATACAGAGAATCTCACTTTTACTGTTTGAGATACTGCTTCATCAATACGAAGAGTCTCATTTCAGATTTTTTTAGAGATACTTCTCTAAGTATCCTCAGAAAGTCTTAGATTCAATTAAAGTATTTTTCCCCTGCTGGAATATTTTAATTTTATCATATAAGATGCTGTTTTGACTCGATACAGAGAATCTCACTTTTACTGTTTGAGATACTGCTTCATCAATATGAAGAGTCTCATTTCAGATATTTTTTAGAGATACTGCTCTAAGTATCCTCGGAAAATCTTAGATTCAATTAAGGTATCATTCCCTTGCTCGGAATATCTTAATTCTATCATATAAGATGCTGTTTCGACCCGATACAGAGAATCTCATTTCAGATTTTTTTAGAGATACTGCTCTAATATCCTCGAAGAGTCTTAGATTCAATTAAGGTATCTTTCCCTTGCTGGAATATCTTAATTCTATCAGATAAGATGTTGTTTCGACTCGATATAGAGAATCTTATTTTTACTGTTTGAGATGCTGCTTCATCAATATGAAGAGTCTCATTTCAGTTTTTTTTAGAGATACTGCTCTAATATCCTCGGAGAGTCTCAGATTCAATTAAGGTATCTTTCCCTTGCTGGAACATCTTAATTTTATCATATAAGATGCTGCTTCGACTCGATACAGAGAATCTCATTTTTACTGTTGAGATGCCGCTTCATCAATATGAAGAGTCTCATTCATTTTTTGAGGTACTGCTCTAGTATCCTCGAAGAATCTTAGATACGATTGAGGTATCATTCCCTTGATGGAATATCTCGATTATATCATGTAAGATACTGCTTTGTTGATCCCCAGAGAATCTCGTGCGTTCAAATCAAGACATTGTTCTGCTAATTATCAGAAAGTCTTAGATGCAGTTGAGGTATCATTCCATTATTGGAATATCTCGTTTATGACATCCAAGATATTATTCTGACAATTCCTAGAGAGTCTTGACTGTTTCATTTTACCTTCTAATAACTTTTCTTACTGTATTTCTCACTGCATTTTCTTTCTGCATTTCTACGTTGCATTTCAAAGGAAAAATTTGGGTCTTTTTGTATTTAATTATCTTCCACCATGAATGTACGAAGACGGTTGTCATTCATACTTTCTGGTTCAAGGTAATTAAATAGGGGCAGTTGTCATACCCCAATTTTGTCCGGGCATATTTAAATTTTCATAGCATTGATTTCATTTTTATTTTTGCATCATATGCATAGCATGACATACATTTCATCATGAATAAATACCTAAAATATCAGTCAAGATAAATTTATTGAGAATACAGACATATTGGTTAAATCGTTTCTCAAGAACATGCACAAATCAGCGGGTAAAAAAAAAGTTTCAAAATTAAAAACATAAACACCAGTATTATTAATCTACGGTTCATGTAGTTTAACCTGGTGTGTTCGTTGTATTTTTCAGTGTCTGTTTCGGTTGCATTTTGGCCCGCCTGAGCCTTTTAACCGGTGAAAATTTATTTTCAAAATTGAAGAAACGCTGTATTTTTTCAATAAGTATATTTTGTGCTGATCATTTTAATGTGTCTGATTTAATGTTTTGAGCAAATTTTCGTCAGACTTCTATTTATAATCGGTCATTTTATTTTGTTCTAGTATTCAAAATTAGAGATTTATCTTATTATTATATTTTTATAAATTAAATTATTATCTAATAAATATTTTTCTTTAAATAATATATAATAAGAATTATTAATAAAAAAGAAAAGGAAAATAAAATTAGGATCTCTCCCACACGTTTCCTCTTAGACACACCCACACACTACACTCTTTCACACGTTACTCTCTCTCACACGTTACTCTCTCTGACAGGATAAAGAAAAGAAAAACTTCCTCTTCTTCCTCACAATAGATAACACACACAGAGCTCACTCCTCAAGATCCCCACTCTCACAAAAAGAAAAAAATCTTCTTTTTGACCTAAACCACCCGTCGCCGGCGGTTCCCATCTCCACACAACCAACCCGCACCGTCGTAACCTCTAATCACCTCTAGCCACAAATCGACACCTCACTCTTCTTCTGAGACCGAAAACTCACCGCTCCACAACTTCCGGTCGACCTCCCTTCGTGTCGCGAACTCCATTTCCCTCCTGCTACTTCCATACGTATCGCCGCTCAATAATTTCCGAACCATCACCGGAACATCATTTTCATCCACAACCCAAATCGACATCCTTCTGTTTATAACAATAACTCACTAATTTCATTTTCGATTTTTAACATTTATTTCTAATATTGACTTTCTATTCCCTGTTAATGTTTTGAAGCTTTCAAAGTCCAAGCAATATTAGCCATTAACGTGAAACTGGATATTCTTCAAAGTTCTCTCTGGATCTAACATTAGTGTCACTAATGGTTGTCATCGGTAACGAGCCGTTTTCTTACAGTTACAGTGAATAAGTCCATTCTTTGGCAAGTGGAGGTGCTATGAACATTAGGCTTGTTAACATCGGACAACAAGTCGCATGGACAGTTTAAGTATAGCTTTAATTCCTCTACTAAAATGTGAGAAAGATCTAATGTCGCCACTACATTGCGGTAATGACGTGCTTTACCTTCATATCAGTCTGTTTGGTGTATTTTCTTTTTTTTCTGACTCAATTTCATGGCAGTGTTAATATTTCTTGCTATTTTTGATTTAATTTTGTGGCGATGTTGGTCTTTCTTGCTGTTTCGATTCGATTTCACGACGATATTAATGTTTTTTTTGTTGTTTGTGTTTTTGAACTGTGATGAACATTATATAAAAAAGAAACTCATGCAATGCTACTTGTATCATGGTTTATGTGCTTTAACTTCACATCGGTTGAAAGCCATAATTTTTGTATTAAAGTGTAGCTAAGTTGCTTTGATGTTGTTTAGTCTTAAAATAGACTACCATAACCTGATGCAACCGATATAATAGTGTAACTATAATGTGTATTTGTTTTCTATAATAGTATAACTATAATGTGTATTTGTTTTCTCATATAATAGTATAACTATAATGTGTATTTGTTTTCTCATATAATAGTAAAACTAGCATATGTATTTGTTTTCTCATATAATAGTATAACTATAATGTGTATTTGTTTTCTCATATAATAGTATAACTATCATGTGTATTGTTTTCTCATATAACTATAGTGTGTATTATTTTCTCACATAATAGTGTAATTGTAGTGTGTGTTATTTTCTCATGTCCGAAATCGGTTGGCATGTGGGCTAGAGGTGTTGCTCCAATTATGTCTGGTGTAACCTCTATAAATAATTTTGCATGTAAATGTTGTAAATAATATTATGACGCTAAAATCGGATTAAGTCAGTGGACTCAGCAATTTCATGTCGTTATGCCACCTTTTTTTAATACATTAATCGAACATTTCACCGAATTATGATCTTACGAATGACATTAATTGTGTTGTCATTTCGTACAAACCGGTTTTGAGCACTCCGATTCCGTTAGATAAATCGACAATTGTCACTTATATCTTTTGATTGTAATTAAAATTAATTAATTAAATTTTGACTAGTTAAGTTATTTTGGATTAATTAATTTTAATTAACTTAGTTATTTGATTTAATTCAATAATTTTGATAATTAATTTTAATTAATTTAATTAATCAATTTAACCAAATTTTAATTAATTAATTTTGTTAATTAAACATTGATTGATTGCTTCCACTATCATTTCACAATCATTTCTGACACTATTTCAATCTCACCGATTCAAAACCATGATAAACCATTAAATCACACAATTCTCGATTCAATATCGAGCCCACTTTTCATATCCTTGTAAGTCGATAGCTCTTAGCATCGCCATCAACCTCACATAGCTTACTCTTGGGCTTTCTTACAATGAGACCTATTCGATTTTAATTAATCGAGTAGATGATTGATACACTAAATAAAATTCAATTTATTCACTAAACACAAATTTAAAACCTCGATCCAACATCGAGTATTTCTATTCAAATTAAATTAAAATACCTAATCACAACCAAGTGCAATTTCATTTAGAAATCAAAAGGGGGACGGTTTTGAGTTTTCAACTCCTCTCCTCGATTATTTGAATACGAGTTCTCTCACTCGGTTAGTCAGATAATCGTCATTTCTAATCCACTTAAGCATAATTAAATCAAAACATTCTTACAATAAAAGAAATCAGAAAGGGAGATGGTTTTTGAGTTTTCAACTCCTCTCCTCGATTGTTTAAATACGAGTTCTTTTACTCGGTCAGTTAAACACTCGTCATTTCGTTACAAACATCTAAACTCCGATTAAATCGAAATATTTTCACAATGAGCTAAATGAAAAGGGAGTTGACTTTGAGTTTTCAATTTCACTCCTCAGTTGTTTGAACACGAGTTCTCTTACTCGGTCAGTCGAACAATTGTCATTTTTTACCAACTCATACTTAATCAAATCATTTTCATAACGAACTATATGAAAAGGGAGATGGTCTTGAGTCTTCAATTCCTCTTCTCAAATGCTTGGATATGAGTTGTCTTACTCAGTCATTCAAGTATTTGTCGTTCATGCTAAAATACATCAACCATACGCAAACTTATTTTCGTGATCACTCAGATGAAAAAGAAAGCGGTCTAGAGTCTTCTATTCCCTTTCCCGATTATTAGGATACGAGTTGTCTTACTCGATTATCCGAGTATTCGTCATCTGTTCAAAACACTTTAACTATTATCAAATCCTTTATATAATTAAGGATGAAAAAGAAAGTGGTCTAGAGTCTTCTACTCCCTTTCCCGACTGTTAGGATATGAGTTGTCTTACTCGAATATCCGAATAATCGTCAACTAACCAAAATATCTCAACACAAGCAGTCAAACAAAACATCCAACATGTTAATCCAACTTGTCACCCTCGTGTGATCAAAACCCTTTTCAAAAAGAACACTGTTAATCCTTTCTAATGCGCATAACAAACTAGTTTTTAAGCCTCCGCCGAGAGTAGACAAGCCAACGTTTAGCCTTTAGAACACGATTTAAAACAGTTGTTCACTAAAAGACACCAAGCAACTGTAGTTCCCCGAACTATGAATGCTATGATTTCCTTATTACCATAAGGATACGTAGGCAGGAGATTGTTGTATCTTCGCGAGCACACTAACAAAAAACCTCCCTTTCCCCCTTTCTGAGGTTCCCATCATTTTCTATTTTCAATATATTTATAACCCAAAGATAACAAACAAACATAAATTAACACTCGAAACGCACATTAGAACTAAAAGGTTCTCGTTGAGTACAACGGACGTAAGGGGTGCTAATACCTTCCCCTTACGTAATCCACTCCCGAACCCGAATATGGTTGCGATGATCATTATTCTATTTTCCCAAGGTTTTATCGATATTTTCCTATTCCTTTAATGGGATAAATAAAGTTCGGTGGTGACTCTGTTCGAACATAATTTTTTCCGCGACCATCGCGAGGAATCGTATTTTTTGAGATGCGGCAATGGTATAGGGAGCTTTCGCAACCTTTGAAATATTTTTACTCTTGGGTATGCCCGTATCTAACCATAGTCGAAGCTCTTCATTTGAAGAAATCTGAGATTGATGCCAACATGGTGAAGAAAGGAGGGATTCTAGGGTTGACTTATGAGTTTCTCATTAGGAGAGCTACTACTTTTTCCCAAGCTGGAAGCATGGATGCTTTTGAAGCCATCTTTGTCTTGCTCATCTATGGTTTAACTTAGTTCCCTAACATTGACAGTTTCGTTGATGTTAATGCCATTAGAATTTTCTTGATTGGGAATCTTGTTCCGACTTTGTTGGGTGACATGTATTTCTCTTTGTATTTGAGGAATTCTAAGGGTGGTGTAACTATTGTGTGTTGTGTTCCTCTTCTGTACAAATGGTTTATTTCGCACTTGCCTCAGACGCTTGCTTTCTTGGAGAACTGACAATGTCTACAGTGGTCTCAGAGACTTATGTCTCTCACTAATGATGATATTGTTTGGTATGATTTTGCATTGGGTAGATTGGACATTATTGAAAGTTGTGGTGAGTTCTCTAACTTGCCTCTCATTGGTGCGCAAGGAGGAATCAACTACAACCCATCATTGACCCTCCATCAGCTTGGGTTCCCCTTGAGAGATAAACCTAATAACGTTCATTTAGAAGGTATATTCTATCAAGAGGGTAACGATCCCCAACTTCTTAAGAGTAGAATGGTGTGTGCTTGGCATAATGTGCATAGGAAAGGAAGATCCGAGCTTGGTCCATACAACTGTGTAGCTTTGGAAGCTTACACTATTTGGGTAAAGATGAGAGCTTTGGAGCTCAAGATGTCATACACTTGTGAGAGACCTATGTTTATGGTTATGGTTGAGCCATCAACTCTCCTTAACCAAGATGTAGAGGAGTTGGAAGACGCACTTGCCAAGATGAAGCAAGAGAGAGACTTATGGGAAGAGCGGTTCCATGCTTTGAACCGAAAGCATGAACAGTTACAGCATGAGTCGAAGGATAAAGATGCGCTTACTGAGGTTCCTGAGGAGTGTGCAGTGAAGAGACAGAGAGAGCTAGAGGATTTATTTTCCTCTAGTATGCTTCAACCTTCTGGTGCTTGGAAGAAGATTGTTGATCGACTCGTCCTTGAGAAAGCTCAGATGCGGACAACTTTTAAGTCAGAGATTCGAAGCATCCGAAGGAAGTACACTCCCTTGGCCAGTTCATTTGCTGCAGTTGCTAGGGATCCTTAGGATGATAGTTTCCTTTTCTCTTGTATTTATATTTTGGTTTCTGAAATTGTACTCAATGTAATCCTTCCAAATTTTATAAAAAAAAAATAGATTTTATGGTCAATTGAATTGTTATTATTATTGATTATTATTATTAATTGAAATATATTTGCAAATGAGACTTTGTATGTTCCTTGAAATTAAAAACAATAAAAAAAAATATCGCATTTTATGCGTCATTTGCATAACAGGTTTCTTCAGCCAGATGTCTTATTGGTTCTTCTTCTGTGTATGAGCCAGGCTGACTCATCACTATAATACTCGAGCTAATCGACATAGAAGAATGGAGCATCTTGAACAAAAGAACATATAGCTTAAGGATGAGATTTCCAGACTCAATGCATTGATGGAGTCCGTGATTGCTGCTCATAATCAATCATCTCTGCCTCCTGCAACTCCCCCTCCTCAGAGGACTGTTATTTCAGAGATTGCTTCAACGTCTGTGCCTGTTGTTGCTACTAGCCAGTCTGTGCCTACCATGTATGCCGGATTCCCGGGGGGAATTCCATCAAACTTTGTGCTTGAAAGGTACACTCCAACATTTGCTTCTATGTTGGCATCTAGCCCGGTCCTGTCTATGCCTCCTCCCATTATGCATACTCTGCCCCGTGTCGAGGATACCATCTATCACTCTGAGCCATATGAAGGTCTCGATGTCTATGAGAAGATGAACGAGACAAAAGACCAATTCCTTGAGCTGAGAAAGGAATTGAAGAACTTAAGAGGAAAAGATTTGTTTAGTAAGAGTGTTGTTGAGTTGTGTATGGTACCTAATGTCAAGATTCCAATCAAGTTCAAGGTCCTAGACTTTGAAAAATATATGGGGAATATCTATCCTTTGAGTCATCTTTTCATGTATGCGAAAGATATGTCTACTTAGACCGACAAAAATCAACTACTTCCAGGACAGTCTAACTGGTGTTGCACTCAGATGGTATATGGGATTGGATAATGCTAATGTTCGTACTTTTAATGACTTGGGCGAGGATTTTGTCAAACAATATAAGTATAATTTTGATATGGCTCCCGATCAGGATCAGTTGAGATCAATGTCCCAGAACGACAAAGAGACATTCAAGGAGTACGCCCAAAGATGAAGGGAATTGGTTGCTCAAATTAGTTCACCCCTAGAGGTGAAGAAAATGACCAAGATCTTTTTAAAGACCTTGAGTTCGTTTTACTATGAACGCATGATTTCTAGTGCTCCTAATGATTTCACTGAAATGGTGAACATGGGGATGCGACTAGAAGAAATTGTTAGAGAAGGCCGGTTGTCCAGAGATGAAGTGTCTTCAAGCAAGAAATATGGTGGTAGCTTCTACAAAAAGAAGGAACGAGAAACTAATGCAGTGTCTATAGGAAGAAAAAGGAGGCCTCATGTGAGGAAAAATGTTAGACCACATCAACAACAACATCAAGTATCATCAGTTATTCCCGTTTTCACTAATAATTCAGCAAATCAATCAGTTCCTGTTCAGCAACAACAACAGCAAGAGCCGCAACAACGTACCAACTACAATAACAACAATCATCATCAAAATTATGAGAGGAAGAAGGTTTCTTTTGACCCTATTCCTATGACGTATGCAGAGTTATATCCTTCTTTGGTTGTCAAGAATCTCATTCAACCAAGAAATCCTCTACAAACTCCTGAACCTTTACCTTGATGGTTCAAGCTAGATTTGTAATGTGCTTTCTATCAGGGAGCTCTCAGTCATGACATTGAAAACTGTTATCCTTTGAAGTATGAGGTTTAGAAGCTGATTAAGAGCGGTATGGTGTCCTTTGAGGATCGAGCACCTAATGTTAAAGCCAACCATTTACCTACTCATGGCAATGCTTATGTGAATATAGTGGATGGTTGTCCTGGGAATTTCAGGGGCTTTGTTGTGCGTCATATTCGGAGGTCATTGGTGGAAATTCATAGAGATTTGTGCTTGGTAAGTGATTGTGAACATGACCATGATGGTTGTGTTATTTGTAGCGTCAACCTTCGAGGATGTGTAATTTTTAAGAGGGATATTCAAAAACTGATGGATGAAAATGTTATTCAAATTCAACAATCCACGTATATGGGGAATGATGTAAATGTCATTGTGCCAGTGCTCAAGACCCCCGAGTGGGTAGTTATTCAATTTGATAGCAACAACAAAAATATCAACAGGTCGGTATCGCCATTGGTTATACGGTTAGCGGGCCTTGTCCCCTATTCATCCAATAAAGTTATGCCTTATAAGTATAATGCTACCATGACTGAGAATGGGCAAGAGGTTCCTCTTCCCGCTGCAAATTCAGTGGTGAGCATTGCAGATGTTGTAAAGGTAACCTATAGTGGTCGTGTTTGGCCCTGTATACGAAGGCAGAGAAAAACAAGAAAGGGGGGTTTGAATTCTTTTTCCTGATAATAAAAACTTTTTGGAAATGAACCACACGCAAAAAATAAATAATATCAACACGGAATTTTATACTGGTTCGCTTGAAATTCAAAGCTACTTCAGTCCATCCGGCCAAGGTGATTTCACCTTCAATAAGGACTTAATCCACTAATCTCGAAAGATTACAAAAATGATCGTCTAAGAGGATAAAGATATCTTAGCCCTCTCAAGTTTACAGACTTCACAAGCCACTTGAGGAGAATTCAACAAATAAATAGAATCACAGTAATGCTTAGTGCTTCTAGGTAAGCAGAAATTACACAAGGTAAGAGCAAAAGAATTATTCACACTTTTAAAGCAGCAACTCGTGTGAGAAGGAGAATGAATAAAGGATATGAAAGTAGTGTTTGTATTCTCTTGTGTTTTCGTTGTTATCTTAGTGAAGTGATCCATCCTTTATATAAGAGTGATGAGAAGACCGTTGAGTGACAGGATATTTGGGAATGATGGATGATTAATGTCATTAATCTCTGTGTTCTTTCCAAAGCAATTTTTGCGGCGCTATAACTTTTTTACTAAATTAGATTCTTACCATAAGTGGAAGTATTCATAGCTAAGTCTTTGGAGATCGTTTCTGAGTCAGAATGTTCAGATATAAGAGTTTTTATTCAGCAAGTATATCTTCAGATAATTGCTTACAGCTGACTGTCTTCAGAGGTTCATGATGTCTTCCTGATTCATTTCGCCAGAGTGTAAAAGCTTCAGATCCTAGAGTGTGTTCTTCCGCTTCAGAGTGTCTGATCTCTCTTGCTTTGTACACTTCCTTTATTCAGAGTCAGAGTTTCTGCTTGAGTATCTTCTAAGTGGTTATTCTGAACTTGTGTTTGTATATGATGAATGTCTATTTGACTTTTTTGATTAGAGTCCTACACACTTGGATGAATTTTGTTAGGGTACCATTTTTGTTCCATCCTTTGTTATCATCAAAATATTTAGATATGAATTGTAGAGACTAGATTTGTTCTTACAATCTCCCCCTTTTTGATGATGACAAAAATTTTAGAGTGACGATGAAACAATGATACTATCAGCAAGAATAGAAAATGATATCTCAGATGCAGATGAGAGGTGACTCCCCCTGAGATGGATCATAGGATTTCTCAGAAGTTCTTACCAGATTTTCCTTGTGTGGCATCTAGTTATTACTTTAGTTGTTATCCTGCATAACTTAGTTTTCATAAGATATTAATGTGCGTAGTGTGTAACACCTCAAAATTTGCCCTCCTCTCTTGGGACTAGCTTTGCATTTTTGCATATCATTTGTAGGTCATTAGTCATTGCATATTGCATATCATGTGGCTACATCAAGCAAGTATTCCTCCTAGGTCTTGGTCAGAAGATAAGAGGTTGAGATTCAAGCTGAAGGTTTCATTAAATTGATCACTAGCCATCTGAGGATTGTGCTACAAATTAGGGTTTCTTGGTTCTCAAGGAGGTTGAGCTTAATCTTGGTTGAAATGGTACATCATCATCATCATGGTCTTGTCATCACCAAGAGATTCAAGAGATTGATCAGATACCTTGAGATTAGGGTATTGACCACTGGTCAACCCTAATCAGTTGTATTGGGCCAATCAGGGCTTGTGAAGGAAATGGGGTTTTCAATGGATATGGGGATCATCATATGATTATATTGAGCTTATGGAAGCTAGGGTTTCATGGTTGAGCCATTTCATCAGGAGTTTGAGGCTCAATTTGATCAGTGCATAGCCAGATTCATCTATCAGTCAGAAAAGTCAAATGTGCCTGAATTGATGGATTTGGAGGTGGGAGAGGGCAAGAGACACTTCATTCATGTCTAAACAAGTTTCATTTGACATTTCAAACATCAAGAATGAAGAAAATAAAGTCAGATGGAAACTTTCCAAAAATAGCAGGTGAACTGTAATTGGAAACTGCCAAAAATGGAAAGTTTTTCACCTCAAGATTACGTGTCCAAAAATGCTTCAAATGAAAATTTGTTCAACATGAAAGTTGTAGATCTTGCTCTCACCTTTCCAAAAAGTCCAAGAACATGAATTTCTCATGTGTGGTTGGCAAGTTATGATCAAATCATTTTCAGAAAATGTTGATTTTCAAAGTGGCATAACTTTTGAATGGAAAGGCCAAATTGGGTGATCTTTCTTTGAGAAAACCACATTTGATGTGTACTTTCATGATGAATTATCACATTTCATCAAAAATCATCATAGCAAAAAGTCATTTTTCAAGTGATTCATTTTGAAAATTGGTGGGAAAAATAGTGAATTTCCAAAATACATGTGATTTCCATACAAAACCTTTTCCAACACATCAGAAACATCAAATATGACTTGCTTGAACTGGTTTTGCACTGTTACATTGGCTGAATTAGAAAAGGACATTTTGGCCATTTGACATAAATTGCATTTTTGCTAATTTCACTTGGATTTTGTTAATTGTGATTAACACTTGGATTAAGGCATGGTATAAAGGCATAATCATAATAGAAAATGCATAATCACAATTCACTTTTCAGATCTAACATCTCTTTGGTCGCGAGACCTTGCTTTTCCCAGGTTTACTTCGAGCGTTTCCTTTCCCTCTTTTGGGATAAATAACGCACGGTGGCGGCTCTGTGTTGTTTTGTTTTAGCCCGCCGGTTGTTTTTCGCGGATGCAACAGCTGGCGACTCTGCTGGGGACTCTGTTGGGGATTAACCAGATGTTGACCTGTGCTGGTCCATCTTCCCTAAGCGAGTCTCTCCTAGCGTTTTAGGATAGTTTAGGTTGCTTGTGCCGCTTTATTTATTGCATTTATTATTCTGATTGTGTATATATTTGCATAAATATTTGCATGCATCATACTATCATGTTGCTGTCCTTGCAGGTGGTTCCTCTGTTTGGGGTGGGTGTTCTGAGTGGGGCTAAAACCCAGGCCCGAGTATACACCTAGGAGTAGTGTGGTCTCATGTTGCCTCCTTCATGTTAGGTCAACATGTGCTTGGCAATGTGATGTACCACAAGCCGGACGAGGTTCATTTGATAGTGTTCTTCCTTTGTGGGGTACTCCACTCTGGTTGAGTCACTTCACCTGAGTTGTTGACTTCGGTGACCGATCTTTCCCGGATCTTTGGTTTAGACGATCTTAAGGGAGCTACAATGATACACCCGAAAGGGCAAACCCATTGAGTATCTCTGCCCGATTGTCGAGACTATTATCCGCCTTAGGATGACCTGATTAGAATTTACCTGTGAGGGGAGGGTGATTCTTTCAGATGCATGTTCAGATGGTGACTTTGATGGTGACTATCGATTCAACAGTTGATCAGAGTCATATTTATAAGTCGGATTTATGGACCTTTGTTTTTGAGACGCCGAAGTGCTGTCCGTGTTATTTATCAGTGGGGATCCGTTTATTTCAGGATTCCCCGGGCCGATTCAGAGGATTGTGGTTATCTGCTCAGAGATTGTCTGGTGATGATGGTGATGTATCATTCAGTTCCGTTTATTTCGGAACCCTTGAGTTGGATTTATGGTTAATCCGTACCTCAGATGGTTGTGATTAGTTCAGAGATCAGGCTTCAGTGCAACAAATGTTCAGCTGACTTGGGAGGATGGCACAGTGCATTGCATTCATTCATCAGCATCATTAACATTTTCATTTACCTGCATCTAACACATGTTTATCCATATGCAGGGACATTTTTGATTGAGATCCTGGTTGAGAGATTTCTTTGCTCAGACATGAGGACCGGTTTGAAGCATGATGTTGCCTACAGTTTCTTCGACCCAGAGATAGGTGTGTTGAGAGATATGATAGCCTTGATTACACCCGACCATGTGGGGATGTTCAGAGAGTCATACGGTAGTATTCTGAAGATGGTTTTCAGGCTCACCGACAGCGACAGGAGCGCCATTCATACACTTCTCCAGTTCTATGACCCGGGTCTGAGATGTTTTGTGTTTCCGGATTATTTGTTGGGACCTCTGATGGAGGACTATGCTAGCATCCTGGGTATGCAGATCCGTGATCAAATTCCTTTCCATGCTACTAGGGTGGAGCCTGACATCCTTGGGATTTCCCGTGCTCTTTATTTGAGTCCGGAAATGATCAAGGAGGGTTTGAAGGAAAAGGGGAGGTTACCAGGTTTTCACTTGAGTTTCTTGGAAGCTAAAGCCAAGGAGTATGCTGCAGTGGGTAACTGGAAGACAGTTTGTGCTTTGATTGCTGTAAGCATTTATGGGATCATTCTGTTTCCTAATCAGAAGAGCTTTGTCGACCATAATGCTATCAGATTGTTTATGCAGAGGAATCCCATTCCTACTCTGATTGGAGATGTCTATTACTCGGTTCATAACAGGAACGAGAAGAGGTGTGGTGGTCTGATCCGATGTTGTGCTCAGATGCTATTCAGGTGGTTTATGGGGTATTTGCCTTCCCGAGGTGCTTTTGCTCATCTCGATCCGACTGTCAAGTGGTCATTCAGATTGATGGGTTTGCAGGCTGCTGATATAGCATGGACTCATAACGGTATGGCAGGACGGGATTTCATATGCAGTTGTGGGAGTCTTCCCAATGTGCCTCTTATGGGAGTTCAGGGTTGCGTCAATTACAACCCGGTGCTTCTCAGGAGACATATGGGGTTTGCTGTGGAGGGTCCTCCTCTTGGACGAGAGATTCAGGAGTCCTTTTACTTTCCGATTGATGGCAATCAGGCCAAGCTGAGGCAAGTATTGGATGAGTGGCGTGACATTCAGCGAAAGGGTAAGGTTCCTTATGGCAAGGTCAATAGCCGGTATTTTCCTCTATTTGATGATTGGCTTCGGAAGAGGATCGAGATCACACATCTACCATTTCCGGGAGGTGATCCTGGGTGTCCTTTGATTGAGGGTCCGCGTTCTTCTGTCAGTGTGGAAGAATTCCTCGAGGTAAAGAGAGCCAGAGATCAGTTGCTTGCAGAGAAAGCTGAATTGGAGATGAGTGTCGCTCGGATTCAGATGGCTAATCAAGAGATCAAAGTAAGAATGGAAGATCAAGATAAGCGACATGCCCTGGAAGCAAAGCGCTTTGAGATGGATACCGCCTACTATGGGAAGATCAGCCAAGCCTTAGCGTCGTCGACAAAGGAGCACGACATCACGAAGGAGAAGCTAGCCAGAGCTTCAAGGGTCATCGAAGAGGAGAAGAGGAGGCAAATCCTCGTGAGAGATCAGAGAGATGCCAGAGCCAGAGTCCTTGCTGCAGAATGGGAAGCGGAGAAAGCAAAGATCATCGCCGAGAGAGATCATTACATTGCTGAGAGAGATCATTATTTCAGGCAGATGAAGATCCATCAGAAGGAGGTGGGGAGATTACAGCAGGAGAACACCGAGCTCAGGTTCGCCGCGGAGTTCGTGAAGATGGTTGATGATATAGGGCCGTCTGTGGGACCCTCATCAGGCTAGCCTTTATTATTTGTGAGGATTACCGTCAGGCTTGTTGACGGAATTCATTTGCTTGTATTTCTTTCCTGATTCTGGATATTTGTATCTGATTTGATGTATGACTATGGCACTTATTGTGCATTTTGCTATGTGATGGTTATTTTCATTCAGTGGTTGATCTTCAAGCTTTATTTGCTTTCCCGTATGCACTCACACAGCACACACATGGTTGGGCGGTATTTTGCTAAATCATATATCTCTGGTCTGTATGATGAAATCGAATGATGAATATCAGAATATTGTTGCCGGGTTATTATCTATCTCGATGAAGCCAGGATCGAGAGACAAAGTGTTCCTCATGGGAATAAACACTGCATTCATGCATGATCATAATAACTTGTGTTTTATTTTGCAGGTATCAGTTCTAACGTGCTTGATTGTTTCAGGAATCATTGCTCGTGCTCGCAGAACTGTACCTTTGCACTCAACACGCCCGCACAGATATTTCACTCGACGCAATACTCCCAGACTAATGGATCTCCCGAACACAGATATCCTCGAGTTGAAAGACAAGATGAACGAGATGATCAACATCATGCAAGGTTTTGCAGTTGGTCAGAAAGCTCTAGCTGACAAAGTTGAGAAGCTCGAGCGGGCTTCGGCGGCAAATAGTGGTGTCAACCTGGATGGTGTCTCCAACCAGGGGCTGGGTGGTTCTCGAGACGGTGGTAAAAGGACATCAGTGGGTATAGTGAACAACAATGTTGGAGGTTTTGGTGCTGCTGGGGGTCAACCTGGTCAGAATCTGAAGGACAGTCTGTTCCCGCCTTTCTTTGGGGTCGATGACGACAGAGAGGAAGACCGAGAGGCAGATCAGTTCTCTATGCACAATGAACCGTTCGGTCAATACGGTGCCCCACTACAGAATAAAGAGATTCAGCTACTGGCTGAGAAGATCCGAGCTTTGGAGAGCTATGCCACTCCTGGGGTGGTCAACATGTCAAATATGGGGCTAGTGGAGGGGATTGTGATCCCGCAGAAATTCAAGGCGCCCACATTTGATAGGTACAATGGGAGTTCCTGCCCCGAAACTCATTTGCAAGCGTTTGTCCGTAAGATCTCTGCATACACCATGGACCAAAAGTTGTGGATGTACTTCTTCCAGGACAGTCTATCCGGAGGCTCACTGGAGTGGTACACCAAGCTCAAGTCCTCAGATATCAAGAACTGGCAGGATCTGGGGGACGCATTCTTTAAACAGTATCAGTTCAATGCTGATATGGCTCCGAGTCGTACCCAGCTGCAGGGTATGTCTCAGAAGAATAGCGAAGGGTTTAAAGAATACGCTCAGAGATGGAGGGAATTGGCTGCCAGAGTGCAACCTCCACTTGTGGACAGAGAGATGTCTGATCTCTTTATGGGTACTTTGCAAGGGGCGTTCGCCGAGAGAATGGTTGGTTGTCCGGTGACCAACTTTTCAGACATAGTGGTGGCTGGAGAGAGGATTGAGAGTTGGCTGAAGCTCGGGAAGATTCAGGGTAATGCTTCATCTTCAGGATCGAAGAAGCCCTTCAGTAATGGCCAGAGAAAGAAAGAGGGTGATACCAATGCGGTCTACGCTCAGAGAGGACCCAGTAGGGATCGTTACTTCCAGCACACTGCTGCGGTAACTATTCCTGTTGATAATCAGCAACAGCAACAACCTCGACAACAAAGACAACCGTTTCAGCAGGGGCCTCAGAGGGCTGGTTATCAGGTGCAGGGAAGAATGAATGATGGGCAGTTCGACAGGCCACCTGTGACTTACTCTTTCTTGTTGAAGAAATTGCAAGATCTGGGGTTGGTACAGTTGAGAACTCTGGCACCTTTGAGACCTGATCAGAGGCCAGCTAATTATGATGAGAATGCTAAATGCGAATTTCACTCAGGTGCGCCCGGGCACAACGTAGAGAACTGCAAAGCTTTTAAGCACGTAGTTCAAGACCTGGTGGATTCAAAGGCGATCAACTTTGCACCGTCTCCCAACGTGAATGCTAATCCCATGCCCGCGCATGGTCAAAGGGGGGTGAATGCCATCTCTGAGGAAATAGAATTGGGCTGGCAAATGTTAATCAACTGAAGACTCCTCTGGCTGAGGTTAAGAGGCAGTTGATGTTGAATGGGGTTTACCCGGGCTGTGGTGATGGTTGTTCTGAGTGCATTGTTGTTCAGAATGGGTGTGAATTATTGAGACTATCCAGGGACTGATGGACAATGGAAGTATTCTGATTGAGGTCAAAAAAGAAGTGAAAATCGGGGCTGCTTTGGAGGAAAGTGTCAAGAGCAGAATGGTGGCATTGTTGAAAGAGTATGTCGACATCTTTGCCTAGTCTTATCAAGATATGCCAGGGTTGGATACCGATATCGTTGTGCACAAGCTACCGTTGAGAGCAGATTGTCCTCCAGTGAAGCAGAAATTGCGCAGAACTCGAGCTGATATGGCGATGAAGATTCAAGAGGAAGTGCAGAAGCAGTGGGATGATGGTTTCCTTGCTGTCACTAATTATCCGCCTTAGGTCGCGAATATTGTGCCAGTCCCGAAGAAAGATGGTAAAGTGAGAATGTGTGTGGACTACCGAGATCTGAATAGAGCTAGTCCGAAAGATGATTTTCCATTACCTCACATTGACGTGTTGGTTGATAATACAGCTCAATTCTCGGTGTTTTCCTTCATGGATGGCTTTTCTGGCTATAATCAAATCAAAATGTCGCTAGATGATATGGAGAAAACAATGTTCATCACACCGTGGGGCACCTTCTGTTACAAGGTGATGCCATTCGGTCTCAAGAACGCCGGTGCTACTTATCAGAGGGCCATGGTGACTTTGTTTCATGATATGATTCATCATGAAATTGAATGTTATGTTGATGACATGATAGCAAAGTCCCAAACAGAAGAGGGGCATTTGGTAGATCTGACCAAGTTGTTCGACCGGCTGAGACAGTTCAGACTGAGGTTGAATCCGAACAAGTGCACGTTCGGAGTGCGGTCCGGTAAATTGCTGGGGTTCATTGTAAGCGAGAAAGGAATCGAGGTTGATCCTGCTAAAGTAAAAGCAATAAGAGAAATGCCTGAACCGAGAACAGAGAAGGAGGTTCGTGGTTTCTTAGGTAGATTGAACTACATTTCACGGTTCATATCTCATCTAACAGCCACGTGCGAACCAATTTTCAAGTTATTGAGAAAAGATCAAACGGTCAGGTGGAATAATGATTGCCAAGCGGCATTTGAAAAAATAAAAGAATATTTGCAGGAGCCTCCGATTCTGATGCCTCCTGTGGAGGGAAGACCGTTAATTCTGTACCTGACGGTCCTCGAGGGGTCTATGGGGTGTGTATTGGGGCAGCATGACGAGTCTGGTCGAAAAGAGCATGCCATATTACCTTAGCAAAAAGTTTACTGACTGTGAAACAAGATATTCACTGCTCGAGAAAACTTGTTGTGCTTTGGTCTGGGTTGCTCGCCGACTAAGGCAGTACATGCTGGTTCATACCACTTTGTTGATTTCCAAGATGGATCCAATCAAGTACATTTTTGAAAAGCCAGCATTGACCGGACGGGTTGCGAGGTGGCAAATGATTTTGACAGAATATGATATACAGTATACCTCTCAGAAAGCAATCAAGGGGAGTGTATTGTCTGATTACCTCGCTCAGCAACCTATTGAGGATTATCAACCGATGAAGTTTGAATTCCCTGATGAGGACATCATGTTTCTTAAATCGAAAGATTGTGAGGAACCAATCCCGGAGGAGGGGCCTGACCCTGAATTCGAATGGATTCTGATGTTTGATGGGGCCGTTAATGTGAATGGTAGCGGTGTTGGTGCTGTTTTGGTTACGCCGAAAGGATCCCATATTGCTTTTGCTGCCCGGCTAACATTTGAGTGCACCAACAACGTGGCTGAATACGAAGCTTGCATATTGGGGATTGAAGAGGCTATTGATTTGAGAATCAAGAACCTCGTCATATATGGAGATTCAGCTCTGGTGGTAAATCAGGTTAACGGAAAATGGTACACACATCAATCTCATTTAGTTCCATACCGGGATTATGCAAGGAGATTGTTGACGTTTTTCACCAAGGTGAAGATGCATCATGTGCCTAGAGAGGAGAATCCTTTGGCAGATGCTTTGGCTACTCTGGCCGCCTTGATTAAAGTGCAGTGGTGGAATCAGTTCCCCAGTGTTGAAGTAGGTCGTCTGGATAGACCGGCTTATGTGTTTGCTGTTGATACAGCGCCTGATGATGAGAAGCCGTGGTATTACGATATCAAGCGCTATCTAGAGACTCAAGAGTATCCTGAGGGAGCATCTAAGAAGGACCGAAAGACTCTGCGGAGGTTGGCCATGGTGTTCTACCTGAATAAGGATGGGGTTTTGTATAAGAGAAATTTTGATTGGGTCTTGCTCGGATGTGTCGATGATAAAGAAGCAAGCCAATTGATGAAAGAGGTTCACGAAGGATCGTTCGGTACCCATGCCAGTGGGAATGCGATGGTAAAGAAGCTGCTGAGGGCAGGTTATTATTGGATGACCATGGAGGCCCAATGTTTCAATTTCGTGCGGAAGTGTCATAAATGCCAGATTTATGCTGACAAGGTGCACGTGCCTTCTAACCCGTTGAGTTTGATGTCGTCTCCGTGGCCATTTGCTATGTGGGGCATTGATATGATTGGGAAGATTGAGCCTACGGCTTCGAATGGGCATCGGTTCATATTGGTGGCTATTGATTACTTCACCAAGTGGGTAGAAGCAGCCTCTTATACGAACGTTACGAAGCAGGTCGTTGCCAGGTTTCTCAAGAGAGACATCATTTGCCGATATCGGGTTCCCGAGAGAATCATTACTGATAATGGTTCTAATTTGAATAACAAAATGATGGCAGAACTGTGCCGGGAATTCAAGATTGAGCATCACAATTCTTCTCCCTATCGTCCGAAGATGAATGGGGCGGTTGAGGCAGCCAACAAGAATATCAAGAAGATTGTGCAGAAAATGGTGGTAACTTACAAAGACTGGCATGAGATGTTGCCGTTTGCATTGCATGGGTATCGAACGTCGGTGCGCACATCTACTGGGGCAACTCCTTTCTCATTGGTATATGGGATGGAAGTCGTGTTACCTGTTGAGGTTCAGATTCCCTCTTTGAGAGTCCTGATGGACGTGAAATTGCAAGAGGCTGAATGGGTAAGGATCCGGTATGAGGAGTTGAGCCTGATTGAAGAAAAGAGGCTGGCAACCATCTGTCATGGGCAGTTATACCAGCAGCGGATGAAGCGTGCTTTTGACATAAAGGTACGACCTCGGGTATATCACGTGGGTGATATGGTGCTGAAAAGGATCCTTCCTCCTCAAAACGATCGAAGGGGCAAATGGACACCTAATTACGAAGGTCCATTCGTGGTCAAGAAGGTTTTCTCTGGCGGAGCCTTGTTGCTGACGACCATGGATGGCGAGGATTTTCCATCCCCTGTGAATGCGGACGCAGTTAAAAAATACTTCGTATAAAGAGACCCGCTGGACGAAAAGAACAAAATAGTCCAGGCAAAAATGGGCATCCCGGCGAACAAAAAAAAACAGGAAAGAAAGGTTCGGGCAAAAATTAGGGATAAAATGAAAAACTGTACACTCGGCAAGTCGAAAACCTGGAAAGGCGACTTGGGCAAAAAAGGGTATCCCGGTGGACTGAAAATCCGAAAGGGCGGTCCAGGAAAAAGAGGGATTGAAACGAACAACTGCGTCTGGCATGATCGTTTGCGCTTTGGTTAAGGCATCATGGATAATACCCGGTGG
The DNA here is from genome assembly GCF_024323335.1 of Lathyrus oleraceus. Lineage (NCBI taxonomy): Eukaryota > Viridiplantae > Streptophyta > Magnoliopsida > Fabales > Fabaceae > Lathyrus > Lathyrus oleraceus. The sequence goes on from NC_066583.1 coordinate 63,877,927, forward strand.
GGATCAATCGGAATCGTCTTGTTCAGAAGGCAGAAAGCACGGAGAGTCTGAGGACATATGGGGTGTAACCGAGTTGGAACTCGATGAGATCGCGGGTTTCACATTGCCATTAGGATAGATTTTTCCTTTTGTGCGCAATTACCTCTTTTCAGGAATTGCTTCCTTTGTATTGCTCAATATGAGCCACACTTTTCCAATCAATAAAATGCATATTCATTCAAATAATTTTGTTTTTGTTTTTCATTACCGCTTTGATTGCAAAAACATCTGATTATCTTTGATAAAGGATCTTGCATTTTAAGACATGCAGGTCCCTTCCAATGCATGCTTATAAGATTGAAGCTTGAAATCTTATTCGGAAGGTTGAGTGACTCAAGTGTTGAAATCTTGACACGCCTGGGGCATGGTTTTATCTAACGATCTCTTTTGCAGGTACAGTTAGGTATTTTCACTCACTTGCAGGTTGTGATGTGGAAGCTTTTGACGAAACAATCCCCATGGAGTCCAATCAGGGACGAATGAATGGAAGAATGGTGAAAGGACGACGGAAGGACGTACGACGATCCTGGATATTAATCAAGAAGACTCTTCAAAGTCTGAAGATTGGAAAGTCTGTATAAGTCCCAGGAGTTCGCTCTCCGTCGAGCGTGAAGCAGTTTGGAATACAAGATGATGGAGCAGAAAAGTCCAGACGAGTCTGGGGGTTCTCAAAATTGGAAAGCTGACATGGGAGTTGGATATGAATACCAAAGGTTCGACGAGTCGTCTGGTGTTCAGTACCAGATTTTCCTCATCTCTCCAAGCAGAGTCGTGAGGACTAATTCCCCAGCAGATCCAAGGTCTGTGATCTCCCTAGCAGGGTCAGGGTGGTTATCCCCAGCAGGTTTCAGATTGATGCTTCCCGAGTCGCCAGGTCTGGAGGTTGCTGTTCCCCCAGCGGAGGTATCTGTGGGTGGTGGTTTCTCAAGCAGGGTCGGGATTGATATCCCCAGCTAGTCAAGATTGGTGTATCCCCACAGAGCGTTGGTGGTTCTATCCCCAGCAATTCCCCAAGCGGATCGGGTGCAAAGGAGGTTTTTCCCCAGCAAGGGTTTCCTTTTTCCCAGCAGCAGTGTTATTCCCCAGCAGGGTGGAGATTGGAGTGGTGGCGAGTTCCTCAGCAGAGTGTCTCGAGCTCCCCAGAAGAGTCCCTTGAGGGGGATACTTTTTATACATTCATCATGTAGATAAGCATAGCATATTGTATAATGAATCGCGTAGCATTTCCATAAGTATGGAGCATTACGCAGAAAAATCAATCATGCATCATATTGCAAGCATGAGCTAGCCTCAGACCGTGGTTACCGTTTGATATTTAGTTTTGCCTGAGGGTGAAGGTGTTGCTCCGAGGAGTTTGGCACCGTTTTTTTATCAGCAGTACTTCCCCAGTAGTGCGATACTGGAGGAAACTTTTCCGTCGGACAGAGATGGGAATGTTACGCGATCAGCGCAACTCAAGTCGTGATTACCGTTTGAGATGTAGTTTCGCCGGATGGTGAAGGTGTTACTCTGACGAGTTTAGCATCATGATGTCAGATCAGCAATGTTCCCCAGTAGTGCGATACTGGAGGAAATTTTTCCGTCGGGCGGAGATGGAAATAAAATCGAAGGACGTTACGTGATCAGCGCGACTATCGGGGTTCAATTGGAGAAAAGGAAGTGTTGAGGCATTTCCTGGAGATCGGGGTTCAAATAGAGATTGGAGTTGAAGATCATATCCGGGATGAGGTCCTTAGGATTATCTTCTGTTCATGTGTCACCTAAGACTTTGGCCGAGGCCGACAGAGGTCGTTATGGGTGTCTTCTGAGGAAGAGATGCACATGTTACCTTCCTTTTGTGAAGGTGTAACCTATGATATGTCGCCCTCAAAGTGGTGTTTGGTGTTATTTTCGACGTTGCCAGCGGAATTATCACAAGAAATTGGAGAACGGGGTTCATATGGAGAAAGGGAAGTGTTGGGGCATTTTCTGGAGAGCGGGGTTCAAATGGAGAAAGGGAAATGTTGAGGCATTTTCTGGAGAACGGGGTTCACAATGGCGATCACAAGTTATCGTCAGGCGACTGGGGTTTAAAATGGAGAATGGGGTTCATTATTTTGGCAAACAAGATGTCGGGGTTCAAATGCAGTGATCCGGGATCATTTGCGAGAAGAGAAAATTTCGGGGTTCAAGAAAAAGTGAAAAAAGAAAGAGATAATAATCCCCAACGGATGTGGTGTTCAGGCCATGGCTATCCCTGTGTTACCATTTATTTTGGTATCCAGGTCGATGTTGCTGTTTCGGTGATCAGGCCGACTTTCTCCGTTCCAGGCGGGTGTTTCTTTCAAGATTGTGTTCTTTGCCGATTCTGACAGGCATTGTTAATTATTTTCCCATCAGAGTGCAAATTGTTCGTCTGTTCTTGGTATTCAATCACTCTTCACCCTGGTCATCTGAAAGCCGAGGCTATTCATATCGACAGGTTCACAGTGGATTGAATAAGGGCAGCTGTAACACCTCAAAATTTCCCCTCCTCTCTTGGGACTAGCTTTGCATTTTTGCATATCATTTGTAGGTCATTAGTCATTGCATATTGCATATCATGTGGCTACATCAAGCAAGTATTCCTTCTAGGTCTTGGTCAGAAGATAAGAGGTTGAGATTCAAGCTGAAGGTTTCATTGAATTGATCACTAGCCATCTGAGGATTGTGCTACAAATTAGGGTTTCTTGGTTCTCAAGGAGGTTGAGCTTAATCTTGGTTGAAATGGTACATCATCATCATCATGGTCTTGTCATCACCAAGAGATTCAAGAGATTGATCAGATACCTTGAGATTAGGGTATTGACCACTGGTCAACCCTAATCAGTTGTATTGGGCCAATCAGGGCTTGTGAAGGAAATGGGGTTTTCAATGGATATGGGGATCATCATATGATTATATTGAGCTTATGGAAGCTAGGGTTTCATGGTTAAGCCATTTCATCAGGAGTTTGAGGCTCAATTTGATCAGTGCATAGCCAGATTCATCTATCAGTCAGAAAAGTCAGTTGTGCCTGAATTGATGGATTTGGAGGTGGGAGAGGGCAAGAGACACTTCATTCATGTCTAAACAAGTTTCATTTGACATTTCAAACATCAAGAATGAAGAAAATAAAGTCAGATGGAAACTTTCCAAAAATAGCAGGTGAACTGTAATTGGAAACTGCCAAAAATGGAAAGTTTTTCACCTCAAGATTACGTGTCCAAAAATGCTTCAAATAAAAATTTGTTCAACATGAAAATTGTAGATCTTGCTCTCACCTTTCCAAAAAGTCCAAGAACATGAATTTCTCATGTGTGGTTGGCAAGTTATGATCAAATCATTTTCAGAAAATGTTGATTTTCAAAGTGGCATAACTTTTGAATGGAAAGGCCAAATTGGGTGATCTTTCTTTGAGCAAACCACATTTGATGTGTACTTTCATGATGCATTATCACATTTCATCAAAAATCATCATAGCAAAAAGTCATTTTTCAAGTGATTCATTTTGAAAATTGGTGGGAAAAATAGTGAATTTCCAAAATACATGTGATTTCCATACAAAACCTTTTCCAACACATCAGAAACATCAAATATGACTTGCTTGAACTGGTTTTGCACTGTTACATTGGCTGAATTAGAAAAGGACATTTTGGCCATTTGACATAAATTGCATTTTTGCTAATTTCACTTGGATTTTGTTAATTGTGATTAACACTTGGATTAAGGCATGGTATAAAGGCATAATCATAATAGAAAATGCATAATCACAATTCACTTTTCAGATCTAACAAACTTTTCATCACAATTCTCTCAATTTTCTCAAAACCTTTTCACACTTTTTCATTATTTTTCATTGCAATTCATCATCCATAGTGTGAATTCTTGCTTGATCCGTCATCTCCAAGTGCTTGTGTACATTTGTTTCAACAAAATCGTGGCCGAACATTGAGGAATTGGAACTGTCATCATCAAGCTCATCCATGGCTTCTTGATCATTCTCAAAGCTGGTGCATAATTGAGCTGAGACGTCCATTCCATTCACCTTCCTAAGCTTCAAACCGCATCTGTTTTCAACTCGTGGACCTTGAAACGCGCGAATTATCATCTGCATCATCCAAAAGGTACATTAGTTGCTAATAGTTCTTTGAGAACTTGTTGTGCTGCTGCTTGGTTGTATAAACCAATTGAGGTAGACTCTCTTGTCTCCATGTAGTCTGGAAGACCTGGCCTGTTACTTGGCCAGGCACCTGTCTGAAGTCCTCCTTAAGAGGCAATGATTGTGATTGTTTATTTTTGTCCCCAAGCAGGAAAAGACCTTGATTAAGGCAATTGGAAGACACGAGAGGTGTGTAGTCCACCTCCTGCTATTCTTGTTGAGTCGTCCCTCTGTTCACACCACTGTGTTGATGCATTGGAACATTAACCCAAGATCCATGTACAGTTGTACAGTTGAGTCAGAGTCATGAGTGTAGAAGGGTTCCCACTTTCTGGACCCACGCTTCTTTGTCTGAAGCTCTCCCTGGCCAGGGATAAGAGCTGTGAGGCACACCCCTCGCTCACCTTTCATCTGGCTTCACCCTGACTCTCAATGTCAGGGTTAAGAGCTAACATCACCCTGACACAATTGTGTTGCTTTTGCAACTTAACCCTTGATTGAGCCCACCTTGTCTGGATATAGTGTGTGCTAACTGTGAATGTTTGATTTGCTTTGTTTATGCTTGCATGCTTTGCTTTTTCCTGGTTAGGATTAGCTTGCTGTTGTGCAAGTAGATAGAAACCATAACATAGGGCAATGATGCATGATAACATCTAGGCTCGAGTACAGCTCCCTAGTAGGGTGTCTCCCTTTGTATCTGGTTAGAATTTCTTTCCCGTTTAGGGGAACTACGTCGCCCTGATCCTCATACCAGATGAGGTACGTAGGCAGGAGACCGTGCGAGGTCTCTCCGGGCACCCTTTTTCTTTTTGTGTGTGTTTACTTGACAGTTGCTAGGCTCGAGTTCCCGACTCCTTAGTAACTTGTTGCTTGTTTCTTCTTGTGTGTGTTAGGAGACGGATGTAAGCCCAGCCATTGGAATTCCGTATCCTCTTGTTGTGTGCTTGGAGTCCGGTATAAGTCCATCAAGTGGCATCTGGTTTCCTGGGTGTGTTTGTTTGGTTCGGAAGCCGATGTAAGTCCAGCGATTGGCGTTCGGGTTCCATGTTTGCCTGTGTTTGTGCGTGTGTTTGTTTCGGCGTGCGTGAGCCGAACTACGGCAGCTCTGATTCTCGTTCCAAACGAGATACGTAGGCATAGGACGCGATATCTTAGCGAGCCCTCTTCCCTCTTTCTCCACCTGTGTTGTCTTCAGTGTGTGTGTGTGATATTTGTTTTAGCAACCTTTTTCTATCTTTTGAGCGTGGATCCCGTCGAGTACGACGGACGTGAGGGGTGCTAATACCTTCCCCTTGCGTAACCGACTCCCGATCCCATCTCTTTGGTCGCGAGACCTTGCTTTTCCCAGGTTTACTTCAAGCGTTTCCTTTCCCTCTTTTGGGATAAATAATGCACGGTGGCGGCTCTGTGTTGTTTTGTTTTAGCCCGCCGGTTGTTTTTCGCGGATGCGACATAGTGCAGCAAGAGGCTTAGATATATTTTCATCAGAGCTTTTTTTAGTCTCCCCCTTTTTGTCAGACTCAAAAAGACTTAGCAAGAAAAAAATAGGTAAAAAGGGAGTTCATATATGATAGAGACAGGTACAGGTAAGCAGCAATTCAAAAAGAGAACATAAAAAGAACATAGCAGAAAACATAAGGAAGGAAACAAGAGAAGCCTAAGTGCCTAAGGGTTCAGTGGCGGAGGCATCCTTTGGAGCAGCTGAGTCAGCAGGTTCTGAATATTATTGTTAACGGAGTCCTGGTGATCCAATCTTGCTCACACTATCTATTGCTCCTTCTACAGCTCTTCCAGAGTCTTCAGGACCAGAGGAGCGAAGCCAAAGTTTGATTGCTCCCCCTGAGCCAGAGCATCAGTGCTAGCTTTTGCAGCTTCTTCCGCAACTATGTGTGCTGCCTCTTCAGCGTCAGCTTTTGTTTTTGCTTTTGCTTCAGCAACAGCCGCAGCAGCAGCAGCTTCAGCAGCAACATTTTCTGCAGCTTCTCTAACCCTTTGTTCTTCTTCCAGTCGTGCCTGCAACCTTTTTCCAGCATCTCTGATAAAGTCGTTGCGGACTTGTTCAGAGAGGCCTTTCATTTTGAAAGCCTCAGAGGTCATCCATCTGATCACTCTATTCTAGTAAATCCTCACTACAGAGGGATCATCACTGATACCAGAGTTTTCAAATAGAGATTTGACTTCTCCACTGAAGACTCAGCAAATAAAGAGATTGCTTCTTCTAGGGTGGGGAAGGTAGGTTTTGATTTAGGGTTGGGGGATGGAGATGTTGGTGGTGTTTGGGTAGTGTCAGCGGGAGGTTGAGAGGTAGGGGTGATAATGTTTTTTGAGGGTGGTACAATGGGTGTTTCAGAGGGTGGTGTTATGGGTTGTTCAGGTGGTGGATTTGGTGGTTGTTCAGATGGTGGTGGAGTTGGTTGTTCAGGTGGTGGAATGTTGGCTTCTGGTTCAGGTTGTTTGTGTGAGGCAATAGCCCGAGCCTGAAGCTGAGCCAGGGTGGGGGATTGAGGGTCAGAGGGATCTAAGTCAGATGATAGGATGTAGTAAGGTGGAGATGAAGGTGTTGAAGAGATTGGTGAGATAGGTTCATTAAGCATTTCAGCTTCAGAAACTGGTAAGGTTGTGGTGGAGAGGTTAAATTTTTGAAGTGGAGGTGATGGTGGATTAGAGGTAGGAGTGTCATATGGTTTGATGGTAGAGGGAGAGGGTTCTGAGTGAGTGTAGATATGTGTGGTTTGGGGAAGAGAAGAAGCAATTTGCTTTAAATTTACAGAGCGAGAAGGAGGAGGCAGAGACTTACTTGGAGATTCGACTAGAGGGGTCGGAGGTCTAGACACAGAAGTTTCCCCCAGCTTTTCTTTCTTGGCCTTCTTTGACTTCTCAGAAGGTTCTCGTTGTCTCTTCATGAAGTTTGGTGGATGCTTAGGTAGCCAATCCACAGAGAACTCTGAGATGTCAACTCCTTGGCTTGCGAGATCCTGTAGATAGTGTGCAACAACCTCTGGAGGATCGATTTTGGAGAAAATATATAGGCCATTTGGAATCTTCCTATGATCTTTGAGGGCTTCCCAAAAGGCGTCCAACGAGGGTTTCACCCTAATTTGATCAATCACCCCCATGCTCTTCAGATTGCGAGCATTTAGAGGCCTTCCAGTGTCCATAATGACATCCTCCATTAGATTGTGATGAATCAGGTGATCCACTAGCCCGCTCTCGATCAGAACGTCTAAGATAAGCCTTCCCAGAGGGAGGTAGGTTTTGGGCTTCATGTTATTTTTGGTGTCTTTGACAGAGTCTCTGAGGTATTTGAATAGCAGCGCCGACAGGTTCAGCGTGATCCCTTTGTGAAGGCATTAGAGTATGCACTTTTGAGTGTTGATGTAGTCAGAAGAGTTGGAGGCTGGGCGGTGATGAATGGTTCCCATAATGATCTTCAGTCAGACTCGGAGGTTCTGGTGAAGTTCCTTATTTTTGGAGGAGTTTCCTTCAGCGTTCTGTTGGAAAATGGTTGGGGCAATTTCCTGGGACATGTACTTTGCCCTAGGGTTGATATTGTATATCCTTCTTCCCCTTGTCTTCTCCATGTTCAGAAGGGAGGCGATTAACTTCTCAGTGATGACAGTCTTTACCCCAAGAACATGTGACACTATGTAATGATCATCTGAGTCTTCAAAGCACCAAAATTCTTTTACCAGCTAAGTATAGACATGACCATAGAGCCTTTGGAAATAGTTTTCCCACCCTTGCATTCTGAGTTCCACAGTAAGGTCTATTCCATTCCGCTTCATGTTCTCGAAGTCCACCAAAGATTCACACAAGACCTCAAGCTTGTCAAATGGAGTGGCAAGATGGATGTGTGGTTCACTATCCAAAATGTATGGTTCTTTGTAAATGGGGGTAGAGACAACACCGGTTGTAGCAGTTGTTTGCTGAGAAGAAATGGGAGGTTATTTTGTTGATTCCATTTGTTGAGAGTAGTTGTAGACGGATTGTTGTTGGGAATCCATGAGAAAGTTGATGAAGTAGATGAAGATTGATGAACTTGAGGAGCTTGAGGAAGGAGAGAGGTTTGTGTAGGCTGTGAGTGTAAAGTGTGAAATTGTGAATTGTGAAAAATATAAATACACGAAGAAGGCATGCCAAACGACAATGTTAGGAGCAGTTAAAAAAATTAATGATGGCACATTAAACGAGTTGACACGCTTAGGAGAGACATGATTACAACTAATGATAGAAGTCTAATCCCCAAATCAGCACACTGCTCGAGGAGATCTCAAGGGTCTCTCTCTTGATTTCTGCTAGACAAATGTCTAGAATATCCAAGGTCAGACGCAAGATAACCCACGTGTTGATCTATCTGGTCATCAGGAATACCAAGGGATTGGATCCTGAGGATTTCTGATTCAGATGACTCCTAACTAGTAGAAGTATCAGAGTCAGATCCAAATGTCAGATGTTATTTCAGAGCTTTATTTTTCTATTTCAGAGAAGCACATTAGGTTTATTCTGGGCAAATTTCAATTTTTAAGTGTTTCAGAATAAATGAGAATTTATCTTCAGGGAGGGGTTTTGTGAAAATATTAGCCCATTGATGGTTTGTATTTATAAATTTTAAAGATATTACCCCTTTATGAACATAGTCTTTGATAAAATGATGTTTTATTTCTATGTGCTTAGCTCTAGAGTGCAAGATAGGGTTCTTACTTAAACATATGGCAGCAGTATTATCACATAAGATATGAACGTTACTCTCAAATATCTGAAGGTCTTCTAGTTAATTTTTCATCCAGAGCATCTGAGTAGTGCATAGTGAAGCTTATATATATTCTTCTTCTGCAGTAGACAGAGTGATGGTTGATTGTCTTTTGCTAGCTTAAGATATGAGATTACTTCCCAAGAATTTACAGTTCCCGGATGTGCTTTTGCGTTCCATTTCCCTGTATAATCTGCATCATAATATCCAAAGAGCCTATACTCTGATGTTTTCTCATACATCAGGCCAAGGTTAGGGGTTTCTTTCAGATATCTTAGGATTCTTTTAACTGATGTTAAATGAGATTCCCTTGGATCTGATTGGAATCTGGCACAAAGACATACACTAAAAAGAATGTCAGGACGGGTAGCCGTCAGATAGAGGAGAGAGCCTATCATACCACGATAGAGCTTCTGACAAACCTTTTGACGAACTTCTTCTTTCTCCAGAATGCAGGTTGGATGCATGGGTGTCTTTCCTGGTTTCCATTCTGACATTTTAAATTTCTTCATAATGTCTTTTATGTATTTACTTTGATATACATATGTCGCTTATGAAGCTTGATTGATAGAAAGAATTTTAGTTCTTGCATCAAACTCATTTCAAATTATGCCTGCATTAGCTCAGAAAATTCTTGACACATAGAAGGGTTAGCTGAACCAAAAATTATATCATCAACATATATATGACATATCATGAGATCATTTCTAATGTTTTTACAGAAGAGTGTAGAGTCAACATTTCCCCTAATGAAGTCATGTTCTAGAAGAAAGTTGCTTAATCTTTCATACCAAGCTCTAGGAGCTTGTTTTAGACCATACAGTGATTTTTTCAGTTTAAAAACATGTTCTGGACATTTAGAGTTTTCAAAACCTGGGGGTTGATGAACATACACTTCTTCTCATATATAGCCATTAAGAAATGCGCTCTTGACATCCATCTGATATAATTTAATGGAGTGATTTACAGTGAATGATACAAGTAAACAATGGATTCTAACCTGACGACTGGAGCAAAGGTTTCGTTGTAGTCAATGCCTTCTTGTTAACTGTAACCTTGTGCCACTAGTCGTGCTTTGTTTCTGACTACTTCTCCCTTTTCGTTCAATTTGTTTCTGAATACCCATCTTGTTCCAATAATATGAGTTCCTTTAGGCTTTGGCACAAGATCCTAGATGTCATTCTTTGAAAATTGATCAAGTTCTTCTTTCATTGCCAGAACCCAGTCATTGTCTTGAAGTGCCTCATCACAGGAAGTATGCTCAATCAGAGATACTAATCTTAGAGGAGTTTCTTCAGATACTTTGAATGTTGACCTTGTTCTTGTCGCATCCGCGAAAAACAACCGGCGGGCTAAAACAAAACAACACAGAGCCGCCACCGTGCGTTATGTATCCCAAAAGAGGGAAAGGAAACGCTCGAAGTAAACCTGGGAAAGACATGGTCTCGCGACCAAAGAGAATGGGATCGGGAGTCGGTTATGCGAAGGGAAGGTATTAGCACCCCTACGCATCCGTCGTACTCGACGGGATCCACGCTCTAAAAGATAGGAAAAGGTTGCTAAAACAAACATCACACACACACACACACTTAAAACAACACAGGTGGGAGAAGAGGGGAGAGGGCTCGCTAGGATATCGCATCCTATGCCTACGTATCTCGTCTGGAACGAGAATCAGAGCTACCGTAGTTCGGCTCACGCACGCCGAAACAAACACACGCAAAAGGCAAACATGGAACCCGAACGCCAATCGCTGGACTTACATCAGCTTCCGAACCAAACAAACCCACACTGAAAACCAGATGCCACTTGATGGACTTATACCGGACTCCAAGCACACAACAATAGGATACGGAATGCCAATTGCTGGGCTTACATCCGTCTCCTAACTCACACACAAGAAGAAACAAGCAACAAGTCACTAAGGAGTCGGGAACTCGAGCCTAGCAACTGTCAAGCAAACACACACAAAAAGAAAAAAGGGTGAACACACAGACTAACAGGGAGTCGGGAACTCGAGCCTGATAGCTGTCAAGCAAGACACACGCAAAAAAAAAAGGGTGCCCGGAGAGATCTCGCACGACCTCCTGCCTACGTACCTCATCTGGTATGAGGATCAGGGCAACGTAGTTCCCCTTAACAGGGGAAAAAGACTAGCCTAACCAGATACAGAGGGAGACACAACTAGGGAGACTATGACTCGAGCCTAGATGTTATCATGCATATCATCCCTAAGTTAAGGTTGCTATCTAACTTGCTCAGGCAGCAAGCTAATCCTAACCAGGCAAAGCAAAGCATGCAAGCATAATCAAAAACAAAGCAAACATACACAATTAGCACACACTATATACAGACAAAGTGGGCTCACACAAAGGGTCAGGCTTCCAAAAGCAAGCCAACTGTATCAGGTGATGTTAGCTCTTAACCCTAACATTGAGAGTTAGGGTGAAGCAGATGAAATAGGAAGTGAGGGGTGTGCCTCACAGCTCTTATCCCTGGCCAGGGAGAGCTTCAGACAAAGAAGTGTGGGTTCAGAAAGTGGGAACCCTTCTACACTTATGACACTGATTCAATTGTACAACTGTACAAGGATCTTGGGTTACTATCCACAATGCATCAACACCAGTTGTGTGAGCAAAGGGATGACTCAACAAGAATAGCATGAGATGGATTGCACATCTCTTGTATCTGCCAATTGCCTTAATCAAGGTCTTTTCCTGCTGGGGGACAAAAATAAACAAGCACAGGCATTGCCTCTTAAGGAGGACTTCAGACAGGTGCCTGGCCAAGTAACAGGCCAGGTCTTCCAGACTACATGGAGTTAGTGATGCTATACCTCAATTGGTTTATACAACCAAGCAACAGCACAAGCAAGTTCACAATGAACTATAGCAACTAAGGTACCTTCTTGGAATTGCAGGTGTGAAATCGGTTGTTTCAAGGCCTGGCAATGCAAAACAGAAATTCTTCAGAGCTTGTATGAGTGAATGAAGCAAGGTTTTGATGTTGATTGTGCACGATCTTGTTGAAATCTCAAATTGCCATGGATGACCTTCACTTCAACAGTTCCAAATTGAGCTCGAATTCCACTAGTTCTTGCTCCAATCCACTTCAAATATGCATGTAGATGATGAATTGATTGAAGGCAAGGCAAAAAGAATGAAGAAAATTGATGAAGAAAGTTGAGAGAAAAATGAAAAAGTTTTGGATCTAGATCTAGAATTCACAATTCTGTTATGGTTAATCAGAAAACAGTTATGATTATGGTTTTATATGTGATGTTAATGATGTTCACTAATCATGATTAGGCTAATGCGAGTGTTTAAGTGAAATCAAGTTTTGGTGCATTTTAGCATTTTGGCCAATTCACCTTCTCATGTGAAAACCAATGTAACAGTGAAATTTCTGGTTTGGAGCAAGTTTAAAATGATGTTTGTGAGTTGATGCAAGTGGAATTGAGTGAAAACAATGAATAATTTTCAAAATGACCTTTTTCCCTCCAAATTCAAAATAGGTTCACTTGAAAAATGGACTTTTTGTGTGAGCAAAATTCATGAAATGTGATGAAGGATTATGATAGTAGGGATCAAGAGAAATTTGCTCAAAAAAGAATCACATGAATTGGCCTTTTGGTTCAAAAGTTATGCCTCCTTGAAGTTCAAAATTTCTTGACAATGATTTGATCATAACTTGCCAACCACAAATGAGAAATTCATGTTCTTGGACTTTTTGGAAAGGTGAGAGCAAGATCTTCAACTTTCATGTTGGGAAAAGTTTCATTTGAAGCATATTTGGACATGTAATTTCGAGGAGAAAACCTTTCCATTTTTGGCAATTTTGAATTACAAGTCACTTTCTATTTTTGGAAAGTTTTCATCTGACTTTATTTTCTTCATTCTTGATGTTTGAAATGTCAAATGAAACTTGTTTGGACATGAATGAAGTGTCTCTAACCCTCTCCCACCTCCAAATCCACCAGTTGACTTTTGGTTGACTTTTGTTGACTGATAGATGAATTGGCTGTGCACTGATGAACTTGAGCTTCAAACTCCTGATGAAATGGCTCAATCATGAAACCCTAGCTTCCATAAGCTTAATATAATCATATGATGATCCCCATATCCATTGAAACCCCATCTCCTTGACAAGCCCTGATTGGCACAATGCAGATGATTAGGGTTGACCAGAGGTCAAAACCCTAATCCCAAGGCATCTGATCAAGCATAAGGAATCTCTTGGTGATGACAAAACCATGATGATGATGATGATGATGTACCATTTCAACCAAGATAAAGCTCAATCCCCTTGAGGAATCCAGAAACCCTAATTTGAAACACCAACCCTCAAATGATCAGTGATCAGTTCAATGAAAGCCCTTAGCTTGAATCTCAACCTCTTTGTCTTCTGATCAAGACCTAGGAGGATGACTTGCTTATGTTGCCACATGATATGCAATATGCAATGACTAATGTCCTAGAAAATGAAATGCAATATACTAAGCTAGTCCCAAGAGACGAGGGCAAATTTTGAGGTGTTACAGTTCTGACAGGTTCATCCTTGTTCCCTAAAATCAATTCTTCAGAGATGTTTGGACGATTTCTTGATTTTTTTCTGGATAGTTGAGATTTCAGTTGCTTTTGGACTTTGCTTCTCAGTTTCCTCTGATGCTTTAGTCTTTTCGTCAGATCCTGCAAGGGTTATCTCCAAATCTGCAAGTTTTTCAACTAGCTTTGACTTTTCAGGGTCAAGCTTATCATCAAATCTGACATGTATTAATTCTTCCATAATTTTGGTTTCTGTGTTGTATACTCTATAGCCTTTAGAGTGTTTTGAGTATCCTAACATAATACCTTTTGTGCTTTTGAATCAAACTTGTTCAGATGTTCTTTAGTGTTGAGAATAAAGCATGAGCATCCAAAAGGATGGAAGTAAGAAATGTTGGGTTTTCCTCCCTTGCACAGTTCATAGGGAGTCTTCTCCAGAATAGGTCTTACAGAGATTCTATTATGAATATAACGGGATGTATTTACTGCTTCAGCCCAAAAGTGCTTAGCCACATTTGTTTCATTAATCATGGTTCTGGCCATTTCTTGGAGTGTCCTATCCTTCCTCTCTACAACCCCATTTTGTTGTGGAGTTCTAGGGCAGGAGAAATCATGGGATATACCATTTGAATCAAACAGTTCTTCAAAGAACTTATTTTCGAATTCGCCACCATGATCACTTCTGACTCTGATGATTTTAGAGTCAAATTCGTTTTGCACTTTAGAACAGAAGCTAGTGAATACAGAGTGAGACTCACTCTTGTGCTTTAGAAATTTTACCCATGTCCAGCGACTAAAATCATCAATAATGACCAGTCCATACTTCTTTCCATTGACTGACGCTGTCTTAACAGGTCCAAAGAGGTCAATGTGAAGAAGTTCCAGAGGCTTAGAGGTGGAAACAACATTTTTCTTTTTAAGAGATGTTTTTGAAAATTTTCCTTTCTGACATGCCTCACACAGAACATCCGAAGAAAACTTCATCTTAGGTAGACCTCTGACTAACTCGAGTTTATTTAGCTGAGAGAGTCTTCTCATGCTAATGTGGCCCAAGCGTCTATGGCATACCCATTGCTCTTCGTTTACAGAGATTAAACATTTTACATTTTGATCTTTTAGATCTGAAAGATTTATTTTGTAAATGTTGTTTTTCCTCTTGCCAGTGAATAGAATTGTTCCATTATTTTGATTAATTGTTTTACATGTTTTTTGATTAAAGATTATATCATAACCATTATCACTTAATTGGCTTATTGATAATAGGTTATGTATTAATCCTTATACATAGAGAACATCAGATATAGAGAGAAGAGATCCATTACCAATAGTTCCAGAGCCTCTGATTCTTCCTTTCTGATTTCCTCCGAAACCTACGAAGCCATCATCCTTAAGTTCTAGGCTTTGGAACATATGTTTCTTAGTTTCCAGAAGTGGTAGCCATGAATGCCACATTTTCCTATTCTTCAGAGTCTGATTCAGATGAATCTGATTCAGTGTCATCCCAGGTGGCCATGAGTCCCTTCTTAGTTTTAAAGGAGTTTTTCTTGAAACTTTCTCTTTTGGAGCTTTCTTTCTTAAGCTTTGGGCATTTGTTTCTGGAAGTTGATTCTGAGCGATCTCCCTTGGGTCTTGGTCTTATGAAGTTGTTATTCCTTTTTCTCCAGAGTTGTTTCACTCTTCTGGTCAAAAGGGATAACTCTTTTTCATCATCAGAGTCTTCCTTTTCAGAGTTGGCATTGTCTTCTTCTTCAGCTTGGAGGGCTTTATTCCTTTCTAGTTTACGTCTCTCAGATCTGGATTTCAGGGCTAAATATATGTTCTTCTTTTGGGGCTCATCTTCCTCAAGTTCTATCTCTTGACTTCTGAGGGAGTTGACGAGTTCTTCTAGGCTTATGTTGTTCAGATCCTTTGATAATTTCAATGCAATGACCATGGATCTCCACTTCTTTGGCAAGCTTCTGACAATCTTTTTGACATGATTTGCAGTTGTGTAGCCTTTGTCCAGAAATTTGAGTCCTGCAATTAAAGTTTGAAATCTAGAAAACATTACCTTTATAGCTTCATCGTCCTCCATCTTGAAGGCTTCATACTTCTGAATTAGAGCCAGAGCCTTTGTCTCTTTGACTTGTTAATTTCCTTCGTGAGTCATCCTCAGGGAGTCAAGTATTTCTTTGGCAGTTTCCCTTGGTGATTTTTTCATATTCATTGTAGGAAATGGCATTCAACAATATTGTTCTGGCTTTATGGTGGTTCTTGAAGTCACGCTTCTGATCATCTGTCATCTTGTTTCTGGCAATAGCAATACCAACATCAGATACAGGAGGTATGTATCCAATAGTAACTATGTCCCATAAATCAGCGTCATAACCCAGAAAGAAACTTTTGATTCTGTCTTTTCAGTAATCAAATTTTTCTCCATCAAAGATTAGAGGTTTAACATTGTAACTGTCTCTTTCATTGGTGTTGGCCATAATGTTTTTCTCACGCTGGATCTCTCTACACTGTTAAGTGTTTGATTAGAAAATCAATAACAGAGTCGAAGCTCTGATACCAATTGAAGGTATAGAAAAACACGAAAGGGGGGTTGAATTGTTTTTACTGATAATAAAAACTTTTTGGAAATGAACCACACGCAAAAAATAAATAATATCAACATGGAATTTTATACTGGTTCGCTTGAAATTCAAAGTTACTCCAGTCCACCCGGCTAAGGTGATTTCGCCTTCAATAAGGACTTAATCCACTAATCTTGAAAGATTACAAAAATGATCATCTAAGAGGATAAAAATATCTTAGCCCTCTCAAGTATATAGACTTCACAAGTCACTTGAGGAGAATCCAACAAATAAATAAAATCACAGTAATGCTTAGTGCTTCTAGGTAAGCAAAAATTACACAAGGTAAGAGCAAAAGAATTGTTCACACTTTTAGAGCAGCAACTCGTGTGAGAAGGAGAATGAATAAAGGATATGAAAGTAGTGTTTGTATTCTCGTGTGTTTTCGTTGTTATCTTAGTGAAGTGATCCATCCTTTATATAGGAGTGGTGAGAAGACCATTAAGTGACAGGATCTTTGGCAATGATGGATGATTAATGTCATTAACCTTTGTGTTCTTTCCAAAGCAGTTTTTGGGGCGCTATAACTTTTTTCCTAAATTAGATTCTTGTCATAAGTGGAAGTCTTCATAGCTAAGTCTTTGGAGATCGTTTCTGAGTCAGAATGTTCAGATATTAGAGTTCTATTCAGCAAGTATATCTTCAGATAGTTGCTTGCAGCTGACTATCTTCAGAGGTTTTTGATGTCTTCCTGATTGATTTCGCCAGAGTGTAAAAGCTTCAGATCCTAGAGTGCGTTCTTCCGCTTCAGAGTTTCTGATCCCTCTTGCTTTGTACGATTCCTTTATTCAGAGTCAGAGCTTCTGTTTGAGTATCTTCTAAGTGGTCATTCTGAACTTATGTCTGTATCTGATGAATGTCTATCTGACTTCTTTGATTAGAGTCCTGCACACTTAGGTGAATTTTGTTAGGGTAACATTTTTGTTTCATCCTTTGTTATCATCAAAATCTTTAGAGATGATTGTAGATACTAGATTTGTTCTTAAAGTATCTCCTAAAGTTGTGGAAGATGTTTCAGTGGGTAAGAAAGCAGAAGTTCCTACAGTTGATTTGGTTAGTGCTCTAACTTGTCAGTCGTGTGAATCCAGCGGGTCGAAGACTAATGATCATGATGCGGTACTTCGTTTGATCAAGAGAAGCGAGTTCAACATTGTGGAGCAGTTGCTCCAGATTCCATAAAAAAAATCTTGTATTGTCATTATTGATGAACTCTGAAGCATATAGAGAGGCTTTGCAGAAAGTGTTAGAGCAAACCTACATGGAACACAATGTTACTGTTGATCAGTTTGACCACATTGTTGCCAATATTACTTCTTATAATAATTTCAGCTTTTGTGATGAAGAACTTCCCGAGGAAGGTAGAAATCACAACTTAGCACTCCACATTTCAATAAATTGCAAAGAGGATGCTCTGTCTAATGTATTGGTTGATATTGGTTCATCATTAAATGTGTTTCCCAAGTTAACTATAGAAATATTATCTTATCAAGGCGCCCCAATGAGGTATAGTGGCGTGGTTGTTAAAGCGTTTGACGGTTCCCTAAAAACTGTCATTGGAGAGGTGGACCTTCCGATTAAGATAGGTCTGAGTGATTTTTAAATTACTTTTCAAGTAATGAATATTCACCTGGCCTACAGTTATTTGTTGGGAAGGCCACGGATCCATGAAGTTGGCGCTGTGACATCTACTCTGCATCAGAAGTTGAAATTTGTTAAGAACGACAAGCTTATCGTTATTGGTTGAAAGAAAGCGCTTTTAGTGATCCATTTGTCATCCTTCACCTATGTGGACATTGAAGAAGAAGTTGGGATGCCTTTCCAAGCTTTGACTATTGCTGATGAATTGAAGAAGACTGGGGCATCCATGTCTTCTCTAAAGGATGCAAGAGAGGTTATTCAGGCTGGTGGCACTGAAAAATAGGCCGCGTTGTAGAAGTTGTTGAAAACAAGAATATAGGAGGTCTGGGATTTCAGCAAGGGCCATTCAACAGTAATGTGAAAGCTATGCAAGAAGTTTTCCGCAGTGGAGGGTTCATTCACAAGGATGATCAACACTCAGCTGCAATTATTGAAGACGGTGATGAAGACGATGTTTGTGCTAACTTTGTGACACACGACCAGACTTGCAACAATTGGATTACTGTAGACGTTCCTGTTGTTATGCACCGTTCAAAGTAATTTGTTTTATTGTTTAAGAAAAATCCTTCTCCTATGCCTAAGCGAGAAGTGAAACATCGTTGGGCATTCTCAATATTATCATCAATAAAAATACAATTTTATTCATCCACATCTATGATGTTTGTTTTTACTTTTTGCTTTTTCTGAAAATGGTAATCACAAAAAACATAAATAAATAATAATCTTTCCATCTGCATAATATTTGTTTGCACTCCACTTCTCTAAAATAAAAAATATCAAATCATTATGCAAGTTGGTTCTCAAACCCATTGAATGTAATGATCATACTCCCTCTCCAAACTTTGATTTCCATATGTTTGAAGCTGAGGAAGAGAATGATGATGAAGAAGTGTCTGATGAGTTATCCCGTTTGCTTGAGCACGAGGAGAAAACCATTCAGCCATTTGAAGAGCAGATTGAATTAGTCAACTTAGGTTCTGATGACGATGTGAAGGAAATAAAGATTGGGTCTTAATTGTGTCCAGAAGCTAATAAGGGGTTTATTGATCTTCTTCGAGAATATTCTGATGTGTTTGCTTGGTCCAATCAAGATATGTCAGGTTTGGACTCTAACATTGTGGAGCATAGATTACCTTTGAAGACAGAATGTCCGCCAGTCAAGAAGAAGTTGAGAAGAACGCATCCTGATATGGCAGTGAAGATTAAGGAGGAAGTGCAGAAGCAGATCGATGCTGGTTTCCTTGTTACCTCCGAGTATCCGCAATGGGTGGCCAATATTGTGCATGTTCCTAATAAAGATGGAAAAGTACGCATGTGTGTTGATTATAGAGATTTGAATAAAGCCAGTTCGAAAGATGATTTTCCTCTGTCACACATTGATATGTTGGTTTACAATATAACTAAATTCAAAGTCTTTTCGTTTATGAATGTATTTTCCGGTTATAATCAGATTAAGATGGCACCCAAAGATATGGAGAAGACCACATTCATTATGCCTTAGGGAACATTCTGTTATAGAGTGATGCCTTTCGATTTAAAGAATGTTGGTGCAACGTACCAGAGAGCTATGACCACTCTTTTTCAAGATATGATACATAAAGAGATTGAAGTCTATGTTGATGATATGATTGCTAAATCAAAGAATGAAGAAGAGCATGTTGAACATTTGTTGAAGTTATTCCAGTGTTTGAGGAAATATAAACTCCGCTTGAATCCCAATAAGTGTACTTTTGGTGTTCACTCTGGTAAGTTGTTGGACTTTATTGTCAGTGAGAAAGGTATTGAGGTTGATCCTGCCAAGGTAAAAGCAATACAAGAGATGTCTGCGCCCAAAACGGAGAGGTAAGTCAGAGGTTTTCTCGGCCGCTTGAATTATATTTCGAGATTTATATCGCATATGACTGCCACAGGTGCACCTATATTCAAGCTTCTTTGAAAAGATCAGTTTTGTGATTGGACCGAGGATTGCCAAAAAGCTTTTAACAATATTAAAGAATATCTGCTTGAGCCTCTGATTCTGTCTCCGCCTGTTGAAGGAAGACCTTTGATCATGTATTTGATTGTGCTTGAAGAAAGTATGGGTTATGTTCTTGGTCAGTAGGATGAGTATGGGAAGAAAGAATATGCAATTTACTACCTCAGCAAGAAGTTCACCGACTGTTAGACTCGGTATTCTATGCTTGAGAAGACATGTTGCGCATTGGCTTGGGCTGCTAAGTGTCTGCGCCATTATTTGTTGAATAATACTACTTGGTTGATATCTAAAATGGATCAAATCAAATACATTTTTGAGAAGCCTGCTTTAACTGGAAGGATTTCCCGTTGGCAGATGTTATTATCTGAGTATGATATTGAATACCGATCTCAAAAAACTATTAAAGGTAGTGTCTTGGCTGGCCATTTCGCTCACCAACCCATTGATGATTATCAGTCAGTGCAGTATAATTTTCCTGATGAAGAGATTTTATACTTGAAGATGAAATATTGTGATGAACCATTGATTGAAGAAGGATCAGAACCTGGTTCCCATTGGGGCATGGTATTTGATGGAGCTATTAATTCGTATGGTAATGGCATTGGGGCAGTGATTATTACTCCTCAAGGAACTCATTTTCTGTTTACAGCTAGATTGACTTTCAAATGTACGAACATATGGCTGAGTATGAAGCTTGCATTATGGGGCTTGAAGAAGCCATTGATCTCAGAATTAAATATCTTGACGTCTATGGAGATTCAGATTTGGTTGTGAATCAAATCAAAGGTGAATGAGATACAAATCAACCCAGTTTGATACCATATAGAGATTACGTGAGGAGGATATCCACTTTCTTTACAAAGGTTGAGTTTCATGATATCCCTCGAGATGAAAACCGGATGGCAAATGCTCTTACAATGTTGGCTTCCATGATTATGGTGAGGTTTTGGAGTGAAGTTCCTAATTTAACTGTGATGCATCTTGGTAGGCCTACTCATGTGTTTGTTGTTGAAGAGGTCAAAGATGAAAATCCATGGTATTATGACATCAAATTTTTCCTCCAAAGTCAGATTTACCCGTCTAGGGCATCTTTGAAAGATAAGAAGACTTTGAGAAGATTAGCTGGCAACTTCTACCTGAATGGTGATGTGCTTTATAAGAGAAATTTTGATATGGTTTTGCTCAGAAGCATGGATAGACACGAACCAGGCCTATTGATAACTGAAGTCCATGAAGGTTCCTTTCGTACTCATTTCAATGGACATGCTATGGCGAAGAAGATGTTGAGAGCAGGTTACTATTGGCTGATAATGGAATCTGATTGTTGCAAGTTTGTGAAGAAATGCCATAAGTGTCAAATATATGCAGATAAAATTCATGTTCCTCCGACACTTTTGAATGTCATTTCCTCTCCATGGCCCTTCTCCATGTGGGGAATTGATATGATTGGCATGATTGAGCCCAAAGCTTCAAACGGACATCGTTTCATTTTGGTGGCTATTGATTACTTCACAAAATGGGTTGAAGCGACATCGTATGCAAATGTGACCAAGCAAGTTGTTGTAAGGTTTATCAAGAATCAGATTATATGCCATTATGGTGTGCCAGGTATGATCATTATTGATAATGGATCAAACTTGAATAACAATATGGTGGGAGATCTTTGCAAAGACTTCAAGATTGCACATCATAATTATTCTCCCTACAAACCTAAGATGAATGGGGTTGTTGAAGCTGCAAACAAGAATATTAAGAAAATTATCCAAAAGATGGTTGTGACGTATAAAGATTGGCATGAGGTGCTACCATTTTCTTTGCATGGGTACCGTACATCCTTCCGCACTTCAACAGGAGAAACCCCTTTCTCTCTTGTTTATGGCATGGAAGTTGTGCCCCCCATAGAGGTTGAGATCCCATCATTATGTGTATTGATGGAAGCCAAGTTGATTGAAGCTGAATGGTGTCAGACCAGGTTTGATCAGTTGAATTTGATTGAAGAGAAGAGATTGACTTCATCTTTCATGGTCAGTTATATCAGCAAAGAATGAAGAAAACTTTTGATAAGAAGGTCAAACCTCGTGTGTTCTGAGAAGGTGACCTCGTGCTCAAGAAGATCTTATCTTTCAAACCTGATTCCAGAGGAAAATGGAATCATAATTATGAAGGCTGATATGTTGTTAAGAGAGCCTTTTCAGACGGTGCTTTGATTCTTACAAATATGGATGGTGAATAGTTCACTCGTCCTGTGAATGCCGATGTAGTCAAGAAATACTTCGCCTAAAAAAATAGTTTGCTAAGTTGAAAACCCGAAAGTGGGGCTTAGGAAAAAATGAGCGCCTCGGTGGATTAAAAACCCGAAAGGGAGATCTAGGAAAAAGTTAGAGACATAAAACAGAAAAATCATCCCGATAGATTGAGTACCCCACCTTGGGGCAATCTAGGCAAAAATTAGGGATTATGGCAAGTAACTGCATTCGGTTGGTCCCGATCTTTGTAGCAGTTTTGAACATTCATTTGGTTTGGATTCATCATTCTCAATTGAAGACAAGCACACAGTGGATTTCAAAGTTGATAGGGAGAGTAGTGTTCATTATATTCAATGTAGCCATTTTCCATGTAAATTACCATTTTTAAAACTTTGTAAAGATCCATGGAATCCCTCCATTTGTGGACTACCATTCTATTAAATAAAGTTGAGATTTTATCCAATTGTTTCTTATTATTATTTATTTCTGTTTTAAAATTGAATATTTATAATGATAATTTTTGAAATAAATAAATCAATGGACAATCATTTTTTTTAAATAATAAGGCATTTACTTTGAGAGTAATCGATTTCAAAAAGGAATGTCAACAACAATCTAAAAGAACGGAAAGTCTTGATGTGTGAAGCATTGTTGTCTTCCCCAAGCAGTTTGTGTGGAGACTCTATCCCCATAGAAGTTCACTGTTCATCCTCAGCATGATTGATAAAGTTGCCCCCCAAGCAATTTATCATCCCCAATAGAGTTGGTGGCTTGATCCCCAAACAGTTCATTTTTTCTCCAGTAGAGTTGATGTGTGGTTCTCTTTGTAGTTCATCATCTATCCCCAGCTAAGGATTTATGATCTTCACTTACATCTTTGCATGAACCCTGGATCTCTATGAAATCATTATATGGTTTTCAGATCCCCGACGCCTTTATTTGTATGTTGCATAGTCGTGACAGTTTCTCCCCTATGCGAGTCTGTAGATCCGATAGATATATTTTGTACCTTGGAATTGGTTTATTTCTCAATATCCAAGGAAAGTCTGATGAATTTTGTTTTCCTTTTGAGGAAGTTGTCGCTGATCTTTGTATCCTCGTGTGGTCTTTCATTTGTCCTGGAAGATTATTGTATCCCCAATGAAGCCCCACATAGATGTTTGTGGACGGAATTCCCAGCAGATCATCTGGTAGTATGTGGTTCTGAGCAGTATTGATGATGTTCCCTACAAGGTTGTCTCCCATTTTGATATGTGTTGACTTAAAATTCCTCGCAGTGATGACTTGTTGCTCTGATGTGGATCCTCAACAGATCTCTCTTTATCCTCAACATTTTAGTTTAGATGCATGTTGTTCATGCCTTTCCCCAACCGAAGTTGAACTTTGATTTGGATTGATGTATCCTCATGCCTCCCTTGGGCTATGGCTATATGCCATCCCCAGGAATTGAATTTATTCTGAGTTAGGATTTATATCCTCGATGGTTTATTTTCCTCCCTGGCAGGTTCTCCAATTGGTGTTCCCATCTTATTGAGATTAGCCGAGTATCTAGTTGTGATGATTCAGATCTTCATTGTTTGTATCATGTGTGCTCGTTTGTCAGCATAATCATATACATATTCATGCATAAAACATAACATCAGATATTTCATTATGCATTGCTATCACATTGACCTTTCTTCTGATCCTATGCTTTGGTGATATTATTTTCCCATGAAGATTTGGTGTGTTTGTCCTCCTTCAATTGTAGAGTGTCAGCCCCTTAAGTAGAAAGAGTTTATCCTTTCTTCTTCCCCACTGAGTTATTTCCTCGTGGATGATTGTTATTTCAGTCTCCTCCCCAGTTCATTATCTGGATGGAACCACTCCCCTTGATCTATATCCTCATTGGGTTGAGTATTGTTTGACTGTCTCTTTCTAGTTCTTACCTAGATAGATCTTTTAGTCCCCAAGAGTTTATTACCCAGTAACTGGAAATATCCTTCTTGATGATTGAGTACTTTACCTATGTTAATTTACCCGGTAACTGGTAAAAGGTGATTTACTTCTTTGATTTTCTCCAGTGGAGTCGTTTTTTGTTTCCCCAGCAAGTTTATCCTTGATATGTTCATATTAACCGATGACGGATATTCTTCTTGTTTGGTATTCTACCCAGTAAAAAGGTAGTTCTAATTCCTTCTTTCCCTAGAGAGTTTATCCTTGATATGTTCACTTTAACCAGTGACAAATTTTATCTTTTTGTGGTATTCTACCCAGTAACCGGTAGTTGTAACTCCTATTTGAAGTAGAAATGAAGCAACTCAGATGCAAAACAAAGAAAAAATGGAAATTTTCACTTAAGGCGGCCTGCATGGCATTCGCCATAGAGGTAGCCACCAGGAGAATGACGTGTCCCACGCCTCAACGGTCGAAAGACTTGGTCACGCCGATGTTGTGAAGATGGTGTTCGCCATGCAGGAGGTGGCGTTCGCCATCCTTTGTTTTGCGCTACATTTGAAAATTGATCTTGTTTGGTCTCCCACTCAGCCCATGTTTTCCTATATTCCCTCCCGCGAATTAAGAAACATTCTCCTAGCATTTTAGTGTTTTGAAACATTATAAATAGTGGGTTTCTTTTTCTTTTTGAGACATCCAAGCTTAGCACAAACATAAGCCATAAAGTTTAGTATCATTAGAGTTTTAACTCCTTACATCAAAAGGTTATCGCATTTTGTTTGTGTATCAAGTTTGGATCACCTTTATTTTAAAGTTATTTATCTTCCTGCATTTGCATTCCGTCAAAGTTTATTTCCATCTACTTGCATTGTACCAGATTTAAGTCTCTGATTGGAGCAGGTTCTTATTTTATTCAGCTTTATTTACGTTTTAATTGCCTTGTCTATTTAGTTTTCTCGCTTTACTTTCCTCGCATTTTATTTCCCGTATTTTATTTTCCCTAAAAGAATTTCGTCACTTTTGTTCTTAAAACCGTTTTTATTAAATCCGTCGTTATGTTTAATTCTAAATCCAAACCAAATGCCTATTTGTTTACCGTAATTATGTCTAGCTAATTTGTTTGTACTAGAATATGATGACCGTCATTTGATGGTACTCTGTCTGTTATTTCTTTAGGATTACAAGTGTGGGTTGTTTTGGTTTTAACGCAATTTTTCTGAACTTAATCTAATATGTTACACCAAATACACTCCAAGGCCCAAAAGTTCACAACTTAGGGCCCATCTACCGCCCAACCAAAGATGGTGTTCGCCATCAAGGGCATGGAGTTCGCCATGGTTCATGGGATGTGAAATCCGAGATAGAAGCGAAAACCTTCATTTTCTCCCCACTTTTCACATTCCTTTTCCTTCCTAGTACTATTATTTTCTACCTTAAACTCAATTTACAACCCCACTCACTCACATAACTCCCCATAACTCAAATACCCACTCATTTTCCATACACTCACTCAAATTCCCATCTTTAAATACTCCAATTTTCACAAAAATTCCAAAAACCCATCTTTCACATCATCTTAAAATTTCTCAAATTTTCACCTACAAACAACCAACAATGGCCACCATGGGTGATGGGAACATCATTTTCCAACAAGGAACTAGCGTGAGCAGGCAGAGGAAGAAATATGAGGACTTAATCGAAGGCGACATCTTCGCCATAAGGTATGTCGACAACGCTAGCTTGCATAGATTAGGAATTTATCATAACGTATATTATTTATTTGAATCGGTTGGTTTGCTAAATTTTATGGAACGAAGAGATCACACATATGCACACCTCACAAGAGAATTTTTTAGTTCTCTAATTTATAATGTCAGTCCGAACATAGCGAGCACTGCAGATATCATTAAATTCGGCATGTTTAATATGGAATATGAATATTCCATTAACCGGCTTGCAGAATTGCTACACATTCCTTACGAGGAGGGTGTCTTGTGTGAGGCACCTATAGAAACTGAATGGTCGGTTGATGCTTTTGCATTCTGGAAACAAATAATAGGTGTTTCTACTAATTCTTTCAAAGGGAACGTGGCCTCTGAAATTCACAACCCGACCATACGTGTCTACCGCCAAATGTTTGCTGACACCATCTTTGGCTGGGAAGCATAAACAAATTAAATGCCAAAGAATTTATCTACTTCCAGGAAGCACTGGCACAAAGGCCCTTGAATTCGGTCACATTTTTGGTAGCCCACATGAGTGCGGTTCTGAAAAAGAAAGGGACCATATCTTTTGGAGGATTGATTACATCCCTCGCTCGTGCTATATGGATTGATACTGAGTTAGCTACGCTAGAACCCTTATCACCTTGTACTTTGGACCTCAACCTTATAAGGCATATAAGGCTTTGCAAGGTGAGGAGAGAAGGAGGTTACCACCTCATGGTCCGAAATCATGAAGTTAAAAGTATTGTTTTGCCTTGGCCAGCCCATACATATGTACGTGAAAGGGCAAATTGGATATATGATTTGCAGGCCCCGCCTTACACCGGCCCGTTGTCGATGGAAATTCCTCAGAATGTCAATGTCGATGTTGATACCGATAATGAGTATGACCATTTAGAGTGAGGCTCACCTGCACACACTGCACCTAGTTATTCTAACCCTTTTACAGGTACCTCTTCTGGTTTTATTTAAACTGAGGATATGTATCGGGATCAAATGGCACGTGAAGCAGAGCGTGATGGATTGTTTTATGCCATGTATGAACAAGAAAATGATATGACAGAGTTCATGCAGGAATCACAATGCCAAACAAATCTCTCCCTAAGATTAGTGGCATAAGCTCAAGCCATCATGGCGGCCCAACACATGTGTCTGCAAGCTTCACAGGCACGCGACCTAGCCCTTGTGCATGCTAACCAAGCGTCCATAATAGGGAACCCTCTAGAGTCTAAAGACATCCAACGCCTCTCTCTCAGTACGATTCCAGTAGCTCTAGATCTCCCAGAGTTCACGCCACCTGAGCCAAAGTCGTCATCCCCGACATCCGGACCAGACAGGAGAGGGCAGTGGGGGTCATCACTAGCATCTCCTTCAGGTTTTTCCGTTCCTTTTTTTACCTTTTATCGAAACATTGAGGATAATGTTTGGTTTAAGTGTGGGAGAGGAACCTTACTGTTTTCATTTTTCATATTTACTTTCATTTTTTAGCTAAGATTTACTGTATTAGTTTTATTGCTAAGGATTTTATTCATAGTTTAGTTTGTCTGTTGTGTCAATTCAAGTGTTGTCGAGTCTTTCTGCATGGTTTTTCTACTGTTTATTAATTCTTCCATTTCACGGGCCATAAAAAATATTGGAAAAAGAAAATAGATGCTTAATTTGAAATTTTAGGCTATTAGAAAAATTGCGAATAGGTTATAGCGACTTGGGAAAGCCACCAAACAAATCAGTATCGTCTTAACACCGCAAGTCTCCTAATTATAGAGATCGATTTGGATACTTGTTATGCCATGGTCTTGAAATCTCGCCCCTAAATAAATCTTTGTGTAGTTTATCCTAGTAGTTAGCACCATCTGAATTACCATCGAGTAAGCGGACCGATGCAAATAGGTGAATGATCCCATATTAAAGAAAAAGAAAATAAAATCAAAAATCTGGAAAAGTAAGAAATAGAAAGAGAAAAAAAAGGGATTCGCCTTCTAAGTTAGGCGACCTTCACCCGGTCATTTAGCCTAACGGTTGTGAAACCTCTAACAATATTGCATATTCACCAGAATTTTTGATATAATGTGGATCATGGTCACTAACAAGTTTGTTTGCCGTGTGTGAACAGATAACGGGATTAATGTGATTGCGCCTGAATGAAAAAGGACGAAAAATGGGATGAGTAAGTTAGGCTTGGGCATAATAACATGATGTGAATTAGTTTGTATATGAAGGAGATTTATGACCGTAAACGTGAAATATGTTGTTACGATACCCTTAGTTTGCGAGTTAGAACCTATCAATATGGCCTTGAGCGAATTAGAGTCTTTATCCTAGAATAGTTACAAGAGCACCGCTATTTTTCTTCATATACTCATAAATGTTTGCTTGAGGACAAGCAAAGGTTCAAGTGTGGGACAGTTTATAACACCAAATTATACCATTATTTTGAATGGTTTCGTACATGTTTTATTGTCGTTTTACCTCTATTTCCAGTGATATGTAGGTACTTTGTCTGTATTTCAGGAATTTTACCACATGTGAGCCATGTGCGAAGAAATGAAGCAATTCAGATGCAAAACAAAGAAAAAATGGAAATTTGCATTCAAGGCGGCCTGCATGGCGTTCGCCATAGAGGTAGCCACCAGGAGAATGACGTGTCCCACGCCTCAACGCTCAAAAGACTCGGTCACGCCCATGTTGTGAAGATGGTGTTCTCCATGCAGGGGGTGGCGTTCGCCATCCTTTGTTTTGCGCTGCAGTTGAAAATTGATCTTGTTTGGTCTCCCACTCAGCCCATGTTTTCCTATATTCCCTCCCACGAGAAACTTTCTCCTAGCACTTTAGTGTTTTGAAACATTATAAATAGTGGTTTTATTTTTATTTTTTAGGCATCCAACCTTAGCACAAACATAAGCCATAAAGTTTAGTATCATTAGAGCTTTAACTCATTACATCAAAGGGTTATCACGTTTTGTTTGTGTATCAAGTTTGGATCACCTTTATTTTGAACTTATTTATCTTCCCGCATTTACATTTCATCAAAGTTTATTTCCATCTACTTGCATTGTACCAGATTCAATTCTCCGATTAGAGCATGTTCTTATTTTATTCAGCTTTATTTACGTTTTAATTGCCTTGTCTATTTAGTTCTCTCAATTTACTTTCCTCGCATTTTATTTCCCGTATTTTATTTTCCCTAAAAGAATTTCGTCACTTTTGTTCTTAAATCCGTTTTTATTAAATTCGTCGTTATGTTTAATTCTAAATCCAAACCAAATGCCTATTTGTTTACCGTAATTATGTCTAGCTAATTTGTTTGTACTAGAATATGATGACCATCATTTGATGGTACTCTGTCCGTTATTTCTTTAGGATTACAAGTGTGGGTTGTTTTTGTTTTAACCCAATTTTTCTGAACTTAATCTAATATGTTACTATGAAAGTAAGATAGTGATAACGTCAGGTAAGATCGAAAGTCGTCTGACACTAAAAGATTAGAATTGGTTTACTTTTAGTTAGTAAATACCGTGAAAGCACTTTATTAATTATTTATGAGGTTTAATATTTCTAGAAGGTGGTTTTAAAACTATTTGTGAATGCGCGTGCCTATAGGATTAGGACCCGGTCACCTGAGCGGAAGCTGGGAACCCTTTTTATTTAAACTTACCAATCAAAATCACTTTTCAACTAAGTAAATAGTCTAATTCCTTAAAATAGGTTTTTACTACTTTAACGCGATAAGCGTAGGTCACACGTGACAGTGGACGGTATAAATTAGAGAGTCAAATTTGGTTATGAATACGCAAAAGCGACAGTTTCTATTTAATTAAATTCTTTTCAAAGTAGAAAATATTTCCCCGTAAAGTAATCTTATTTAGAATTAATAAGAGGACCGTTAATTGATGTGAACCACATTCTAGTATTATTTGTCCGAATTTATTAAAGTTTATTATTTCATCCTTTTCCATTCTTAATTTAATTGTCTTAGGTAAACATTGTAACAATTAGAAATCATATATTTGACTATTGGTCTCTGTGGGATCGATATCTTTTAAAATTACACGATAGATTGTACACTTGCAATTAGTTAATCCAATAGAGTAATAATCTCACGATCAAGTTTTTGACACCGTTGCCAGGGACCAATTACGTCAAAATTTCATAACTTGCTATTACACCGTCTAGATTAAGGCACCTTAGTCTCTATTATGCATCGACAAAATTTTTCTTACAATTATCACCCTCAATATTATGAAGTATCGCATGAGTCTAATAAATCCAGTCTTAAAATTGTATGGTATGATTACGTTGAGACGCTAACTCTCTCCAAACTAGAATGCATCATGCAAAAATTTATGGCAACACAAACCATGCGAAATAAATAGTTTATGAACCAAATTTTTAATACTAAAGAAAACCTTAAGAAACTAGACACACTGGCTGAGTCCCTAGTCACAGGAAGCAAAGCATTGGAGACTAAAATCTCCCTACTTGCACAAACATCTTTAGGCCCTTCCCCTGAGAAACATACGACAATAGAAGCAACCAGTAGTGAAAAGCTGATCGAAAATCCTAAGGAGAGTATTAATGAGGTTGAAAAAAGTTTAGATGAGAAAACAATAGAGACTTTAAAAACCATCCGCACTAATCTACCTCTATCCAAGGTTCCGCACAAGAATAGAAAATTAGAGGACCATGAAACTCATGAAAATAGATAATTATTAACTTTTAAGGTAAGGAAAGAAAAAGCTAAACCCAAAAAGCTAATACTCAGAATAATACCTGAACCACCTTACAGAAAAGGAAAAAGAAAAGGTGAAGGATATGAGAGATGGCTCGATAAGTGGCCATGGAAACTAAAGACTATTGAAAGTTCAATCGAGGAACTATCCTCTAAAGAACCCCCATGAGCATTTACATCTCTCTGTTTTGTCGAGCTACTGACATTAAACAAAGCGCTGCATGGGAGGCAACCCACGATTTCATTTTTTATTATTATGCATATTTTCTTTCTTTATATATATAACAGTGATTTATTTTATTCCTACTAACAAGACTAACTGTTGGTTGATTTCACTTCAGGTCTCAGCATTCTTTATTCCTACTAACTATACTTTCAGGATGTAGAACTTTGATGACATGCACGCTCATTTCATAGACGATATCCAGAAGAAACGTTATGAGGCATTATCTGAGAGACCCATGTTACCTACCAGATACCCTGACTCTCACTACTTAGAGACCCTAGGGATCGAGCCTAACATCAGATACATGTGTATCCAGTTAGATTGGGATTAGTATTTAGAGAGTAAAAATGTTACTTACTGGAACCTTACTCTTGAGTTACTGAGTTCACTTACCTACGAGCCTTATACTGGTCGTGGATTTAACAGAGGCAACATGACATTCAGATTATTTGGGCATGAGTATGCCTATAACCATAGGGAGTTTGCAAAACTGTTAGGCTTCCAGTATGGCATGGCTGCTGTAGCTGAAGTATTTTATGATTGGGATACACAGGATAAGCTAGATACTTTCTAGGAAGTTATTACCATAAAAGGTAATCCTGATCTATCCACTCAGCTCTCCCATATATCAAAAACCCAGCACTCAAGTTTTTCTAAATGATTTTAGCCCAAACCTTCTTTGGTAGGAGTGAGGGTAGCGGGCCTATTAGTGCAAAAGAATTATTGTTTCTCTATCGCATCACCGAGTCGTAACCAGTTGAATATAGAACCTTCCTTATAGCCAACCTTTAAGGTGTTGCTAAGTCCACAAAAGGCCCAATCCATGTTGGAGGAAATGTTATTTAAAGAGCCTATGCCTTGAAACTTCAAAACAAACTCTCCCACCTAGTTCTGTATTGCGGATTCACCCTCCTTGATATAGGATATTGCTTAGACCATGGCCTGGTACGAAGAATGTACTTCAGGATTAATTAGTACAAATTACTCATTAATAATGAGGTGGTTCGCCACTTTACCTTGCCAAACCCCGAGAGAACCAGCACTTATAATAAGGAGAACTAGAAATATGATCTAGAATGGAAATGAGAAACATCAGCTAGACCCACCACTCCTCCCACTCCAGAATACCACCCATCACCTCTCTCGGATAGGCCCACTGCGTTTTCCTCCACAGGGCCAACACAGAGGCGCCACATTGACTATGAGCTCAATGCCATGTGCCAGGAGATTGCTTCCCTTCGAGAAGAAGTTCACGACCTTACTTCACTTATCGAAGTGGCTAACTTCACGCACACTGAGGAGACATATTTCCTATGTAGGGAGCTCCATAGCCTTCGACGTTAGATTACTGCAGCTCAGGCGTCCAAGCCACCCCAGATTCTAGGACACCCACTTTAGTCCCGCCAGTAGCCTTCACTACATACCTTTTCATCATGGAAGAGGAATTTATTTCTACCTTTATTATTACTATTAGAGTTATTTAGACCTATTTTATTTTTCGTTGTCTTTGTAGTTACTTCCAAATATTTTTTTCCATTATGCATCATTTAACTTTTTTTTTTCACTTTTTTTTATCATTATATTATTTTTCATATTATTTTTCATATGTATAATTCAAGGTCAATCTGTGTCAAAATATACTATGCAATCAACCATCTCGAACAAAATGGCAAGACTCCTCAAAAAGGGCCCAAAAAGTACACCAAAGACACTCCAAGGCCCAAAAGTTCACAACTTAGGGCCCATCTACCGCTCAGCCAAAGATGGCATTCGCCATCAAGGGCATGGAGTTCGCCATGGGTCATGGGATGTGAAATCCGAGATAGAAGCGAAAACCTTCATTTTCTCCCCACTTTTCACATTCCTTTTCCTTCCCATTCCTATTATCTTCTACCTTAAACTCCATTTACAACCCCACTCACTCACATAACTCCCCATAACTCAAATACCCACTCATTTTCCAACACCCACTTAAATTCCCATCTTTAAATACTCCAATTTTCACAAAAATTCCAAAAACCCATCTTTCATATCATCTCCAAATTTCTCAAATTTTCACCTACAAACAACCAACAATGGCCGCCATGGGTGATGGGAACATCATTTTTCGACAAGGAACTAGCGTGAGCAGGCAGAGGAAGAAATATGAGGACTTAATCGAACGTGACATCTTCTCCACAAGGTATGTCGACAACGCTAGCTTGCATAGATTAGGAATTTATCATATCGTATATTATTTATTTGAATCAGTTGGTTTGCTTAATTTTATGGAACGAAGAGATCACACATATGCACACCTCACAAGATAATTTTTGAGTTCTCTAATTCATAATGTCAGTCCGAACATAGCGAGAACTGCAGATATCATTAAATTCGGCATGTTTAATGTGGAATATGAATATTCCATTAACCGGCTTGCAGAATTGCTACACATTCCTTACGAGGAGGGTGTCTTGTGTGAGGCACCTATAGAAACTGAATGGTCGGTTGATGCTTTTTCATTCTGGAAACAGATCATAGACGCTGCTACTAATTCTTTCAAAGGGAACGTGGCCTCTGAAATTCATAACCCGACCATACGTGTCTACCGCCAAATGTTGGCTGACACCATCTTTGGCTGGGAAACACAAACAAATTAAATGCCAAAGAATTTATCTCCTTCCAGGAAGCACTGACACAAAGGTCGTTGAATTCGGTCCCATTTTTGGTAGCCCACATGAGTGCGGTTCTGGAAAAAAAATGGACCATATCTTTTGGAGGATTGATTACATCCCTCGCTCGTACTATATGGCTTGATACTGAGCTAGCTACGCTAGAACCCTTACCACCTTGTACTTTCTACCTCAACCTTATGAGGCATATAAGGCTTTGCAAGGTGAGGAGAGAAGGAGGTTACCACCTCATGGTCCAAAATCATGAAATTAAAAGTATTGTTTGGCCTTGGCCAGCCATTACATATGTACGTGAAAAGGCAAATTGGATCTATGATTTGCAGGGCCCACCTTACACCGGCTCGATGTCGATGGAAATTCCTCAGAATGTCAATGTTGATGTTGATACCGATAATGAGTATGACCATTTAGAGTGAGGCTCACCTGCACACCACTCACCTTATATGCATGCTTCACCTGCACACACCGCACCTAGTTATTCTAACCCTTTTACAGGTACCTCTTCTGGTTTTATTTACACTGAGGATATGTATCGGGATCAAATGGCATGTGAAGAAGAGCGTGATGGATTGTTTTATGCCATGTATGAACAACAACATGATATGATATAGTTCATGCGGGAATCACAATGCCAAACAGATTGCTCCCTAAGATTAGTGGCATAAGCTCAAGCCACCGTGGCGGCCCAACAAATGTGTCTGCAAGCTTCACAGACACACGACCTAGCCCTTGTGCATGCTAACCAGACGTCCATAATAGGGAACCTCTAGAGTCTACAGGCATCCAACTCCTCGCTCTCAGCATGAGGCCAGTAGCTCCAGATCTCCCAGAGTTCACACCACCGGAGCCGAAGTCGTCATCCCCGACATCCAGACCAGATAGGAGAGGGCAGTGGAGGCCATCAGTAGCATCTCCTTCAGGTTTTTCCGTTCCTTTTTTTACCTTTTATCGAAAAATTGAGGATAATGTTTGGTTTAAGTGTGGGAGAGGAACCTTACTATTTTCATTTTTCTTATTTACTTTCATTTTTTAGCTAAGATTTACCGTTTTAGTTTTATTGCTAAGGATTTTATTCATGGTTTAGTTTGTCTGTTGTGTCAATCCATGTGTTGTCGAGTCTTTATGCATGGTTTTTCTGCTGTTTATTAATTCTTCCATTTCATGAGCCATAAAAAAATTGGAAGAAGAAAACAGGTGCTTAATTTGAAATTTTAGGCTATTAGACAAATTACGAATATGTTATAGCGACTTGGGAAAGCCCCCAAACAAATCAGTATCGTCTTAACACCGTAATTCTCCTAATTATAGAGATCGATTTGGATACTTGTTATGCCATGGTCTTGAAATCTCGCCCCTAAATAAGTCTTTGTGTAATTTATCCTAGTAGTTAGCACCATCTGAATTACCATCGAGTAAGCGGGCCGATGCATATAGGTGAATGATCTCATATTAAATAAAAGGAAAATAAAATCAAAAATCTAGAAAAGTAATAAATAGAAAGAGAAAAAAGGGTATTCGCCTTCTAAGATAGGTGACCTTCACCCGGTCATTTAGCCTAACGGTTGTGAAACCTCTAAAAATATTGCATATTCACCAGAATTTTTGACATAATGTGGATCAGGGTCACTAACAGGTTTGTTTGCCGCGTGTGAATAGATAACGGGATTAATGTGATTGCGCCTGAATGAAAAAGGACGAAAAATAGGATGAGTAAGTTAGGCTTGGGCATAATGACATGATGTGAATTAGTTTGTATATGAAGGAGATTTATGACCGCAAACATAAAATATGTTGTTACGATACCCTTAGTTTGCGAGTTAGAACCTATCAATATAGACTTGAGAGAATTAGAGTCTTTATCCTAGAATAGTTCCAAGAGCACCGCTGTTTTTCTTCATATACTCATAAATGTTTGCTTGAGGACAAGCAAAGGTTCAAGTGTGGGAGAGTTTATAACACCAAATTATAACATTATTTTGACTAGTTTCGTACATGTTTTATTGTCGTTTTACCTCTATTTCCAGTGATATCTGGGTACTTTGTATGTATTTCAGGTATTTTACCATATGTGAGCCATGTGCGAAGAAATGAAGCAATTCAGATGTAAAACAAAGAAAAAATGTAAATTTGCACTCAAGGCAACTTGCATGGCGTTCGCCATAGAGGTAGCCACCAAAAGAATGACGTGTCCCACGCCTCAATAGTCGAAAGACTCAGTCACGCCCACGTTGTGAAGATGGCGTTCACCATGCAGGGGGTGGCATTCGCCATCCTTTGTTTTACGCTACAGTTGAAAATGGGCCTTGCTTGGTCTCCCACTCAGACTATGTTTTCCTATATTCCCTCCCACAAATTAAGAAACTTTCTCCTAGTATTTTAGGGTTTTGAAACATTATAAATAGTGGTTTTCTTTTTCTTTTTGAGGCATCCAACCTTAGCACAAACATAAGCCATAAAGTTTAGTATCATTAGAGTTTTAACTCGTTACATCAAAGGGTTATCACGTTTTGTTCGTGTATCAAGTTTGGATCACCTTTATTTTGAACTTATTTATCTTCCCGCATTTACATTCCACCGAATTTTATTTCCATCTACTTGCATTGTACCAAATTCAAGTCTTCGATTAGAGCAGGTTCTTATTTTATTCAGCTTTATTTATGTTTTAATTGCCTTGTTTATTTAGTTTCCTCGCTTTTTATTTCCCGCATTTTATTTTCCCTAAATTAATTTCCTCGCTTTTGTTCTTAAAACAGTTTTTATTAAATCCGTCGTTATTTTTAATTCTAAATCCAAACCAAATGCCTATTTGTTTACCGTAATTATGTCTAGCTAATTTGTTTGTACTAGAATGTGAAGACCGTCATTTGATGGTACCCTATCCGTTATTTCTTTAGGATTACAAGTGTGGGTTGTTTTGGTTTTAACGCAATTTTTCTGAACTTAATCTAATATGTTACTACGAAAGTAAGATGGTGATAACGTCAGGTAAGATCGAAAGCCGCCTGACACTAACAGATTAAAATTGGTTTATTTTTGGTTATTAAATCCGCGAAAGTACTTTATTAACTATTTAGTAGGTTTAATATTTCTAGAAGGTGGTTTTAAAACTATTTGCGAACGTGCACGCCTATAGGATTAGGACCCAGTCACCTGAGCAGAAGTTGGGGACCCTTTTTATTTAAAGTTACCAATCAAAATCACTTTTCAACTAAGTAGAGAGTCTAATTCCTTAAAATAAGTTTTACTACTTTAACGTGATAAGTGTCGGTCACACGTGACAGTGGACAGTATAAATTAAAGAGTCAAATCTGGTTCTGAGTACGCGAAAGCGATAGTTCTTGTTTAATTAAATTCTTTTCAAAATAGAAAATATTGCCCCGTAAAGTAATCTTACTTAGAAATAATAAGAGCACCTTTAATTGATTTGAACCACGTTCTAGTATTATTTATCTGAATTTATTAAAGTTTATTATTTCAGCTTTTTCCATTCTTAATTTAATTATCTTAGATAAACACCGTGACAATTAGAAATGATAGATTTGACTATTGGTCTCTATGGGATCGATATCTTTTAAAACTACGCGATAGACTATACACTTGCAGTTAGTTAATCCGATAGACTCATAATCTCTCGATCATAACGGTGAGACACAATAATATTATTTTAATCCAAATTAAATAATTATTCTAAAGAAAATAAATATTTTTGTTATTATTAATAAAATGTCACAATTAAATAATTATTTAATTATAACCTTTATTTATTTTATCAAAACAAAATTAACACTTTTATTAATTAAACGTTCTATTTTAAATAATTATGAAATAAAAATACTCATTCACGCCGTCCTCAAATCCCAATTAACCTTTTCACCGTCATTGTTACATACACCCTTAAGTAATAAGGTTAATATATTTTTAATTATAGAATATTATTATTATTATAATTAAATAATTAATCCCAATAATTAAATTATTTCAATAAATCATATTTTACTGAATATTGTAACTCTTTATTGTTTTTTACTAAATAAATATTCTAATTAAATAAATATTTCAATGAAAAAATATATTTAATTAATTAAATATTTAACTATCACTATATAATATATTTCTAAAACTCTAATTATTTCAATTATTACTAAACAATTAAAATGATCTAATATTTCATTATTTAATCATTTAATAATTCCAACACTTATTTATTTTATAAAATTCTAATTCTCAATTATTTAATAATTAAAACTATGAAATAACTATTTTACTTTTAATTCCCCTAATCCACTAATTCTCTCTAGATACTCAATTATCTGATTATCTCTATTAAATTAATTAATTCTATTTTTCTTCACCACTTTAAAATACTCATACATTCCTATAATTTAATTAAATTATTGAAATATCCCTAAATCCCACAAAACCCCAACGTAACTCAAATAGTCAAATTGAGAGAATGAGAGTTTAAGATTATGGTGATTGAATGGTTTTGAGATTAAGAGGATTTAAGATTGATATTTTCTAGGCAATGAGAAGTGTCGTTCAAATCAAAGGGTGAGAGAATGATTTATAGGCGAGGGATAGTTAACAGAGTTAACTATGTTAACTTTGGATCAATGTGAAGTTAGTTGGATGTGAATTCACTCTGTTAGTTATGGGGAAATGCAATTCAGTTAGAATATGTTTGTGTTAGTTAGATTCTGAAATGTTAGTTAGAGGAATTATTATATTGGTTAGATGTTAGTTAGGTTTAAGATGATCTTAGAATTGAATTTTTGGTTGCATTTTTGCAGGTTGCAGGTCGCAGAACAAATGAATTTGTCTGAAGTGTTTCTTGGATCACAACTGGTGACCTGCTAGTGCAGGTAAGGTTTGTTTTCAACTATAGTTTTCTGTTAGCTTGCTGAAGGTTGTTAGTTGCATGTTTTTGGTTGTGTGCAATTTATGGAAGTGGCTGCTAAGGATCAATATAATGACCTGCTAGTGCAGGTTAATCGCAAGGTAAAACCTGTTAAATGGTTAGGTTTATTATTTTCTGCATATGAAACTGTCAAGTGAATGTATAGCTCAGTTGGTAAGCAGTGTTGCAGGCTCGAATTGGTGAACTCAAATTATGTTGGAACATATTTGCTGCAACTTGTTGGGACAGTCATGGCTTGTGTTTAGTAACTAGGTCAACTAAGTGGTAAATGGAAAATGGTTAATTGACTGCAAAAAATGGTTTTGTGTAATACTTCATGTTGATTTGTTGGGATAAACCTGTTATGTGAATTCCTATTGCTGCTAACTGTTAGGTTCAATGCATCGTGCTTGCTTGTGGTTAATAATGCCTATAGCTATGAATGGTTGGAAGTGTTTGAATGCATCATGTTAGGTTAGGATTCTGCATTGCATCAGGTTGCAGCAGGGCATGGCATGACACTTAATGGCTTGTGTTTGGTCTTATGTTTCTAGGTCTTAAATGCATGCATGTTAATAAATGTTGGATGATGTATATTTTTATGTACTCATTTGCATATGCCTCGGATCATGAATGTGTAATATATGTATCTTGATTGGAATGCTAAATGATATGTTGTGAATCCAAGGATGATGTAGTTTGGCATGTCATGACAAGAATGGTATGAAACTTGGATGGCAAACATGGCTTGGAAAAGGAAATGACTTACTTGTGCATGAAGAAACTTGGTCATGGAGATCAAATGGAAAGATTGGAAATGATATAGACTTCAAGTAGAAATTAGGTTTAGGTCATTAGAATTAGTCAGTTGACTTTGGTAAACTGGTTGACCAAAAAGTTAACAGTTGACTAAAAGTTAATCGTAGGTCAAACATTGTTTTTTTTTGTAATTTTCGTGTATGGAACTATGTAAATGACATTGAATGAATGAATGGGCACTTTTGAATGAAACGTTCTTTTATGATTCAAATAAACAATGCTTTATTTTTCAAGTTATCATTTTCTCTCCAAAAATCCATGTTTGAATCAATCTTGCCATGAAAGAAATATGACCTTCGAATGGACTAATGGATTAGAAATGCAACATGACTGGAACGAAAGCTTGAACAGGGCCTTGGATCAGATGAATCATCAAGCATGTAGGCATGTAAAACCAATGGTCAACTTTTTGAATGATTTCCAAGAATAATAACACACTTGATGATTGATGATGCATACTATAATGATCAAGAAACACACTCCAATGAATTAGGATTTCAGTCAGTCACAAGATCAGTAGACAAATTGACATTGTCCATCAATTCCAAATATCCATGATTAGGGTTTCAGGATGCAAACCACCTAATCAAATATTTCAAACCAAATGAACCCAAGATTAGGGTTTAAAGATCA
This sequence comes from Lathyrus oleraceus, assembly GCF_024323335.1. Classification (NCBI taxonomy): domain Eukaryota; kingdom Viridiplantae; phylum Streptophyta; class Magnoliopsida; order Fabales; family Fabaceae; genus Lathyrus; species Lathyrus oleraceus. Next base: position 63,917,528 of record NC_066583.1, read on the forward strand.
AGTTCAAGCTCTTAAGGCAAACCACATGATCCATGAGTACCAAAGATCAAGAATTAGGGTTTTGTGCATAGGTGAATACCATGATTGCAATCTTCATGAATTAAGGTCCCAAGTAACAAGAAATTAGGGTTTCAACCCCTTGATTGAACACCAAATGATTGGCTTTCCATATTGAATGCACCATCACAATTCCTAGGGCTTGATTCTCAAGTAAACCCTAGCTCTTCTTAGGTATATATAGCAACAAACTTTAAATCTATGATGATATATTTGAAAATGCTAATATGAATGAATGATGCACATGTATTTGGTATGAATGAGTGCAGATGAATCTCAAACCAAAAGTTAGATGAAAAGTGAAAAGGGGAGGGAAAATTTTGGGGTATAACAGATATATTGAGAAATATGACTAACAACTTTTATATGTGCTTGAGATTAAGCATACAAAATGGTTTAAAAAGTCAGTTAGATTCGAATCAAGAGTAATTTGTGATTTGAATCAAATGAGCAAGTGTAGTGGAATAAAAGAAATAACTGATTTTTGGAAATTTTCAAATTGATTCAAATCAGGCAAGGGGTGATTCAAATCAAATGCCACGTGATTCGAATCATGTGTAAAAGTTGATTCGAATCAAATGCCACAAAACTGACAATGATTTTTGAAAAGGAGACTGATTTGAATCATGTAAAAAATATTGATTCAAATCAAACCAAACAGAATCTATCACCAGGAAAATGATTCGGATCAAGTGCAAAATTTGATTTAAATTAAATGAGTGTGTTCCACTTCTTTCCAAATTGATCAGAATCAAAAATTCAGTGTAAAACTAAATGATTTGGATCAATCTTGTAAAATCTCAAATTTTCAAATTTTCAAAAGGACTTTGAGATTTTACTTTTGAATCAAACTTTAACCATAACACAAAATGATTTCATTCCACTAATAATATCAAATCTAACCAAAGTTTTATGCGTGCTAAAACTGAATCTTTTCAAAATAACCAGATATATATTTTCCCCTTGAGAACATCATGATCGAGATCAAATCTAACCAAAGTTTTATGCATGCTAAAAATGAATCTTTTCAAACTTGATTCCGAGAAGTGCGATCATAAAGGAGACTTAATGAATCAAAATAAAATAAAATATGAAAGCGATAAGACAAGCAACAAAATAACTGGATATAGATATTCCCCTTGAGTGAAGTAGGGACATGCAACTACAATCTCCCCTTCTTTTATGCTTGGCAAGATTTCACTTGGAATTGAGTCGACCTTTGAGTATAACATGTATGCTCCCACTGAAACATTGCACAAACTACTCACAGCATAAAAAGCAATAAAATCATTATGGACTCATTACAACTTCTCCCCCTTTGACAACATCGAAAAAAGATAGTTCGAAGTGCGTCTAAAAACCAAAAGAACAACAACTAACAAATAATTCCAATGAACATATGAGCTAAACAGCTAAGAAGCATATAAAACAACAATGATCTCATATTGAACGAAGATAGACATGTCACAAGTAACACAATGCAAATAGACATGCAACACCAATATTCAACAACTAATACTAAAGTGATCAAACTTGTAAATCAAGGTATGCATTAACAATCATAAATAATGCATGAACAACTAATCAAAAGTTATAATGCACATAATTAGAAACATTCATTTAAAAGACTCAAATGCAAGTAATAACAATCAATGACATAAGCTAGAGATGAATGAGTGAGATATGGAGGAAATAAGCAAATAAATGCATAACTCTAGCACAAGTACATAGAAAGATACAAGGGTTATAGAGCCATACCATTGCAATTTGGTAAAATCTACGATTTACTACAAAATAGTGTTAGTTCAATGAAAGAATATATATCAAATGAAACTAAAATCCAAATCCTCTTTTTATTTAAGGCATGAAGAGTCTAACACTCCCAAATCCCTACAAATATTGTGGAATGATTCAGATGACAATGATTTTTTTAAAATGTCAGCAAGCTGACTTTTAATGTCAACGTACTCAAAAACAACATGTCTTTTTTCCACATGATCTCTTAGGAAATGGTTTCGGGTCTCAATGTGTTTGGTCCGTGAATGTAGTATCATATTCTTAGTAAGACTTATAGAACTAGTACTATCGCACTTAATCGAAACGGAGCCAAGTTTTAAGTCGTAGTCCAATAATCGTTGCTTAAGCCATAAGACTTGTGTACAACAACTATCGGCGATTGCATATTCAGCCTCGATGGTGTCACACCCGAAATTTGCCCTACCTATTTTAATTTTCTCTGGCTTATGGTCTCCAATTCATATGCATAGTCCTCTTAACATTCATTCATTTACATTCCTTTGCATAAGGTAAAATCATTGGTTTAAAAGGTTCATGATTTCAACTGGTTTGTTTCAATATTTGGGATATTGAAGATTTGATCATATGACTATGATTAGTGTGCTGCAAGTTATTATGAATTCCATTGGATGCTATTGGATCAGGAAGTCTCTCTATGACAAGTCTTATAGTATAAGGGCCTCTTGGTATGTGCTTTCTTGAAAAAGAAGCTATTGTGTTGTAGTTGACTTTTTGGTCAAAGTCAACTTTTGAAGATTTACTCTTAACTTAATCATTTGAGCTCTTATTCAAGATGGATTATGACACATTTTGGATTCTTTTTGGAAAAGGTGGAGATTCAATTCACTCATATCATATTTGACTTTTGGTTAACAAAGTCAACCATGGAAGGTTGACTTTTTGTTGACCAAGTCATATTGATTTACTCATTGCCATGATAGTTCACTATGAAAATCAAAGGAACAGTTTTAACAATCACCAATTGAAACACATCCATAAACAAGCTACCTTACCGTCATTCAAACAAATCCAAATGGCTTTTCAACATAATTCACTCATATCCATGTTCAATCCAAAAAACACAAGTCCAAGCAATGTTCATATACCCAGTCAATCAAATATGGATGTGTAAGCCAAGAAAATATTGAGCATCCAAGTTCACCTAAAAAAGCTGCAAAATAGTTAAACATCAATTCAAACTCGAGCCAAAAATTCAACCAAGTTAACCTAACTAGTCATCAAAAAATTAACTCTTAACCAGTCAACTGAGCCTACCATCTAACGACTTTCTCAAACTAACTTTAACAGCCTACTAACAACTTATAACTAATCCTAACTAGCCATAATTGTCAGATGTCACATGTCTAAGGCATAACTACCAAATTGCCCTTAAATCCAACTTCCCTCCAAAACCCTATAACAAATTTTTAAACCTATAAACAAGCACACACTACATCCATTTTCAACTGAATTTAGTGTAAAACTAAACACATTCTCACTCAATTTACTTCACTTCAACAAAAACACAAACCTAACTAACTCATAAATCATCCTCCACCATTGATTAACCCATTCCACGGATCACCATCTAACCGTCCATAATCATCAAGCCCTAACTGAATTTCCATCCATTTTCGTCTTACTTCTCATCTATATAAACCCTAATCCCTTTTTTCATCAACAAGCATCAATTCACCTAACAAAACTCTACCAAAATCCATCCTTAGACCTCTAAAATTCACTATAAAATCTCTCATTCCAGACTTATCAGAGATTCACATTGAAGCTCTGAATCAATTGAGCTATAACCTCCACCATACAACCCTAATTTGGTTCATCATCATCATCATCATCTCTGCACAATTCATACTTTTAATCCTAATTCTCTATCATCATCCATTACTTCCTACACAACTACAACACTCACAGAAAAAATCAAAAGGAAGAAAATGGATTAATTAGAAAGCAAGGAATTAAGAAATACTTTTACCTGGGAATCAAGAATCTTGGGGTTTCTATCTGTTTCACTCATCATCTTTAAGTGTAGCATCAACAACTACCAAGGCACTCGTCTGCCTTTTAGGTAAACACGATCCTCCATTCTCGTTTCCTTCTGATTTTTTATACCACGCCATGACATTGAGATTGTTAAGCCTCATCCTACCCCCAATTGCATGATTACATAGAGATTCGGGGTTTTAACTTAGGTTGTTCACAATTAAGGTTCGTTTAGGGCTTTCGTGATTGGGAAAGGTCCATAGGTAAATGATAGAAATAAGGGTTGGACGAGGATAGAGGGGAAGAAAACTATCAGAATGGTAAAGGTTTGGTGGTGTTTTGGGCTCCTCCTTCGTCGAAGGTGATTTCCGACGCGACAACGAGGTTTTCGTTGCTAGATGATAGAGAGAGGAGATTGAACATGTGTGAGTGAGTCGGGAATGAGGGAATGTTCTTTCTCTTTGCCCCGCTCTGATTACTCTTTCATGGGTTGGATCCTAGGCCCATTCGCCTTTTCTAGCATCTTCTTTTCCCTGATACACCCCAATTCTGAAGCTAACAAAAATACATGGGCCTCGCATCATGGGCCCAGCATCCTAATGATATTCCACATTTCACTTTTACACCCTGGCATAAATTAATTTTATTTCACTATTTATTCTAGTAATTTATTTTCTTATATTTTCTTAAATATCCAAAATAATACCCTAGTCATGATTAGACTTTGTATTAAGTTTAGGTTTAAAGTTCCTAATTAAGATTAAATTAAATTAAATTAAGATTAGATTTAATCAGAAAATTAGGGTTTCATGGATTTAATTGATTTATTTTTTCATTAAAAATCATGAGGATCATTTCTTATCTTGGATTGTTTGGTTTGCCTAATATTATTATATGATCCTCTCATTGTCTTGATTTAATTAATTGATTAAATCTCTTTTGGTTAATTAATTGGATTTATGACTTTAAGCTACTTTCAGTTAATCCTTTTGATCAAACGCTTACATGACCCCTTAAGAATTTATTCAATTAGATGATTAAAGATCCTTTGATCATTCAAATTGAATTAGAATACCTTTAGGACTTGTACCATGTATGATCCCTTAGATTAGAACCCTCATGATCAAAACCCTAGAAACATAGATTAACCAATGCATGGAAGCATTAGGCTTCATTCTCCATCTTTGGTACCATATCTCATTCATTTAATCATGTATCTCTCTTTGTTCATTTAAAGTAAAAACCTCCTTTTTCAAATAAACTAAAAACACTTTAAAATACGATGTGAATTACGCGTCATGAGCCTTAAGAAATGGAGAAGAATGAGAGGGTGTATTCCTATCCTCATTCTGAATATCTTTGGATACGGGACGCATGACCCGGTTGTTGAAAGTATTCACCTCCATTCATATACTTTAGTGCAATTCCCGAATCTTTAGACACTGTTATATAGCTCCCTGTCCGAATATTTATATTCAGACTAAACTCAATCACAACCAATCTCAATAACATTCTAGTCTCTCTTGGTTTCAATACAACTCATCTTGGTTTTGACACACATATTATTCATTCTTGTTTGCCTTGTTAATCCCCTGATTTAGGCAAACTTTTCATTCTCGTTTGCCTTGTTAGTCCCCTGGTTTAGGAAAACCATCATTCTCATTTACCTTGTTAATCTCCTAGTTTAGGCAAACTCTTATTCCCGTTTGCCTTGTTAATCCTCTGGTTTAGACAAACCCTTCATTCATGTTTGCCTTGTTAATCCCCTAGTTTAGGCAAACCTTTACTCATGTTTGCCTTGGTAATCCCTTAATTTAGGAAAATTCTTACTCCTCTTCCATTTGCCTTGTTAATCTCCGGTTTAGGAAAACCTTTACAAATCTTTGTCCTTGGTTTAGACACCACCTTTACAATTCTTTGTCCTTGATTCAGACAACACATTTACAATTCTTTGTCCTTGGTTCAAACACCAATTTTACAATTTTCTACCTTGGTTTAGACATCACCTTTACAATTCTTTGTCTTTGTTCCATACCAAACATCAATTTCTTTTCATAAAAGAACTATTATAATACACTCCTTAGCAATCAGACTAACAACTCAGAGCATCCAAACCAGGATCAAACAACTAATGTCAAATTACTTCTAGGATATGATTATAACACCCTTCCCTAAAATCAACCAACAAATACTTATTTTTTACCCCATGAACTACGTGTAGTGGTAAAAATTTTGAGATTAAGTTATTGATTAACTTAACTCATAAAGCAAGAGTCGCCACCGCGCTTTTATTATTTCCAAAGGAAAGGGGAAAAAGTACGAACAAAACTCGAAGAAGTTTTAAAACAAAACTAATAAAAGAGATAAGGGTATGGGGGTTAGTTATGCAAAGGGAAGGTGTTAGAACCATAAACATCCATAGTACTCCATGGGAACCTCTTTAAAAGTGTGTACATTTTAGTTAGAAAAGGGCGTTGTTTGCAAAATATTGGAGAGATGGGAAAAGAAATGTTTTTATGACTGTTGTGTTTGCCAAGACTTTTGAAGTCTCATGCCTACGTACCAACAAAGTGAAATGGAGGATCAAAACCGCGTTGTTCATGGTAAAAATAACAAAGATTTTTGTTTTGATTCATTTTCTAGGGAAAGACATTTTGTCATTTTAAGGAGAATACTCAACTAGTCACCCACAAGTATGAGATCTTTGCATCATCATGAGAAGGGTTCCAACTTGGATAAAGATAAGCAAGTATTCCACTAGCTCTCACAGGTGGAAAAGAATTGTTATCAATAATATGGGGGTAGGAGAATTATATCTCAACTATGGAAAATGACTCATGTCTAAACTTGGAGAAAATATTTAAAAGTAAATGTGCACAAGGGCATAAAATGATTTGAATGAGTTATGCATTTTTTAGTGTTTTGAAATTGGTCTGAATATGCTTAAAATGGATTAGAATTTATTAGAAAAAGGTTTTAAAAATCACTTGACAAAAATTCAAGGTTTGTTAATAAAGTGGTTCAAGTTTGAAATCAAGAAGATTTTTTAAAAAAGGGAGAAGATTTTGAAAATTAAAGAAAGGGAGAAGGAGAAGAGACTATCCTAGAGCATAAAGTAAAAGCTAGGGAAGAAAGATCTAACTAAGAAATAGAAAGCTTTATGACATAAGTCAAGCAAGAATTCCCTCCTTTGGATTAAGCCTCAAGCAAACCAAAAAAGCAAATAACAATCCATGCATCAGATGAAACCAAAGTAACTCAGTCCAGTCTCCAAAAGAAGTCCTAAGTCAAAGGTATCAGATGAGTCCCAAGGTCTCAAATCACAAGTCTTAAAGCAAAGGTCAAGATCATAATTCTAAGTCCATAACTCCACAACATCGCTAAGGATAGTAACCACAAGTCCATGAATCAGGAGAACCAAGTTTCTTTTTTAGGTTTTTCTTATTAGTGTTTTCTTTTCAAGGACATAAAAGAAAAGTCCAAATGGACAAAAAACAAATGACATAACCACAAATAATATGATATGGAATGTTAAACATAAAGTATAAAGTAAATGGCACAAAATAAAGGAGCATAAAGTAAATGATTTTGAAGTAAAAGTTAACACAAGTAAAATGTTAGTAAATGATGTTAGTAATCAAAATTGAAAGATAGTTTGGTCATTTTTTGGAGAACACTCAACTATTCACCCACAAGCATGAAAATATGATCTTATACATCATTATGAGAAGGGCTCCAACTTGGATAAAAATCAACAAGTATGCCATGAGTAGTAGGAGACTTACAATCTCACTTATAAAAATGCATTTGCTTTTGGGACAAATTTAGCGCTATGTTAAGCAATCGTAATTGGACTTATGTAGAAGTCGCAACTATCTGAAGTCGGTCAATAATGATGTTAGTGTTAATACATGCTAGAGAAATGATATGTAAATCATCCTCCTAAAGTTATGCCACACAAAAAAAGAAAGGAAGGAATGATCAAGCACAAAGGCTATAAGGATGGTCCATTACTTCAATCCATACTTCATGACACTTAGGACAAACTTATGCATCAATCCAAAGTACCTTAAATGATCCATATCAATTATGAGGTAGATTTGGAATGATGAAAGTTCATCAAGTACCAATCCACAGATCATGAACAAAATGGATACAAACCATTCAATTTATCAAAGGGAGAAGAAGAAGATGAAAAAGAAGATGACAAGAGAGGTCACACTCAAATTGGATAAAAAGTTTGATCAAGTCATCATCAAAATCAATCATCTATTTTGGTGGATTACGGTTTTCACCCCATCAACACCTAAGATCCATTGAGTTTGATGTGACTCATGATCTAAACCATCATGATCCAAGGCCAACAGAAGTTCACAAATGTCACACAAATATAAAATGCAATTAAATAAAATAAAAATGCACCAAAAGTATTTTTAAATGAATTTTAAAATAAAAATAAAATGAAAGATCCATAAAGTCCTTCAAAACACCAAATAAATGGCCAAGAAAATTATGAAAGGGTGGAAATAGAATAAGAAGCATATAATAATTATTTCAGAATTTAAAAATTGCAGAAAAGTATTTTATAACCAATTAAAACAAAGGAGAAAAGAGAAAGTTCATGAAAAATAGAAGATCAGTGAAATAAACTGTGAAAAAATAAAAATCAGATGAAGAAAAATAAAAGAGAATTTTAGAAATTATTTTTGAGATTTTTTGGATGAAAAATGGAATTAATATGAATTTTAAAATAAAAATAAATTAAAAATAATAAAATAAAAATAATTAAAATCATAAAAAACACAGAGCGTTGGATCACACCTCATTAATTGACGTAGTAGATCAAACACTCCTCAGGTTAGGATGCACGATGGAACACGCTACAAGCAACACACATAATCTAATTCAAATCCAGTCAATCAGAACATTTCATTTGTCCAACGTGTATGGCCAAACTCAGACGACCTGGAAAACTCCGGTGAGCTCTCATCGGAGTTTCATCGTTTGGTAAATTCAGAACACAAGACCACCACCATTGTGATTCTCTTCTCATCCTGAATTCAACTTTATGCTCTAAATTCATTTATATAAACTGAGCAAAGGGAATTTCATAGAAGTTTCAGAAACAAGCAAGCCATAAAAAATTAAATTAAATGATGAACACGATCAATCAACATTAGATAAGTTAGGGGAAAGCATCAGAGAGTGAAGGACTACATCGAGGTAACTTGTTTGAGTTTAAATGATGCTCAGAACTACCTTGTCTAGATGGTGATTAGAAGTTGATGAAGCTTGATCTAGTTAGAGCACTTCAGAAGGTCTCAGAGCTCGAGAATTGTTGCAAACGCTTCAGAGGATGCCGAAGATGCTAATGGAATCAAGAAATTGGATTAAAACAAGTTGAAACTCAAAACACGATAGTTTATTTTTTCTGGAAAATTTCAAGTTGCAGCAGGGATTTCTTGGCTCTCAAAAGCTTGGAAATGAATGCAATAGATTCCTCTATTTATAGGGAATGTGTTTGGATCCAAATACGTGTGAAATAATGTTGAGTTCGTGCAAAACAAATTTGATCCGAATGTGAGAAGATTGTGACTTACAACTCATCAAAACTCAGCCAAATGATGCGTTTAAAAGGTCAATTATCTTCTGGAGACTTGGTTAAACATGTTTAGGTCCAAAACACATGCTAATTTGGCTTGGAATTGAGATTAGTGAAGTTCAAATTTCGGGCAATGGTAATTTCTTCAGTTCCAAGTCACCATTTTCAACCCAATAGGGCGTCCTACTCAGTAAGCTTTTTGATCCCATTCTTTTTGCAATATGTTGACATCATAGCAAAGATTATAATATGCCAAGAAATGTTGCTTTTGGATGTTTGAGCACAAAGTCATGTCATGTTGAAGTTGGCATGAAATACTGATCATATAACTTAGAAAAATTCAAGTGTTCCATGGCTGAAAATGACTTGTAATGTCTCAATGAATTCCATGGTCTTCCAAGCATATTTTGACCTTGATCCTTGAAGAAAACTTGTAAAGGGCATCATGAATGACATTGTGCAAAACTAATCAGGCTCAAATGTTGAAAATTTAAGAAGGTATGACCTTTGAAAGTTGAGAAAAAGTCACTTAAAAATAGGTCAAATTTCACTAAGTCCACAAATGACCTATAATGTCTCCAAACTTTTGATGATCCTCCAAGCATAATCGGCTCTTATAATGTAAAGAGAAGTTGTAGAGGATATCAATAGGAGTCATATGCAAAATAATAATTCAAAAATGTTGAGAATTGAAGGAGTTGTGATCCTCGGAACTTTGACTTCAAAATGTTGACTTTTTGGCCAAACCACTTGGAACAAGCTTGTGTACTTGGACTTTCCTTGTATTTCAAAGCACATGGGTGATGATATGAACTCAAAATAATGTGTCCTTGATTGCCTCTTGATTAGATTTCTCAAAGCTTGAAGTTGCTTGTTGAAGAAGGCATGGAAATAAACACATGAACCTTTGACTTGCCTTGAGAAGTAAGCAACAAAACTTTAAGATACTTTTGATTGAAAAGCCATACCTTGCATGATAAACTAAAGGAAAATAAAACATATTTTTTCTATTTTGATTATTGGATAAATAAGAAATTAATCATATAAACACAAAGGTAAAACACCAACAAAGAGGTGCTTGGTAATCCCTGCAAAAAGCAAACCCAAAGATGAGAGGGAGAGGGACCAAGAGGTGACCTTGTTTTTTGCAATGATGCAAATGATATGTGGGATCTTAGGGTTAAAAATTAGGGTATTACACTACACAACTCTGATTTTCTCATTGCACCATGAGAATACGTAGGCACAAGGTTTCGAAATCTTGGCGAGCACATTAATTAAAAACTTATTTTTCCTTTAATTAAAACCAATTGCAAGTAACCTTTAGATAATAACACACATCCTCATAAATAACAATCAAAATGGTCCATGTTTAGTATAATGGATGTGATGGATGCTAATACATTCCGCTTGCATAACCAACTTCCTTACTATTTTTCTCTTCCCTTTGAGTTTTATTGATATTTTCCCTTTATCTTAGAATAAATAAAATTTAGTGGCAACTTTGTTGTATTTCGAGACGCGCTCGGGTATTTTTGGCGGCTCGACAAACGGAAGAAAGAGCAACATTATGATACTTCTTACTATGCCAAGACACTAAACAACTTCCTAATAAGTGGCAAGTACCACTAGTACTCTTCCTATCTGACTTGCACCCCACGGAATCGGAATCATAATAGCCTACTAAGCTACAAGCACTTCCTTTAGGGTACCAAAGACCGTGATTGAAGGTTCCGTTAAGATACCTCAAAATACGTTTAATGATATTAAAGTGGGAATCCCTAAGATATGCTTGATATCTAGCACACATGCACACACTAAATATGGTATCTGGCCTACTTGCGGTTAAATAGAATAAGGATCTGATTATACCTCTGTAACACCTCAAAATTTGCCCTCCTCTCTTGGGACTAGCATAACATATTACATATCATTTTTAGGTCATTAGGCATTGCATATCGCATATCATGTGGGTACATTGTGCCAGTCATCCTCTCAAGTCTTGATCAGGAGATGAAGAGGTTATGTGCAAGCTAGGGTTTCATTGGACTAGTCATTAATCATCTGAGGATGTGGAGGTCCAGATTAGGGTTTTGTGATTCTCAAGGAGGTGGAGTTACATCTTGGTTGCAATGATTCATCATCATCATCATGGTTTGTCATCATCAAGAAGATTGATCATATACCTTGAGATTAGGGTTTTGACCACTGGTCAACCCTAATCAATTGCATTGGGCCAATCAGGGCATAGCAAGGAGATGGGGTCTATAATGGATATGAGGACCATTTCATGATTGTATGGAGCATACTGAGGCTAGGGTTTCATCCTTGGGCCATTTCATCAGAAGATTGGGGCTCAGATTGATCAGTGCATTGCCAAATTCATCTATCAGTTGGAAAAGTCAACTGTGGTCAACTGTGCTTGATTTTATGGGTTTGGAGGAAGGAGAGAGTTGGATACACTTCATTCATGTTGGAACAAGTGTTATTTGACATGTCAAAGCTCAAGAATGGAGAAAATAAAGTCAGAACAAAAATTGCCAAAAATAGAAAGTGACTTGTAATGGAAGTTTCCAAAAATGGAAAGTTTTTGACCACAAAATTACATGTCCAAGGAAGCTTCAAATGAAAATTTGTTCAATATGAAAGTTGTAGATCTTGTTCTTACCTTCCCAAAAAGTCCAAGAACTTGAAATTTCCATGTATGGTTGACAAGTTATGGTCCATTCAATTTCAAAAAAGACCTATAATCAAAGTGGCATAACTTTCACATGGAGTGTCCAAAATGAGTGATCTTTTTATGAGCAAACTCCATTTAACATGTACTTTCTGTAACACCTCAAAATTTGCCCTCCTCTCTTGGGACTAGCATTAACATATTTGCATATCATTTTAGGGCTTTAGGCATTTCATATTGCATATCATGTGGTTACAGTGTGCAAGCTATCTGCCCAAGTCTTGATCAGGAGATAGGAAGTCAGAAGGTGCAAGCCAGGGTTTTACTGACTGATCATGGCCATCTGAGGATGGGGCTGAAATTAGGGTTTCATGATTTCCAAGGATATTGGTCTTCATCTTGTTTGAATTGATACATCATCATCATCATGGTTGGATGTCATCAGGAGATTGGAGAAGATTCCTTGAGATTAGGGTTTTGACCACTGGTCAACCCTAATCAGTTGTATTGGGCCAATCAGGGCTGGATCAGGAGATGGGGTTTATGAAGGAGATGAGGATCATTTTGTGACTATATGGTGCTTATGGAGGCTAGGGTATCACCCTTGAGCCATTTCAGTTGGAGATTGGGGTTCAAATTGATCTATGCATTGCCAGATTCATCTATCAGATGAAAAGTCAACTGTGGTCAACTGTACATGATCTGGTGGATTTGGAGGTGGAAACAAGTTAGACACACTTCATTCATGTTGGAACAAGTGTTGAATGACATTGCAAAGCTTAAAAATGAAGAAAATCAAGTCAGGACAAAAACTGCCAAAAATGGAAAGTGACTTGTAGCTGAAGTTTCCAAAAATGGAAAGTTTTTGACCTCAAAAACAGAAGTCCAAGGAAGCTTCAAATGAAAAATTGTTCAACATGACAGATGTAGATCTTGTTCTCACCTTTCCAAAAAGTCCAAGAACTTGAAAATCCAATGTGTGGTTTGCAAGATATGGCTCAGTGAATTTCAGAAAAGACCGTAATCAGGAGGCCATAACTTCCACATGGTTTGTCCAAATTGCAAGTTCTTTATATGCACAAACTCCATTTGACATGTACTTTGAGGGTGCATCATTGGATTTGTTCAAAAATGGCCAAGGCAAAAAGTCACTTTTCAACTGGACAGCTGAATTGGACCAGGGGCAAAATTGTCCAGATGTCAAAATATTGGGAATTTTTGAATGGGACTTTTTCCAACACCTCAGGAATGGCATTTTAAGTGTGTTTGAATATTCATTTCATGGTTAATGCACATGGTTTGAGTTTTGGTATGAAAAATGAAATGGTTAAAAATGGATACTTTACATACACATAGTGAAAATGAGATTTAAGCAACCAATTGCAATGGGAATTGTTTCTACACTTCACATATGGTGTTTTGGACATGTTGGAACCAATTTTGAGCTGGCATGTGCTGTCATTGTGAATTGGCTATTTTGCCCTCATTTGCAAAAATTACATTATCACTAATTATGCCAAATTGGTTAATTCCATGATTAGTGATCAATTAAGCACACATATATATTCTAAATCCTTGCCTAATCATAACAGAAAATCACATTCTCCAAAGCTAGATCTAGAACTCTTCCAATTCTCTCAAACCTTCAAGAACACACCAATCTTCAATCTCACTTTTCTTCCTCATTCTTCAACCAAAATTGGAGATTCTTGTTGCATTCGATCACAAACCTCATCCTCACCATCTGTTTTGAAAAATTAAGAGGAATTAGGTGCTGCATCGTGACTGTTGCTAATGCCTTCATCCATGGTGATTTCGGATTGCGAGCTGTAGGAGCGAAATTGAAGGGACCGGAGCATCACATCACCTTGCCTGGAGCTTCTTCTACTGCTGTTTGAAGAAAAGAAGCGCAAAAGACCTCTCAATCACGACTGCCATTACAGGTTTGAGCAATTTTCGAGTTTCATGTTTTGCTCGATGTGCATATGCGTTTTATAGAGCTTGCTATGTAGATCGTCGTGATAGTTTTGGAATTGCGAATGGAGGACTGTGTAGGGAGATATTCGGATTCGAATTTTGGATGTGAAACCCTAGATCGAGTGATTCGTTTGATTTAGGAAGAGTTGAGAGAAATAGAGTTCATAGTTGTAATCCTCTTGTTGAGACGGTTCGAATGGTACCGGCCATGTCCGTTTTCGTTAGCATTTGATGTTCTTCATGATTTTGAAAATTCTGGAAAATCTCTTACTGAAAACGATGAAGAAGATGATGTTTGATCCAAATTGTCATTTGAATTTTCAAATTTGCTGTTTCCCGCCGCGCCAAAAAAATTACAGAAATGCCATTGGTAATTTTTAGTTAATTTCGTTTAATTATTAAAAAATTCATATGACCTTTAAAAAATCGTAAAAAATAGTAAAAAAAATCCAAAAAATATGGAAATTTTTTCTATAGCTTCCTTGGTGAGTGTAGGTTTTTTTTGACCTATTGGTCAAAGTTGTGCTTGGGGAATATTTTATTTGGCATAGGCTTTTCTAATGTATGTCACATTTTGATACATTTTTGCAATTTGATCATGAAATACTCATATCATAAAATAAATTCTTGAAAATTTTTGTGGTGGTTCTTGACTCTTTGAGGATTATTTATATGTAAATTTCATGAATTTTTGATACCTGGTTAGAGAGCAGCAAATTCTGGAACTTAGGTGTGACAATTTGTGTCACACCTCTTGATGTCAACTTGTTGAATTTAATTGGATGACCTATGCATGTTGGAATTGGCTGAAATTTTGCATGATGACTTGTTGATATGTTAGGATGCTTGATGAATTTTTGTAGAATTTTTCACTGTATTTTCAATTTAATCATGATTTTTCATTTCTGGTTGTTGAAATTGCAAGCTCATGTGTTACATGTTGGTAGATTGATTGGGAAATCCTCATATTGTATTGTATGGCCATGAAATTTGATATGCATGAACTAGACACATGTTAGGACCTCCCTGTTTTGGTCTCATCCATTTCTTTTTTGTTTTCAATGAGATATGAATTTTTGAAGTGGATGTATGCATTGATGGTGTGAATTGAAGCATGAAATGGTGACTGTTTTTGTTGATTTTCATTGACATGGTTCCATTTGCCCAATTGAGCTCAAATTTGACATGGTAGACCTTGATTGACCCCTGTTTAGGTGTATTTAATTTGAGATTTTTTTGATGTGTTTTGGCATGGCTTTGAATGCAATACTTCTGTTTGTATATTTGGTGCTTCATTTGAACCAATGTGCCTTGTTTTGTGCATAACATGAACATGATGGATGATATAAACATGAGACCAATGATGTTTGCTTTTGTTTGATGTTAACTTGATGTTGGTTGATGAATACCTTGCTGTTTTACATTTTTTCTTGCTTTTGGACCCTAGGCTTGGCCTAGTGGTCTAGTTGCTAATATTTGCTTGATTTTTCAGGATAAAAAGCAAGGCACATGGATAATGGTTCAAATCAATTTTAATTGATGTTGTTGAAGTTTGTATATTAACATAGCATTGTTTTGTAGGTGTTGAAGCTTGGGCTTAAGCCTTGAGCTTGACTTGTGTTGTGCATAGTTTGTTTAAACTGGTTAACTGTTTGTTGTTTATGGTTTGTCTGATTGAGTACTGACTGAGTTTGATTGTTTCCAGGTACTTTAGTTGCTCAGTTCCTTGTGAACTATTGCTTTGCTTTGCTTAAGCAACTTGCATTTGAGGTATAACCTTCTTACTTCATGTAGTCTGGAGACCCGGCTGTTACCGGGCCGGGCAAATTGTCTGAAGTCCTCCTTAAGAGGCAATGATTGTGTATGTTTATTTTTCAAGCCCAAGCAGGAAAAGTCCTTCAAGTAAGGCAATTGGTGGAAGGTAGGGACAAGCAACCTGTCCCCCACTATTCTGTGAGTCTTCTCCTTGCTCCCATTACATGGTTGTAGCATTGAGATCAAAAGCCCAAGATCTGTTGTGTCAGAGTCATCGAGTATAGAAGGGTTCCCCTATTCTGGACCCATGCTCATTTGTCAGATGCTCTCCCTGGTTAGGGATAAGAGCTGTGAGGTCTCATCCTCACTTCATCCTTTCATCTGCTTCACCTTAGCCTCGTAATGGCAAGGTTAAGAGCAAACCCAGCCTGTACAGACGATTGCTTAGGCAGTCAAACCTGATTGATTGAGCCCCCTTGTTTGGCTATAGTGGGTGCTATGTGAATATCTGATTGTTATGCTTGTGTTGATTGAGATGCCTGTTCTCATTTGATGATATATGATTGTATGCTTGTGTGCTAGCTTCTTTCCTGGTTAGGTTAGTTTGCTTATGCAAGTAGGATAGAAAACCGAACTTAGGTGAACGATGCATGACAACATTAGGCTCGAGTCTCAGCTCCCTAGTCTTGTGTCTTTCCCCGGTTTCTGGTTAGCAATTTAGTCCCTTTCAGGGGAACTACATCGCCCTGATCCTCGTTCCAGACGAGGTATGTAGGCAGGTGGTCGTGCGAGACCACTCCGGGCGCCTTTTTATTTATTTGTTGGTTTGTTAACTTGCTATTGTATGTTTGGGTTCGGATGCCGACGTAAGCCCAGTGATTGGCAGTCGGGCTCCACGTTTGCCCTTCTGAGTGAGTTTTGGTTCGGATGCCGACGTAATTCCATCCAGTGGTTGTCGGGCTCCATGTTTGCCACCCTTGCTTGTTGGTATGTTTTGTGTGTGTTGTTTGGCGTGCGTAAGCCGAACTACAGATGCTCTGATTCTTGTTCCAGACAAGATATGTAGGCATAAGGTGCGATACCTTATCGAGCTCGTTCCTCCTAACCCCACCTGCGTTCCCTGTGTGTGTGTGTGATGTTTAGCAACCTTTTCTTTATTCTAGGACGTGGATCCCGTCGAGTACGACGGACGTGAGGGGTGCTAATACCTTCCCCTTGCGTAACCGACTCCCTTACCCATTCTCTTTGGTCGCAAGACCATTTCCTTTCCAGGTTTCTCTGAGCGTTTCCTTTCCCTATCTTGGGATAAATAACGTTTAGTGGCGGCTCTGTGTGTTTTTATTTTTAGGCTCGCCGGTTGATTTTTCGCAGGATGCGACACTTTCATGGTGCATAATTGGAATTTATCAAAAATGGTCAATGCAAAAGGTCAATTTTCAAGTGTACAATTAAAATCCAAGGGCAAAATGGTCCAACTTGAGAAATAATGGGAATTTTGGAATGGGAGTTTTTGCAACACCTCACATATGCCAATTAGAAATGGTTTGAATGGTCATAAGTGTTCAAGGTCCAATATTTGGCAAGGCTACTTTTGAACATTCACTTAAAATGCATTTTTAGCATAGCATATGGAAAATGAGAAATACAATGCCAATTGCTATGAAATCAAAGCCAACACATCACAAATGATAATTGGAAGATGTCTGAGCTGTCACACAGCTGTCATGAGCCCTAATGTGAAATACCATTTTTGCCCTTGCCTTAAGGAATTGCACATTATGCTAATCAAGTGCATTTGGTTAATTGGTGATTAACAAAGTGATTAAGCAAGAGTATAAAGCTCTAATTATAACTGAAATGTTAATCATAATCACATTCTCCAAGATTCATAACAAACTTTCCCTCCAAAAGTGCAAATTCTCTCAAGAACATCATCAACAAAATTCATCAAAACTCCACGAATTCTTCATCATTTGGCTTGGTTTTTGTTGCTTCATCTTCCATAGATCATAATCTCCAACTGTTTTGAGGAATTGGAAGAAGACAACATCAAAATTGCAGTTGTCCAAAGTATGTGCATCAATGGCATTTCGAGATTTCTTCCAACTGAGGCATCTTTGAGCTAAAGTACGCACTCCAATCATCTTCCTAAAGCTTCTCCTGCATCTGTTTTGGATCATTGAAGCCAAATACATCACGAATCACAACTGCCATCACTTTAAGGTGCAAATTCGAATCTTATGATTTCTTAAATTGTTATATGCGTTAGAAAGTTCATTCATCATAGATCATTATGCCATGCTTGGTTTGTGAAATGATTGAGTGAGTTGAGAGAAATCCGGATTTGAAGCTTTGGTGCACAAACTTAATTCAATCAATTCGTAATATACATGAAATTCTGGATGATTTGATGATGATATTTGTGATCCACACACTTAGACCTTTCCATTGGTATATCATTTGTGAGTTTTGGTGAGAAAATGAGTGTAACCGAATTTGAAGAAGAAGAACGCGTGAACACGGGCAGGGATGAAGAAAATCTGGAAAAATTTCATGTTTGATCTTCTTTTTTCGCTTGACATTTGAAATTGTTGTTTCCCGCCTGTACCGTCCAACCACAGAGCGCACGCAATAAATGAAAACGGTACCGTTTTGATCCTTGGCACGGTAATTACGAGATTGCCACTGTAATTAATTAATTCATTTTCATCTTAAATAATTATTCAATAATTCAATAAATCTTTAAAAAATCATAAAAAAATTCATTATTAATCCAAAATTAGTGAGGTTTTTTTTGATAGATCCCAAATTTTGTCTAGAATTTTATAGGCATGATACCATAAGTTGTGCATGGAGAAATTTTGACCTTGCCTATTGATCTTTGACTTGTGTACATATTTTGTATGTTTTGCCATTTTTAATATGAAATGCTCATACTTGTAAAGAAATGAATGAAAGTTTTTGTGTTTATTCTGGACATGTTGATGGTGATTTTAATGTAAAGTTTGTGATTTTTGGATACTTGGTTGATTAGATATAATTTTTTGAAGTAAGGTGTGAAGGTGTGACAATTTGTGTCACACCAAGCTAGGTCAACTTTCTGATTTTATTTGCCTGGCCTAGAAATGTTGAATTGCTCCAATCTTTTGCATGAATGATCATTGATATGTCAAGATAACATGTGATTTTTGCTGGAATTTTTGATGTCATTTTCTAATTGATTGATAATTTTCTTCTCTGTATGCTCATTTTGTGAATTTATGTGACACATGTTGGCATTTTGCTTGTGAAATTCTCATATGGTACTGGATGAAGATGAAATTTGATATGTTGATTGTAGACACATTGTAGGACATCATGCTTTTGATCCCATTCATTTCTTAATTGTTGTCACTGTTTTATGAATTATTGAAATGGATGCTTGCTTGGATGTCTTGAATTGGCTTACATAATTGGGTCTGGACTTTTTGATTTTCATTGACCTACTTTCTTTTGTCCAATTGAGCTGAAAATTGACATGCTACTTGTTGATTGTGTCCTGTTTAGGTGTGAATTATTTGAGGATTTTTGGAACTGTTTTGGTATGCTTTTGATTGAAGTCATTCTGTTTGGACTTTTGATGTTGTCTTTGACCTAGTTTGTACCAAATTGTGCATGAATTGATATTGGTGAATGATATGAGCATGAGACCAATTGCATTTGCTTTCTATTTGTTTGAATGTGATTTTGGATTGGTTTTGTTTGCTGTTTAGATTTTTTTATCCCTTTGGACCCTAGGCTTGGCCTAGTGGTCTAGTTTCTCACATTTGGTGTGGATTTTCAGGATGAAATGCACAATGCTTAAGGAGATTGCTTCAAGGCAATTTGAATTGAGTTTGGTTGGTGTTTATGAACTAACATGACTTTGTTTTGTAGGGATTGATGCTTGAGCTTAGGCTTATAGCTTGCACTTGTGTGCATTGACTTATGTTGTCTGTATAGATTAACATTTGTTGTTTATTGTTGGTTTGTCTGAGTACTGATGATACTTGATTGATTTCAGGTACATTTAGTCGCTTACAGTTCTTTAAGAACTTGCTTGCTGCTGCTTGGTTTTTAAACCAATTGAGGTAGGACTTCTGTTCTTCATGTAGTCTGGAAGACCTGGCCTGTTACCTGGCCAGGCAACTGTCTGAAGTCCTCCTTAAGAGGCGATGTCTGTGATTGTTTACTTTTGTGCCAAGCAGGTGAAGACCTCTATGAGGCAATTGGCGGAATCCAAGGGATATGCCATCTATCCCCCGCTATTCTGTGAGCCGTCCCTCTGCTCACACCACTGTGTTGATGCATTGGGACACAAACCCAAGATCTTGTGCTGTTGCACAATCGAGTCAGAGTCTTTGAGCGTAGAAGGGTCCCTCCATTCTGGACCCACGCTCCTTTGTCTGAAGCTCTCCCTGGTCAGGGATAAGAGCTGTGAAGTCTAATCTTCACTCACCTTTCATCTGCTTCACCTTAGCCCCGCAATGGCAAGGTTAAGAGCGAATACTACCCATGTACTGATGACTTGCTTTGGCAGTCAAACCCATTGTTTGAGCCCACTTGACTGGTTATAGTGTGTGCTTTGTGAATATTTGTTTGCTCTGTTTGCTTGTATGCTTGTATGCTTGCTTTCTTCCTGGATAGGATTAGCTTGCAGTTGCGCAAGTAGGTAGAAACCTCAACGTAGGGCAATGATGCATGACAACACTAGGCTCGAGTCCAGCTCCCTGGTAGTGTGTCTTCCCTTGGTTTTTGGCTAGATTTTCTTTCCCTTTCAGGGGAACTACATCGCCCTGATCCTCGTTCCAGACGAGGTATGTAGGCAGGAGACCGTGCGAGGTCTCTCCGGGCACTCTTTTTTCCTTTTTGTGTGTGTTTGCTTGTTATCTGATTGTGTGTTTGGTTCGGATGCTGACGTAAGTCCAGTGATTGGCAGTCGGGCTCCACGTTTGCCCTTTGGTGTGTGTTTGGTTCGGATGCTGACGTAAGTCCAGTGATTGGCAGTCGGGCTCCACGTTTGCCCTTTGGTGTGTGTTTTGGTTCGGATGTTGATGTAAGTCCAGTGATTGGCATTCAGGCTCCATGTTTGCATGTGTGAGCCGAACTACGGAAGCTCTGATTCTCGTTCCAGACGAGATACGTAGGCATAGGATGCGACGTCCTATCGAGCTCCCTTCCTCTTAACCCCACCTGTGTTGTCTTCGGTGTGTGTGTGTGTGTGGTGTTTTAGCAACCTTTTCTTTTCTTAGAGCGTGGATCCCGTCGAGTACGACGGACGTGAGGGGTGCTAATACCTTCCCCTTGCGTAACCGACTCCCTTACCCTTTCTCTTTGGTCGCGAGACCATGTCTTTCCAGGTTTCTCTGAGCGTTTCCTTTCCCTATCTTGGGATAAATAACGCGCAGTGGCGGCTCTGTGTTGTTTTTGTTTCAGCCCGCCGGTTGTTTTTCGCGGATGCGACAGCTGGCGACTCTGCTAGGGAAGCTACAAGATGTTGACCTGTGCTGGTCCATCTTCCCTAAGCGAGTCTCTCCTAGCGTTCTAGGGTAGTTTAGGTTGCTTGTGTTGTGTTGTTTATTGCATTTATTATTCTGACTGTGTATATATTTGCATAAATATTTGCATGCATCATACTATCATGTTGTTGCCGTCCTCTGTGCAGGTGGTTCCTCTGTTTGGGGTGGGTGTTCTGAGTGGGGCTAAAACCCAGGCCCGAGTATACACCTAGGATTAGTGTGGTCTCGCGTTCCTCATTTGCTTTATCAGCATATTGTTGCAACGTGACATACCACAAGCCAGACGAGGTTCATTTGATAGTGCTTTCCTCTGTGGGGTACTCCACTTTGGCTGAGTTACTTCATCTGAACTATTGACTCTGGTGACCGATCATTTCCCGGATCTTTGGTTTAGACGATCTTAAGGGAGCTACAATGGCACACCCGAAAGGGCAAACCCATTGAGTATCTCTGCCCGATTGTCGAGACTATTATCCGCCTTAGGATGACCTGTTTAGAATTTACCTATGAGGGGAGGGTGATTCTTTCAGATGCATGTTCAGATGGTGACTCAGATGGTGACTTTTGTCCCGTGGATCAGAGTCATATTTATAAGTCGGATTTATGGTCATTTATTTCTGAGACGCCGAAATGTTGTCCGTGGTATTTATCAGTGGGGATCCGTTTATTTCAGGATTCCCCGGGCCGATTCAGATGACTGTGGGTATCTGTTCAGAGATGGTTTGATGATGATGATGATGTATCTGTCTTCCGTTTATTTCGGAACCCTTGAGATGGATTTGTGGTTACGTTTTCCTTCAGATGGTTGTGATCAGTTCAGAGTCAGAGCCGTGATTCAGAGCAGCAGATGATCAGATGACTTGGAGGATGGCACAGTGCATGGCATTCATACATCATTCTCATTTTGCATTCATCTGCACCTAACCTATGTCTAGCCATATGAGGAGTATTATGGATTGAGATTCTGGTTGAGAGACATCAAGAATTTCAGAATGTGGATGCCGGATTATTATCTGTCTCGATGAAACCAGGATCAAAAGACAGAAGCTTCCTCATATGGATAGATGTTGCATTCATGCATATTAACCTGTTTGCTGTTTTGCAGGAATCATTGCTCGCGCTCGTAGAGCTGTACTTTTGCACTCAACTAGACCTCACAGATATTTCACCAGACGTAATACTCCCAGACTGATGGATCTCCCAAACACAGATGTTCTCGAGCTGAAAGAGAAAATGACTGAGCTGATCAACATCATGCAGGGTTTTGCAGTTGGTCAGAAAGATTTGGCTGACAAAGTTGAAAAGCTCGAGCGGGCTTCAGCTGCTAACAGTGGGGTTAACCTGGATGGTGTCTCTAACCAGGGGCTCGGTGGATCCAGGGACGGTGAAAAAAGAGCAACCGTAGGTATGGTGAACAACAATGCTGGTGGATTTGGTGCTGCTACTGGTGGTGGGCCCGGTCTGGGGCATAATCTGAAAGGATAGCCTGTTTCCTCCATTCTTTGGGGTTGATGATGACAGAGAGGAAGACAGAGAGGCTGATCAGTTCTCTGTGCTGAATGAGCCATTTGGTCAATATGGTGTTCAACCACAGAGCAAAGAAATTCAGTTGCTGGCAGAGAAGGTAAGGGCTCTGGAAAGCCATGCTACTCCGGGGTTTGTCAACATGTCCAATATGGGGCTAGTCGAGGGGATTGTGATCCCACAAAAGTTCAAAGCGCCTGCATTTGACAAATACAATGGGAGTTCCTGCCCAGAGACTCACCTCCAAGCTTTCGTCCGCAAGATCTCTGCATATACAACAGATCAGAAGCTGTGGATGTACTTCTTCCAGGACAGTCTGTCCGGAGGATCCCTGGAATGGTATACCAAGCTGAAATCTGCTGACATCAAGAGCTGGCAGGATCTGGGAGACGCATTCTTTAAACAGTACCAATTCAATGCTGACATGGCTCCGAGTCGAACCCAGTTGCAGGGTATGTCTCAGAAGTCAAGTGAGGGGTTTAAAGAATACGCTCAGAGGTGGAGGGAGTTGGCTGCCAGAGTTCAACCTCCACTGGTGGACAGAGAGATGTCTGATCTCTTCATGGGTACCCTGCAGGGGGTTTTTGCTGAAAGGATGGTGGGTTGTCCGGTAACCAACTTTGCTGACATTGTGGTGGCCGGAGAAAGAATTGAAAGTTGGCTGAAAATGGGGAAGATCCAGGGTGGTAATGCTTCGTCATCTGGAGTAAAGAAGCCATTCGGGAATGGTCAGCGCAAGAATGAGGGTGAATCAAGTGTTGTGTATGCCCAGGGAGGACACGGTAGGGATCGTTATTACCAGCACACTGCTGCTATAACCATCCCTGCTGGTAATCAGTCAGTACGATAGCAACGTCAGCCACCTCAACAGAGAGCTGGGTACCAGGTGAAAGGAAAAGGGATTGATCGCTATTTTGACAATCCACCCGTGACATATGCGGTTCTGTTCAAAAAGTTGATGGATCTTGGGTTGGTTCAGCCGAGGGCGATGGTTCCGATGAGATCGGATCAGAGGCCACCCAATTATGATGAGAATGCCCAGTGTGAATTTCATTCTGGAACACCGGGGCATAACATCGAGGGCTGTAGAGCATTCAAGAATGTTGTCCAGGATCTGGTAGACTCCAAGGCTATCAATTTTGCGCCATCACCGAATGTTAATGCTAATCCCATGCCGGCGCATGGTCAGGCGATGGTAAGTGCAATTGCTGAAGATTCGGATCACGCCTGTGTGATGGGTGAAGAGACTGACAATGACTGCGAGTTTGATGGTTGGATAAAGTCGTGCGTACCAGGGATGGAAGTCCAGAACTGGAAGGCTTAAAAAGATCAGCATTGTCGCTCTACTTGAAGAGTAATAGTTTCTTGTTTTCAGTTTTATTTGCATGAAAGCCATACGTGTTGCCCGACACGTAATGGTCCATTGTAAGGGCCACCTCATGTTTAAATTTGCATTTCTGCATCATTAATAAATGGATGTTTTTCAGTCAAAAAGCGGTGTTCCCTGTTTTTTCATTTATTTTTGCAGTTTAAAAACAAATAAAAATGGCAATGTTTGTTTTCTGTTTTTTCCTTTTTGATCTGTATCGTTCCGAATTCAAAAATAATTCTCCGGATCTCTTTGATAACGATTTGGTTACACCTCATATGACTTCGACAATCCGATCTATCATGCTGAAGAAGAAGGCGAAGAAGATTGTGATCTGCTGGAAATTAGCCAGGTTGTCAAGACAAGAGGAGAAGGTGATTCAGCCGCATGCGGAGCGGGTTGAGATCGTTATTCCAAGCACCGCCGAGGTCAGGAAGGAAGTAAAAATTAGGGCCGCTTCAGAGGCAAGTCAAGAGCAGAATGATAGTCCTGTTGAAGGAGCATGTGGATACCTTCACCTGGTCGTGTCAGGATATGCCAGGGTCGAATACCGATGTCATTGTGCACGAGCTACCATGGAGAGAAGACTGTCCTCTGGAGAAGTAGAACGCCAGTGCCTATATCAGAGAGCC
The DNA here is from genome assembly GCF_024323335.1 of Lathyrus oleraceus. Taxonomy (NCBI): domain Eukaryota; kingdom Viridiplantae; phylum Streptophyta; class Magnoliopsida; order Fabales; family Fabaceae; genus Lathyrus; species Lathyrus oleraceus. The sequence continues at coordinate 63,942,453 of NC_066583.1, forward strand.
ATGGTGACTTTATTTCATGATGCGTCATCATGAAATTGAATGCTATGATGATGACATGATAGCAAAGTCCCAAACAGAAGAGGGGCATCTGGTAGACCGGGGCAAGTCGTTTGACCGGTTGAGACAATTCAAACTGAGGTTGAATCCGAATAAGTGCACTATCAGAGTGCGATCTGTTAAGCTGTTGGGGTTCATTGTGAGAGAGGAATCGAGGTTGATCCTGTAAAAAAAAAAAATATATATATATATATATATATATATATATATATAAATATAAAATGCCTGAACCGAGAATAAAGAAAGAGGTTCGTGGTTTATTAGATAGATTGAACTACCTGTCATGGTTCACATTTCATCTAACAGCCACGTGTGAATTCATATTCAAGTTGTTGAGAAAAGATCAAACGGTCAGGTGAAATAATGATCGACAAGGGGCGTTGAAGAATAAAAGAAAAAGTTGCAGGAACCTCTGATTCTGATACCTCCTGTGGAAGGAGTAATTGTTAATCTGGTACTTGACGGCCTTCGAGGGGTCTACGAGGCGTATTGGGTCAGCATGACGAGTCTTGTCGAAAAGAGCATGCAATTTACCTTAGCAAAAAGTTTACCGACTGTGAAACAATACATTCACTGTCCGAGAAAACTTGTTGTACTTAGGCATAGGCTGCTCGCCGACTGAGACAGTGTATGCTGGTTCATGTCACTTTGTGGATTTCCGAGATGGATCCGATCAAGTATGGGCATAAGAATCCAACATTGACCGGACGGGTTGTGAAAAGGCGAAAGAATATTGGCTGATTTGTGACACTCTCAGAAAGCAATCAAAGGGTGTATTGTCTGATTACATTGCCCAACAACCCATTGAAGATTATCAACCAAGGAAGTTTGAGTTCCCTGATGAGGACATCTCGAGGTGCTCTGATCGAAAGATTGAGAGTAACCGATCCCGGAGGAGGGGCCTGACCCTGAATCCGAAAGGATTCTGATGTCTGATGGGGTTAATGTGGACGAGTTAGTGCTTTGGTTACGCCAAAAAGATCCCACATTTCTTTTGTGGCCCGGATAGCGTTTGAATGCACCGACGGTGTGATTGAGTATGAAGCTGGTATCCTGGGTATCGAACATCGGTGCGTACATCTACTGGGGCAACTCCTTTCTCATTGGTATGGGATGGAGGCTGTATTACCTGTTGAAGTTCAGATTCCCTCTCTGAGAGTCCTGATGGACGTGAAATTACAAGAGACGAGATGGGTAAGGACCCGGCACGAAGAGTTGAGCCTGATAGAGGAAAAGAGGCTAGCAGCCATCTGTCATGGGCAGTTATACCAGCAGAGGATGAAGCGTGCTTTTGACAAGAAGGTACGACCTCGGGTATATCACGTAGGTGATATGGTGCTGAAAAGGATCCTTCCTCCTCAGAACGATCGAAGGGGCAAATGGACACCGAATTATGAAGGTCCATTCGTGGTCAAGAAGGTTTTCTCTGGCGGAGCCTTGTTGTTAACGGCCATGGATGGCGAGGATTTTTCCATCCCCTGTGAATGCGGACGCAGTTAAAAAATACTTCGTATGAAGAGACCCGCTGGACGAAAAGAACAAAATAGTCCAGGCAAAAATGGGCATCCCGGCGAACCAAAAATAGAAAGAAAGGTTCGGGCAAAAATTAGGGATAAAATGAAAAACTGTTTCCCGGCAAGTCGAAAACCTGAAAAGGCGACTTGGGCAAAAAAGGGTATCCCGGTGGACTGAAAACCCGAGAGGGCGGTCCAGGCAAAAGAGGGATTGAAACGAACAACTGCGTCCAGCATGATCGTTTGCGCTTTGGTTAAAGCATCATGGATAATACCTGGTGGGGATCAATCAGAATCGTCTTGTTCAGAAGGCAGAAAGCATGGAGGGTCTGAGGATATATGGGGTGTAACCGAGTTGGAACTCGATGAGATCACGGGTTTCACATTGCCATTAGGATAGATTTTGCCTTTTGTGCGCAATTACCTCTTTTCAGGAATTGCTTCCTTTTGTATTGCTCAATTTGAGCCACACTTTTTCAATAAATAAAATGCATATTCAGTCAAATAATTTTGTTTTTTGTTTTCATTACTGCTTTGATTGCAAAAACATCCGATTATTTTGATAAAGAATTTTGCATTTTAAGACATACAGGTCCCTTCCAATGCATGTTTATAAGATTGAAAGCTTGAAATCTTATTCGGAAGGTTGAGTGACCCAAGTGTTGAAATCTTGACACGCCTGGGGCACGGTTTTATCTAACGATCTGTTTTGCAGGTACTGTTGGATATTTTCACTCACGTGCAGGTTGTGACGAGGAAGTTGTTGGCGAAGCAAATCCCTATGGAGTCCAATCAGGGACGGGGGGGACGATGAAGAGACGTTGCGACGTACGACGATTCTTGATTTTAATCAAGAAGACTCTTCAAAATCGGAAGATTGGAAAGTCTGTAGAAATTCCCCGCAGGGTCCAGGCAGGGACGAAAGAATATGAAGCGACGAAGAGACGTTGAGACGTTCGACGACCTTTGGAATTAATCAAGAAGACTCTTCAAAGTCGGAAGATTGAAAAGTTTGTATAAATCCCAGGAGTATGTTTCCGTCGAGCGCGGAGCGATTGGGAATACAAGATGATGGAGCAGAAAAGGTCCAGACGAGTCTGGGAATTCTCAAAAGTGGAAAGCTGATGCGAGATTGGGAGGTAGATACCATGGTTCGATGAGTCGACGGGTGTTCTGTACCAACTTTTCTCATTTCCCAGCTATATCCCCAAGCAGAATTAGAGGACTAACTCCCCAGCAGATCCAAGGTCTGTGGATCCCCTAGCTGAGTCAGGATGGTTATCCCCGGCAAGTTTAAAACGGTGTTTCCTCAGCAGCCAGGCCCGAAGGTTGCTATTCCCCGAGTGGAGCGGGTTTCAATGAAATATATCTCCAGCAGTGTTCATCCTACCAGTGGATTGGATGAGTTTCCGTAGCGGACTGATATCTGCATCCCTAGCTGAGTGTGTCCTACGTATGGATTGCATGGGTTGTCCCCAGCGGAGTAGTATTTGTTTCCCTAGCAGGGTCAGGATGGTTATCCCCAGCAGGTTTTAGATCGATGCTTCCCCAATCGCCAGTCCTGGAGGTTGCTGTTTCCCAGCAGAGTGTTTGTGAAGCACTTCCCCAGTAAAGTCGTCAGGTATCTGTGAGGGTTTCTCCAAGCAGAGTCGGGATTGATATCCCCAGCAAATCAAGGACAGTTATATCCCCACAGAGAGCAGTGGTGGATTCTTACCCAGCAATTCTCAAGCGGATTGGGTGCATAGGAGGTTTTCCCCAGCAAGGGTTACCTTTTCCCAGCAGCAGTGCTATTCCCCAGCGGGGTGGAGATCGGAGTATTGACGAGTTCCTCAGCAGAGCGTCTCGTGCTCCCCAGAAGAGTCCCTTGAGGGGGATACTTTTTATGCATTCATCATGTAGATAAGCATAGCATATTGCATAAAAATATATATATATATATATATATATATATATATATATATATAATAAATCGCGTAGCATTTCCATGAATGTGGAGCATTACGCAGAAAAAGTCATGCATCATTGCAAGCATAGGCTAGTCTCAAGCTGTGGTATCCGTCTTGAGGTGGTTTCGACGGAAGTTGGAAGATGTTACTCTGATGGGTTTAGCATCATGACGTCAGATCAGCAATATTCCCCAGTAGTACGATACTGGAGGAGACTTTTCCGTCGGACAGAGATAGAAATGTTACGCGATCAGCGCGACTCGAGCCGTGGTTACCGCTTGAGATTTGGTTTTGCCGGATAGTGAAGACGATACTCCGAGGAGTTCAGCATTGTGAGTTTGGAGCAACAGTATTTCCCAGTCATCAGTAAGTGTCTGGTCGAGCTTTCTTTGGTGTCAGTAAACATCATCGTTCGATGTCCAGTAAACGTCGAGATATTTCCCAGTCATTGTAAGTGTTTGGTCGATCATTGTTCGATGTCCTGTCAACATCACTGTTCGATGTCCTGTCAACATCATTGTTCGATGTCCTGTCAACATCATTGTTCGATGTCCTGTCAACATCATTGTTCGATGTCCTGTCAACATCATTGTTCGATGTCCTGTCAACATCATTATTCGATGTCCAGTAAACGTCGAGTTTTCTCCCAGTCATCAGTAAGTGTCTGGTCGAGTTTTCTTTGGTGCCCGTAAACATCATCGTTCGATGTCCAGTAAACGTCGAGTTTCTTCCCAGTCATCAGTCAGTGTCTGGTGGAAGGTTTACCCTCTGGTATGTCGCCCTCAGAGTGGTGCTTGGTGTTATTTCCGACGTTGCCAGCGGAATTATCACAAGGAAACAAGATGTCGGGGTTCAAATGCAGTGACCTGGGATCATTTGCGCGAAAGAAATCTTTGGGGTTCAAGAAAAGCACAAAAAAAGAGGGAATATAATCCCCAGCGGATGTGGTGTACAGGCCATGGTTATCCCTGCGTTACCATTTATTTTGGTATCCAGGTCGACGTTGTTGTTTCGGTGATCAGGCCGACTTTTTCCGTACCAGGCGGATTTTTCTTTAAGATTGTGTTCTTCACCGATTCTGGTTGGCGTTGTTAATTATTTTCCCATCAGAGCGCAAATTGTTCGTCTGTCCTTGGTATTCAATCACTCTTCATCCTGATCATCTGAAAGCCGAGGCTATTCATATCGACAGGTTCACAGTGGATTGAATAGGGGCAGCTGTAACACCTCAAAATTTGCCCTCCTCTCTTGGGACTAGCATAACATATTACATATCATTTTTAGGTCATTAGGCATTGCATATCGCATATCATGTGGGTGCATTGTGCCAGTCATCCTCTCAAGTCTTGATCAGGAGATGAAGAGGTTATGTGCAAGCTAGGGTTTCATTGGACTGGTCATTAATCATCTGAGGATGTGGAGGTCCAGATTAGGGTTTTGTGATTCTCAAGGAGGTGGAGTTACATCTTGGTTGCAATGATTCATCATCATCATCATGGTTTGTCATCATCAAGAAGATTGATCATATACCTTGAGATTAGGGTTTTGACCACTGGTCAACCTTAATCAATTGCATTGGGCCAATCAGGGCATAGCAAGGAGATGGGGTCTATAATGGATATGAGGACCATTTCATGATTGTATGGAGCATATTGAGGCTAGGGTTTCATCCTTGGGCCATTTCATCAGAAGATTGGGGCTCAGATTGATCAGTGCATTGCCAAATTCATCTATCAGTTGGAAAAGTCAACTGTGGTCAACTGTGCTTGATTTTATGGGTTTGGAGGAAGGAGAGAGTTGGATACACTTCATTCATGTTGGAACAAGTGTTATTTGACATGTCAAAGCTCAAGAATGGAGAAAATAAAGTCAGAACAAAAATTGCCAAAAATAGAAAGTGACTTGTAATGGAAGTTTCCAAAAATGGAAAGTTTTTGACCACAAAATTACATGTCCAAGGAAGCTTCAAATGAAAATTTGTTCAACATGAAAGTTGTAGATCTTGTTCTTACCTTCCCAAAAAGTCCAAGAACTTGAAATTTCCATGTATGGTTGACAAGTTATGGTCCATTCAATTTCAAAAAAGACCTATAATCAAAGTGGCATAACTTTCACATGGAGTGTCCAAAATGAGTGATCTTTTTATGAGCAAACTCCATTTAACATGTACTTTCATGGTGCATAATTGGAATTTATCAAAAATGGTCAATGCAAAAGGTCAATTTTCAAGTGTACAATTAAAATCCAAGGGCAAAATGGTCCAACTTGAGAAATAATGGGAATTTTGGAATGGGAGTTTTTGCAACACCTCACATATGCCAATTAGAAATGGTTTGAATGGTCATAAGTGTTCAAGGTCCAATATTTGGTAAGGCTGCTTTTGAACATTCACTTAAAATGCATTTTTAGCATAGCATATGGAAAATGAGAAATACAATGCCAATTGCTATGAAATCAAAGCCAACACATCACAAATGATAATTGGAAGATGTCTGAGTTGTCACACAGCTGTCATGAGCCCTAATGTGAAATACCATTTTTGCCCTTGCCTTAAGGAATTGCACATTATGCTAATCAAGTGCATTTGGTTAATTGGTGATTAACAAAGTGATTAAGCAAGAGTATAAAGCTCTAATTATAACTGAAATGTTAATCATAATCACATTCTCCAAGATTCATAACAAACTTTCCCTCCAAAAGTGCAAATTCTCTCAAGAACATCATCAACAAAATTCATCAAAACTCCACGAATTCTTCATCATTTGGCTTGGTTTTTGTTGCTTCATCTTCCATAGATCATAATCTCCAACTGTTTTGAGGAATTGGAAGAAGACAACATCAAAATCGCAGCTGTCCAAAGTATGTGCATCAATGGCATTTCGAGATTTCTTCCAACTGAGGCATCTTTGAGCTAAAGTACGCAATCCAATCATCTTCCTAAAGCTTCTCCTGCATCTGTTTTGGATCATTGAAGCCAAATACATCACGAATCACAATTGCCATCACTTTAAGGTGCAAATTCGAATCTTATGATTTCTTAAATTGTTATATGCGTTAGAAAGTTCATTCATCATAGATCATTATGCCATGCTTGGTTTGTGAAATGATTGAGTGAGTTGAGAGAAATCCGGATTTGAAGCTTTGGTGCACAAACTTAATTCAATCAATTCGTAATATACATGAAATTCTGGATGATTTGATGATGATATTTGTGATCCACACACTTAGACCTTTCCATTGGTATATCATTTGTGAGTTTTGGTGAGAAAATGAGTGTAACCGAATTTGAAGAAGAAGAACGCGTGAACACGGGCAGGGATGAAGAAAATCTGGAAAAATTTCATGTTTGATCTTCTTTTTTCGCTTGACATTTGAAATTGTTGTTTCCCGCCTGTACCGTCCAACCACAGAGCGCACGCAATAAATGAAAACGGTACCGTTTTGATCCTTGGCACGGTAATTACGAGATTGCCACTGTAATTAATTAATTCATTTTCATCTTAAATAATTATTCAATAATTCAATAAATCTTTAAAAAATCATAAAAAAATTCATTATTAATCCAAAATTAGTGAGGTTTTTTTTTATAGATCCCAAATTTTGTCTAGAATTTTATAGGCATGATACCATAAGTTGTGCATGGAGAAATTTTGACCTTGCCTATTGATCTTTGACTTGTGTACATATTTTGTATGTTTTGCCATTTTTAACATGAAATGCTCATACTTGTAAAGAAATGAATGAAAGTTTTTGTGTTTATTCTGGACATGTTGATGGTGATTTTAATGTAAAGTTTGTGATTTTTGGATACTTGGTTGATTAGATATAATTTTTTGAAGTAAGGTGTGACAATTTGTGTCACACCAAGCTAGGTCAACTTTCTGATTTTATTTGCCTGGCCTAGAAATGTTGAATTGCTCCAATCTTTTGCATGAATGATCATTGATATGTCAAGATAACATGTGATTTTTGCTGGAATTTTTGATGTCATTTTCTAATTGATTGATAATTTTCTTCTCTGTATGCTCATTTTGTGAATTTATGTGACACATGTTGGCATTTTGCTTGTGAAATTCTCATATGGTACTGGATGAAGATGAAATTTGATATGTTGATTGTAGACACATTGTGGGACATCATGCTTTTGATCCCATTCATTTCTTAATTGTTGTCACTGTTTTATGAATTATTGAAATGGATGCTTGCTTGGATGTCTTGAATTGGCTTACATAATTGGGTCTGGACTTTTTGATTTTCATTGACCTACTTTCTTTTGTCCAATTGAGCTGAAAATTGACATGCTACTTGTTGATTATGTCCTGTTTAGGTGTGAATTATTTGAGGATTTTTGGAACTGTTTTGGTATGCTTTTGATTGAAGTCATTCTGTTTGGACTTTTGATGTTGTCTTTGACCTAGTTTGTACCAAATTGTGCATGAATTGATATTGGTGAATGATATGAGCATGAGACCAATTGCATTTGCTTTCTATTTGTTTGAATGTGATTTTGGATTGGTTTTGTTTGCTGTTTAGATTTTTTTATCCCTTTGGACCCTAGGCTTGGCCTAGTGGTCTAGTTTCTCACATTTGGTGTGGATTTTCAGGATGAAATGCACAATGCTTAAGGAGATTGCTTCAAGGCAATTTGAATTGAGTTTGGTTGGTGTTTATGAACTAACATGACTTTGTTTTGTAGGGATTGATGCTTGAGCTTAGGCTTATAGCTTGCACTTGTGTGCATTGACTTATGTTGTCTGTATAGATTAACATTTGTTGTTTATTGTTGGTTTGTCTGAGTACTGATGATACTTGATTGATTTCAGGTACATTTAGTCGCTTACAGTTCTTTAAGAACTTGCTTGCTGCTGCTTGGTTTTTAAACCAATTGAGGTAGGACTTCTGTTCTTCATGTAGTCTGGAAGACCTGGCCTGTTACCTGGCCAGGCAACTGTCTGAAGTCCTCCTTAAGAGGCGATGTCTGTGATTGTTTACTTTTGTGCCAAGCAGGTGAAGACCTCTATGAGGCAATTGGCGGAATCCAAGGGATATGCCATCTATCCCCCGCTATTCTGTGAGCCGTCCCTCTGCTCACACCACTGTGTTGATGCATTGGGACACAAACCCAAGATCTTGTGCTGTTGCACAATCGAGTCAGAGTCTTTGAGCGTAGAAGGGTCCCTCCATTCTGGACCCACGCTCCTTTGTCTGAAGCTCTCCCTGGTCAGGGATAAGAGCTGTGAAGTCTAATCTTCACTCACCTTTCATCTGCTTCACCTTAGCCCCGCAATGGCAAGGTTAAGAGCGAATACTACCCATGTACTGATGACTTGCTTTGGCAGTCAAACCCATTGTTTGAGCCCACTTGACTGGTTATAGTGTGTGCTTTGTGAATATTTGTTTGCTCTGTTTGCTTGTATGCTTGTATGCTTGCTTTCTTCCTGGATAGGATTAGCTTGCAGTTGCGCAAGTAGGTAGAAACCTCAACGTAGGGCAATGATGCATGACAACACTAGGCTCGAGTCCAGCTCCCTGGTAGTGTGTCTTCCCTTGGTTTTTGGCTAGATTTTCTTTCCCTTTCAGGGGAACTACATCGCCCTGATCCTCGTTCCAGACGAGGTATGTAGGCAGGAGACCGTGCGAGGTCTCTCCGGGCACTCTTTTTTCCTTTTTGTGTGTGTTTGCTTGTTATCTGATTGTGTGTTTGGTTCGGATGCTGACGTAAGTCCAGTGATTGGCAGTCGGGCTCCACGTTTGCCCTTTGGTGTGTGTTTGGTTCGGATGCTGACGTAAGTCCAGTGATTGGCAGTCGGGCTCCACGTTTGCCCTTTGGTGTGTGTTTTGGTTCGGATGCTGATGTAAGTCCAGTGATTGGCATTCAGGCTCCATGTTTGCCTGTGTTTCTGTTTGCTTGTTTGGCGTGCGTGAGCCGAACTACGGCAGCTCTGATTCTCGTTCCAGACGAGATACGTAGGCATAGGATGCGACGTCCTATCGAGCTCCCTTCCTCTTAACCCCACCTGTGTTGTCTTCGGTGTGTGTGTGTGTGTGGTGTTTTAGCAACCTTTTCTTTTCTTAGAGCGTGGATCCCGTCGAGTACGACGGACGTGAGGGGTGCTAATACCTTCCCCTTGCGTAACCGACTCCCTTACCCTTTCTCTTTGGTCGCGAGACCATGTCTTTCCAGGTTTCTCTGAGCGTTTCCTTTCCCTATCTTGGGATAAATAACGCGCAGTGGCGGCTCTGTGTTGTTTTTGTTTCAGCCCGCTGGTTGTTTTTCGCGGATGCGACAACCTCGATACCTGGTTACGTCAAAATCCACTCCTTTTAATCTTTGTCAATAAGCACAACAAAACCTAATGCTTACGTAATAAGTCGCTATCAAGAACAAACGATATAATATGATGGAATTGAAAAACCTAAGCATGAAATCACTATGAATTTAAATGCAAAAGTGAGTGAGTGTGTGTGTGTGTGTGTGTGTGTGTGTGTGTGTGTGTGTGAGAGAGAGAGAGAGAGAGAGAGAGAGAGAGAAAGAGATATGACACCGAGATTTATAGTGCTTTGGCGTTCGTCCTCATTTTTCCTAAGTGCATTCTTCAATGGTTTCCCACTGGAACCTGCATAGTTCATTGTTATTTGATAAACATTTCCAAGAGTTCACACAATCACCAATCCACAATATAGTTGAGAAAAGAAATATCCTAATTTGGATCTTGACTAATATATAACACACTTGTCAAACTCTTCCATGTAATCTTTACTCGAATATGTTTCTTGAATCTTCCAATAACAACAATTTTTCTCCAAGCCTTTGTGTGTGTAGATATCAACCCCTTGATCCTACCGATTCCTTGAACAATGAAATTATCCAAAGATATGAGAAGAACTTTGCCTTATATGTAGCCTTCCACACAGTCATTACTAAGGCAATTATGGTGAGAAGAACATACTTCTTTTCAATGGAATTTATCACCACCATTGACAATCCCTCAATCTTATTAACAACTTGAAAAACTCAACAAGATCTCCAAGAACGGATAATTTTAAGTACACGCCTACTTCAATCAATTATAGAACTCTCGTTATCAAGATCTAAACTCAATTGAAGTTGAAGATGCAAGAATTTCATAGCAAGACTTTGAAGACTCAAAATAGAGGAAATTGATCTTTCACTCAATCACACTGAAAATTATGTTTAGAATGATATATGATATGTTAATAAATGAGACTAAAAGCTTTTATATGTGCTTGATATTAAGCACACAAAATGGTTTTAAAAGTCAGTTATATTCAGATAAAGAGTAATTTGTGATTTGATTCAAATGAGCAAGTGTAGTGGAATAAAAGAAATAATTGATTTTTGAAAAACTTCCAGTTTTTTCGAATCAGGAAATGGGTGATTCAAATCAAATCCCACGTGATTTGAATCATGTGTAAAAGTTAATTCGAATCAAATGCCACAGAATTGACAGTGAATTTTTTTAAAAAGAGATTGATTTGAATCATGCACAAATATTGATTCGAATCAAATCAAACATAATCTGTCACCAGGAAAATGATTCGGATCAAGTGCAAATTTTGATTCAAATTAAATGAGTGTGTTCATCTTGTGTCCAATTTGATCGGGATCAAATATTCAGTGTAAAACTAAATGATTCGAATCAATCTTGTAAAATCTTAAATTTTCAAAAGGACTTTGAGGTTTTACTTTTGAATCAAACTTTAACCAAAACACATAATGATTTTACTCCACTAACATGTGATATTGATCAAAGAACGTCATGATCAAGATCAAATCTAACCAAAGTTTTATGCGTGCTAAAAATGAGAGAATCCTAGCTAGAGATTAATGAGAAATTAGATATGTCTTATTCATGATATTTCAATGCATTTAGGACATTGAATACCACTTGCAGCCCATTTACCCTCATCTTGAGTTCTCCCTTTTCAACATCTATCAAATTTATTCATGTCGCAAGGAATGTTCTTCCCAAGAGAAAAAGGGTGTCTTTAATGGCGCTAAAATTCATGATTATAAAATCAGTTGGAAATACAAACTTGTCAACCCTTACTAGCACGTCTTCAATATTTCCTTGAGGGCAGCAAATGCTTCAGTCTTCCAATTGAAGTGTACTAATTATTGGCCTTGCAGCTCCAATGCCCATTTTCTTGAAGATGGATAGGGGCATGAGATTAATATTTGCTCCAAGATCACATAGTGCCCTGCCACAAAAGGAATCTCCTATGTTGCAAGGTATGGTAAAATTTCCTGTATCTTTCAACTTGGGTGGTAGCTTTCCTCGAACAATTTGACTACATTCTTGGGTTAAAGCTACAGTAACAAATTCTCCCACTCTTTTTATATTTTTCAACATAAATTTCATGAACTTAGAGTAATTTGGCATTTGTTGAGTTGCTTCAATTAGAGGTATGTTGATTTGAAGCTTATTTTGTTGTTATGACCTTTGGGGGAAAAGGTGGCGGTGACATTTCTTCCACAAATCTAGGTGTTGTGCTGATTTTTGGTGTATCAGGAGACAATCTTGTTGTAGATGTTGTGGCTGAAGTCTTCAAATTGGGTTGCATAGCTTGCAGACCCTGTGTTATTTCTTTAATCGAAGGAGTTATTGTTGTACGCGTTGAAATTTCTTCTTCTAATGTGTCAGAAGTCTTCAAATCCTCCATTGGTTGTTTAGCAGTTTTTTGACTTGATCCTTCATACTCCTTACAAATCCTTAATGATATGACTTTGCATGTTTCAATGATCTTAGTACTAGAATTAGATGTCGGGGTTTGAGTAAAACTTGGGAGTGCTCTCATAGGTCTTGAACTGGGTGCATAAGCAATCTGTCCAACTTGGTTTTCCAAAAAGTTTATGATTACCCCTTGAGCTTGAAACTGATTCTTTTTTTTTCTTGTATAAAGGACTTCAAAATATTCTCTAGTTGGTTGTTTCCTTGTGTAGCCACTCCATTATTTGGTGTAGAAAAACCAGGGGGAATTTTTATGCTTTAGGCTTTAGTTGATTTTAGGTGTTACTCCATGAGAAGTTTGGATGATTACGTTATCCATGATTCTATGTGTTAGTATATGGTTGTTGTATTTGTTGTTGCCCATATAATTCACAGAAATATGATTTACTGAACATTCTTCAAACAAGTGAGATCCCTCATAATAAACACAAGCAAATGCATTGGCATCAATTACTACTTTGACTGTCTAAATTGGCATGTCAGAACATGTTCTTCGTCATTTTATGTATTTTGACCACTTGAGAAGCTACGGATGTGGTCTATGTGACTTCATGGACGCCAACTAGCTTCTTCAGAACAACTATAGTAGTTGCTCTAGTAGATGTCCAATGGTAGGTGCTGGCATCAATGCTCTCAATCAATTTATATCATTCTTCATAGGACTTAAACAATAATGCCCCCGCCAGAAGATGCATCTAACATTTTTCTTGATGATGGTACCAATCCATTGTAACATGTTTCCAACTGAATATAGATCGGGATCCCATGGTGTAGACATTGCCTTAATATTTCCTTGAATATTTCCCAAACATCAAACAAAGTGAAGTGATTTTATTTCTCATTTTTGCATTCTTGATAGGAGGAAATTACTTAGCTAAAAAAATTTCAACCAAGGCATCATGTGGCAATGGAATTCGGCTCTAAGGAATCAAGTTGGCTTTTTGCTCTATCCCTTAAAGAATATGGAAATAACCTAATACTAAAATAATCATCAGTAATCCTATGGATCTTGAAATTACTTGTAACCTCCAAAAATTTCCTCAACTGTAGATGTGAATCTTCAGTGGTAACTCCTGAGTATTTTCAAATAGCTTGTAGCATTTAGAATATCATAAGCTTGATCTCAAACTGTGACATTATGATATTTGGTCATATGATGCCTGTGTTTATGGAATTGAGATCAAAAACAACATAATCTTTAATGTTTCTTTCACTATCATTGGCAATGCCAATAATGTCATTTTCTTTCATGACTCTTACTTGTTCTAGTTGTGGTTCTTCAAAGTGTTATTCAAAGGGTTCAAACAAATAACCAGGAAGATGGTTTCCTAGTAAGTGAGCAGTAGCTTGAAATCTCCTTAGAAATATGAATGTTCTCTCAATTCTAGTGTCTCCTCTGTATACTAGGGGTCAACAACCTGCGCATGCAGTAACCACGCACTTGTCATATCACTAAAAGGCAAAAAACATCAAAAGCTTAAATATACTCTTTACAAAATCTTTAGAGAATCAAAGTGTTATTGACACACTCTCCAACAATAGTTCCAAAAATTTGTTGTGTTATTTATATGTGCAAGTATACACAATCAAATAGTAGCAAGTGATGTAAAATTAAGAGTATCGATTCCACATAGATTTTAATAGCTTAAGTTGATTCTGAATGCAACCCTAGTGAATAGCCATGAGCAAAAGATAACAATAACATTCGGTTGCCATATATTTAATTTGAGTAGTAATATATAAGAGTAAAGAAGTGAAATCAATAGTGAGAGACATGTTAGAAAATAATCCATTTAATGAGTTCTATATCTTGTTTGTGTCTGATGAGATGTGTCGTGACAAATGAGGAAGAAAGTGATCTAGTGGTGTATGTTTACAACATCAAAGCATATGTTTTATGTTAGGGGAACAAATATATAGGTCTCACAATAACATTAAAGCATTTCTTATATAACTTATTATTTCTCCTATAGTTGTAGTCATTTATGTCTAAACTGACTAATCTAGTAAATATGCCTCTTCTATTATTTTCAACTATATTTACCATAAAAATGACTAGTTAAAATATCTCTCAATCATTAACCAGTTGACTCCTAAAGATTTGCTTGTCATCTGCATTGATACTGATATGGCATTCTAAATAGTGATTTGTTCACTAGATGTCATAATCTTAGTGAACACATTTGAGTTTTCAAAACTTGCATGATCATGACATTACAATTATCATTCTTAAAATGGGCATTTTACACACGAGCATTCATTTGACATCAAAGAAGCTTAAATAGTGGGAAGGTTGATCAAATCCCTGATATCCCATAGCTCTGATCTCTTCAAGAGATATTCAATTTGGGGCAACCACGTCAAGATTCTACAAATCTCTCTGAATCAGTCGGATAGGGGCAAAGTTACTTCAAAACTCACATTGGGGCAAGCCACCCCAAGAGCCTGAGAAGTCAATCACTCTTTAAGATGGTTAATCCAGAAGATTCAGTTTCATGACGCTGAGGCAGACTGGTTTTAGATATTCAAATGATGAGACTACTCCACAACTCGTAACTGGGGCAGTTGGTGAAGATATTCAGTACATCGGGGCAGAGGCAGGCTACGCAGGTATAAGCTCTCCATGTTTCAGATCAAGTCTAGAGGTGTAACAACAATTTTCAGCTTGAAGTGGGTGTCGGAGAGTCATGTCTTGTCGGTGTAAGCCCTAGAGGCCAATACTTTTGGTACTTGTATCGAATTATTTATTAATAATAAAAGGCTTTTTCTTTATTACGGTTGTTTAATAAAGTCCCTAGAATAGCTAGTCCGTTTAATGCATCAAGTGTGACTTGATCATGAGACCACATTAAACATAAGGACATTATTCTTAAAGTATCCGTAGTCGAGCTTTATTGTGAAGTGGGATAACATTAAAGCATTGAGACTATTATGTTTGTAGACTGATGATCACATCTCATGGATCATGGATAAAGAGTTATCAAGTCTTAAACATAGGTATGAATATTAAGAGTAATATTTATACCGGATTGACCCGCTATGAGAATACTATATAGAAAGTTATGCAAAGTGTCATAAGTTATTCTCATGGTGATAATAGTGTATACCACTCTTCGACCTGAAACCACTATAGACCCTAGATGTAGAGTCGAGTGCTTTGTTGCTAATCCAACGTTGTCCGTAACTGGATGACCATAAAGACAGTTGATGGGTACTCCACAAAGCATGTTGAGGGACATGAGTGTCCTAGATGGAATTTGCTCATCCTGCGTAACAGGATAAATGTCTATGGGCCCAATATTGAACTGGACAAGGATGACACGGTCTATACCTTGTGTTCAATATAGACATAAGGGCAAAGGGGTAATTATACACATAATTATTATCACAGGAGGTTTTGTCAGATCACATGACATTTTCGTGTCTTGGGTAGCAGTGATGTGTTGCTAGATACCGCTCACTGTTTATTATGTTAAATGCGTGATTTAATATAATTGCCAACGTCGCGAAAACCTACAGGGTCACACACAAAGGACGGATTGATGAGAGATAGAGTAACTAAGGAACATCGTAAGGTACGGTGTACTTAAGTAGAATACGAAGTATGGTAAGGTACCAAATACTTAAGTGATTTTGGCATATTATGAGATATGGGCAAAATGCACTTAAGTGGGCTTTTTGGCTTGAAGCCCACACAAGTGGTTCTATAAATAGAACTCTTGTGCAGAAGAAATGTATGGGATACAACACAACTGAAGATTTGGAATTTCGTATCTCTCTTTCTCTCACTCAAAGTCTTCATTCATAACAGCTAGCACTGCGATTGAAGGAATCCGTTCGTGTGGATTGAGTAGAGACGTTGCCATCGTTCAACGTTCGTGATCGCCCCGTGGATTTGTATCCAAGGTTTTGATCGTTCCAAGAGATCTGCACCAAAGGTTTGAATCGCTACAAGAGGTAACGATTCTATCATTAATCATGCCCATTCGTAAGGATCACTAAATGAAAAAAAAAAAATTCCGCTGCGCCTTGGATGGCAATTCTCCTTCATGTCTGGATGACCATATCCTAGCCCAAAATTTCCACCTCCCTCTATTAGAGCATCTGGCTTAACCATCGCATAAATCATCATCATGTATAAATCACGTCGCTTCACTCATACATATCATTCATCTAGCATAGCATGAGGTCGTGTGTGCAAATCATAGAAATCAAAGCCCAGTATTTTATTGGCATCTCCAAATTCCAAACTTGCCTGGTACCTTTTAAAACCAGCTTGTTTGACACTTCTTCCAAAATCCAACTCGCTTGGCACCTTTTTAAGCCTAGTTCACTTGGTATTTTTTCCAACCTTTAGGGTTGATGATCCTTTTTCCAACCTTTAGGGTTGAGGAACCTTTTTTCAATCTTCAGGATTGATAAAAAAAAATTCGACCTTTAGGGTTGATAACCTTTGTTTCCAACCTTCGTGGTTGTTGAATCCTTTTTCCGACCTTTAAGGTTGATGACCTTTGCTTCCAACCTTAGCGGTTGATGAATCTTTTTCCGACCTTTAGGGTTGATGACCTTTGTTTCCAACCTTTGTTTCCAACCTTCGCGGTTGATGAATATTTTTCCGACATTTAGGGTTGATGATCTTTGTTTCCCACCTTCGTGGTTGTTGAATCCTTTTTCCAACTTTCGTGGGCGGTGAACTTTTTTATCTATGTGATTGACGAACCTTTTTTCCAACCTATAAGGTTGATGACCTTCCCTTTTTCAAACCTCTATGTTTGGTTTTGTTTCCAGTGACTGACGATTCATTTTTTTGAAATCCCTTTATTGCAAGGGTATTCTGAGGATTTATGGACTCTCTAATTGGCATACACGGCCTCATGTTTCATGAAATAATAAAGCATACATTTCAGCATGCATATCATGATCTTCACTAATATCCCCATAACACATCAAAAAATCATCAACAGATGAACCTGTAAAAGTCAATTTGACATCCCTACATCCCATATAACCGTCCTCAACGGGCAAATTTTTGGATACTTCGGTATTTAATCTACTCATACCTCGAATAGCCGAAAAGCTCTCGTAATTCGACCATTCAAGTTTAAGCTGATTAAATATGGACAGTTGTCGTACCGTAAAATTTACCCTACTTTTAATTTTATCTGACTTACTGCTACATGCCTATGCTTACATAATCATTCATTCATTCTCATGTTCATACCATGTAGTTATCTAGGTCAATGAGTTCATCCGCATTTTTGCGCTAATTGCTTTATCAATCCACCTGTATCATTGTCATCCATCAACACCATTTGAAATAAAAATCAAAATTTGACTTAGTTGACTTTTATCACGGACTCATGTGCAATCGATTCAAAATTCATTTGCACTTTTGCGTCATTTGGCATTTTTTCAAAAGATAACCGAACTCATATGTCGATTTTAAAATAGGTAAATAAAGCAAATTACCTTTCTTTTTGTTTTAGTGTTTAATTCAAATATTTATTCTTACATGGTTTCTATACTAATTGTCCAACACATCTTGTGCCCACTCATAGAAAAAGTCAAGGATCATGGTCATTATCGCTATGTATACATGATATGTATGTATGACAAAAGTATTTTCCTTTCAAAAAAAAAGAAGATGCATCATGTAGTAACACGCATCTATAGTTGGTTTGATATATAGCAGGTAGACAATATGGCAACATCTCGCGGTAGTAACACAGAAAAGTGGCAATCAACTTTTTTTCAGAAAGACGTTTAGCTTGGAGAAGCGCTTGCCGTTGTTTAGCTTTTCATTCCGTGGCTTTGTGTCTTAGTTTAGGTTTGGGCTCAGGCCCAAACAGATTGTTCCAACCCCCATCTGTTTTGGATTACCCCCTCTGTGCAATGATTCGATGCATGGGCCTACACCCCTTGTTTCATTCTTTAAGGCCTAAACCCGTTGTTTGTTCAGTTCTTATTATATACTTGTTACTAATTAAGGGCATTATAGTTGCATTAGGGTTTAGCTTAGAATTAATTAAACTTAGGGTTTTCAATTAGACTTTTAAGTTTATAGAATATTAAGTCCTAATTATATTAGGAATTAAGGATTAATTGATTATTTATTAGGTCATAATTAGGATTAATTAATTTTTCTAGAATTTCGCTTAGGCAAATCAGATTCTTTGATTAGAGTTTCGGGATAAAATAGAAATTTAGGTTGATTTGATGACTTAGATCTTTATGGAATTTTTAGATCAAATCATTAGAACCACTTCCTAATTATCAAATTCGTAGTACAGTGACCATTTTTTCCCTTAAGGCTTATAATCTTGATGTTTAATGCATGTTCCCCTAGTTTACGGCTTTAGTTAAAATTGTCTAATCCTATTTAGTCGATTCATTTAATAGTATATATTATTGTATATAATCTAACTGTTATTGTAATCCCATCGATTAGTGTTGACCAAAGGTCGCTTTGGTCAACCAAATCCTTTGTAATCGTGATGTAAGCCCCTAGCCTAATTCAAGTGACCAAAAGACCCTTCGTCACTTGATATGGCAAGTCCATTTCGCCCAAGCTGTTGTGGATACGTTGGATCTCAAGACCTCAAGACCTCAAGATTCAAGTGCAAGATCAAGACATCAAGTCAATATCAAATCAAGCATAGCTAGCAAAGTGGATTACATTCTCAAGCACAACAAAGGTGTCAACACTTGGTAAACACGATTCAAATTGTACGAAACGAGCCTTAAGCAATAGGAAATGATGAGACAGAGTCTCTCCTATCCTCTTCTAGAGCGACTTTGCGTATGGGGCGTAGGCCCCAAATATTCAAAGCATTCTCCCTTATTCATAGACTTTAGTGCAACTCGAATTGAATAAACTACCAAGTCTTCTCCATGCAAGGCAACATCAACACAAGGATCAACCATGAAGATTCTTCACCAACAACTTGTCAGTTAAGAGAAGTATCATGCGCAACGAGCCTTAAGTAATAGGGAATGACGAGACGGAGTCTCTCCTATCCTCGTCTAGAGCGACTTTGCGTATGGGGCGTAGGCCCCAAATATTCAAAGCGTTCGTCCTTATTCATAGACTTTAGTGTGATTCCTATCAATCGACTGTCAAGTCTCTCAATTCATCTATCCTTTCTAATCACTTCAATGCTAATCATTCAATCATATTCTTTTGCCTTCAATCATCCTTGTTTTCAGCCCTAGTGGGTTGAACTATGAAAGCTCTGATTTCCTTATTGCACTATAAGGATACGTAGGCAGGAGAATCCAGTTTCTTCGCGAGCTATCTTATTTATCAATCATTCAACTCTCCTTCAGTGTTAGACTCTCCTCCTGGATGTTCATGCATTTCTTGGGATTGTTATCTAAGGGTCACATACCCATTTCTCAATCAATAGCTTCAGGCATTGCCTATCAGTTCAGACTATGGCTTACTTTGTTGCTTTCCCTCAAGGTGCAGACCTTAGCAACCTCCTTTAGCCCATGGAGTTCAGACTCTGGCTTTATCCTTCACCTTAAGGTGCAGACCTTGGTGACTTCTTTTAGCCCATGGAGTTCAAACTCTGGCTTTGTTTCTTGCCCTCAAGGTGCATACCTTGGCAAACCCCTTTAGCCCATGGAGTTCAGACTCTGGCTTTATCATTTGCCTATAAGATATAGATCTTGGCATCCTCTCCCTATTGAGTTCAGATTTTAGCTATCCTGATTTTGTCTATACAGTTCAGACTTTGACATACTATCCTGCCTTATAGTTCAGACATTGGCATTCATTTATCCAGCCATTGGAGTTCAGACTCTGACTACCTCTTGCATTGAACATACAATTCATACTTTGGAACCATACTCTTTCGCCCTGATGGAGTTCAGACTCTGGCGTTCAAATCAATTCATTTTCCTTATAGTTCAGAATACAGTATGCTTAAACACCTTTCCCATGGAGTTCAGACTCTGACAGCCTTTGACAATGACTCCAAGTTCAACCCTTGACATTATATCTCCTTTGTCCCTTTGAATTCATATTCTGGGAATCCATTCCTTACCTTGTATTTAGTTCAGACTGTGGCATTCATATATCTTGCCCTATGGAGTTCAAACTCTGGCTATATCTCAGTTGTTCTTGTGGTTGATTACCATCATTGGTTAGTACCACATCCTTGCTTGTTAAGCAATATACCTTGCCTCTGGGCAATCCTATCGAATCTCTCTTTGCTTTCAGCCGTAGTAGGTTGAACTACGATTGCTCTGATTTTCTCATTGCACGATGAGATTACGTAGGCACGAGGGTTTGAATCCTCCGCGAGCATACTTATTTATGATTCCTGCCTTAGGGCATTCTCCGTTCATCTCCATGATGCATTCATAATCTACCTTCATTCACCTCACGTGATATACCAGTTATCTTTGAGCCAAATACACTACCTCTTTGTGTTCCATCTTGTATCCCTTTGTGAATCAAGAGTTGTTTGGCTTGTACCTAAACACTTAATTCAATCTTTTTTGGTTGTTCCAATACAGTGATACTACGTTGTAGGCCATCACTTGTTGGTTCGTACTAGTTTACTCTTGGGTTCACGTTTCCACCCTTGTTGGAGTTCAAATCACATTATTCTTTGGTTCAAACCATACTTTTATCACACTTCTTTTCACCTCCCACCTCTAATTCCTTGAACTACAAAGCTATGAATTCCTCAATGCACTATGAGGATACGTAGGCATGAGGGCCTCAATCATCACCGAGCACTTTATCTATTTCTTTTTCTTTTTCCCCTCATTCTTTTGCGAGTAATCTTTTGATATAAAACATATTACAGCGAGAGAAATCAAAACGGTTCCCATGGAGTACCATGGATGTTCAGGGTGTTAATACCTTCCTCTTGCATAACCGACTTTCTTACCCAGCATATCTCTTTCCCCCGGATTTTATCGATGTTTTCCCTTCCCTTTGGGGATAAATAAAGTTCGATGGTGACTCTGTTGTATGTTCGAGCGTGCAATACGTTCGAGTATATTTCCGCTAGCTTCACATATCAGTATGCAGGGGATAACACATCCTGAGGCACACTTGTTGCACAGACAGACAGATAACGCGTAAACTTCAGCACCATGAAGCTTTTGTAGGTTTTGTCTTATAGTGCTTGTTCTTATCCATTCAGTTTTCCATCTCAGCTAGTGCGTCCAACTTCAAACTCATGCCATATATGCTCTAGTGTTGAGATTATTCACTCTTTAAAGCTTCTTCTAGCTCTAAGGCTTGCTGGGAAATGAGGGTGGATTGGAAGTGTCTTCTTGTCGTGCCATAACTTATCACCAGAGTAGCCCTTCACAAGTAACACACACATAAAACTCACAAAAGAGAGCTCCTAGTGTGCTCCATGCTAATTAAGCTAAAAACAGCAAAACATGCATGAATTGGCCTAATAAAGCTTGATAACATAAAATAAAATCAAGTAGTAAAGGCTTAAATATCTCACAAATAGTGAGTTATCACATGTTTAGCACTGAAGTTAAATACAAGAGCCTTGCTCAAGCAACTGCATATTTTCTTTGGCTTCAGACCTCCTCCGAGAGTTATGTGTTTCCACCAAAGCTCTAGTCATCCTGTGTGACAATCAATATGCAGCCACGCTTGCTCACAACCTTATCATGCATTACAGGACCAAACACATGGAAATTGACCTATTTTTTGTCAGGGAAAAAGTTATGGCCAATAAGCTTAATGTCACTTACAACTAATTGCTACTATAAATAGAACCAGTTGCATTTATATGTAACTAACTTTTCATTCTACCAAATTCACTTACAACTGAAAATGAGAAGTGTGACTACCTATTCTAATAAACCTTGACTACCACTCCTATCATAAACTTATCTACAATCCCACCCTCAACATCTACACTTATACCAAGCCTACCATCACCCATACCAAACTCACACTCTCATACACACACAACTCATTCTCAATTTGCTGTTAATCTCGCTTCAACAGTAGCTTGTCACCAGACATCGTACCATCCACATCTTCTCTTTCTGTCCCTAGCAGCATAATACATATGTTAACTATTAACCATGTCAATACACATTTTATGCAAACAAGACTACAAATGGCATTTCTCGTTCCTAAACTTCATCAAGCAATTTCCCTAACTAACATTGAACCCAAAACAACAAAACAGGCCATAAAAGATCAAATGTGGTTGGCTGCCATGAAATTTGAGTTCTCTTCTCTTTAGAGAAATAACACCTTGTCACTTGTGCCACATCCTCCCAACAAAAAATCTATTGGTTGTAAGTGGGTGTTCCGTGTCAAGGAAAATACAAATAGCACTACAAACATATATAAAACGAGATTAGTTGCTAAAAGGTATCATTAATCATGGTTTTGACTTTCATAAAACTTTTTCTCCTTTCATTAAACCAATGACCATTACACTTATTCTTATAATTTCTTTCATAAATAAGGGGATCATTCATTAGTTAGATATTAATAATGCTTTTCTAAATGGCATTTTGGATGACAAAGTTTTCATAGACCAACCTCCTGGGTTTTTTAATTGTAACTCTAATTTGATATGATATCTTAACAAAGCTCTTAAGCAATGGTTTGAAAGATTAAGAGAACCTTAATTGACTTTAGCTTTGTGCTCAGCAAGTGTGATTCATTCCATTTCATATTTATCTTCAAAGGCTCTATTATGTATATTTTGGTGTATGTTAATGATATCATCCTTACATGTGACTCACCATAATTATTAAATGTTATCACCACTAAGCTTCATAATATTTTTGCCCTCAAACAGCTTGGAGCACTTGCCTATTATCTAGGAATTGAGGTAAAATCTCAAGCTGGTGGCTCTCTTTTACTATGTCAATCCAAATATATTTGTGACTTACTGCACAAAACAAATATGGATGAAGCTAACCCTGTCTCTACTCCAATGACCTATACTATTAAACTCACCAAAACTAGTTGTCATTTCATGATCCCACCCTTTATATTTGTTAGTGTTCTTCAGTATGCTACCATGACTAAGCATGAGTTGAATTTTCCTGTCAACAAAGTATATGCCAATTCATAACCCGGACATTCATTGACATGTCGTCAAGCACATACTTAGGTATTTGATTGGCACTCAACACTTTGATCTACACATCTATCCTGAAAATTTTATCTCATACTCCATCATTTATTCCCTTACCTCTACGTTTTTTACTAAAATATCTTCATATAAATAATTTATTAAAATTTAAAAAATATTAATAAATTAACTAGCGAAACTCTTTTGCAAAGTCTTTTGTTACACAAAATAAAAGTTAAAAAATGTTTAAAATATGACTACCGAAACTCTTTTACAAAGTCTTTCGATACACAAAATAAAAGTTAATGTTAAAAATTAACTACCATAACTTTTTTACAAAGTCTTCCGGTACGCAAAATAAAAGTTAAAAAATTGACTAGCAGAACTCTTTTTCAAAGTCTTTTGGTACGCAAAATAAAAGTTAAAAAATATTTAAAAAATTGACTACTAGAACTCTTTTGCAAAGTCTTCTAGTACACAAAATAAAAGTTAAAAATATTTAAAAACTGACTACCGGAACTATTTTGTAAAGTCTTCCGATACACAAAATAAAAGTTAATGTTAAAAACTGACTACGGAACTCTTTTGCAAAGTCTTCCGATACGCAAAATAAAAGTTAAAAAAATATTTAAAAAATTGACTACCAGAACTCTTTTACAAAGTCTTCCATTACATAAAATAAAAGTTAAAAAATATTGACTTAATGCATCATTTAGTCCCTTAACTTTATAAGTTTCGCTTTAGTCCCCGGACTAAAAAATGTTACATAGTGACCACTTAACTTCACTTCTGTTAAACTATTTGATCTTTTATGTTAGTTTCTATTGGAAAAACATCAAAAGATGTCATGCTGGATTATTTATATCTGATGTAGAATTTATTTATTTTAATATTGTTGTAAGAGGGGAGTTGGCTCTCTTCCCTCTTCTTCACGTGTAACTCTATCCTCTCTCATCAAAACCAACGCCTTTTTCTATCCACTTATTTCCAAGTGCTCAACAACACATCCCCCGCCTCAACTAACTCCATTTCTATCTTTCTTCTTCCACTCACCTGTTATAACTATTAAACATCATTGATCCCATAAAAAAAACCATCCAACATATTACCACTGTACCATTTTATCACCTTATAACGCTACACCACAATCCGGCCACCACCATCCCACATATGAAATTCGGCCACCACTTTGTCACCTTACAACACTAGCCTCATCGTCGATGGCATTCCGACCACCACCATCCCACATACGAAATCCTCTTTCCACCATAGCTTCAACCACCATACACCCTCACGTGTAAACCACCGCGGTTTTACCTCCGGCCACCTCTACCTAGAGAACCACGCTTATACACATCTAAACCTCAGATCCTCCATGAAGGGTGGGAGTGTAGTGGATCGGAGAAGAGGTTTGTGGCAGATATGTGATGCATTGGGATCAGACCCGCTATTTTGTTGAGAAATTTTTTGAGAGATTCAGTAAGAAAGCGAATTTGTTTGTAGTTAGAAGTGGAAATTTTAGAGCATAACTGTAAACGGTAAACAACAACACTAATTTGAAATTTGATTAATTAGCTTAGGTGTGAGGAAATTTTTAGGAAAATCACTTCATAGTACACACTTTTGAACAATGTTGAATGTTCAGGAAAATTTTGTTTTGTTGTGTTATCTGTTGCTAGTTTCTTTCTCTGCTCCAAAACAAAGCAATATAGGACAACATTAACCTAAAATAAAATGGAACCGAGTTGAAGTTAAATGATACTAACTTGGAGCACTGTTTGCACAGATGAAAGATGGTGATTTAACCGTAATTTGGAGAAGAAAAAGGAACATGGTGGAAGATGGAAGAATAGGAAGCCAAGAACTAATGGAAGATGGATGAATAGTGAAAAACAAAGAAGGAATATGAACAGCACCAGCACCTGAGTGTTCACAATACTGTTTTACATACTTGACATGTCATCTTAGCCATAGTTAACGTTTTTTCCCTTAAACTAACGGAAAGGGCCAAAAAAATTAACGGAAGAGAAGTTAAAGGTCTATTACGTAACGTTTTTTAGTCAGGGATCAAAGCGAAACTTTGCTTAAAGTTAAGGGACCTAGGGACTAATTATGCCAAAAGTATTTGAAAACAGACTATCGAAACTCTTTTACAAAGTCTTCTGGTACACAAAAATAAAAATTAATATTAAAAACTGACTACCGAGACTCTTTTGCAAAGTCTTTAGGTATACAAAATAAAAGTAAAAAAATATTTAAAAAATTGGCTACCGAATTTTTTTTTAAAATTTTCCAAAACACAATAAAAATTTAAATAATAAAATGATAAATTAGTTAAATATAGATAAGTATAAAGTTGATATTTTTTTATAAAATGTAGTGAGGTAAATTTTCATCTATCCTGCCTCTGATCTCAAGTGTCAACCTTTACATGATTATTGTGATCTTGAATGGGCAGTTGATTCAGATGAAAATCGTTCCACCTCATATGCTGCAATTTTCTATGGTCCTAATCTTTCTCTCTTGGTGGTCTAAAAATCAGACTGTGATGGCTTCCTCCAACGTGTAATTTACTTTGACAACCAGAGCACAGTTGTCTTGACAAACAATCCAGTACTTCATGCTCGTACCGAACACAAGGAGATTGATCTCTTCTTCTTTCAAGAAAAAGTTATGAACAAACAACTCATTGTTTTCCATATTTCTGGTGTAAGAGTAATAAATAATTAGTCATCTGTTTTAACTTTCATGTAAAAAGCCTGAACTGTCTTAAGAGTTATGTTAACCCCTTGTTGACTGAATGATAGCAATCCTATGAATGAAAACAGAATACAGTTGAATATTCTGAGATGAGAAATTCACTCTCATTCACCATTATTTCTAAAACTCCTTTCACATGAAAGTATTACAAGTATCTTTATTAAGATTAAAAAAATAATAATAATAACCCTCTATTTAAATTCAGCTCTTAATGTAGTAGCACTAACTAGGATCATGTTTGAACGTTGAAGTGTAAACAAGTCTCTTAACATCTCTATTATCGTGACCATCTTTTAACCTCTTCATCAAGCCTGGCTTATATCCTTAGCAGCAAATATTGCAATACATGAACGCTTATGTGCTAATTTTACAACACATGGCCTCTCACTAAATTAATATTCCACAATTAGTATTGTGATTTCAAAAATAAAAAAGGCCCTCAATGCCAGTACTACCATGAATGAATACTCCTAAATTCCCTAATAATTTATCGCACAGTTAACAATTCCAAGAAACAAAATTTTAAACCTGACAAGCCAAACAAAATTATAGCAAGAAACATCAGTTTTGACTCGACTGTGAGCACAATAAAGTAAAAACCATTGTCACAAGCAAAGTTATAAATCGGGTATAATACCATCACAAGGTACGAAAACCAATAATATTGTACTCCCCCTTCCCTATTTTTTCTCTCCTCCTTTATCCCTAAATCACAATTGGTACACACTACTCGGTTCCAGATTCCAGTTGGGTTATTTAATCATGGCAGCAAGTTGACCACCAGTCATCTGTCTATAAGCCAATAATCAATGCTTACATGAAATCCTCCTCCACTTCCTGGAATGATTTGCTTCCTGATGCAATATCTTTGTTGGATGTCATATTTTCTGAGACCATCAAACCCTTGTAGCTCCTAAGCTCCGATTGTTTCTCCTTTTCGAGTCTATCCATTTCCTCGCGGCGTTTCTGCACACACAGCAGAAACAAGTGATTTGATTTTAGTAATTGTTCCAAAAAAAAAGAGCAATTGAACTAGAAAGAGAATATGCTAAGATGTCACACCACAAAGATATTTCATTTTTAGCAGGCAAAGAACTGAATCTTAGGCTGGATCCTAAAATTCTTTAACAAAACTCACAAACATAACATCCTCAAGGACAAGATGCAGGTGACTCAAAGAACTCAAGTAGTGCATTAGGACAAAGGAAAATATATAAGTTATAATTTATACAACTACGCCCCTGAAGAAATTGCAACATGGTAGTTACAAAGACAGCATTAAAAACACAAACAATCATTCACCAATTTGGTTCGAAGCACAACCATTGGTCAAGTTCTAGTACAGAGTTTGTACAATATGTTGAGTTTGACTATGATGCTGTTAGTGTAAAATAGTTTTAAACTTGCATCAACTAATATGGAGCTCACTTTTTTAAAATTAATCACTTTCTAGGATTTTCTATCCGTTTGTTTCAGCTTTTGGAAATAACCAGAATGAAAAACAAATCTGAAATCAGATTATAATGTAAAACTAGTTTTAGCAGCTTTTGAGAAATATCGGACTTTAATGTGGGATAGAAGAGAGAGAATCATAAAAAACTATATGTAAGATATGACAATAAACAAATACATTAGTTTAGGCTTTGTATAAAACCTCTAAAATAATCACACCATCCTAGGTAATATAATGTAAAAAATCACTTTTATAACTTAAAACAAACTGACTCAAGATAACATGTCATCTCATGAGTTTAAATATGTTACAATATCATGAGGTGTTAAACTTATTTCAAGATGTATGTGTCAATGCATTGTTGGATACCTGGATGTGAGTGTTCAAACTATTAGCAATGACAATGCATTAAAAGTAAATTATACTAATAGAATCTGTTCTGTTCTGCATGTCATACTGTGCTTAGTTAGATACTTTGATTATGCATGAATTTGATAGAAAGAAAGAAACAGTGCTCACTTTTTCCCTCAGTTGATGTTTTCTCTCGGCTCTTTCAGCTGCATTAACTGCTTCCCGCTCAGCTACAGCACACATATCCACATACATATTAAGATCAGACGAGTCTAATCAAATTGGTAAGCATATTGTACATTAGACACCACGATGACTAAATGGCTACTACTGGCTAGATATGATAATAGACAAAAATAGTCCACAGTTGCCTCCTCGTCCATAAAGTTTTAATCATAAATGTTTTAAAGAAAAACATAAAGGCAGAGCAAAGTAAAGCAAACTTATCGGTCACCTTTCAAATCAGGTTTTCTTTCCACCTTCGTCTTGTTTAGCCTGTTGACAATCTCATTTATCTTCTTCTCCACTCTCACAGTTCGCACCTGAGAGGCACAGAACCCAGATGATGATAGTCTAAAAATAGAAGTTCAATCATTCATACATCCACCCACAAAGGGATGGCAAAATGGGTCAGACCCAGCGGACATGCCTGTTTTGCCCGCACTTTTTTGCAGGGCGGACCAAGGTGTTAGGCCCACACCTTCTAATGTGACCGCACCACCCCGTTTTTTTGCAGGCACGGGCATCAACATAAATTTATGAATGTTAATGCATAAAAAGTGCAGTGCCCGTGGGCCCAGTCCGCCCCGCTCGCATTTTTTGCGGGGTGGGGTAAGGTTTTAGGCCCACACCTTCAACTATGCTCGCGCCCGCCCATTTTTTGCGGGCCAAAACGGGGCAGGCATACCCGTTTGCCACCCCTACAACAATAAAAAAGGGTAAAGCACAAAGAACTGAAAAATAAACAGAAAATGATTCAAGTGTAAAAACACACCATTTTCCCATTGTGAAAACCAACTTGACCAACATCCATCGAAGCAGTTTTCTTTAAATTGGACCAGGGAGTGTAAACAACATCAACGTTGTTTACTTTATTCCCTGCCATGAATAAAGGAAAAAAAAAGGTAATCACTAACAGAACAGAGTGAGGATTTGGAAGGAATTGCATGTACTAATGAAATAATAATTAGTCTTATGTATTGTGAAACCTAGTATGAGAACTAGGCCAAGTTTGAACTAGCTTCCAGTTCATAAGAACTTCTCAACTAAATTTTTAAAAATGAATTTATAGGTCTTCACTTAAGAAAAAAGTGTTATAGGCTTCAAAAGTGTTCAGGGAGAAGTTAAATGAGAAAGCTTCGGAAACAAATTATGATAGAAAAACTAGTATCAAGATATACAAGATGCTATGTTCAAAAACTGGTAGTTTGTGTAAGATTGTTTAAATTTTTCTCTTTTGACAAGTCTAGCAAAAAAATTTATCCAAACGCTCTTAGTGTTTCTGATTTCCAGTTATAAATGCAACTGAGGAAAGTTCAATAAGATCAAGGTGAAGCACTACACCTACACTTGAAAAGGATACATAAATTTGACTCTTACATCAACTAAACTGATAAACCAGAGGAATAAATAATCATAATATTTAACCTTGAATTGAATTTGCTTTGACAAGTTGAGCACAATCTTCCAATAAACCTTCGCTCATGTCATCAATAGTCTGACCTTTGTGCAGCCTGACATAAACATGGGCTGAAGACATCTTGTCAACATGGAACCTACAGAAGACAGATTTAAACATTAATTAAGGAAGGGTCTCGCTAACAAGTACCCTAAGGGCATTGTTTAAGGAAACCATAAAAGGAAGTTTTATCCTGTAAATACAAATCAAACACTTATTAAAATAATAGTAAATACATCACTTTCTATGCAAAAGTTAACTATTTTGGTTCCTCAAACAATACCCTGAGGGCACTTGTTAGCTTTTCCATTACAGAAAAGCCCAAGAAGCAAAATAACAACAGCAAGAATAATAGTAACATGCCAATCCAGCTTTACAACCAACCATAAAATCAAATCAGAATATAATTCAGACACAAATTTAAACAATGAGATTTATAAATGTGTCAGACGACATGTATCATCCTGAGAGAGAAAGCCTAATCTATATCAGAAAACAGGGAATAGAATAAATACAACAACAACAACCAAGTCTTATCCCACTAAGTAGGGTAGGCTACATAGATCAACTTCCCCCTTAATGCTATATCCATGACAATGAGATAATAACTCATTCTAAATTGAAAATATCTTGTTTTTTGTGCCACAAATAAACATGGTAATGCTATGATAGCAGAACAATTGAACTACAAATAAACCTAACTACGAGCAACAAAAACATCACCAGAGTGATAAATCCAATCCCAATATCCTGATTTCAAAAAACACACCGTGAATTTCCAAAAAATTAACAGATTTTAATCTTAAAATCATACAGGAATCAAACTAAGGTCAAACTAGTATTTCCTTCATGATACATGGAATTTCTGGAAACGAATAAGATATTCACCAAATTGGGGAAATGAGAGATTGAAATTAGGGTTTACCATATGTCTTCGATGAAACCGTATTTGATGAGCTCTTCATTCTCGAACTTGTCAAGGCCCATGAAGATGGTGAAATCGCCAGCTTCTGGGCGTGCTTTGAAGTAGAACACCATTGAGTTTGCTTAGGTTTCACGCACGTGAAGGAGGCGATGGAGAGGAGAGAGAGGGAGTTAGGGTTCTGAGTTTGGGATTTCAATTCCAATTTGGGGAATCGCTGCATAAAACATAATCACGCGCAAGTTTCCGTTTCGTCTTTTTTCGAATGTCAAACACGCTTTGGGGTCTATTTGTAAATACCATATTTTATTGGGAACTTTTTAGGTTATAAATATTTAGCCTAACATACCAACAAGAAATCTACCTAACCCCACGTATTTTCATAATATCAAAAATATTCTCTTAATTTTTTTTATTAATTGTATTTTGTAAAATTTTCTTAGTCACAAAAAAATTCGGTAGGTTATACAAAAATCTAGTATAGAAATTTATCGAATTAATTGAAATATGCCATGCATATTAAAAGATTTATTAGATATTTCAAAATTATATATGTCGGATATTTTTTCACACTCCCTTAAAAATTAAATAGTGTTATTTTGAACATTTATGATTGTGATTGCATCGTCCGTTTTGTGTTGTTCAAAATAATTTAAAACTTGCATAAATATGTCTCATATGTTGTTAATAAAAAACACCTCACAATATCTCCATCAAGACTAATTGACAAGCGCAAATTTTTGGGGCATTCTAGTGTTCAATAATCTTCCACCTCCAGACCACGAATGGCGTACATACCATTCTAACTCTCTCGGTTCAAGAATATTGAACAGGGGCAGCTGTCATACCCCAAAATTTGCCCATTAATCTTGCAAAACATTTCTCGGAGCACTCCGACTTATTCTGCAAGGCACTGATCTTAAAGGAACAAAAGCCCAGCTCACAACAGGCCCAATCCAGAAAATGGCCCAAACTAGCTTGCTCGCTAGGCGAGCAATTCCTTCGCCTAGCGAACACTTCGTTATGACACTCGCCCCAGCGAAGCATCAGATCCAGTAAAAGCCCAAACTAGCTTGCTCGCTAGGCGAGCAACTCCTTCGTCTAGCGAAGCTTGCGAATATCAGAATTTCTGGGCTTCACTCTGAGCCCATTAGGTCACAACAATCACTATAAATACAGACACTTCAGTCACGAAAATGGACGGAGGAGGAGGGAAGGAAACCCTGGCATAGAAACCCTGCCGGCCCAGAGAATTCAGAGTAAAGGAACCCTGAAGGCAGCTCATCCGCTTCGAAGCGACCGCCGCCCAATTCAATCCGATACCTAGAGTGATCAGTCCCTTTCGACATTGCAACTGCAAACAGGTTTGCGCATCATTACTGTTTTATGCTTCCAATCGGTAATCTTTACATACATAATGCATCATGATTAAATTTTTGGATATGTATTTTGATTTCACATGCGAATTTAAATATGCTTGAATATCCTGAATGTTTGTCCATGTTATTCCTGTAATTCAATGCCACAAAGTTCAGGGTTCCGGAGACCATGCTGCTATCAAATTCAAAACCAGCAGCCGCTCGCTAGCACATCGCTAAGCGAGCTTGTAGCGAGCACTCGCTAAGCCTTCGCTAGGCGAAGCAGGAGCGAACGAGACAGTGGCTGTTTTGTTTCTTTTCTGTTCTGCCTTATGTTTGTCTAATCAAGCTTCATTATAATTCTGCTTTATTTGGCCTGACTTTATGACTGTTGTATTTTGTGGTGCAATTGTCAATTGTACTTTATCTCGATGCTCTAACCCGTGTGCTGAATTGTGTAAAGGCTTACATATTCCCGAGGAAACAGCCGGCTAGGTATTCCACCTTATGTGTGGGATATCCCTATGGAGATGGATTCTGAATTACTTAATTTTAATGTGGAGATTCATCCTAAATTCTCTAGTTGATTTTAATGTATTGATTTCATCGATGTTAATGTGGACCTAATTACCTACTTGATTACGGCTACCTAATTAATTGTAAAACTTTGCCTTTAAATAAGTGATCTCGGACCTCTCTTTGTTACCCTCCGATTACGGTATTACGGTCATGCCCCGCGAATATGGGGATACACTTAGCAAAGACCCTTCGGTTAAATCATCATAGTCCTTCGAATGTTGTCTTTGTCCCTCGATGACCCTTCGGTGTAGCCTACGGTTAAATGATGATAGTCCCTTCGAATGCTAAGGTATCCTCACAACTGTTGCCCTCGGTGACCGATCAATGACCCTACGATGACCCTTTTACATCCAAAGGATAAAACTACTTACTTCTCAATAGTAAGGACAGTTTTACCCTCATAAGGATAGGAAATGCCCGTAAAGACCTCGGATAGGTATAACTCTTAATTGCTTATTCATAACCTAAAATACTTTTCACACCTCACACACTTCAAAACATCTTTTAGAAAATCACCACTTGGTATACATTCATGCTAGAATCATTGCCGAGTTATATTTTTCTAAACAACTTTCAAAACTAAACGAGATAACCACTTTGTATACATTCATACTAGAATCATTACAAAGTTAAATTCTCTTTTCAAAACATCTTCTAAACAATTCACCACCACTTTTTCCAGACAAACATAAGTGATCAAGCAATTAAGAGCCCATGGATAACCATGGATACAAAGGGTGTTAACACCTTCCCTTTGTATAATGTACCTCCCGAACCCAAAATCTAAATTAAGGTCTTTCCTGTTCTTTTCCACCTTTCCTTATGGGATAAAAGAAAAGTCGGTGGCGACTCTTGCTAACCGCGACATTTGCTTTCCAAAGCAAAATCACATCAAAGTCAGTTCACCGTACGACAGAACTGGCGACTCTGCTGGGGATGCTTAAAAAGAGAGGTTACCTTAAAAAACAAGATCACTTATTCAAATTGTCTGATTTACTTTTAAGGGATTGCTTGGGTATTTTACGCTTGAGTGAAAGATCCTACACCCGGATCTAGTGTACCTTAGGTAAGTAGCAAAAGATCATCGCGACTATCCGGCGTATACTGGAATGGTCAAAATGATGGCTACGGTTAATGTGACACTTTGGATGTCCTGATGTTCCTCATGTTTACTTGAGGAAAAATTGGGCATTCGCGTGGTGTCATCAAAGCATTAACCAGACCTTTAGAACCCTAATTGACTCATCCTAGCCATTAGAAAGTAGTGAGATAACTGACTTCGGTTCCGACTGAGGTTGGTTGAGACTCGATACTACACTCTTTGAGATTGGACTTTAGGGAAGCTTCGGTCAACCACTTGGTGTTTCACTGAAGTGGACTTAAAGAAAGGTCAATGATTTGAGATCCTTCTAGAACCCGGTTACTATTCTAGGACAGGTTGAACCAACCAAACTTCAGTGGGGAGGGTACTTACCTATGGAACTCATGCAAGCCTTAAAACTTAGGAATGATTGTTGTGTGACTTGCTTGTGCTTGCTATTTACATAACATCATAACATCATAACATCATAACATTGTACTAACCATTTCAAGGACTTAGGGATTTAGCTTTGTTTTGTTAAACAGGTCATGGCTTCCAGGAAGACCATCCGGATCAATCTTGTAGCAATCTCTCCTCAACTAAAGGATTTAGTGTCAGAGCTTCCCGATCAGGCTCAGTTCATCAAGAAACATGGTCATCTCCTCAATTTGGTTACCACTGGTTTCAAAGAAGATATGATGAGAGTTCTATTCCAGTTCTTCGATCCTAAACATCATTGCTTCACTTTCCCAGATTATCAGTTGGTACCCACATTAGAAGAATTCTCTAAGTTGCTTGGGATACCTATCCTTGATCAAATACCTTTCAGTGGTTTAGAAAAGATGCCAAAGTCTGAAGAAGTTGCCGCAGCTTTACACCTGACAAAGTCCGACATTGAAACCAATTGGGTAACAAGGAGTGGAATGGAAGGTTTACTTGCTAAATTTCTAATAAGTAAGGCCCGAGAATTCCTAAAAGTTATGAATGTCCATGCTTTTGAAGATGTTCTAGCATTGCTAATCTATGGCTTGGTGTTATTCCCTAATCCAGACCAATTCATAGACATGAATGCTATTAAGATATTTCTCACTCATAACCCTGTGCCTACCTTGCTTGGAGACATCTTGCACTCCCTTCACGCACGTACTATGAAAAGGCAAGGGACTCTCATGTGCTGCATACCTTTATTGTCTAGGTGGTTTATTTCGCACCTTCCTCAATCAGTCTTGAAGAATGATCAAAATCTGAAATGGTCTCGAAGGATAATGGCACTCTCCCATTCAGACATCCGTTGGTGTTCTAATCTCAGAGAAAATGTTATCCTCATCGACCGTTGTGGAGAATTCCCTAATGTACCACTCATGGGGATAAGAGGAGGCATCACTTATAATCCTGCCTTGGCCTTACGTCAGTTTGGTTGTGCTCGAAGAGATGGTCCACATGAAATGATTATTCAAGGAACAGTGTTTGACTATGACAATGACTCTCAAGGTCTCCGTCAAAGGTTTGTACGAGCTTGGGGCATGGTGAAAAGAAGCACTTTAGGACAGAAAAACTCCATTCCTATGGAGCCTTATCTCAGATGGGTACGCGCAAGAGCTCGTGAGCTTGTCATGCCATATCTCGCAGTCAGGCCATTGATTGTTGAACCAGGAGTTGAAGGAGGTACTTCTCAGATCATTTCTTATCCAGATATGCCTCCCGATGTTGAGGAATTGAAGAGATCCTGGACCCAGTTGAGAGAGGAAAGGGATACTTTCGAAGCTCAGTTCAATGCAGAAAGGAAGAAAGTACTAGAGCTCACCAGCCAGCTTAATGAGGAACGAAGACTCAATACATATCTTCGCCCAAAAAGAAGCCGTCCCTGGGAGACTTGAGCTTTTGTAGTATTTTTTATTTTTTGTAATGAACATCGATTAAAGAAATTATTAATAAAAGTGTCCCTCCTTTTGGTAGTTTACGCAAAGTTAAATTCTAAAAGTCCTTGAAAACATTTCATACATTGCATTGCATAACATAACATTGCATAACAGGTATTCCAAAAGACCATATTCTCACGGTCTTCCTCTTAAACAGAAAAATGGCTCTCGAACAAACTGTCAAAGATCTCCAGGCTCAGAATGCTCAATTCCAGGAGATGATGTTGAACTTATCCAAGGGGCAGGAAGAACTGAAGGCTCTCTTGCTCGAAAAGAAGAAAGACAATAAACCTGTGAGTTACATTAACCTGGGAAGAAGGCTTAGAGGACAGGCCACAAGAGTCGAGATTCGAATTCCGAAGGATCAAGAAGAGGAAACAGAGACAGATTCAGAAGATGAGAATGTTGATCCTTTCAACCATGAGGACGACGAGGGAGATTATGAAAACGAACAGTACTCTCCAAAAGATGATAAGTATAACTTGCTGGAAGAACGCATGCTAGCTATGGAGGGTCAAAAGACGCCCAGTCTGGATTTCGAAAGCTTAGGTCTGGTCTCTGATGTGGTCATTCCCCGCAAATTCAAGGTCCCTGATTTCACTAAGTATGATGGGGCATCGTGTCCTCAGATGCATCTGAGAGCTTATGTGAGAAAGATTCAGCCGCATACCACTGATAGGAAGCTATGGATCCATTTCTTCCAA
Source organism: Lathyrus oleraceus (assembly GCF_024323335.1). Classification (NCBI taxonomy): domain Eukaryota; kingdom Viridiplantae; phylum Streptophyta; class Magnoliopsida; order Fabales; family Fabaceae; genus Lathyrus; species Lathyrus oleraceus. The sequence continues at coordinate 63,978,615 of NC_066583.1, forward strand.
GAGAGTCTGTTTGGCACACAGTTAGAATGGTATTATCAGCTCGAGAGCTCTGACATCTGCACCTGGACTGATTTAGCGACAGCTTTCTACAAGCACTACCAGTATAATTCTGAATTAGCACCTACTCGGTTACAGTTGCAGAATATGACTATGGGATCTAAAGAAAGCTTCAAAGAATATGCTCAAAAATGGAGAGATTTGGCTGGCAGAGTCAAACCTCCTCTGACTGACAGAGAGTTAGTAGACATGTTCATAAGCATACTGACTGGCCCATTCTACAGCCATCTATTGAGGAGTTCCTCATTGGGTTTCGCTGAACTTATATTAACAGGTGAACATGTTGAAAGCGGCATTCGAAGTGGAAAGGTACAGACGGCTACCTCTGATCCTCCGGAGACTCCTAATGTCATCATTGCTCCCCTGCCTAATCATGACAAGACTGTCAATGCTGTGGAAGATGCTGGTAACGATTGTGACTGGGATAACTGGATTTTCCCAACAATTGGTGACGGACTCAATAATTGGAAGGCTGAAGACACTATCCCGATTTCCTTTAGTCAGGAGTAATTGTTATTGCCTATTTTAGTGTTGCAACTTTTTAGTTTTTACAATTGAACTTCTTAAAGCATTGTGTCTATGCCCGGGGCACAATAGCTAATTTGTTAAGGGTTTTGTCATTTCATAAGCATATTCATATTCAATAAATCAATGGGCTTTTTGCATTCAAATATTGCGCTCTTTATCTTTCCTGTCATCTTTTAAACAAGCTATGTTTTCTTGCATACACTCACGTAACAAATTGCAGATCCATAGCCACTCTGGATCCTGTTGATAATAATTCTGCTACTGTGCATTATGACTTTGAAAATCCGATCTACCAAGCCGAGGATGGAAGCGAGGAAGATTGTGAAGTCCCTGGAGAACTTGCCAGACTACTGCAAGAAGAAAAGACTATACAGCCGCATGAGGAATCAATTGAAATTGTAAATCTGGGTACTGAAATAGACAAGAAAGAAGTCAGAGGTTTCTTGGGACACTTGAATTACATTGCCCGATTCATCCCACACTTGACCGCTACCTGCAAACCCATCTTCAAATTACTGAGAAAAAATCAAGAGATGGTATGGAATGATGAATGCCAAGAAGCTTTTGACAAAATCAAGAAGTATCTCCAAGAACCTCCAATTCTGATGCTACCAGTTGAAGGAAGACCTCTAATCATGTATTTGACCGTGTTAGAAAATTCAATGAGGTGTGTGTTGGGGCAACATGACGAGTCTGGTCGAAATGAGCATGCCATATACTGCCTTAGCAAAAGGTACCGACTGTGAAACAAGATACTCATAGCTCGAGAAAGCTTGCTGTGCTTTGGCTTGGGCTGCTCGCCGACTAAGACAGTATATGTTGAATCATACCACTTTATTGACTTCTAAGATGGATTCTATCAAATGTCTATTCGAGAAGCCTGTTGTCTCCTGAAAGAATTATCACTGACAATGGTACTAATTTGAACAACAAGATGATTACTGAACTCTGCACGCAGTTCAAAATAAAACACCATAACTCTTCTCCGTACCGGCCAAGGATGAACGGCGCCGTGGAGGCTGCTAACAATGTCCAGAAGCTCATACAAAAGATAGCAGTAACATACAAAGACTGATATGAGATGTTACCCTTTGCTCTCCATGGTTATCGCACTTTAGTGCGCACTTCGACAGGGGCAACTCCTTTCTCTTTAGTCTACGGAACGGAAGCCGTCTTACCGGTGGAAGTTCAGATTCCCTCTCTAAGGATCATGAAAGAGGCGGGTTTAGACGAGGATGAATGGATTCAAACTCGACTCGATCAGATAAATTTGATTGATGAAAAGAGACTTGCGGCTGTTTGTCATGGGCAGATATATCAGAAGCGCATGACCCATGCATTTAACAGAAAGGTCAAGAGACAGGTGTATCAAATTGGCGACTTGGTAATAAAGCGTGTCATTCTACCACAAGGTGATCCCAGAGGTAAATGGACTCCCACATACGAAGGGCCATTTGTAGTTAAGAAGGTATTCTCTGGTGGAGCCATGATACTCGCTACGATGGATGGCGAAGACTTACCACATCCTGTGAACGCAGACATAGTCAAAAAATACTACGCGTAAAAGAGACCCGCTAGGTCGACGCACCTAGGCAAAAGTAAGGGCATCCCGGCGAACCAAAAGGGTTCGGGCAAAAATTAGGGATAAACATATAAAGACGTACACCCGGCAAGTCGAAAACTTGAAAAGGCGGCTTGGGCAAAAAAGGGCATCCTGGTGGACTGAAAACCTGAAAAGGCGGTCCAGGCAAAAATTAGGGATTAAAGCGTATGACTATGTCCCTTTCTCTGTCAGCTTCAACCAGGTCAAAGGGACTGAACAAGCCAATCACTTCTATCCGACAGCAGGAGATGAGAGGCTTGAAGACATAATGACAGTAGTGGAATTAGAATCGATAGGACTTTTTCTGCATAGCTTTCTCTCTGTTTTCCTGACAATTTCCTCTTACTAGGATTTCTGTCTCCTTGTACTCAAATTGCCTATTTATAGGCCCTCTTTCAAAATCAATACAATTTTATTTCGAAAAAATGTTGTTGTCTTACTTCCTCTGCTTTGCTTGCATAAACGTCCATTGATTTAATTTGAATTGATTTATGCATTTGAATACGATCAATGTTTACCAAAAATGCATGCCTAGAATAGCAATAGCAATTACTACACGACTTCAGGGTCGAGGAGAAGGTCTAACCATGCTTTCCAATGAATCCGTCGCTAATTCTATTCCCCAACAAGAACCAGCTATTTCCCAGAAGAGGTTGGCATCGCCAGACAGACTGGTCATCTCTTCCATCCCAAGCCGGGCTCTGTTGAGTGTTTTCCGCCATCAGACAGAAATCAAGTATCCTCAGCTAAGAAAGGGTCATCAATACAAATATCTCCGACCAGAAGACTGAGATTTATTTCCCCAATAGAGTCCCCTGGAAGAACGTTTCAGACACATAGTGCATTCATTACATCATTCCATATCATATACATGCGTACAATGTCCGCATTTATTTCAGACGCATAATTCATTCATTACGTCATTGCGCAGCACACGCATGCATACAACATTTGCATCTCATGCATCATGACATTGCATGAAACTAACTTGATTTTTCAGGTTAAGCATCCTCCTGATACGGTCAAATAAAGATCCACTCAGGCGGGCATCTTTATCGATTACAGATATATCTTTCAAATATACTCCATGTCAACATTCATCCTGACATTCTCCTAATGATGGCATCTCTAAGCCCATCCTAGACATTTATTGCGGATACAACATATACAAATATCATCGAATATAGCCTAACGTACGGTTCATTCTGATTCAGCCCGACATATGATTCCTTCAATTATTTCAAGACGGTCTAGCGTACGACCCATTCGGATGTTCATCTCCTCAGATGCTACCTAGCGTACGGTACATTCTGACATGGTCTAGCATACGACTACCCTTTCATCCTCAGACGCGGCCTGACAGACGACTCATTCCGCAACTCCAATGCGGCCTAACATACGACCCCTTTGGATCTTCAACTCGGATACGATCTAGCGTACGATCTATTCTAATTCCACCTTCCTCAGATACAGCCTAATGGATGGCCCATTCTGCAACTCAGATACGATCTGGCGTACGATCCATTCTGATCTTTCATCCCCAGTGAAATCACCCGCTTAATGGAGGATTCATTCGGTTATTCAGATACGATCTAGCGCACGACTCATTCTGATCTTTACCCCTCCAGAGGCAGCCTAATAGACGTTTCATTCTGCAATTCAGATACGATCTAGTGTACGATCCATTCTGATCCTTTATCCCCAGCAGCGTATAGCACACCCTGACTCCCCAGTGAAGTCAACAGCCTAATGGATAACTCACTATATTGGCTAGCGTATGACCCGGTACGACATCCATGTCTTCAGATATCGTCTAATGTACGACGCACTCTGAAGCTCTCATCATCAAATTCCCTGGAGGGCATCTTTAAGCCCATCTCCATCAAGACTAATTGACAAGCGCAAATTTTTGGGGCATTCTAGTGTTCAATAATCTTCCACCTCCAGACCACGAATGGCGTACATACCATTCTAACTCTCTCGGTTCAAGAATATTGAACAGGGGCAGCTGTCATACCCCAAAATTTGCCCATTAATCTTGCAAAACATTTCTCGGAGCACTCCGACTTATTCTGCAAGGCACTGATCTTAAAGGAACAAAAGCCCAGCTCACAACAGGCCCAATCCAGAAAATGGCCCAAACTAGCTTGCTCGCTAGGCGAGCAATTCCTTCGCCTAGCGAACACTTCGTTATGACACTCGCCCCAGCGAAGCATCAGATCCAGTAAAAGCCCAAACTAGCTTGCTCGCTAGGCGAGCAACTCCTTCGCCTAGCGAAGCTTGCGAATATCAGAATTTCTAGGCTTCACTCTGAGCCCATTAGGTCACAACAATCACTATAAATACAGACACTTCAGTCACGAAAATGGACGGAGGAGGAGGGAAGGAAACCCTGGCATAGAAACCCTGCCGGCCCAGAGAATTCAGAGTAAAGGAACCCTGAAGGCAGCTCATCCGCTTCGAAGCGACCGCCGCCCAATTCAATCCGATACCTAGAGTGATCAGTCCCTTTCGACATTGCAACTGCAAACAGGTTTGCGCATCATTACTGTTTTATGCTTCCAATCGGTAATCTTTACATACATAATGCATCATGATTAAATTTTTGGATATGTATTTTGATTTCACATGCGAATTTAAATATGCTTGAATATCCTGAATGTTTGTCCATGTTATTCCTGTAATTCAATGCCACAAAGTTCAGGGTTCCGGAGACCATGCTGCTATCAAATTCAAAACCAGCAGCCGCTCGCTAGCACATCGCTAAGCGAGCTTGTAGCGAGCACTCGCTAAGCCTTCGCTAGGCGAAGCAGGAGCGAACGAGACAGTGGCTGTTTTGTTTCTTTTCTGTTCTGCCTTATGTTTGTCTAATCAAGCTTCATTATAATTCTGCTTTATTTGGCCTGACTTTATGACTGTTGTATTTTGTGGTGCAATTGTCAATTGTACTTTATCTCGATGCTCTAACCCGTGTGCTGAATTGTGTAAAGGCTTACATATTCCCGAGGAAACAGCCGGCTAGGTATTCCACCTTATGTGTGGGATATCCCTATGGAGATGGATTCTGAATTACTTAATTTTAATGTGGAGATTCATCCTAAATTCTCTAGTTGATTTTAATGTATTGATTTCATCGATGTTAATGTGGACCTAATTACCTACTTGATTACGGCTACCTAATTAATTGTAAAACTTTGCCTTTAAATAAGTGATCTCGGACCTCTCTTTGTTACCCTCCGATTACGGTATTACGGTCATGCCCCGCGAATATGGGGATACACTTAGCAAAGACCCTTCGGTTAAATCATCATAGTCCTTCGAATGTTGCCTTTGTCCCTCGATGACCCTTCGGTGTAGCCTACGGTTAAATGATGATAGTCCCTTCGAATGCTAAGGTATCCTCACAACTGTTGCCCTCGGTGACCGATCAATGACCCTACGATGACCCTTTTACATCCAAAGGATAAAACTACTTACTTCTCAATAGTAAGGACAGTTTTACCCTCATAAGGATAGGAAATGCCCGTAAAGACCTCGGATAGGTATAACTCTTAATTGCTTATTCATAACCTAAAATACTTTTCACACCTCACACACTTCAAAACATCTTTTAGAAAATCACCACTTGGTATACATTCATGCTAGAATCATTGCCGAGTTATATTTTTCTAAACAACTTTCAAAACTAAACGAGATAACCACTTTGTATACATTCATACTAGAATCATTACAAAGTTAAATTCTCTTTTCAAAACATCTTCTAAACAATTCACCACCACTTTTTCCAGACAAACATAAGTGATCAAGCAATTAAGAGCCCATGGATAACCATGGATACAAAGGGTGCTAACACCTTCCCTTTGTATAATGTACCTCCCGAACCCAAAATCTAAATTAAGGTCTTTCCTGTTCTTTTCCACCTTTCCTTATGGGATAAAAGAAAAGTCGGTGGCGACTCTTGCTAACCGCGACATTTGCTTTCCAAAGCAAAATCACATCAAAGTCAGTTCACCGTACGACAATAGGTAATCCTAGTTGAACCATGCAACCCTAATTAGGAATAGGATTTGATTCCCAAGTGATGTCGACTTTCACCATAAATTATGTGATGGCGATGAGACAACAAATGGATGAAAGTAACCATGAGATGATTAACTTTCTTACCCGGCAAATGGGTGATAACATGAAACTATATCACATTTCTGGACTCGATTTAATTGAATTATATTATTATCTGTTTCGATTTATTTCATTTTATTCGATATTACTTGGTATTTTTCCTTTTATTTGTCTCAGGTAATTTATTTGAAGCATAAGTGAAAAAGGAAGAAAAAGAGGTGCAAAAAGGAATGAAGAGAAGCAAAATCCACAAAAGCCCAGCCCACAATCAAAAGCCAGGAGCGTTGCGCCTGTGACGAGCGCCACACATGGTGTGACGAGCGTCACGCCCTGCTGCCTTGTGTTACGAGCGTAACACATGGTGTGACGGACGTCACACCATTCTCCTATATTTTTGGCTTCAGAAACGCAACAGAGGCACGTTGATGCCTATTCTTCCGCTTGACTCCGGAAACGTGAAGACCAATTACGCAAGGCACTTTTGGAAACGGTTAAACAAGTGGATTAGTATAAATAGGACCAATTATGGAACCCTAAAGAGTTCAGAATTTTTTCCAGTCTTTGGCATAGTTTTATTTTTACTACTTTCTATTTTTTTTCAGCATTCTACCTTCATTTGCAATTTTTATTTTCTTTTCCAGTTAATCTTTCAGCACTTAGTTAATTTTTCACACAATAGTTTCTACACTGGAAACTATTGTGTATCTTTTGCTGGATCTAACCTTACGTTAGATCCTAGATTTTTATTCCTTCACCTATTATTTTCTTGTCCGATTGAAGAATTCAAGAACAAATCCAACCGGTCTGTGGTGGAGTGTTCAAGATTTGTCATTAACTATTCAGGTTCTTTAATTATTGTTTGAATTTATATATGCCTTGTATTATTGTTTATTTATATTGTTGGCCTGAGATAGATTTATTTAAGCATGATGATTGTTTAGATCTGTTTAGCATGTCCGGCTGATTTAGTTAGGTATCGGTATGTAAAGTAAGCGGAATGAAGGAATCAAAACTAAGTTGGCTTAAGTACGTTTAAAAATAAAATCACTCTTTTTATGGTCTCAATTTACAGGTTTAATACCAAGGTTTTTGTACGAGAGTAAAAGACTAAAGAAGTTAAAATCAATAGAACGAAAGTTTGAGTTTTTAACTGGACAGTGTAAAGTGGACATTAATTCTAGATCAGGGCGAAAGCAATTTTTAGAGTTAATTAAATTCTAATCTTTTTCAAAAAGTATTTTTAAAAGTTAAATGTGAGGACGAGAGTTAAGCATTTGAATTTAATTATATAATCTAAGTCAACAGAGCGAGAGTTTGAGACGAGGGTGTTTAAACGATTAGTATTTTCTTAAAAAGAGTTTATATAGATTTTGTTGTTTTCAAAAGGTGATTTTAGACTTAACTAATAAGTGACAGCTACGTTAATTTAAAGTTATGGTCTATTCAACAGAGCGAGAGTTTGAGAAAAGGCTTTTAATCAATAGTGTCTACTGAAAAGATTTATCTTAAAACCAAGAAACCAACGAAGACTTGATTCCCTAATTACGACGAACTACATACCGATATCCGCTTAATTGATATTTAACCTAGATCTTATTTTAGTTTTAACTTTTCCCCCAAACAATCAAAATATCATCCGCCTTAGCTTTACGAAGTAACCTTAGAAAACGGTATATCGATTCATAAGTCCCTGTGGGATCGATATCTTTTAAAACTACGCGATAGAACTGTGCACTTGCAGTTAGTACCCCAATCGACTCATAAAGTCGCGATCAAGTTTTTGGCGCCGTTGTCGGGGACTTTTATTTAGTCGATATCGTAACTTTTCTGTTACGCTGTAGAGACTAAGGCAATTTTTATTTCTTCTTCTTTCGTTGATTTGTATGCCACACACTCGCTCACAAGGCGAGCCGTTTTACTTACGAATCAACAACATCGAACTATATCTCCGAGTCTTACGACGAATTCGGGAATATCGTGCTGCAAACAATCTCCCTCCTATCGAAATTCCTGATCTAAAAAATCTTCTTCCTTCACCGATACCCGAGATGGCAGAACCAGCTCGTGCGCTTCGAGATTACGCCGCCCCATCGCAAGATGAGCCGCATTCGAGTATTGCTCCACCCGCAATCGAAGCAAACAACTTCGAACTTAAGCCTTCGCTGCTACAGGCAGTGCAACAGAATCAATTCTCTGGAAATCCTACCGAGGATCCAAACCTTCATTTATCCGTATTTGTCCAATACGCTGATATTGTTAAAGCTAATGGTGTCACTTCAGAGGCAATTCGACTTCGTCTTTTTCCTTTCTCGTTAAGAGATAAAGCTAGAAGATGGCTTCAGTCTCTTCCTTCCAACTCAGTCACAACATGGAATGAGTTGAAGAAAGTCTTCCTTGCCCGATACTTTCCTCCGAGCAAAACAGCTATGTTGAGAGCCCAGATAAATGGATTTAAACAGAAAGATAACGAGTCTCTTTTCGAAGCATGGGAAAGATACAAAGACATGATGGGACTTTGTCCACACCATGGTTTAAAGGACTGGTTAGTGATTCATACCTTCTATAATGGTCTCTTGTACAACACAAGGTTAACAATAGACGCCGCAGCAGGTGGTGCAATTATGGATAAACCTTATGCCGATGCTTATCAACTTATCGAAAGCATGGCCCAAAACTATTATCAGTGGGGAAGCGACCGAGCAATGGTAGAGAAACCTCAAACGAAAAGTGGCATGTACGAGATAAGTAGCCTTGATCATGTTAATGCAAAAGTGGAAGCCCTTGCCCAGAAAATTGAAAGTTTGAATGTATCACCTCCAACCACCGTGGTTGCCATAACTCAGAATTGCGAAGTATGTGGAATCCAAGGTCACACTCCTGCAGATTGTCAACTCCTAACAGGAATCCAAGCAGAACAAGTGAATTATGCCCAAGGAAATCCCTACTCACACACCTATAACTCAAACTGGAAGAATCGTCCTAATTTTTCATATAAGAGTAATAATGCTTTATACGCACCAGGACAAGCTCCAAATCAAGCCCCAGCTATACCTCCTGGATATCAAAAGCCGACCCCATCTACACCTAACAATAATGTTCCTAGGAAATCCAACTTGGAAATAATGATGGAGAACTTCATAGCTTCTCAACAGCAAACCAATAAAGATTTCTTAAACCAGAATATACACACTAGCGAACAAATCAAACAACTAGCAAGTAAAGTAGATGCCTTGGCTACCCATAACAAAATGCTGGAAACACAAATATCACAAGTAGCTCAACAACAGGCGCCTACTGCTGCCCCAACTGGTACATTTCCTGGACAGCCCCAACCTAAACCGAAAAGCCACGCTCATGCAATCATACTAAGAAGTGGAACAGAAGTGGAAGGACCAGTAGATCCAAGAACTGAAAACCAAAACTCTAAAAAGTCAAATGAGGAAGAAAGTAAACCTAAGGAAAAGGAAGAGAGTAATAAGGAAACCGTAGAAAAGAAAGAACCTTATGTACCTCCACCACCTTATAAACCACCTATCCCTTACCCTCAAAGGCTTATTAAAACCAAAGATACGGGCCAATTTAAAAAATTTGTTGACCTACTGAAACAATTAAACGTCACAATTCCGTTTACAGAAGCTATTACACAGATGCCCTCATATGCTAAGTTCTTAAAAGAAATTCTTTCTAATAAAAGGAAACTTGAAGATAGCGAAACTGTTACACTCACTGCTGAATGTAGCGCTATAATCCAGAATATGCCTCCTAAACTTAAAGATCCAGGTAGTTTCTCTATACCCTGTCACATAGGAAAATTTGTCATAGATAAAGCCTTATGCGATTTAGGAGCCGGTATTAGTGTTATGCCCTTATCCATATGCAAGAAACTTGAAATGGGAGAATTAAGACCAACTAAAATGTCTGTGCAACTAGCAGATCGTTCTGTTAGATATCCTATAGGAATTCTTGAAAATGTTCCCGTGCGCATAGGTCAATTCTACATCCCAACCGATTTTATAATTATGGACATTAGAGAAGATGAAGTTACACCCATTATATTGGGAAGACCATTCTTAGCAACTGCCGGTGCGATCATAGACGTAAAACGAGGACGACTCACTTTCGAAGTAGGAGAAGAGAAAATTGAGTTCATTCTTTCCCAATTTTTGAAAGCACCTGCAATAGAAGATACATGTTACTTCATGGATATCATCGATGAATGCATAAAAGAAACAGAGTTAGAAAATGACAAATTGTCTGACTATCTTGTAGAAGACAAACTCAACCAATGTTTAGCAATAACACCGGATCCTACGCAATGCCTTAAGAAACCAACCCTAGACCTGAAAACACTTCCCAAAAATCTGAGATATGAATTCCTAGACTTAGAACTTGAACGACCAGTGATAGTTAATGCAGACCTAGGAAAGCTCGAAACCGAAAAACTCCTACATATCTTAAGAAAATATCCAACCGCACTAGGGTACAACATCACCGATCTTAAAGGAATAAGTCCTTCTATTTGTATGCACCGCATCATGCTAGAAGAAGACTGTAAAACTTCCAGGGAACATCAGAGGAGACTAAACCCGATCCTGAGTGAGGTAGTGAAGAAGGAAGTAACCAAGTTATTAGAGGCAGGTATCATATATCCTATATCTGATAGCAAATGGGTTAGTCCTGTACACGTAGTACCAAAGAAAGGAGGTATAACAGTTATCGAAAATGAAAAAGGAGAAACTATAACCAAACGAATCGAATCGGGATGGAGAATGTGCATTGACTATAGGAAATTAAACAAAGCAACCCGAAAAGATCATTTCCCTTTACCATTCATTGACCAGATGTTAGAACGATTAGCAAAACATTCTCATTTCTGCTATCTAGACGGTTACTCAGGCTTCTTTCAAATACCAATTCATCCTGATGACCAAGAAAAGACAACATTCACGTGTCCTTTTGGCACTTTCGCTTATAGACGAATGCCGTTTGGCTTGTGCAATGCTCCCGCAACCTTCCAAAGGTGCATGATGGCAATATTCGCCGATTTTCTCGAAAATATCATGGAAGTATTTATGGATGACTTTTCCGTATGCGGACAAAGCTTTGAAGAATGTCTTGAAAACCTAGAAAGAGTTCTAGAACGATGTGTAAAAGTAAACCTAGTACTTAACTGGGAAAAATGTCACTTTATGGTACAAGAAGGAATTGTTTTAGGACACATTATCTCAAATAGAGGAATTGAAGTAGACAAAGCCAAAATAGAGGTAATTGAAAACCTTCGACCTCCGAAAACTGTGAGAGAAGTACGAAGCTTCTTAGGACATGCCGGTTTTTACCGACGATTCATTAAAGACTTCTCTAAAATAACTAAACCTTTGACCGGACTATTGATGAAGGATGCTGAATTCATCTTCGACAATAAATGTTTAGAAGCATTCCAAACGCTTAAACAAGCATTGATCTCCGCACCCATAATGCAGACACCAGATTGGAATGAACCATTCAAAATAATGTGTGATGCCAGTGATTACGCCGTGGGCGCTGTTTTAGGACAACGAAAGGATAAAAAGCTTCACGTCATATATTACGCAAGTAGAACTCTAGATGAAGCACAAATGAATTACGCCACAACCGAGAAAGAACTCTTAGCAGTAGTGTTTGCACTAGATAAGTTGCGTTCTTACTTGGTCGGAGCTAAAATAATCGTTTACACCGACCACGCTGCTATCAAGTACCTCTTAACAAAAAAGGATGCTAAACCTAGACTCCTAAGGTGGATCCTATTGCTACAAGAGTTCGATCTGGAAATCAAAGATAAAAAAGGAATTGAAAACGTAGTAGCAGATCACCTCTCTAGACTTGAAAACCTGGAACCGGAAACAACCTCGATCAACGATGATTTCTCATACGATAAACTTATAGCTACTTTGGAAGAAAATAAAGCTGATAAACAGGTAGAAACCACCTTAGCTATATGTGCTACACCATGGTACGCTGATCTCGTCAATTATTTAGCTGCCGAAATAGTTCCACCTACTTTATCCTACCAGCAAAAGAAACGATTCTTCTATGACATAAAACACTATTACTGGGATGACCCTTTACTTTTCAAAAGAGGCCCCGACGATATTTTCCGTCGGTGTATACCTGAAGAAGAGGTAGAAAATATAATCCAACACTGTCACTCCGCTCCTTATGGTGGACATGCAAGTACATCCAAGACCTGCTCCAAAATCCTACAAGCCGGTCTTTATTGGCCAAACATATGGAAGGATGTGCATGCGGCTATCAAGAAATGTGATAGATGTCAACGCACATGAAACATATCTAGACGTGACGAGATGCCACAAAAGGGCATTTTGGAAGTAGAAATTTTCGACGTGTGGGGGATAGATTTCATGGGACCTTTTCCACCTTCTCTCGGTAACAAGTACATACTCGTAGCGGTTGACTACGTATCAAAATGGATTGAAGCTATAGCTTCTCCAACAAACGACACACGAGTAGTAACTAGACTCTTTAAGAATATAATATTTCCAAGATTTGGTGTCCCAAGAATAGTAGTCAGTGATGGTGGATCGCATTTCATATCCAAGGTACTCGAAAAACTACTGTTTAAGTATGGCGTAAGGCATAGAGTAGCAACACCTTACCACCCTCAAACCAGTGGGCAAGTGGAAGTGTCTAACAGAGAAATTAAACGAATATTAGAAAAAACAGTCGCCACCTCAAGGAAAGACTGGTCATTGAAACTACCAGAAGTTTTATGGGCGTATCGAACCGCTTACAAAACTCCCATAGGGACAACCCCATTTAAGCTTATTTATGGAAAATCCTGCCACCTCCCGGTAGAATTAGAACATAAGGCCTACTGGGCTATTAAAAATCTAAATTTAAACTATAAGGCCGCCGGTGAAAAGCGAATCCTTGATATAAACGAATTAGAGGAACTCAGACGAGACGCTTACGAAAATGCCAGAATCTACAAAGAAAGAACAAAACAATGGCATGACAAGCGCATATCAAGGAAAATCTTCAAACAAGGCGATACAGTCCTGTTATTCAACTCTAGGCTAAAGTTATTTCCGGGAAAACTACGATCTAGATGGTCAGGTCCTTTCCAAGTCACCAATGTTTTTCCCAGTGGAGCGGTGGAAATTAAAGGAAAATCCATTGAACCGTTTATCGTAAACGGGCAGCGTCTAAAACATTATCATCATACAGAGAACCTTGAAGATTCACAAGTCCTGCACTTAGACGTAGTGCCCCAAAATTTTATAGATTGATATTTGATAGTGTTTATGTCGAGCTTGCGACATTAAACAAAGCGCTTAGTGGGAGACAACCCACAAATTTTCTTTATCTTTATTTTTATTTCTTCTTTAATTATTCTTCTAAATTTTATTTAGTATTCATTCTTAATTTATTTTAACTCATAAATTTTTTATTCTTTTCTTCTTTCGGCATTTGGCCAAATCCTGACTAAAACTCTTGTTTTTCTTTTCTCTAGCTAACACTAACCTGATGGGACAAATTGATCGTATGGGTATCAAATTCAGAGGGAAAGCTCAGAAACAAAGGTTTGAGGAACTAGCAGAGAGAGAGATGCTACCTAGTTTGTATGCTGATGATTGGGCAATGACTGCCCTTGGACTAAGAGAGACTGTCTTGTATTTGCTGAGTCAAATAGGGTGGGAAACCACTCCTATCCGTAGACAATTCGTCACTTACCGGAGACTGACTCTAGAATTCCTTAGTTCTCTGATCTATCTACCCAGCCATGGAAAAGGAATAAGCAGAGGTTACATCCAGTTCAGAATGTTCAACATGGAGTATCAATTTAACATCCAAGACTTTACCAACCTTTTAGGTTTCCCTACCTCTTTTGATACATTCACAGTGAGCCAAGAAGAACTTTTTGAATACAGAGAACTTGAACACTTTTGGGGAAGCTTGACTGGAAATGACGATCCCGAGGAACATGAGTTTCTTTCTGGAAACATACATAACCCGACATTTCGTTACTTCCATAAGATCCTGGCCCACACCTTATTTGGGAAGAAGTCAAATAGTACCTCAGTTTCACGTGATGAACTCTTCATCATATTTTGTGCTTCCCAGAACCGTCCAGTAAACGGTGCCACTTTTATGTTGGCAAATTTTGACCACCTTATCCAAGATGAACGAGCACCAATTCAAATAGGCGGCTTGATAACCATGATTGGTAATGCTATCGGACTACGTCAACCTATGCTTGACTTAAGCCCTTTCTGTGGCATTACGACTATGAGTATACCCTTCCTCTTCAACAATATGTTTATAGCAAACCTAGGGTCTGAAGAGTTTGAGCTTATAATTAACAACCAAGTTCTTTGCCTATTCACCTTGCCTATTCCAAGGAATAGTGTTCATAACCGCAATAACTGGCTCTACAACCTGAACGAAATACCCTCTCCTGCTAGATCTACTGAATCCATCCAGGACTATGAGATTTGTGACGACCAGATCCGTTATGCTGAATCTGACCCTCAGACACCATCTGGTTATTATGATATTGATCCTCCTCCACAACCTGTCCCGACCGAAGAATCGGCAATACCCGATCTTAGACATCATATGCCCGGAGCTAATTATAACACCACCATTCAGGCTTTGATGTCAGAACAGGACGCCCTGAGAGAAGAGTTAGCTAACATGGGACAAGAATTTCTGGGATACATGAACAGTATGACAAATCAGTTCCACGAGTTGCTAAACTGTGTTAACTCCTTTGCTCCTCCGGCCAGAGATTATGCAGATGGATAAAAGTTGTTTTTCTTAGTTACTTAGTTTTAGTTTAGGTTATTCATTAATTTTGTTTCAAATTATTTTAGTATTTGTTTTTCTTTCGCATGCTTGCTTTTGTCTTCCAATGTTACATTATGATTATTTTATGAAGCTATTGATTTATTTTACTTTATTATGACCTATGCAAATAACTATCAATAATGCTCTCTACTGTTGCCACCTACATGACTTATTAAAGATATATATATATATATATATATATATATATATATATATATATATATATATATATATATATATATATATATATATTATGAAAGTAGAATAGCATGCAAGGCAATTTAAAAGTATCACAATAGCAAAATAAAATAAACATATGCATAACAAAATAACAACAATAAAATATAATGATAAAAACAAAGTACGTTGCAAGAATGACTGTGTGACGAGCGTCACACAATCCATTACGGTCGTCACACCAAGTGCCTGTGACGCCCGTAACACCCCTGTCACGAGCGTGACACCTACAGGCTATGTGAACGTTACTAACCGTTGGAGAGATGACCGTTACACCACCCTTCTTTTTTTTACCTTCCCCATTTATTCACATTTACCCACATTTATTTACTTTTCAACCACTCCCTTTCCAACTTCCAAATCTTTTCCTATAAATACCCATCATACCTTTCTTCATACACCACAAACCATTCTATAAAATCAATTTCATTTCCCTTCTCTACCTATTACCTCTTTCAACCCACTTATCGGTATGGCGGGAAACCAAGATTTCGGAAATATCATCTTCCGATCCGAAGATGAAAATTATCAAAGGGAGCAGTTTGAGTGTTTCCAACAGCGAGGCGTCCAATCCACCAGGTATCCTGATTTACATTGTTTACAAGAATTAGGATTACTTCAAGGTATAGAATGGATGCTCCGCCTTGCTGATTTAACCTTTCTTTACACTCATAATCAACCTACCTACCCCGCCCTCACCTTAGAATTTTTAAGTTCTTATTCGTACAACACTCCTACCGGTGAAGACGAGTACTTAACCGGTACCGCAACCTTCTGCATGTTCAACACCGAGTACTCCCTATCCCAAAACCAATTGAGCACCATGCTACAATTCCCTGTAGACGGTCAAGTCCACCCTAGGATACCTCCGAACTCCCAGTGGCATATAAACGCCTTCGACCTCTTTAGAAAAATTTCCGGTGTGGAAACCAACAACTGGGATGTATTACTTGCTTCGCATATACATAACCCAACCATCCGGTACTTCATCCGCATCCTGCAAAACACTATTTTTGGTCGACCGAACAACAGCAAAGTCAACGCCAAGGAATTATTTTTCCTCCACTGCGTATTTGCAGCAGATACACAGGTAAACGCTGCCTCCTTCCTATTTCATCATATCCGCACCCTATGTGCTAGAGGTCGTCAACCTTTTGTAATTGGTGGATTAATCACCACCATAGCACTTGGCTTAAATCTTGGGGATCGACTTCAGAATTTACAATCTCTCCCACCCCTATTGATGGATATAAGCTACTGTCGGTCCAACCACCTAATCAAAAACAGGGTAGGCGGAGGGTATTACCTTATGGTGAACAACCAGGAAGTCCCAAGTGTCGTTTTACCCAACATTTCCCTAACAGATGTCACCAATCCCAACCGCCACATCTATGATCTGAATGCTCCCGAAGCTACCGAACCTACACAAGCAAACCCGCCTTCAGACGAGTTTGCAGAAATGGAGCAAGGTGATCAGGTTCCTGCCCAACAATCAGTCTCGCTCAACCCTTCCGATAATGCAGTTGGTCCATCCTCACGACGTCGTCGACGAAGAAGGCCAGCAACCAACGACGACATCATGGATGCTATCGATGGTATGCAAGCGCAGAATCTCGAAGTGATGCAGATGATGCGCCAGATGCAACAACAACAGGAAGCGAGGAATGCAATAACCGATCAGCGGTTCGCTGAGTTGCTCAGCAGGTTTGACGACTTAGAAGTACGTCAACGATCACCAGGTCCAAGAACCAGAGGCGGCAGGCAGCATTAATTTTAGTTTCCTTTTCTTTTTCTATTTCTTTTGTTTTCTTTGAAACATTGGGGACAATGTTCCATTTAAGTGTGGGGGGGAAAAACCTTGTTCTTTAAATCTTCCCTTTTCAAGTATGTTATTTTCCCTTTCATTGTTATTTCCTTTCCTTATTATATAAAAAAAAAATAGTTATTATAATATATATTTATTTTAAGTTAAGTCCCTAGTGTGAAAAATTTCCATTATCTATTCCCCTCAATTTTCATGAGCCATAACAAAAATTTAACACAATCAATAAATATAAAGGTTGCTTATTTTACAAAACTTGAGTGAAATCAAGACAAATTATTACCATACCAACGCTCTAAACAAACCTCAACATGTTAGATCAGAAAAGTACCTATTATACCAATCCCTTGAACTTTTAATTTTATAGTAACCCCGAGTAGTTTATACAAGAAGTCAACACCATCTTAATAGCAAACTACGTGGAGGGCCAATGAATATAAGTGAATGATTCCCAAAAATTACAAAAAAATGTATATCAGGAAATGCACTAATTAAGTTAGGTGATCCTTACCAGATCATTTAATCTAAAGGTTGCAGATCATACAAAAGTACGATACGAAAGATCCATTATGAGTTGGTTCAGCAGGTATCTGGTGCTGAACTTGGTAGGGCGGACTACGGTTCGATCCCCCGCAATTTGCAATGGACCGAGAAACGAAGTTATCCGACTAATGTACCAGAGCTTCAAGCTAAAAAGGGGATCAGAATCACTAACCGGTCACTCCACTATGTGCGTGAAACGATAAAGGGCTTAATGTGATTTCGCTAGAATGAAAACGGGTGAAATAAGAGTAAAGGAACTAGGCTAGCTATAATAGCATAACTCGAACTGGTTTGCATGAGGTAAGGTTACCGGATGCTGTAACGGTAGTTCTTGATGTCAAGATTAAACTCAAGTTATTTCTAAACAAGATTTACTTGCAACCTAGTACGAATTGATGTGTGTTTTGAAATTTCATCTGCCTAGATTTTTAAACGATTTCTATACTTTATCTTGCTTGAGGACAAGCAAAGGTCTAAGTATTAGGGAGTTTGATAACATGAAACTATATCACATTTCTGGACTCGATTTAATTGAATTATATTATTATCTGTTTCGATTTATTTCATTTTATTCGATATTACTTGGTATTTTTCCTTTTATTTGTCTCAGGTAATTTATTTGAAGCATAAGTGAAAAAGGAAGAAAAGGAGGTGCAAAAAGGAATGAAGAGAAGCAAAATCCACAAAAGCTCAGCCCACAATCAAAAGCCAGGAGCGCTGCGCCTGTGACGAGCGCCACACATGGTGTGACGAGCGTCACGCCCTGCTGCCTTGTGTTACGAGCGTAACACATGGTGTGACGGACGTCACACCATTCTCCTATATTTTTGGCTTTAGAAACGCAACAGAGGCACGTTGATGCCTATTCTTCCGCTTGACTCCGGAAACGTGAAGACCAATTACGCAAGGCACTTTTGGAAATGGTTAAACAAGTGGATTAGTATAAATAGGACCAATTATGGAACCCTAAAGAGTTCAGAATTTTTTCCAGTCTTTGGCATAGTTTTATTTTTACTACTTTCTATTTTTTTTCCAGCATTCTACCTTCATTTGCAATTTTTATTTTCTTTTCCAGTTAATCTTTCAGCACTTAGTTAATTTTTCACACAATAGTTTCTACACTGGAAACTATTGTGTATCTTTTGCTGGATCTAACCTTACGTTAGATCCTAGATTTTTATTCCTTCACCTATTATTTTCTTGTCCGATTGAAGAATTCAAGAACAAATCCAACCGGTCTGTGGTGGAGTGTTCAAGATTTGTCATTAACTATTCATGTTCTTTAATTATTGTTTGAATTTATATATGCCCTGTATTATTGTTTATTTATATTGTTGGTCTGAGATGGATTTATTTAAGCATGATGATTGTTTAGATCTGTTTAGCATGTCCGGCTAATTTATTTAGGTATCGGTATGTAAAGTAAGCGGAATGAAGGAATCAGAACTAAGTTGGCTTAAGTACGTTTAAAAATAAAATCACTCTTTTTATGGTCTCAATTTACAGGTTTAATACCAAGGTTTTTGTACGAGAGTAAAAGACTAAAGAAGTTAAAATCAATAGAACGAAAGTTTGAGTTTTTAACTGGACAGTGTAAAGTGGACATTAATTCTAGATCAGGGCGAAAGCAATTTTTAGAGTTAATTAAATTCTAATCTTTTTCAAAAAGTATTTTTAAAAGTTAAATGTGAGGACGAGAGTTAAGCATTTGAATTTAATTATATAATCTAAGTCAACAGAGCGAGAGTTTGAGACGAGGGTGTTTAAACGATTAGTATTTTCTTAAAAAGAGTTTCTATAGATTCTGTTGTTTTCAAAAGGTGATTTTAGACTTAACTAATAAGTGACAGCTACGTTAATTTAAAGTCATGGTCTATTCAACAGAGCGAGAGTTTGAGAAAAGGCTTTTAATCAATAGTGTCTACTGAAAAGATTTATCTTAAAACCAAGAAACCAACGAAGACTTGATTCCCTAATTACGACGAACTACATACCGATATCCGCTTAATTGATATTTAACCTAGATCTTATTTTAGTTTTAACTTTTCCCCCAAACAATCAAAATATCATCCACCTTAGCTTTACAAAGTAACCTTAGAAAACGGTATATCAATTCATAAGTCCCTGTGGGATCGATATCTTTTAAAACTACGCGATAGAACTGTGCACTTGCAGTTAGTACCCCAATCGACTCATAAAGTCGCGATCAATGGGTACTATATTTAACCCTTTGATTCAAAATACAAATCATAGTTATCAACAATTGGCGAATGAAATGACTCAAATTGTTGATTTCTTTGGCGCCTCTCAGGCACAAGTTCGACCAATTGTACAACCCCGAGTGGCTAGGCCGATTCAAAATGAGGGAATAACCCTTGAAGAAAACATAGTTAATTAGGGCCAATAATTTGTGCCCCATGTAGTCGAACAAGAGAGGCCTAGATAAGTTAATCGCCCGCCAGTTTTAGTGGTTGATCGAAACCAAGACGCCGACTAAGTGGTCTAAGGAGTCTGATAAGAAAACCTGTTATGAGAGAATAATCTTGCAACCATAATCGAAATAATAATGGTTTAAATTTAGGCCTGCAAAGGCCAAATTATACATGCATATTATCAGAGTACGTATTACAGATGGAACTCCCAATGGGTTGGAAAGTCCCTAAGTTCACCAAATTTACTGGTGACGCTAATGAATCTATAGTCAAACATATCGCAATAAGCGTCGGTCACACGTGATATTAGATGGTATAAATTAGAGAGTTAAATCTGGTTATGAATATGCGAAAGCGACAGTTCCTGTTCGATTAAATTCCTTCCAAAGTAGAAAATATTGCCCCGTATAGTAATCATATTTAGAAACAATCAAGAGTATTGTTGTTTGATAAGATCCACATTCTAGTATTATTTGTCTGAATTTGCTAAAGTTATTTATTTCATCTCTCCTTTGCTTAATTCATTCGCCTTAGATAAACAATGTAGCAACTAAAAATGATAGATTGACAGTTAGGTCTCTGTGGAATCGATATCTTTTAAAACTACGTGATAGACTGTACACTTGCAGTTAGGTAATCCGATAGACTCATAAAGTCGAGATCAAGTTTTTGGCGTCGTTTCCAGGGACCAATACCGTAAAAATTTGTAACCCGTTGTTACACCGTCTAGATTAAGGCAACCCTCGCTGGTTAATGCGAAGAACTTGCAGTACTGGACTTTAGAAGATCCAATAGTTGAACCAGAAAAATATGTAAGAGCTCGACTTTTGTCGAAACCAACATCGGTTATTTGCGACGTGACTATGTCTCCCCCCGAAGATGTTTCTTCGCATGGTCGTGGTGACACCATCTTGCCACTACGTAGTTGCATATACTGAACGCAACTCCTCCCACTGGATGTACCCATTTGTTTATGCGACAATCTCTAGCCTTCCTATCGAGGTTTACTTGCAGGACCAACTACAAAGTCCTAAACTGATATGTGTTAAGTATACGGTGTATCTGTTGGTAAAGTGTTTGGAACACTAGAGAAATAAGTGAAATGTTTGCAAAATAGAAAAATGCAGTAACAGTAAGAAAGGATAAAAATAAGATAAAGATGTAAATGAACAAAGCAAATGAAAATAACTTGATAAGTTAAATGGTTTGAAAGTAAATGTGAAAGCAGAAGTACATTTTGGTAAAAAGTTAACTCTTTTCTCTCAGACGCTTAATACTTAAAGTGTTTTCCTATTGCAATGTTACAAATGCTACCCTTATAAATGAAAATCACATCTACTTAAATAGTAATAAGAAATAACTGCTAGGAGGTTATGATCCATTCATGATGCACCACGCGTCGGAGCCTATCACCCACGTTGCTGGTAACTTTCCACTTTTTGCTTCCCACGATTAGTTCCCATTATGGTACGCTTGCCTTTGACTTCAATAGAATCACCTCCTTCGTCGATATAGCTTTCTTAATTTCCCTCTTCCCCGATTCTTCTTTCGACTTCTTGGTCGTCCTGGCTTCGTCCTATCAAAGTCGAAATTTGCCAGCTAACAACATGTCATTTCTCACATTTTGGAGGGTTAATTAACATAACTAATTGAATCATTATTTTTCCACCATTTTTTTCTTGAATTCTCTCTCTCTCTCTCTCTCAATTCATCTTCTTCATTTCTATCACCAAAGTTCATATTCATCACCACTTAGAATTTCACATTTAAGTTCTAAAATGGTGGAACTTAGCCACAATCAAATTTCAACAAATTATCAATCAACAATTCATACATTATAACCAACAACCATCATCTAAAGTTTATCAAGATTCATCAACAATCATCATCAAAAGTTCATCAATTCAAGTTTATTTATCAGTATTCTTTATTCAAGATTCATCTTTTACATTCATTCATCATAAAAAATAACCATCAAGCTTGGAAGTTAATAGGATTAAAAGAGCTTATTCTTGAAGTTTTCTATATTTATTTTCGGCATTCCGAATCTCAATACTATGGATGACAATTTGACTCATCCTCAATGGGTACTCGCAAAATTATCCGTAATGGATATGGTAAAAACCCGAAAAAATTGGTACGAGCACGAGCTCGAGTAATTACCTAAAAAAAATAAGCGGGTATGGGTGCGAGTATGGGCACCTTGATACCCACCCCGCCCCATACCCGCACAATATATATTTATGTATTTTAATTTATATTAATATATAAAAATGAATGTCTATCAATTTTAAAAAATAAATCAATTTAAATCATTATGTATTTAATATAAGTGTTCGTTTATTTCAACAATAAATTTATGGAGTATTTTTTAATGTTTTTAAAATCTTAAAATGATATGATATTTTATAATTAATTTATTTAATTTAATAGGAATGCGGGTAACAGGTACGAGTATGAGCACTTACATATTCATATGACACAAGTACAAGTGCTAACTTTGACGCTCAAGTGGGTCTTGCCTCGTGAACGAGGATTTTTTTAAATCGCGGGTATGGGGATATGTACTATAGTATCCTACCCAAAAACTGCCTATTGTCATCCTTACTCAACACTAACTGAGACAAACCTCTGCTCCGTTGGTAATCCTTCATCCTTTCCACATCATTTTCATGAATTATTGGATGTTTGCTTGTTGATTAATTTAAGCCATTGTTGTGAATAACTTATTAGAATAATCACTCATTTGAAGCCAAAAAGAAAAGAAATTTGGTTGAAACTTTTATCGAATACCTTGCATGTAATAATGAATTCCACGTTTTTCTTCGATTTTTACTGGTAATCTTCATCCACTTCTATTCTTTGATGTGATATACTTATTGTAGTTCTAATTTAAGTCAAAATTTATACCCAAATTGAATTATAATCAAACCACAATACAAGCCGCAATTATGTCGAAATTAAAAAATTAATTTTTCATCGATGTATATTTTAGTTGAACCGACTCATTCTTTAATCGAATTTGTCACTCACTTTTTATTTTTTTCGATATAATTCATATTTTATTTTATAATTCATATTTTCTACCGCCATGCGTACCGCTACTGTCTTTTTCTCTTCCTGCTTTTTTTCCATTACTTCTTTTCTATTACTATTTTTTTAATTTAATTTTATTATTATTTCATTTTATGGCAGGCTTGGAATGGCGAATTAGCTCAGCAATAAAAATATAACTTGATTTACAAATGCTGTTTGAATTGAACATTCATAGGACCGAAAATACAAGTATTTGGCTCTTTTCCAAGTTTTAGGTTGCTTCCTTTTGTTGTGTGATGGGAAATAATTGGCTCTCATATAGTATAACCTTTTAATGAGTGCTAAATTTGGTGTTAAGAAGTACCAATCTCAATGTGATATTTAATTGTGAGGACAATGAAAACTTATCTTGTTTTTTTGTTGAGAAGTGATGTTATATTATTCAATTGACACTCAAAACTTTTGGTAAGTCTTGGTAGTGTTCATGTGCATATTTTCAAAATTCAGTCTTAATGATTGTAAAATTCTAGAAAAATAGAAAAGCATTTTAAATAATACTTTAGTTAGGATTATACAATAGTTATAGTTGGAAATATACATTACTTTTACTTAGAAATAACCATTAATATTAGTTTAGAAAGACATATACACTAGCTTAGTTAGAACATTAGTTTTAGAAATAAATATTAATCTTAGTTAAAATAAATAAATTAGTATCATTAGCTTAGATACATACATTAATTTACTTAGCTTAGAACATACATTAGCTGCTTAGTTAGAAAAATGAACATAAATATTAATTTAGTAAAAATGTTAAAATTAATTTATCTTTTAATTAGTTCTAGTGATTATTCAAAATGTTAGAAGCATAATTAATATGTTAGTTAATTGTTTTTGATTAATTGATAAAAAAATTGATTCATGTAGTTACTTAATTAAATCTTTAATTAATTATTTTGTTAATTCATGACTTGATTCCTCTTGATTAATTTGATTATTTGATCAACTATACTTTGATCAAGTAATTAGATTAATGACTTTAGATCTTTTCATGACTTGTCATGAGCAATTACATCATCCCCTTAGGACTTATATTCAATTAAGTGATCATAAGTCCCTTGATCACTTGATTGAATTGTGACATTTACACCGACACTGCACTAGACATCTCAAATCTCACTTCAAGCTCAATACCTCTTGCAAACCTTGAGGACTCTGGACATCAAGATTGGATCACCTCTTTTATTATTTAAGCACTACAAAAAGATTATTCTTTCAACACTTGTCAGTTATGATGTGAATCATGCACCATAAGACTTAAGTAGTGGAGAAGGAATGAGAGAGAGTATTTCTATCCTCATTCTAAATATCTTTGGATATGGGGCGCCTGACCCAGTTGTTCAAAGTATTCACCTCCATTCATAGACTTTAGTGTAAATCAAATCAAATAACTGTCAAGTCTTCTTACTCACATTCCATACTTCATCACTTCAACACCTCAACACTGCATCAATTAACATCCAATACTTGCCTCTTTGGACCAAACACAACATTCTCTTTCTCTTTGACATCCATACATACTTTAGGTTAATCACCTTATGATTAAAATACCCATCTCTGAACCAGACACTCCCTTTGGATTAATCACCACTTCTTGGTTAACAAACCCTACAACTTCTGCATTGGTTAATCACAGTCTATCGGTTAAAATACCACATTCTCGTTCATGGGTTAATCACCACTTCTTGGTTAACATACTCTTTCTTCATTGGTTAATCACTATCTATCGGTTAAGATACCATATTCTTATTCTTTAGGTTAATCACCACTTCTCAGTTAACAAACCCTGCAACTCTTGCATTGGTTAATCATCGTCTATCAGTTAAAATACCACATTCTTACTCTTTGGGCTAATCACAACTTCTTGGTTAACATATCCTTTTTTTCATTGGTTAATCCATGTTTATCGGTTAAAATACCACATTCTTATTTCTGGGTTAATCACCACTTCTTGGTTAACATACCCTCATACATGGTTAATCATCATTTATCGGTTAAAACACCTCATTCTTAGTTTAGACATTAGACTCATGATTCAGATACACCTGTTTGTGGGTTCGAACAACACTCTCTTGATTTAAACATCACTTTCATTTTCTCTTTAGTTTAAACACCACTCTTATTCTTTTTCTTAGTTTAAATACCACTTTTTTGACTTTCATACTCTCTTGATTTAAACACCACTCTTTCTACTTCCATCCATTTGGTTTAAACACCACTTCTATCTCCTGCTTTGATTTAAACACCATTTCTATTTTCCTGTTGGTTTAAGCACCACTTTCTTTTCTTCTTCGGTTTAAACACCACTTATATTATTTCTTTGGTTTAAACACCACTACCCAACTTAAACACCATTTCACAAATCTTCCACTACATCCAACACACCACTTTCCTCATTTCACAATTCTTTAACACTTCAAGCAACTCCTTTACAATTTAAACAATTTCTTTTGTATTCAAGTCAAACAATTCTTTCTTTCTCTTTTATCACACAAAAATTTTTAAAACAATTTTCTTTCTTTTCATAAAAGAATTGTTATAATCTATTCCTTAGCAGTCAGGCAAAAAGCTTAGAGCATCCGAACAACGATCAAAATCAGCTAACGTCTACACACTTATAGAATAACTGTCCCCCAACGGAGCTCTGATTTTCTCATTGCACTATGAGAATACATAGACACGAGGGTTCGATTCCTTGGTGAACGCACTAATTAATAAACTTATTTTTCCCTTTTGCAAGTAACCTTTAGATAATAACACACGCGCAAAAAATAATCAAAATGGTTTCTGTTGAGTACAATAGATGTGAGGGATGCTAATACCTTTCCCTTGCATAACCGACTTCCTTACCCTGTTTCTCTTCTCCCCTGAGTCTTATTGATATTTTTTCTTTCCTCCGGGAATAAATAAAATTTGGTGGCACTCTGTTGTATCTTCGAGCGTGCGATGCGCTCAGGTATTTTTCGCGTCGCGACAACTATCATAGCAAAAAGATTCATCTCGAAGAACATTGAAATAACCTATAAACAACTCTATCGATTATAACTTGGAGGGCTATTGTTTTGGTCTGATCCATTCAACACCACAACACCAAGTATGTGATTTTGGATAATTTCGTTACCTGTTCATCTACTTGAGGTCGTCAGATCCATTCAACGTTGATCCGAGATAGTTGTAGGCATCCATATCTGAAGAACGGTTTGGAACCTTATAATAGCCACACCTTATCATCATACTAAATTAAGGTCGACCAAACATCCAAGGGGTATAAATATTAAATGGGTAGTTGGATCCACTGATGTTAGCCGACTAATGCAATTATCCCAGGAAAAGATTTTAGTACTTTAGAATCGTGAGATAATCTTTCCTCGGGAATACATATGATTAGAGTTGACTGGTCTCTAAAGACCGTTATATAGTAGTTTACGGAATCTTCTGACACTTGTCCCTTATGAGTACTATCCCAAACATAAGGTTATATGGCCTCAAACATAAAAAATAAATGTAACAGTGGGATTATGAACCAGATTCAGGTACACACTATTCTGAACTCTAAACCCCATGTACGCCACCGTCAACAACACTTGAAGAGAAAGGTCATACCAGATCAAGTTCTAACTTGCTTTATTTATCCTAACACACAACAATTTGACCTGACACCCCACATGAAGATTGTTATCACCTTTATGTCTTACTAAATATTTTCGTATTTTTGTTTTGCGTTTATCGGATTTTTTTTGAAGAAATACCAGAAATTTCTGAAATTTCCAATAAAAACACATTGATTTCTTA
The DNA here is from genome assembly GCF_024323335.1 of Lathyrus oleraceus. Taxonomy (NCBI): domain Eukaryota; kingdom Viridiplantae; phylum Streptophyta; class Magnoliopsida; order Fabales; family Fabaceae; genus Lathyrus; species Lathyrus oleraceus. The sequence continues at coordinate 64,005,691 of NC_066583.1, forward strand.
TAAACTTTTGAAGAAATACCAAATTTTCAAAAATTTTTTGTAGTTTTTCGGATTTTTGAAAATTGTCGGTGGTTCATATTCGATATACAAAAAAAAAATCAACATTATGGATTTTTTTAAAAATTCGATAAACTACAACACTTTTCGAAAATTCAATAGTGTTAATTTTTTTTGTTTATTGTATATGAACAATCCTTTTTTTCAAAAATCCGGAAAATTACCAAAGATACCGGATTTATCAAAAAATCGGGATCTTAAAGATATTTAAAAAAAATATGATAAAAATGCATATCAAACTTTTTAAATACGCTACCAAATTTTTTAATTTATATCAGATTTTTTACTTGTCATATCGAATTTTTCATCCGGATAATTTTGACAAAGATAACATGATTATTAAAAAAATATATATACATATATATATATATTCAAGTCTTGGGTCAAAATGTAGGGTGGTATGATAAATTTTCTATAATTTAAAACAAATTTATAACTTTAGATTCCAAAATATATTTCTTTTACGTTAAAATTTATTTTTATCATTCAATTTACCTTTATATAAATATAAATGCAAAAAATTATTTTTACCGTTCAACTTACACTACGCCAAACAAGACCTTAGACAATGCTTTTTTTAGCCTTAGACAGCGCTTTAAAGCGCTGTCTAAACCTCCGCTGCTAAAGGTTTAGACAGCGCTTTTTTAAATCTTAAAAGCGCTGTCTAAGCCCCCCCCTTAGACAGCGCTTTGGCCAAAAGCGCTGTCTAAGCCCCCCCCTTAGACAGCGCTTTGGCCAAAAGCGCTGTCTAAGCCCCCCCCTTAGACAGCGCTTTGGCCAAAAGCGCTTTCTAAGACCCTCATATTTTAATTTTTTTAGGTATACCTTAGACAGCGCTTTTGGCCAAAGCGCTGTCTAAGGGGGGGGGGGGGGGGGCTTAGACAGCGCTTTTCAAAAAGCGCTGTCTAAGCCCCCCCTATTTTAATTTTTTTAGGTATACCTTAGACAGCGCTTAAGGCAAAAGCGCTGTCTAAGGGGGGGGGGGGCTTAGACAGCGCTTTTCAAAAAGCGCTGTCTAAGCCCCCCCCCCTTAGACAGCGCTTTTGCCTAAAGCGCTTTCTAATCCCCCCTTTAGACAGCGCTTTTGTAAAAAGCGCTGTCTAATGTATACGAAAATTTTTGAAGCTTTTGTTTTAAACCACATTTTTTCCAGGTTTATAAACCAGAATTTCTACCTGTTTTCAACCAGATTTTGACAGACAGTTATCACATTTTATACATGCCATTTTGGCCTTTTTTCTACCAATTTTTGGCTAACAAATATATATATATATACCAATTCAAACCAATTTTGCCTTAAATGTATCAAAATATATACAAATTTATGTACACATTTACAAGTCATTACATATACTACAAATGTACACATTAATTACACAAATTTATGAAAAAACTTTGAGCTCTATCATGAATTGACACCACTCCTCTTTGATTTCGTCCACTTGATCCTTTGTATAAAATGCACACTTGAATTCCTCAAAGTACTACATAATAATATAACATATTTTGAATTAATTCCAACTATTTAATTATATGAGATATGTGTAAATATAAAAATAACTCATAAGTTAGAAATACATACATCGGTGGGAATCACTAATCGGCCCAAAGCAAGAGTATCTCGCATAAACCTCAACACGAAATACCCGCAATCTATTTGATTACGTTGTTGAGGACACTACATGAAAAAAAAATATGGATTATAAATCCTAAGTTTTATCAAGTGTCATCACTAATATAATAAAAAATGTGGTAATTAAAAATATACCGCCACTTTAATCCATGTAATGCGGTTGACGCTCCTCCTTGAGGTTTGGATATCTCGTTGGGCCCGAAAAGCTTGTAGGACGCTAATAAAATAAAAATGAAGCAATTAGAACAATTCACATAAACTAAGAAAATTTTTGAACATTCTCACTTACGTGTCAATTAGGTCCTTCATATCCGGGTATGTTGTCCAATCATTTCCTAACGAGTCAAGATAATACACAATTTCTCGGATAGGATTGATTGCGAGCAACAACCAATGTCCACTGTAATGATTAGGCAAATGTTAGATGGTAACTTGGAAAATAATTATAATAGATGAATTTAGAATGAAATGCTAACCCGGTATTAAACGGTATAAAAAACAACTTCTCCGCATCTTTATTGTCCATGAGGATCCGAAGAACATACTCCGTCACGGTATGCGGTCTACTTAAGATTAAACCTAAGTTGACGGTCGCGGGTGCTAAGAATCCGAATGACTCGTCCAAATCATTGGGGCGCATCAATTTGTCATACAAAAACCTAATATAAAAACATCATTAACACCTCTTTTGAAACATAAAGTAAACCGGATTAACATAAAGTAAACATCATTAACATAAGTTGTTTAATTAATAAAACAAAGTAGACCGGATTTACCTAATATATGTATTGACAACGTTGACGCCGATTTCTTCATGACCAAAAACTTGCATGAAGTCTTCATTATCAATCATTTGGTCGTAATCAAAGCCGAAAATCCCTACCTCCATATGTACATTCCGAACACCTCCGGTCGGTATATCGGTCATCTCTAGAAATGTCCTGAGGCACGACCTATACTTGGTGGTAGGTTTTTTCCTAGCTACGGTCTTCTTAGCACCAAAACTTTTTACCCGTGCGGAGGCGTTGCTAACCTCCTTTTTTTGTTGTGCGGAGGCATTGCTAACCTCATTTTCTTTTGATTTGGATTTTGTGGGAGTCTATTTAACATAACCAAGGAAAATATGTAAGTAAAATTTTAAGCATAAATTTTAAACTTTGAATATACACATTAAAGTTAACATAAGTTTTAAGCATACCTCATATCCTACGCATATGAGGTTTGTCGGCCATGCAACAAATGAACCTACTGCTTCGTGCACCGTTGTTGCATCCGAATCATCGCTAGGATATGGTAATGTTGCATTCGGCTCAACTGCAATATCAACTGATACCTTCAAACATCCAGCAGGGAGCTCTCTAGTGTGGAGTAATACTCCGCTAACGTTATGCACTTTTCCCTTGCCAACCATCCGATAGTATGGTGACGACAAATACAGCTGACAATGGGAAATGCCCTAAAACCAATAATAACAAGAAATCGTTAATGTGTATATATGTCAAATACATAATTTAAGCAAATAGTTCAATTTAAGACAATTATATGTAATTACCTCTGGAATGTTTGGCTGAAAGGTACAGTTGATACTGTTTTTGTCCGAAGCATCTCTGTATACCGTTGAGGCGCTAGCCTCTCTTTCTCTCCTCAATGCATCAAGCTCAGCTTGCATGGCTTCCAATCTTGCATGAAGCTCCCGATTACTAGGAGCCTTTCCTTTTTTAACACTGAGGGAGGTCGGAGTGACTCCAAATCCCTTACCCCTCACCCGACCAGAATACTCAGGGACATCTAATGCCCGACTAAGTATGCTCTTAGTATCATCGGGAGATAGAGACTGAGATAGCTCCTCCTGAAAAATCAGATGAATACCGTATACTTGTCAAATATTTGTGTATAAAAATGTTATTCAATTAATGAAAAAATGTTATACTTACACATTTCTGGTATACGTTTAAAACTTCTTCTTGAGGAACTCCAGATTTGCCCACACGGGCTTCCTTCCACAAAACATGTGCAGGAAGAGATGTTTCTGAACTTTCCTCCTTCTGCAGCTACACATTAAGTCATACAATTTGATCAGATAAAACTAATATATGATGAACAAATTTGTTTTCGCAATTTATAAATACTTACCATGGATTGTTCTAAGCGTCCATATCCGACACGTCCTTTTCGGTACGGATATGCGGGACTTGATGCTCTTTCCCGATTTGTAGCACTTATTCTTTGAAAAGTCGGGTCTTGTCTTTTGGATTTGAAAGCTTCCCATTCTTCAGCCTTAATGCTATACCCAGATAGATTCCCGTATGCTGGAAAATCATTAATTGTGCCAAACAACATCGCCCTCAAATTGAAACTTTCTTTCCTATATCCATCATAAACCTCCACACCGTTCTCCCACAAAATCTTTAAATCTTCGATCAGAGGTGTCAAGTATACGTCTATGTCATTCCCTGGTTGTTTAGGCCCAGAGATTAACATAGATAACATCATGTACTTACGCTTCATACATAGCCACGGAGGTAGGTTATAAATCATAAGAATCACAGGCCATGTGGTATGTGAGATACTTTGAAGACCATGTGGGTTCATTCCATCAGTAGATAATGCCAATCGAAGGTTTCTTGCTTCTGATCCAAACTCAGGATAATCATTATCAATCTTCGACCACTGTGGTGAATCAGCCGGATGCCGATACATTCCATCAATAATTCTTTCATCTGCATGCCAAGTAAGATGTCTTGCATCGGTTTCACTACGAAACATGCGCCTAAATCTCGGAATTATCGGAAAATACCATAAGACTTTTGCGGGAGATAATCTTTTCTTATATCGAGACAAACCGCATTTAGGGCACTCAGTTAACATTGCATATTCGTTACGAAACAAAATGCAATCGTTAGGACAAACATGTATCTTATCATAGCTCATGCCAATAGAGCACAACATTTTTTTTGCCTCATAGGTTCGATTAGGAAGAACATTATCATCCGGTAGCATTTCTCTCATAAGGGCCAACAACTCTGTGAAACTTTTATCCGACCATCCATTGCCCGCCTTTAAGTTGTACAACTTTAATACCGCAGAAAGTCTTGAGAATTTAGTGCAACCTTTGTACAACAGTTTCTCTGCATCGCTTACCATCCTCTCAAACATTTCAGGACAATCATGAAGATCTTCTTCCAGTGCTTCTACAATCTCTTCAACTCGATCACAATCGTATGTTTCCGTGTCTTTGTCGTATGAAGCATAGGTCGTATTACTTTTTCCACTCGATTCAACATTCTCGTTAATTTTCTCACCATGAAATATCCAACACTGATAACTTTGATCAATTCCATGCCTCAGCAAATGCGATTTCAATCCATGTGCGTCAACCTTACCAATATAACAACAACGCAAGCAAGGACAATGCATTCGTCTGGGGTTTTCAGCGTGTTGAACAGCATACTTAACGAATTCCAAAACCCCACTCTCGTACTCTTTGGTCATTCGATCGGCACAGATCCATGTTTTATCCATGGTTTTCCTTTCAAATTGCATGTACATATACATACACAATTCAATATACATACATACACAAACTAACAACTCCCAAATCACCAACTTTCATTAAACATTGCATTTGTAACACCAGCAACTAACCGATTAGCATAGCATTTTCAACAAACAGTTAACAAGAATTATCATAATTATAAATTTCAATGAAGAAACATGTACACCAAAGCATTAGTGCAAACCATTAACACCATTTCAAAAGGGGGCATGAATGCATTGCTAACAATCATTTCCTACAATAACAACCCTATTAATCATCTTAACAATGACAGTTGTGGTGGATAGTAAAAATTTGATCAAGATTGCAACAGGGCAATGGACAAACCACAAGCATTGAGTGTAGATTCAAACAGGGCAGCCATATGCTAACACCAACCCATACACATACGTTCAGCCATGGATCTAATTGCACACATACAAGGCTATAATAAACAACAACGGGTCCATTCAAGCAGAGCAATTAACATAGGCAAAACATACAACTGCAACAAGTATAAAAGAAAGAAACTATTGCAGTAACAATCCAAGTTATTTGAACTCATGGCATTACAATCAAACAAGCACATTTTTAACACCAACATTTCAGTTCAAGCCAAAGTCAAACAAGCAGGCGTTGTGGCATTGCATAACTAGTAAGCTAGCTAACTAACACAATAGCTCAGTTAGCATCATTGACAAATCCAAGAACACTCCAACATTCTAACTTCATTCTATGACAGAAATCCCACTGAGTTCATTAATTTTTCTTATTGTAATTGACAATGGAAGAAGAGGAAGTGCATTAGAGCAGAACGTACCGTATTCAAGTGTCTCCTTGCGCTGCAACCTTTGATTGTTTGGGTGACGGCGGAGGTTCGGAGGTGAGAGGCGAGTGCGGCGGTCGATTGTTTGGGTGACGGCGGAGGGACCCTTGAAGGCGGAAACTAGGGTTTTCGGAAGTTGAAGGAAAATAGGGTGATATGCGTGATGTCGTGTTTTGGAGAAGAAGGTTATGGCTGTTGGAGACTGAGGAGAAGAAGGTTATGGCTGCGTGAGTGAAGAAGAGGGAAAACAAATGAACAGAGAACGAAAGCGCTAAGGTCTGAAATTTTATTTTTATTAGACCTTAGACAGCGCTTTTGTGGAAAGCGCTTTCTAAGGTATGCCTTAGACAGCGCTTTCCAAAAGCGCTTTCTAAACCCCACCTTAGACAGCGCTTTTGGTTTTTAATTTTTTTTTTAATTTAAAGACTTTAGACAGCGCTTTATCAAAAGCGCTGTCTAAGGTCTATATTAAAAAGCGCTTTCATTATTTTTTGGGAAGATTTTCCGTGTTTTATTTTAATTTTAACATTAGACAGCGCTTTCTTTTAAAAGCGCTGTCTAAGATGCGCTGTTAAAAGTCTTTTTTGGCGTAGTGTTACTTTTATATAATGAATGGAAACATGAATAACCTTACATATAACTCAGCTTTAATCAAAATTAATTTTACAAAATTATTTCACTCAAAATCAAATTTACAAAATTAATTAATTCAAAATCAAAATTTATCCACAAAAATCAAATATGCAATAAATTGGATAATATAAACACAATAAAAAAATACATGTTCCCAAAAGTGCTATGCTATGACCCATATTTGCAGATATTCTCAAATCCCATATATTCATGATTTGCAATCTTGTGCACCATATTTGAAATGCCAACTCCACCTAACAAAATGAGTGAAAAAAATGTCTTAGAACTCATAAGCATACACCTATAATGAGTATATATTAAAGAGGAAAATTGGTATGCTTACCAAGTGAGATTGCACTGATAAATACTATCCCAGCAAGAATAAAGATGATGACAGATGCTCTCCCAAATAGGTCAATTATCTTTCTCACAAAATGTTGTCCAACCAAGGCTGCAATAATAGCCACCATGTTGAAGTAGAGAGCTGTGTGTCACATTTCAAAAACAACACATTAATAACAAGCAATTGATCATACAAAATCGAACATTATTATAAACCTCTCGATAACACGAACCATATGGAACTGGGAATCGTTTCAACATGAAGTATTCCACGACGCACATAGACGAAGAGAATATCATGATGAACGTCGTTGTGGCGCTCGACACCTGTGCACATTCGATATTTTATGATCAAGAAAACATAAACAAAGTTTTTGTATAAAATAATGCAATTCGAAACTCACTTGAGGAGGGATTCCCAGTTCCAGAAAAAGTGGACTGATAATGAATCCGCCTCCCAGTCCCAGCAATCCACCGATTACGCCCGACAATAGGCCAAAGACACAATAGATGATTAGTTTGATCACTGTAAATTCTTTGCCTTGATCACTTGTGGAAGCGATTTCTCTTTTCCTTGTGAATAATGCAGTTGCCTTATATGAAGATACCCCAACTGAGATTGGAATCTGCACATATATATATATATATAACTTGTATAAGAAACATTCATATTTCATATACAAATTCATAGAAATTATTGATGATAAAAGAGATTATTACCTGCAAAAAGTTGAGTACCCAATATGTTGTTGAACATGTAGATGTGTTTTGCTGTCAACAGAAGATATTATTGATTTAAGATGAATTGCATGTTATAAACTGTTGTTATGAATTTACTATCATTGATGAAAGAACAAACCTTAGCAATCTGTAGTGCAATGAATGAAACCCAAACAAGTGAAAGAAGTCCAAACATTTTCCAGTCCACATTTTCAATTATAGTCACCTGCAATTATCGTATATTGTTATGTATATAAAGGTGTTAAAAGAGATTTTGTGAATACTTTGATGAATCTTTGATTAATCCTTATTCTTATTTGATTAAAAAACTAACTGATTACAATGGCCAATTAATGTGGGATTAGATTATGGGAGAGATGCACAATATTGAGATTGTCACAAATTAATGTGGGAGAGAGAAGGAGATGCATAGTTCAGCTAGAAGAGACTCAAGCCATAAAAAGTTCTGAGGTGGTATGTGCCAACATGCAGTATTCTACCTCTGCCCTCAACCTAGCTACCAAACTGTTTATCGAAGCTCCATGAAACTAGATTTAGGTCAAAGAAGATGCATGAACCAGACATGGATCTTCTATCGCCAACATCACCAGTCCAATCACTATCAGTATACGCTCGAAGTGAGAATTTGTGAAAAGGATTGGAAGGAAGCAAAATGAGACCGTAATTGATTGTGCTACTTAGATATCTCAAGATTAGTTTAGCAATTGTCCAATGTGTAGGATAGGACGTGAACTACCATGCCTTGTTAACACTGAAAGCAATGTGAGGTCGAGAAAGAGTAACATATTGCAACACCCAAACTATGGACATGTATTGATGAGGATCTATAGCTCTCATTTATGTGATGTCAAGTTCTCTTGAAACCATGAACGTTTTTCCTATTGACACTTCCGACGTTCCCCGAACTCCCCAAACGTGTTATCAGAGTTCTGGTTAGGTTATATGGAGAAGCACACATGGATCCTAGTGTGGATCAAGGCTAATGAAATGAGTGACTCATAGTTGTGGGGAGATTGTTGTATTTCAAATGTGAAAGTGCTAAAAAGTCCCACATCAATTAAGAATGGAGGAAATATTGTGTTTATAAGATAGGTAACACATACCTCATTGTCTTAAGGTTTTGGGTGAATACGTGGTGTTAAGATTTCTTTGAACCATGAAAGTTTGGTCCATTGACACTTTCGACACTACCTGGACTCCCCAACGGTGCTTTCATTTTTCATGATAATTTTCTTATATAATGAAGTAAGTTAGTTAAGATATCTCACCTAAACAATACGAGACTAAAAAGTTTTTTCAACTAACACATAATATAAGATCTAAATAATTTTTTCAAATTTATCTCTAAATACTGGAATATTAACATAATATTCCGGCACTTAAGCTAGATTGGTAGAAACATTTGAAACTGAAAGTTTTTGCCCAAACTTATTAAGTTGAGCCTTTGGAATGTAAAGCAAAGCCTCAACATCATAAATGTAGGTGGCTCGGGGCAACCATAAACATGCATTATAAATGGACTATATTTCTCTAGAAGTCCAACAATCATAACATTATTATGATCTTGTTCATAAATGGAATCACCTATAGATGGCTTTAATGCGAAGAAAAAAAATCAAAAGTCAAACAATTTAGTTTCTTGACCGTCTTAAGTTTTGTACACAATTGACGCACATGAGCTTCTATGATAACATTAAAATGCTTATGAATGCCGTCTAGCTAGAGATTACTAAATAAACTTCTTTTGAAAATAACTTATAATATAAGATATTAGTTTAGTGATTAGAGTTTAATTTTCTAATCAGAAGATTTTAATAGACAATCGTATAATGATCACGCCACTTAAAAAAAATAATACGGAGATAGATCAACCCTATCCATCATTAGTTTAAATACCTTGGTTTCATTTTCAATGGCACCATTTGGTCCAGTTGGAAGAGGTTTGTATTCTGCTTCAGCTTCAAAACCTAACCAAAAAAACTTGCATAATGTCTAACATAAAAAATAAAAAAATGATCAAAAAAAAATATTTTTGTTTTGTTAAATATTTCTAATAAACAATATTTAAACTCACCAATTGATTCTTGTCTCCTGGCAGCCTCCTCCTAGAATGAATAGTCATAAAAAATTTAGTGTTCATCATTAAATAAATAACAATGGATTCAACATGAAACAATAAAAGAGACCTTTTTAACTATGGTTTCCTTTTTCCATGTCTCAGTCCCTTTAAAAAATGCCTTAGTTGATGTGCCTAAAGAAGAGTAAAAAAATTAGAGGAGCAACAAAATAAAATGAAGAATGCCAAACTGAAAAGAACAGTTTCATAGTTAATTAGTTACCTAAGAAAACAACAATAAGCAATATTGTTACAAGCCAATCTGGAAACACAACATTGAAGATAACTCCAATGCTGATACCAAGCATGAGCATAGGTTGAATGAGAAGTGCTAAATCATAGTCTATTATTGGCATATTTAAGGTTGGATGTCTCAGTTTAAGATTGTAGTAAGCTGATGCAATGGATACACCCATCACCATACCTGAAACAAATCCAATATCTTATAAATAATTAAACAAGACATAACACTCATATTTCATACTGATACTCACACGTCGACATCTGTAATAGTTGAAAATATAAAGACATGACTTACATTTCGAAATAGCAGTGGATGATTTGGGATCAAATCCAATAATAAGAGTGAGCATAGAAACAAATATTCCACCACCACCAATGCCACCGGCACTTCCAAATGCCGCTCCACAAAAACCAACGAAAGTGCCCAACACTATTTGCCATCCAAACTCCATTTCCTGCATAATTCAAGAGTCTTATTTATTTTTATCCAATTAAATTCACCTTAATCGATAATATTATAAGAATATCATATTGCAAAATACAAGTTAAAACCAATTATATCGTATTTATTATTTTTAAAAGTATATTTTTGAGCTACGATGTCTCATTTATTTATTTGAACCAAAAATAAAAGTTTTGTATATGTTAATTATAATAAAAGGGAATTTAAAAAATTAATACTTGCTTAGTCTCAAACTAACATCTATTAGTTAGAAATATTTCAATGCAAGAAATATTGGATATACCATTATATATATCAAGATCAAATAATATTAAGGTGTTAAACTTAATAATATGATATATCCGATAATTCCTTACCACATATTCTTATAGTAAAACTCACCGTTAAATTCAATATTATTGTTATATAGATTATGTCTATCAAATTTAATATCAATCGAAAATTGTTTACAAGATACATAAATTGTCTTGCAAAACTTAAGGGAATATCTTTCTCTTTAATATATAAATTAATTTGTTATTGATGTAAAATTTTATACGTGTTATGATAATAACTTTAAATCAAACAATGTGTCTTGTTATACAGACATAAGGTGAAGACTGGAGACGACATGTTACTAAGTTTGACACCTCTCTCTATCTATCTATCAAACTATATATATATATATATATATATATATATATATATATATATATATATATTACAAAAAATTAAAATGTAGATAAATGAGATATTATGAAATACAACAAAACAATGGTTAGTTTTAATAAAAAAAAATTATAACTGTTTTTTTAAATATAGATCTAAAAACCTTAAAAATACTTATTTTAGAGAGAGAAAAAAAACATATCCATAGAAATTAGAAAAAAAATATATCAGTGAATATTCTTCTTAGAACAAGAAACAAACAGAGACAACTCAAATTTGTTTTTCTTTGGAATAACGTTTAAGTTTAAGATAAAAGAAAGATAAAGAGAAAAGTGAAAGCTTACCGGCCAGACATGTGTATAACCTAAACCATCTGTTTTCCAAAAGAAATTAACTGCTTTTGAGAGAAAAGTGTGTTCATGATTTTGAGTCATAGAAGTAACATTAAAACTTGTTACTTGTATTTTCGCAAACCTTCTTTCACCATATACACTCACAAAACAACCAAACAACAAAAACAATATCCATAAAAGTAATATGAATCTCATTTTCATATCACCCTTTTTTTTCTTCAATACACAATAGATAGCTTTGAATGAAATATGGAAGAGTGAAAGCAAGAAGAGATCGATTTCTTTCTCCTCCTAAATATACTGATGATGCATATTCTATTTTCCCTCATAAAAAATCAACATAGTGGATATTCTTTATTTGTTTGACATAAAATAGTTGAGATTCTAAATATTACTATTATTTTGTCATGGGCCATTTTTTTTTAGGACGTGACCGAGGATCTTTTTAGGATGCATATTCCATTTTCCCAAATAAAAAATCAACATAGTACAGTTTTTTTTTGTTTGACATAACATAGTTGAGATTCTAAATATTATTATTATTTTGTTAGTTGAAATTCTAAATATTACAATAATATTGAGAACGTGACAGAGGATCTTTAGCCACGTTTATTTATTTTTTATAATATAAAAAAAGTCGTTTTAGCTTTTTTTATTTTTTATTTGTTTTATTTTATAAAATAAGCTTGGTTTACTTGACCCTCCTCCAAAAGAAGCCTAGTTTACTTTGACTATTTCATTCTTATTTCCTTTTCACATAAAAATAGTAGAATACATTTCCATAGGACTGGTTTATCATAAATATAATTGATTTTTTTATTAAAATATCCATATTTAAAAAAAAATCATAAAATAATTTACATTTCAGATAATTTTCTAAAATAACTCACTTTAAAGAACTGGTGTCAGATGAATTGGTGTATGTTCTCTAAGTTATAGAGGTGACACCAATTGGATTGACTTATGCACCTAGTGATGTCAATCCAATTGGCGTCTATGTGTTAAATTTAAGAGGAGGCGTCAATTGATCTGACACTTATGCGTGTTGTGTATTTTTTTCTTTTAAAATGATATACATTTTATATAAAAATCAAAATTGGACCAATTGGTATTAATATTAATATGCGTTTACATGCGAATGCCGAAAAGACTAATGTCACTGATCGAGATGACCTAATCGACTTTCGGTACCACATCTCCTAGCTACCCGAACGCGTGACCCTGACCCACGTTGATGATTCACCCCAGGTGTTTGAGGATTTGGGGGCTCAGGAACATCACCACCACCTGCAGGAGATTCCCTAAGATTTTCAGACAAATCTGCGTAGTCATGTGTATGCAATGAAGCGCTACCGCCATAGCTAAGTTCGTGACCCATGCTAGAGCAGTTGGGTTGTATTTGAGTTATTGAAGGGTGGCCAAGACGATTAAAGGGCGACATTGGTGTGAATGATACGTCGAGAAAAGGTTGAAATGGTTTTTTTGGTGTTTGGTAGCCATATGGTTGTTGCATGTTTTGGTTTTGTGATGTTTGGGCTTCTTGGCTATAATAGAATAAGGGACAATTGGTGTTAAATGATCGCTGAGTGTTTTGGCTAAGGCGACTATGGTAGGGTGATGTGTTGGATGCATAAAGATGTTAGGTGTCTTGATGATGATCTTCTTGTTGGTGGTGGTACGGGGTATGCTCTTGGTATTGTGGTTGGGTGTTTGGCATTTTAAGATCGTAAATTTGTTTGTTTGTGGACCTATAATTTTGATGGGTAGAGGGTTATGAGTAACCGCTCTGGAAATATTGTGAGGGGTTAGATGTTGAACCTTCTTGTGTGTAAGTTATCTGGCGTGGGTCGTATAGGTACATATCCTCACCGAAGAACTCAAATCCAACCGATCTGTACCAAGCCATATAATTATGAGTTGGTTTTTCTTAGGTTGGCATCATAACGTCAGTTAAGACATGGTTTTGTCAGCGCTTTCATTTTCGACACTCAAATCTGGTGAAGCTTTGCCAACGGTTAAAGTTCCATTGGTCGTTAACTTTTCGTAGATGTCATTCTCTGAGGTTTGTCGGGGGATCTGGGATGCATTGAAGCATACCGAACTGCAATTTAACACAGTCACTATGGTGCATCTCCGTTGTGGTGAACCTCATGATCGGTGTGCATACAGTCCAAACAGTTGTATCTTGTTCGTTGATTTCATGGTCATGATCCAAGTTTAGATATAGATACCAAATGAACTGAAATGTTTAGATTATAAAATGGGTGTCATTATAAACAAATTATTACAAATTAATTCGATTAATGACAATACATCTGTTGGTCGAAGGTGATCCAAGAGATTGTGATATTGAGTAATACATTGTCTAGGACATCTGTTGTAACTCATACCACGAGTCGGCCATCTGCATCAAAAAATTAAATATATTATTTAGAGATAATAATCGGTAAAGTAAGTAAATATCGTTAATTGCTAAGAACTTACTTTTGTGCGTACGGGAATGTGAACGGGTTGTGGTTGACGGGTGCTAGGGACGGTAGTCTGGACCAGCCCTGTGCTTAGAGCAAAATAGCACATCCATAAAATATAAATCTGTCTTTGTGTATATTTTTACACAAAGAGCTACAAAGATACGTCAAACAAGCGGACCCCCAACTATAACTTCTTATTATATCTACATGTCTTAATAAAGGTAAATACATAACATGCATATTAGAACCGCTACCTTCGGGAAATAAAAATAAACCAATTAAAAGCATAATATAACACCTAGTTTTTATTATTCGAGCGTCTTTGGTAGAATTTTCATCTAACTGTAAGCTATTGTAATATACCTTAACGCGTGAAAGGAGTATATCTTGACCTCTCGAGTTATCATCTAACATATCAGCACCCAAGAGTTCCATGCAAATTGAATTTGCATAGTTAGTTTTCCTAGGGGTGTTCATGGGTGCGGGTCAACCCACAAACCCGCTGATCCAACCCAACCCAACCCATAGATTACTCAAACTCATTCATTTACGGGTATACCCAACCCAACTCATAACAATCCATATAGTTTTGGTTCAGGTATCGGGTTTGAGTTTTGCAACCCGCAGACTCGTTGACCCAATCCATTGATGTGGCTTTAGTAATTTCTTATTATTTTTATTATTATTTTAAATAACACTATAGAATTAATATCTTAGTAATAACCATAATTTTTTATTAAAAAAAAAATTATTCTCCACCAATAATACTACTAGGCCAATGATTTTACGTAATTCTAAGATTAAATATTGTTTCTTATTTTCTTTTATATCATTTTCAACTTATGTATTTTATGGAAATAACGCATCTTTTTGAATTTTATACTATTATAAAGTGTTATGTTGTATTGATGAATTTTATTAGATATTGTATGATGTGTTTCATTGAATTTAAGTGTTATAAATGAGTAAGATTGTATTGAGTTGTGTTACATTTTTATAAAACCGACAAAAAAAGTCATAAAAAATATATTTTTTATTTGAAACACAACCCGCGAACACAACCCAACCCAACCCATTAATGAACGGGTCGGTTCGGGTCATTTTTGACAATGAAATTGCGGGTTGGATAATGGACCCAACCCATTGAAGTTTGAACGGGTTAGGTAACGGGTTAGAGCAAACCCGATCCAACCTAACCCGTGTACACCCCTAGGTTTTCCCATTTATCGCCTTACCCTCGATAGGTATCCCCAATAACATGTACACGTCTTCTAACGTTACAGTACATTCACTGGTTGAAAACCAAAATATGTGTGTCTCAGGACGCCATATCAAAGCTAGCACACACGCGACTACAATCTTTGACCGTCATAGGCAAAATTTCAGTGTACATGAAACAATGGATCATAATGAAGGGATGCCAAATTTATCCTATGTTGTCAGACTAAACATAAGTTTGTGTGAATGTGGCAAGTTCCAGGTCTTCCGTATACCTTGCTCCCATTTCATTGCGACATGCGCACATACTCTCCAGGATGCTTACAGCCATCTATCTAATGTTTACAAGGCCATTACTGTCATGAATGTCTATAATGAAAGCTTCTCAGTGCTAGAAATTGAGGAATATTGGCCTCCATATAAAGGGTACATAGTTTGGAACAACAATGAGATGCAAAGAAAGAAAAAAGGATGGCCAAACAGCATGCGTATTAGAACAAAAATGGATACGACTGATAAAATGATAAGATTTTGTAGTATATGTCGTCAACCTGGACATAATAAGAACGCTTATAATAAAGGAAGGCTATTTTGGAGATGTTCATTTTGGCAGGGTGATGATACACATGATCAATTCATATGGTATAAATATTTGATTGAAGCAGAAGAGTTTAATGGTGTTAGAGATATAGACGTGAACAAGTTGAAGGATTTGGAAGTTATGGAATTGTTGGTGGAGTTGTATGATTCTTCAAAGAAGAACAACAAGAAGCTGGAGACGAAATTGAATTCAAAGGCTTATGATGGGAGATTGAAGTTGTTGTGTTTTGTAGTTTCTCTATCGACTAATATCTACCTTATAGTTAAGTATAATTGTTGAAGGAGAGCCATATTAGTGTTTTTCAATGTTGTTGATAAATTATTGTGTAATGCAACCATCTAAATTTAATGACTATTTTTTAATGGAATGTTGGTGTTCGTGACATAGTAATCATATAATGTTGATTAAATTTAGCCTTACTTAAGTTTAATTTTTAAAGAAAGTCTGAAAAAACTGCTCATGATTTTGACATAATACTGCCTAATTTTGGCCTACTTTGGTATGCCTATGATGGCATAATTTGTGGCACAAACTTGACATAGTATGACATAAAATTTGGCAGAAATAATGGCATAATTTTGCCTAATTTTGACCTACCGCATATTTCAATTAATAGTGCTAAAATTGAAAACAATTTTTATTTAAAAAAGCACCATATGATTCATTCGTGGCATTGTAAACAAGTAGTTCTACATAGAGCTGATGCAGAATAAAACTTAATACTAACATCTTTAATGACATCTTCACCATTATCTTGATTGACTTGTAAATCATCATCACTTGAAATTCCATCGACACTAGCAGTGTCAGGCATGTTCTTGTTGGCATCATGAGCAACATTTTCACAAATGCTCTTAAGGTCGTCCTCAATAGGGTTTTCATGCAATAGTTTACTTGAACTTGTTTCATTATTAAGAAGTTCTCTAGTAACATTCTCATTGGGAGGGTTATTAGAAGCATTTAGGGTCTCAATGGTTTGGTTAAAATTATCAAACTCTTCATTTCTATCTTTTCTTGTATAAGCATTAAGGTTTGTAACTTTAACTATATGAGTTATTTTAGGAAAAGGGAAATCAGATGGTTCAGATGGTGTAGATGATTCACCATGATCCTTGTTGGGGCAAATAACTCTGAGAGGAACAACTTCTAAGGAAACATCAGTTTGGTGATTTTTGGCTTTAGATTGAGGAAGAAGAGACTCTTCAGTATCTTTTTTCTCATTCATTATTGCAACAGTCACTGATTTAGTAACCGTTGGGTATGATATTGTAAGAGGAACATGATCACCTATCTTCTTCAGTTTCTTCCGCTTTACTCCCTCTATCTCATAAAAAATATCCTATTTGAACAATTCACGGTTTTTAAGGAAATGATTGGATGTATTGGTTTTGATGATAAAACTAATACCATTTACTAGAATACCCCTATTAATTTTAGTTAAAAGAGTGCTTGGATAAAGTGAAAGTTAATAAATAGGGATATGATAGTGAAAAAATAATAATAAATGTTACATTGATATTGTAAAAGGATAACTATTTTGAGACAGAGAAAAAATGAAAATGAGACACTTTTTATGAGATAGAGGGAGTAACTCTTTATGGTGTTGGAGAAGATAAGGTCCTCTGGCCTGCCCATCATCCTTTTCTCTTATCACAACTCATTTCATGTGTACTCCATGTGCGTTGGTGACAACATGATCTCCTTTAGATATCTTCTTAAGCTTCTTTGCAGTATTCTTATCCTTTCTATATGTGTTATTTTCTTGCCTAGTACCTACCATGATTGCAGAAGGAAGGGTGACACAAAAGGGAAATAGAAAAGTAAAGGGACACAAACAGTTTAAAGGAATAGTGAAGCACGAGAGGGGAATGTTTAAAAGGGTATTAATTTTTTTTTAATATGAAAAGCTTATTTCTTAGTGTTGGGCTAAACAAAATACTTAACAATTGTATTGGAATACATGGACTGGTCCAACAACAATGTACTTTGCTTCTGCAGTGGATAAGGAGACACAATTCTGCTTTTTTTCTTTCTAACCTAGGGTATGAGGTTGTTTCCTAGGAAGAAACATCTACTAGAGGTAATTTTTTATCCTTAACATTTCTTGCCCAGTTTGCATCGCAATAACCAACTAGAAAGGAGTTGTACCAAAGGAGTACAAAAGATCATAGTTATATGTTCCACTTAGGTACTTGATGATTATCTTGACTTGTGTGAGATGACTCATTTTAGTATTAACTTGATAATGAGCACACACACCAACAAATAAAGTGATGTTTGGGCGATTGGAAATGGGTATAAGATACTATCATTCACATTCTTATAGAGGCTTTGATCAACAATTACTCCTTAATCATCTTTAGTAAGCTTGACATGAGTGGAAGCAGAAGTGCGTTTATGCCTATCATTCTCCAGCTTATATTTTGCCACTTTATTTATGGCATACTTGCTTTGGGATAAAAATATAACATCTTTCATTTGCTTAACTTGAAACCTAAGAAAGTAATTAAGTTCGCCAACCAGGCTCATTTCAAATTCAAATTGTATTTGTTGAATAAAATGTATTACCATCTTTCTTGACATTCCATCAAACATAATCTCATCAACATAGATCTGAGATGTAATGAGCTTTCATTCATCTTTCTCTACAAACAGAGTTTTGTCAACTCTCCCCCAAACATATCCATTATTGATGGAAAAATTCAGTGAGTTTCTCATAACAAGCTCTGACAATTTGTTTAAACTCATAAAATGCCTTCTTAAGTTTGTAAATGTGATTTAGAAAACATGTATCAATAAACCTTTTAGTGGTTCAACACACACTTCCTCATTCAAATGTCCATTTAGAAGAGAAAAAAATTCATATCCATTTAGTAAAGTTTGAATTTCATAAGACATGATACTCCCAATAACAATTTTACCGCTTCCGGAGATGTAATTGGAGTGATGGTTTCATCAAAGTCAACTCCCTCTATTTTATTATATCCTTGATCCACTAGACGAACTTTCGTTTCTTGTAACATTCTTGTACTAGTATAAATTTACTAGCCCTTGAGAAAGGGTACTTTATGGGAAGTAAGATGGGCGACATACCCTGCTAAAGGGCGAACCATCTTGCGAAGACCAAGACTGCCCCATTGGTCCTATAAGACCCTAATTTTGACCCTAAGATCCCTCATGGCATCATATCATTGCTCATTGCATTGCCTCAAGGATCATAGCATGTGTGGCTCCTTAACCCTAGGGTTGGGACTTGTGTGAGTTGGTTTGAGACCACCAAGCATGCTTGAATTGTATATTATTGCTTTTCTTATTTTGTTTACTAACCAAAAGCACAAAAATATGTCACTAACTTGTTTTGTTTTGAAGCTCAAGCAATCATGAGATCCCTTGCTCCTAGGAGGCTCCTGTACTCAATGAAGTGGCTAGATGAAGATGAAAGCAAGCATGACAATGGTTCACAAAGCTCTCAATCATTATATATTTCTCCCAAGTATCTCAATTTTCCAATTTGATCAAGATAAACCAAAGGGCTTGAGGATTGTTTCCCAAGGAAACCCTAATTCAACTATGCATTGATTGTGCCTTGCTCATGAAGCAACCTCAACCTATGATCAAATTAAATCAAGGGAAGTTCTTTCATTAATTATTTTATACATATATGAGCCTATGTGAGTGTATTCAATCATTCATTCATCAAGATTTGAAGTTTGGACTTGAGAAGTTGACCAGTCAAGTCATTTGACTAAATTGAAATCCATTGAGACCTAACTTTTTATATGTTTGTCAAATGAAGATGATCCCAAGAGAAAAGATGTTCTTAAGAACCATATGAACAATTTTCATGTTCATTAAAAATTCATTTGAAACTTGGAAGGTCATCATTCATTTCAAAACATTATAGGTCATTTTGACTGAAACCCTAATTTTGGGTCAACTTCCCAAGGACCTAACTTCTCCATTTTTTATGATTTTGAGGTGATACCAATTGCATTAGAAAGCTTAAGATGTCTAGTTCAAATTTTATGTTGTACAAAGTTTCATAATCCTAAAAGAAACACATGTGATAATACAAAACATTATAGGTCACTTTGGACCAAAACCATTGAATCTTGAAAAAGTCCAACTTCAAGTGCCCATAACTTTCTCATAAAAAATCCAAATGATGCAAAATTTAAGTCCAAATTGATCATCTTGAAAATATCTACAACTTTGATGTTGGAGTTTTTTCATTTGAGGCTTGCATCATTGAAACAGAAGGGCTTGAAGTTGGTCACTTTTGGCAAATTTTTCAAAGACATGTTTTGTACATCAAACTTCATGGCCAATTTTCACAATTTTCCAAACTCCAAATGGATTTTTGCCTAACATAACTTTTGTTCCTTATGTCAAGAAATTTCCAACCATTATTCACATGCTTATGTTTGGATTTTCCATGAGGGACTTTCGAAGAGGGGAACATTTATGCCCAATTATGCATTTCACATTGAATTTCCATGCACAAGCTATTGAAATTCACATTGCACGTCCAAACCTTCTCCAAATGAGCTCAACATTCATTTCCAATTGGTTTTGGGCCTCACACGCGCCTGTACAGGCCCATGCATGGAGGACCCAATGATCATGCACACGGATTCTACACCTCATTGCCTTGCACTTCATCTATAAATACATGCCTTGCCTCATTCAAACGGGACCCTTGAATCAACCTGAAGCACTGCAGAATTGGAAACCCAATCATACCAAAGGAATTCTCATTTTTAATTTCTCATTTCAAGTTTGAATTTCAACAAAATCAGTTGATCTTCAATACTAATTCCTTAGCCTTGCATTCACATCATACCTCAAGATCAAACTGCAAGTAAGAATTGGAGCAGATTGTGTTGTTTAAAGCTGCACTTCAAAGGTTCATTGCTCAACTATTTTGATCCATATCTCATCATATATTGTGATTTGCTTGTGTTTATTTGGTTCTCTGAAGTCCTCGTGTGAGAGGCAAGCCTATGGTGGCTTTGATTTTGTGAATTGATGCATTTCAGATTGAACACCTGGATTTTCCATCTTAGATTTCTCATTCCATAGAGAGCTTGAGGATAATCCAAGGTTACAGGGGTGATGTGCATCACCCTAGCTTTTTTTTGGTATAAGGCACATGTATTTTAGTTGAGGTTTGAAAACCTGCAACTGGTGGTCGGAAACAGTTGTCTCACCGGAGAAGACGGTGGTTTCGACCACCGTCCCCACGTGGATGCACCATAGCCTTCAGATCTGGCTCCTAGGTTCTAATCTTGGCCTTTTGTTTATTTGACTTTTTTAAATCCACTTTGCAACGCGCTTGACTAATGATCACCATGGAAGCGTGCCTCTGAGCCATTGGATTGTCCACGTCAATTAATGAGACAGATCATGCGCTCCTGGATTTTTCATATTTTTCAATTTCTGTTTTATTTTCTTTTATTCCATTTATTTTCAAAAATTCATAACTCTTTTATTTGGAATCACAAAAATATGGGACCAATTGCAAAAATTTTCTTTTAAAATTTAGTTTCATAATATGATTTTTAATTATTTTTGTGATTCCATTTAACATTTTTTGTGAATTATTTTGTTTTTAATAGTTTTTAATTCATTTTAAATACTTTTTGATATTCAAAAATTCCAAAAATATTTTCTTAACACATATGGATCATGATAAGTCTATGAAAAATATTCTCATCATTTTCTTAAATGATTTGAGATTTTAGCTCATTTATGTTATTTTTCTTGATTTTTAATTGTTTTAAAATAGTTTCTGCTTTCAAAAAATGTTGAGAAAATTTGTCAAACTTTGTTTGACCATGTTAGACTTATGATGATTCAATTGGACTTATTCAAGTTTATTTGAATTGAATTTGAAGTTTGACCATACTTTGTTCATTTTATTTTATGTATTATTTTAATTCTGAAAAATACCAAAAATATGTTTGACCTTTCTTGACTTCTAATCTTCATTTCACTTCTGTTTACCATTGGTTGATGATGATTTCATTCACATTTGATCATTGTGTTTTGATTATGTCATTTGGATTCTCATTTTGTCCATTTCATTTCATCTTCATCTTCTTTTTCTTTTTCTTTTGGCCAATGAGTTAATGATTTGTGGTTGGTCTTGACATATGAGAGACTTAACCTTCTTGGATCCAAATCAAATTCAACTTAATCAAAGATCAAGTGAATTGCTTTGTATCCAAGATAGGTTGCTTCTTGGTCAAGCAAAAAACTTGAAATCCATACTTGGCCTTTCCTTCTTTTCTTTTGGCATGGCAAGTTGTAGGAGCTTGGCTTACTAGTCATGATCTCTAACTTGTGTTTGTTTGCCTATAGTTTTATTGACCGGCCTCAGATAGGTGTGACTACTACATTAGTCCACTTACGATTGCTCAACATAGCGCTAAATTTCCTTATGGCACACTAACACTAACTACTAATTACTAACTTTTAATTCAAGCATTTAATTCTTGCAATTTACTTTAATGCAATTTAATTTCTTGCTCATTTATTCATATTGCCTTTTCCCTTTGTTCATTTGAGCTCATATTTTATGTTTATGCTATTTTCCTTTTGCTCACTTGAGCTTATTATTGTGTAAATATATTGTTGCCTTGTGCTTGTTTTGTCTTTGTTTTTGTGAACCCAATGCAAAAAGGAGAAAGGACTTAGAATTAGGATCTTACTTATGCTTAAAGGAGTTCAAGAGCAACTAGGCCTCATGCCTTTAGAATGCTAAACTTGTTGAAGAGCAACTAGGCCTCATGCCTTTAGAATGCTAAATCTTGAAAGTTGACTTGAAATGGCCTCTAATCTAAACTCATTCTTTGTCCATTCATCTTATTGCATTGTGAACTTTTTGATTGTTTGTTATTGCGTGATAGGGATTCCAAACTTGAGATAGTAAGAAGGACCATTGTCATGAGTAGCCAAGTTAAGAAAGACAAGCCAAATGGAGATCCTAGGAGCTTGATTGAATATTTGTTTGATTGCTTCAGTTATTTGCTAAGTCCAAAGGAAAGAAGCATCTTGAATCATCTTTATGATCTCAAGAAAGGGAACTCCAAGGGTTTTATCTCTTCTCTTATCTTTGCATGTTTAGGGCTAGCCCTTCTCTTCTTCTCTCCACTCTAACCCAAGCCAAACTCATTTTGTGCAAACATTGACATCATTTTCAAATTAGAAACCTAGGCCTTATACCTTTGATTTTTTCAAATTCTTTTCATCAATACTTATGTTGAATGAACCTTAAGTCAACTTTGACTTCATTTTGTGAATACTTCTAATTTGTAAATACAACTCACTTTAAGTGATTTTTGTGGTTCCAATGGCCACCTTTGTTAAAAACTTTTTCATAAACATTAGCCATAGGTTTGAGTTATCATAGTGGTTGATGTAAACCTCACCTTATCCTTAGTGATTGGACTATAAGTCTTTCATACTTATTATAGGGTGGATCCCTCACTAGTATGTTGAAGCTTTCCTCACATGGTGGATTGTTGGTTTAGGTTGAGTTTTCTCCCTTTGATAACAAAAGACCTTAAGGCTTTTGATCAAATCAATTCACCCATACTTTGAGATTTTTACCCCGAACTACGAGGTTTTGATCCTACCTTTGTGATGGTACGTAGGCAATGGGTTTATCCATTCAAACAACAAATTGTACATAATATGTATATTCTCTTCTCATCTCCCCAATCATGTTTGCATAAATATTTTTCACAAATACCAACCTACAATACACCTTTGCAAAAAGGGCTCCCTTAGAGTACTAAGGATGTTTTGGGTGATTAAAACCTTCCCATTGCACAACCAACCCCCTTACCCAGATCTCTGACATTTTTATTAGTTTTTGATTTGATAAAACTTCTTGGTTTTTGTTCGCTTTCTAACCTTTCCTTTGGATAAATAGAAGTGCGGTGGCAACTCGAATTGTATGATTTACTTTTGATTTAGTCAATAAATCTAAAGGTAACGAATACCCCGCTACAGGAAAGTGGCGACTCTGTTGGGGATGTTGTTGCTCCAGTAGGTTTAGCCTACTTTTTGCTTTTGTTGTATTGTATGTTTATATTTATTTGTGACATTTTTTTGTGCAAATTTGGGATGACTGTATTGATTGTAATGTATGAATTGCTTGATACATATCAATTGCTCATGTGCTTGGTGGTCTCTTGTGAGATGAGTTCTATACCCGAACTCGAGTGCACTTATGATAGGAGAATGACATAGTCTTGTTGACTTGTGTGGAGTTATTCCTTATCAAGTTGACTTGCAAGCCCATTCACTTGGTGGAGGTCTTGTTGGGATCAATAATGTCACACGAGTAGTCGTGGTTAGGCATTACTCTTTCCAATATATACCTTAGAAGCCAAGGACCTTTAGATTACCTAGCCCATTTTGGCCTATTTTAGGACGTAGTGCGAAGATCGTTCAAGTGTAAGATTTGATACGATTGTTATGCGATACTAGACTCATAAGAGTCTCTCTTGAGAATATTTTTGGAATATGAGTAGTCGTTTATTCGATAATATCCGAAAGATGAGATGATGACTATGGGGACCTCTTTTAGAACATGATTGTCAGGTTTAACCATAGTACACTCCAACAAACCCTTGATTCGCGGTTGATCCGTTCTCGTATATCCTTAATATCAATGGAACTTGGGTGTTGATAAGGTGTAAACCATAATCCACCAAAATGGATGATTGATATTGAGGATGACTTGATCCATCCCGTGACCTTTGTGTGGCGTGACTTGCTTGATCCTTGAGTGTGATTGTTGCATCCATGCATTCATGCATTCATTTGCATCTATATCATCAACAATGAGAAAATTTTCAAGGAACTTAAGAGGTCTATTTGCAAATTTTCAGACATGGATAAGCAAAGAAGGAATACAAAGAAGTACAGTTTCAGACAACCCGACTTGAAAGAGTTAAGGAGTTTGATATCCTATGTATTAGATCCCTTGGAGTTCAAAGCTCACCATGGGAAGCTTCTGTCTATTCTTTCTACTCAGGTGGATGAAGGTCTGATGAGTGTGTTGGTGCAGTTTTATGATCCCTTGTATCGTTGCTTCACTTTCCCGGATTTCCAGCTTTTGCCTACGCTTGAGGAGTATGCCTATGTTGTGGGTATACCTATCTTAGATTAGTTGCCATTCAGTGGCTTGGAGAGAGTTCCTTCTTCCCAGGAGATTGCTGATCTGCTTCACATAGATGTATCTGATATTGGTGCTCATATGACTACCAAAGGCGAAATTCAAGGTCTCCCGTCTGATTTTCTCATTACCCAGGCTACTCTGTTTGGGAAGGCCATGAGTGAGGACGCCTTTGAAGCCATATTTGTACTTCTCATCTATGGGCTAGTGTTATTCCCCAACATCAACAATTTTATGGATGTGAACGCTATTAGGATTTTCTCTACTCTTAATCCCGCTCCGACTCTGTTGGGTGACACTTATTTCTCTATGCATATGAGGAATGCAAAGGGTAGTGGTACCATTGTATGTTGTTTGCCTCTGTTGTACAAGTGGTTTATTTCTCACTTGCCACAGACGCTCGCCTTCAAGGAGAACAAGGGATGTCTACGGTGGTCCACGAGACTTATGTCTCTCACTAATGATGATATCTTTTGGTATAACCGTGTGTATAATGGTGTGCAGATTATTGACTCTTGTGGTGAATTCTCCAATGTGCCTCTTCTTGGTACATGTGGTGGGATTAACTACAACCCTATTTTGGCTCGCCGTCAGCTTGGGTTCCCCTTATAGGATAAACCTAACAACATTCCGTTGGAAGGTGTGTTCTTTCAAGAGGGTAAAGATCCCAAGAACTTGAAGGGTAGAGTGGTCCGCGCTTGGCGCAAGATTCATAGGAAGGGAAAAAAAGAGCTTGGTCCAAAGAATTGTATTGCTTTGGAACCCTACACCTCTTGGGTGAGGAGGAGAGCTTCTGAATACCGCATGCCCTATGACTATCCAAGACCTACCCCTATGGTTATGGTTGGGCCTTCAACCCTCCCTAACCAAGGAGTTGAGGAGTTGAGAGATGAAGACCGGTCGCGTGCTTGGGTCCGTGAGCGAGAGGAACTACTTCAGCAGCTTAGAGATAAGGATGATGTGATAGAATTTATGGAGCATCAGGTTATTGATGAGCCGGATGATGTGGTTACTTCTCTTCTTCCTCAGTCATCCAGGTTTTGGAAGAGGAAGTATGATCGACTCGCCAAGGAGAAAGCAGATTTAGAGGCAGCCTATGAGAGAGAGGTGAAGAGGCTTCGTGCAGCTTATCTTTCGGTCTCGAGAGCTTTGGACGATTGCTTCTAGGGTTCCATAGGATGTTCATTTTCCTTCTCTCTTGTATTGTATTTGGTTACCAAGACCGTACTTCTTCTTTGGTGTAAAAATTCTTCCAAATATTATTGATATGAATATTCCATTATATGTCTAAAAGATCAATATTTTCAAATATTTGCAAATAGATCTCTATAAATTTCCTCTGATAATAAAAATAAATCATATGCACAAGCATTGCATGCATCATATGCATAAACAACTTTTGTTCAGAGCTTCTTGATCAGTGGTCTAACTCTTTGCTCTTCATTTATTTTGAAGACAAGCTGACGCACCGGTATAACACCAGGGAAAATCTACCAAAGCTGATGGATCACCTTGAACAAGAAAAGCGTGAATTGAAAGAGGAAGTAGCTAGGTTGACTGCCATGATGGAGTCAGTGCTGGCTGCTCAGAGCCAGTCGTCTCCAACACCTGCAACTCCTCCCGCGAGGACTGTCATCTCAGAGGTAGCTTCCTCTACTGTGTCTGCCGCCACTGCTCATTTTACGCCAAATATGCCAGCCGGGTTCCCTTGGGGAATGCCTGCCAACTTTGTGCTTGAAGGTCTTGCTCCAACCTTCGCTTCTCTGCCGACATCTAGCCTGGTCCTTGCTGTGCCACCTCCCGTTGTACACACTTTACCAAGAGTCGAAGACACCATTTATCATTCTGAGCCATCTGAAGGCCCAGATGTTTATGAGAAAATGGACGCCATGAATGACCAATTCCTTGAGCTGTGCAAGGAACTGAAGACTCTAAGAGGGAAAGACCTCTTCGGTAAATCTGCTGCTGAGTTGTGCCTTATGCCCAACGTCAAAATCCTTATTAAATTCAAAATACATGACTTTGAAAAATACAAGGGAAACACTTGCCCTCTCAGACATCTTGTGATGTACGCACGCAAGATGTCAACGCAAATAGAGAATGATCAACTCCTTATCCACTATTTCCAGGATAGCCTGTCCGGTGCTGCACTCAGATGGTATATGGGTCTGGATAGTGCAAACATCCGCTCCTTCAATGACCTTAGCGAAGCCTTCATCAAGAAGTACAAGTACAATGTTGATATGGCTCCCGATAGGGATCAGCTAAGGGCAATGTCCCAGAAGGAGAAGGAGACGTTTAAGGAGTACGCTTAGAGATGGCGTGAGTTGGCCACTCAGATTGTGCCACCCCTCGAGGAGAAGGAAATGACCAAGATCTTTTTGAAGACCTTGAGCTCATTTTATTATGAGAGGATGATAGCTAGTGCTCCCTCGAACTTCACCGAAATGGTGAACATGGGAATGAGGCTAGAGGAAGGAGTCCGGGAAGGACGTTTGACCAGGGATGAAGGCTTTTCTACAAAGCGATATGGGGGCTTTGCAAAGAAGAAAGAGGGAGAGGCACATGTTGTGTCTTCCCACATCAAACGAAGACCCTCTGTGAAGAGGAAGACTGTTCGCCCTACCATTAACCAGCACCAGGTGGCTCATATAGAACCTGCCTTCAGGGAAGCTCAACATTATCAACATCAACAACAACAACATCAACAACAACAACATCAACAATATCAACAACAGCATCATCGTCCACAACAGTAGGCCTACCAGCCTCGAAACAACAACAATACCAACACCAGCTATGATAGGAAGAGGGTCACTTTTGATCCAATTCCAATGACCTATGCTGAACTCTATCCGTCTTTGATTGATAGAAAGTTAATTACTCCACGTGACCCACCTGCTATACCGACCAACCCTTAGTGGTGGTACAAGCCTGAGCTACATTCTGTATATCATTTCGGTGCTCCCGGACATGATGTGGAGAACTGCTATCCCCTGAAGACCAAGGTGCAAGACCTTGTTAGAAGTGGGATTTTGTTTTTCGAGGACGTAGGTCCTAATGTCAAGAAGAACCCATTGCCCGAGCATGGGAAATCTGCTGTGAACATGGTCCAGGGTTGCCCTGGCAAATACAAAGTCCTGTATGTCGGTCATATCAGGCAATCTTTGGTCGAGATGCACAGACTGTTATGTGGATACAGTTATTACGAGCATGACCATGACATGTGCCAGGTGTGCATTGTCAACGAGAGAGGATGTCGCCAAGTCAGGAAGGACATCCAAGAGATGTTGGATCAGGGTATGATCGAGATACTTCAGAATTGCAATGAGGATGAAGTTGATGTAATTTCGCCTGTATTTAGAATACCAGAACCTGTTGTCGTCAAATATGATGGCAGCAAGAAGAAGGTTTCTCCATCTCTAATAATCAAGCCAGCGGGCCCTGTCCCGTACTCGTCAGACAAAGTTGTTCCCTACAGATATAACGCAGTTACGTTAGAAGATGGGAAGGAGGTGTCGTTGCCCTCCACCTTTGTTGTGAGTATATCAGATGTCAGTGGTGTGACCCGCAGTGGTCGTGTTTTCTCGGCGCCGCCGAAACCCCAAGATGACATGAGAAGAGCTACTATTGATAATTCTGCCAGTCATGTGGGGACTTCTTCTTCTCCGAATCTGGCACTTGTTGTGAAGGGTGTTGACCCTGCTGTTGTTGCTAAAGCTCCTGTCCTTGTTGGTCAGCATGACATTTTGAAAGAGGACTGTGATGAGATGTTGAGGCTCATCAAGAGGAGCGAGTATAATGTTGTTGATCAGCTGATTCAAACTCCATCAAAGATATCTGTATTATCTTTGTTGATGAATTTTAAGCCACGCCGCGAATCTTTATAGAGGGTGTTGGACGTGGCATACGTGGATCACGATGTCACCATTGAACAGTTTGATAGAATTGTTACAAACATAACTGCTTGTAACAATTTGAGCTTTTGCGATGCTGATCTTCCCGAGGAGGGAAAAGACCACAATTTGGATCTACACATTTCTATGAACTGCAAGGATGATGCCTTGTCTAATGTGTTGGTAGACACAAGATCGTCTCTTACTGTGTTGCCAAAATCCACTATGGCTAAACTTTCTTACCAGGGGCCTCCCATGAGGCAGAGTGGAGTGGTAGTCAAGGCTTTTGATGGGTCGAGGAAAACTGTGATTGGAGAAGTTGAGCTCCCAATCAAGATTGGACCTAGTGATTTCCATATCACTTTTCAGGTCATGGATATCCACCCATCATATAGCTGCTTGCTTGGCAGACCATGGATTCCACGAGGCAGGTGCCGTGACATCCACCCTACACCAGAAGTTGAAATTCGTTAAGAATAAGAAGTTGGTGGTGATAGGGGGAGAGAAGGCTCTCTTGGTTAGCCATTTATCTTCCTTTTCCTACATAGATGCTGAGGATGAGGTTGGGACTCTGTTCCAAGCCTTATCTATTGCTGAGCCTTTAAGGAAAGGACTTTCTTCATTTGCTTCCTACAATGATGCGAAGTTGGCCATTGAGCATGGCGCAACTATTGGTTTAGGACAAATGATCAAGCTGGAAGATAATAAATCCCGGGCTATCATATGATATTCTTCAGGCATTTTCAACGAGCGTGGGATGTTCCAGAGTGGTGGTTTCATCCACACTACTGAAGACCAAGAGGCTGCTGCCATAGTGGAAGATGATGCAGAGGAAGAGCTGGGCAACTTTGTCATCCCTGGAGGAATCTGCAATAATTGGGTCGCTGTTGATGTTCCAACAGTTATCCATAAGTCCACGTAATGTGTTCACTTTTGTTTAAAAACCCTTCTCCCATGCCAAAGGGAGAAGTGATGACATTGTTGGCACATTAATACAATGATATTCATTCAAAAAATTACATGTTAAATCTTTGTTTTTCCAAATTATTTTCCCTTTTTGCTTTTGCATGAAATTGATGATCACTAAAAAATCCTAAAAAGAAAATAAAATCAATTTTTTCATCTGCATAATAATTTGCCTTGCTTGAAATCTAAAATCTCTTTTATATCCAAAATCATTATGCAGGTTGATAAAACCCATTGAACATAATGATCCAACACCATCTCCCAACTTTGAGTTCCCTGTATTTGAGGCCGAAGAAGATGATGTTGAAGAGATTCCTGATGAGATTACTCGTCTGCTTGAGCATGAAGAGAAGATCATTCAGCCGCATCTTGAGAATCTGGAAACAGTCAACTTGGGGTCTGAAGATTGTGTTCGCGAAGTGAAAATTGGGGCACTCCTGGAAGAGTCTGTGAAGAAGGGGTTGATTGAGTTGCTACGAGAATATGTCGATGTCTTTGCCTGGTCGTATAAAGACATGCATGGTCTAGATACTGATATCGTGCAACATTTCTTGCCATTAAAGCTTGAGTGTGTGCCTGTGAAGCAGAAGCTCAGAAGAACTCGTCCTGATATGGCAGTGAAGATTAAAGAAGAAGTTCAGAAGCAAATTGATGCGTGGTTTCTAGTGACTTCTACATATCCTCAATGGGTGGCCAATATTGTGTCCGTGCCTAAGAAAGATGGAAAAGTCCGAATGTGTGTGGACTATCGAGACTTGAATAAAGCTAGTCCGAAAGATGATTTTCCTCTACCACATATTGATATGTTGGTAGATAATACAGCTAAATTCAATATCTTCTCATTTATGGACGGATTTTCCGGTTATAACCAGATTAAAATGGCACCCGAGAATATGGAGAAGACAACATTCATCACACCTTGGGGAACATTCTGTTATCGAGTAATGCCCTTCGGTTTGAAGAACGTCGGAGCCACGTATCAACGAGCTATGACTACCTTGTTTCATGATATGATGCACAAGGAGATCGAGGTGTATGTTGATGATATGATCGCGAAGTCGAAAATGGAAGTTGAACATGTAGAGCACTTATTGAATCTTTTTCAGTGTTTGAGGAAGTACAAACTCCGCTTGAATCTGAACAAGTGTACATTTGGAGTCCGTTCCGGCAAGTTATTGGGTTTTATTGTCAGTGAAAGAGGTATTGAAGTTGATCCTGCTAAAGTCAAAGCAATACTAGAAATGCCTGCGCCCAAAACTGAGAAGCAAGTCTGAGGTTTTCTTGGTCGCTTGAATTATATTTCCAGATTTATATCCCACATGACTGCCACATGTGCGCCAATATTCAAGCTCCTCCGGAAAGATCAGCGTCATGATTGCACCGAGGATTGCCAAAAAGCCTTTGACAGTATCAAAGAGTATCTGTATGAGCCTCTGATTCTGTCTTCGCCTGTTGAAGGGAGACCACTGATTATGTACTTAATCGTGCTTGATGACTCTATGGGTTGTGTATTGGGTCAGCAAGATGAATCAGGAAAGAAAGAATATGTTGTATACTACTTGAGTAAGAAGTTCACTGATTGTGAGTCTCGATACTCGATGCTTGAGAAGACATGCTGTGCTTTGGCTTGGGCCGCTAAGTGTTTACGCCAGTATATGTTAAATCATACAACCTGGTTGATATCCAAAATGGATCCAATCAAGTATATCTTTGAGAAGCCTGCTTTAACTGGGAGAATTTCCCGTTGGCAGATGCTGTTGTCTGAATATGATACTGAGTATCGAGCTCAGAAAGCTATTAAAGGTAGTATCTTGGCTGACCACTTGGCACATCAACCAATTGAGGATTATCAGTCTGTTTAGTACGACTTCCCGGATGAGGAGATTCTATATTTGAAGATGAAAGATTGCGATGAGCCTAC
Organism: Lathyrus oleraceus; assembly: GCF_024323335.1. NCBI lineage: Eukaryota > Viridiplantae > Streptophyta > Magnoliopsida > Fabales > Fabaceae > Lathyrus > Lathyrus oleraceus. The sequence continues at coordinate 64,037,544 of NC_066583.1, forward strand.
GCTCGATGAAGGGTCAGAGCCTGGTTCCCGATGGGGTATGGTGTTTGATGGCGCTGTTAATCAGTATGGAAATGGTATTGGGGCTGTGATTATTACTCCTCAGGGCACACATTTTCCTTTTACAGCAAGGCTAACTTTCAAATGCACGAATAATATGGCGGAGTATGAGGCCTGTATTTTGGGATTGGAAGTGTATTGATCTTAGAATCAAACATCTTGATGTTTATGGTGATTCAGCCCTTGTTGTTAATCAGATTAAGGGTGAATGGGAGACGAATCAGCCTGGCCTCATTCCATACAGAGATTATGCGAGGAGGATTTCAACTTTCTTTACTGAGGTTGACTTCCATCATATTCCTCGAGATGAGAATCGGATGGCAGATGCTCTTGCTACGCTTGCTTCAATGATTGTGGTGAAATACTGGAATGAAGTCCCCAATATTACTATGATGCGCTTGGATAGACCAACTCATGTTTTTGCAGTTGAAGAGGTGAAAGATGATAAGCCATGGTATTATGATATCAAGTGCTTTCTCCAAAGTCAGACTTACCCGCCTGGGGCATCTGTTAAAGATAAAAAGACTTTGAGGAGATTATTTGGCAGTTTCTACCTCAATGGCGATGTGCTTTATAAGAGAATTTTGACATGGTTTTGCTCAGATGCGTGGATAGACACGAAGTAGACCTGTTAATGGCTGAAGTCCATGAGGGTTCATTTGGTACTCATTCCAATGGACATGCCATGGCAAAGAAGACGTTGAGAGCAGACTACTATTGACTGACAATGGAGTCTGACTGCTGCAAATATGTGAAGAAATGCCACAAGTGTCAAATCTATGCGGATAAGATTCATATTCCCCCGACACTTCTGAATTTTATTTCCTCACCATGACCTTTCTCTATGTGGGGAATTTACATGATTGGCATGATAAAGCCAAAGGCGTCGAACGGTCACCGTTTTATTCTCGTAGCAATTGATTACTTCACCAAGTGGGTTGAAGCGGTATCGTATGCAAATGTGACTAGGCAGGTGGTTGTGAAGTTTATCAAGAATCAACTTATATACCGATATGGTGTGCCAGACAAGATCATTACTGATAATGGATCTAACTTGAACAACAAGATGATGAAAGAGCTGTGTAGCGAGTTCAAGATTGCACATCATAATTCTTCTCCCTATAGACCCAAGATGAATGGGGCTGTTGAAGCTGCTAACAAGAACATCAAGAAGATTATCCAGAAGATGGTTGTTACGTACAAAGATTGGCATGAGATGCTGCCATTTGCCTTACATGGCTATCGTACATCTGTCCGCACTTCAACAGGGGCAACCCCTTTCTCCCTTGTATATGGCACAGAGGTTGTGCTCCCCGTGGAGGTTGAGATCCCATCAATGAGAGTCTTGATGGAAGCCAAGTTGACTGAGGTAGAATGGGTTCAGAGTCGTTATGACCAACTGAATTTGATTGAAGAGAAGAGATTGACTGTCGTGTGCCATGGTCAGTTGTATCAGCAAAGGATGAAGAAAACCTTTGATAAGAAGGTTAAGCCTCGTGTGTTCTGAGAAGGTGACCTCGTGCTCAAGAAAGTTTTGTCTTTCACGCTCGATTCCAGGGGCAAGTGGACTCCAAACTATGAAGGTCCATATGTTGTTAAGAGAGCCTTTTTAGGCGGTGCTTTGATACTTACAACTATGGATGGGGAGGATTTCATTCGTCCTGTGAATTCAGATGCAGTCAAGAAATACTTCGCCTAAAATAAAAACAGAATAGCTCGCTAAGCTGAAAACTCGAAAGGGCGACTTAGGCAAAAATGAGCGTCTCGGTGGATCGAAAACCCGAAAGGGCGATCCAGGCAAAAGTTAGAGACATAAAAAAAGTATATATCCCGCTAGATTAAGTACCTCACCCTGGGGCAATCTAGGCAAAAATTAGGGATTTGACAAGTAACTGCATCTTGACAAGACTTTGTTCTACCAGCTGTCGTCTGTCAAAGATTCTCGCTCAGTCATCATCAACTGAAGCTTCAAATACATTGGATTCAGAGTTGGTGGAGAAATGGTCATTATGTTCAATGTAGCCTTTTTCCAATATATATCACCAATTTCAAATTTGTAAAGATCCATGGAGTCTCGCCATTTGCAGATTACCATTCTATCAAATAAATTTGAGCCTTTATCCAATTCTTTGCACTCTTATTTGTTTCTGTTCAACAAATGTTTGCATGTTTTAATTGATAAATATCATTGTTTTAAACAAATAAAGTTTTTATAAACTGTTTTAAACAAAGTGAACATTCACAATTACTGAAAGGATAAATGGAATGTCTTCAGTGCTCTCCCAAGGATAGTACGATCTCCAAAAGGTTAAGACATTTGTTCATATTCTGGCATGTTTGTATCCTCTTCATCATATTTCAGGTTGTCTCCTCAGCGAGCGTAGAGGAGGGTGATACATCATCAATTCCCCAGAGAGTCTGGAGTTTTGGCCTTGATCTTCTTAGAGATGTGTATACCTCTAACATCCTTAACTCCCCAGGGGGCCTGAGTCTAGCATTTGTGTTCTAACAATCATATGGTTGTCATCCCTTGAGTGGACTGACCTAAAATCTCCTATAGATTGATAAAAGTTGATATGATGTCTATTCATAAGGAATTTGGTCTTCCCCCAGCATAATTGGAAATCTCCAGCACAATGAGCAGGAATTCCCAGCATGAGTGGAAATCCTCAGCAGGTTGGCTTGTAGTTTCTCCCCAGCGAGTTTTCCTACAGCTCACTCCCCAGTAGGGTTGCTCACAATAGTTTATTCCCTAGTCGGGTCGCCTACAGTCTTTCCCTAGTGGAGTTGCCTGATCAGAACCTGGTATTTGTTGTCCCCTCCTTATTGGATAGTTTCCTCTAAGTTAAGTCGGTGATGAAAATGTTGCAACCTTCCCTAGTGGAGAATTGGTTCTCTCTCCTCTTGGCAGAGATGTCTCTCCAGTAGATGAGGAGGAGTGTTTTGATTGTTAGAATTTCTGTTTGGTGATTGTTCCCCACAGAGTTTCATATCATCCCTTGATAAGTTCCCCAGTAGAGTTTCTTCTACGACGGAATCTTATCCGTGTTGAGCTCCCCAGTAGAGTTTCCTCTACGATGGATCTTTTGTTTGTTCAGCAGCAAATCCCTGGCGATGACTCTGTAGCTTCCCCAGCGGAGTAGTTTGTTCCTTCTCCTGGTGGGAGAGATGTTTCTTCAGCGGTTAGAAGAGAATGCTTGATTGATGTATTTCTGTTTGGTGGTTGTTCCCCACAAAATTTCATATTATTGCCTGATAAGATCCCCTGTAGAGTTCTTCTCTGACAGATCTTATCAATATCTCTACATGTTCCCGAGAATTGTTGGAAGATCCCCGACAGTTGGTAGCTGTGACCTTTTGCTGATCCCCAACAGTGATCTCTGATCCCCATCAGTGGTCTTTGTCCCCAGCGGCAGTCGGTGTTTCCTGGTATTTGATGCCCCCACCAGATTGGATTTCTCCTGTGGGCCTGGCCTTTCTCTTTTGAGATGTTATACCGGATGTTTGTCCATTGATTTTTGGGCCTGTTTGTGTTAGATATGTCTGTTTGTCAGCATTAATCCTACATAAACCATGCATATACATGCATAATTATAGCATTCAGATATTCATGTTGCATTCTTTGCCATATATCTTTGCTTGTTATCTCCTGCTATTGGTGAAATCTTCTTCCCCAAGCAAATGTTTGTGTCTGATCTCTCCATATAGAGTCAGCCCTATAGGCATAAAGTGTCTATCTTTCCTTCATCATTCCCCACTGAGTTATATCCTCGTGGATGATTATTGTTTCAGTTTCCTCCCTAAATATGTACTGGGATGGAATTACTCCCCTGAGTTATATCCTAATTGGGTTGAGCCTTGTTTCATTGTGTCTCTCTAGTTTGTTCCTAGATTGACTCCTTTCTTGTTATTTCCCCTGCAGTTCCCTGTGGTTCAGATGATCAATTGCTCAATAACCAGTCATTGTCCATATTCCCCAGTGGATTTCTACGGCCTTCTACCAGTAACCGGTAGTTGTAAGTCCTATTTCTGTGGTTTTCTACCCAGTATTCGGTAGATGTAATCCCCTCTTTGTTGGTTATCTTTATCCAATATTCGGTATTGATATTCCTTCATTTTTGGATGTACCACCTAGTAACCGGTGATATATCTTTGGGATCATTGCTTTTGTCAATGCATCCCCCGCGAGTCATCTCTCATTTACCATTGTTCAGGTAATGATTGTTTCTCCCCTTAATTGGTCATCATTTTATACCTAGTAACCGGTATCCCGATGTCCTTTCTTTTCGGTTGATTTATCCTTTATTAACCTAGTAACCGGTTATGGATAATCTTCCATGCGAGTATGTTATCTATGTTCTGACGGTAATAGATAATATATCTCATGCGCTCTTCAGTCGAAGTCTTTTTCTTTCCAAGTTGAGTAAGATTCGTATTTCCTTGTGGAATCGAATGTCCATCCTGTAAATCCAGTTTGCTTTGTCAGCTCTCCTTTTGGATGATGAGTGTTTTGGATATATTCCCAATTCACGCTTGGTTGGTCACCTATTCTATGCCCAGTAACCGGTATCCCTGGTGTTCCTTCCTTCTGCTCCCTATTATGACTTTTTGTCCCCTATGGAGTTAGATTTTCCTGAGTTGAGATATGCCTTTTTAGGTCTTCCTCAGATGTTTCAGATGATTGATATCTCTCACCCTTATACCGGTCTTAGATATTCTTTCTCCCTGAGTGTGTTGTTCTCTCACCCTTGTACCGGTGTTTTAATCACATGTCTCCTTGAGTTTATTATCCAGTAACCGGTAATACCTCGTTTCGTTTTCCTTAGTTGAGTCCTTAGTGGATATTCCCCACCTGAGTCCGGATTTTTATCTGAAGTATCCCTTGTGGATAGTTTGCTGTATTGGCATATCCCCCAATACATGCATCTTTGCGTCAACTCGAGTCTTTCCATTGATTTATTTTCATGGAATCCCTTCGTGTCTCCCAACAAGTTTTCAAGTCGTGACCTGCTCACGCATTTTACCTTATTTCTCCCCCAGAGTCTTGTCTCCCTAGTGAGCGTATTACTCCTATGCATTTTCAGTCTCTCTGATTTCTTTTTCCTTTGTGGCCATATATCCCCCACAAAGTATTAACTTTTGCATGCATACATTTGCATCATGAGGTCTCTTAGGGACCAAAATTCGTCTCTTTGTTATTATTTAAGCCCATTCTACCTCGTCGAGACAAAGATTTTAACGTTCATATCTCCGGCTAGAATGACCTTAAATAGGGGCATCTGTAAGACCCTAATTTTGATCCTAAGATCCCTTATGGCATCATATCATTGCTCATTGCATTGCCTCAAGGATCATAGCATGTGTGGCTCCTTAACCCTAGGGTTGGGACTTGTGTGAGTTGGTTTGAGACCACCAAGCATGCTTGAATTGTATATTATTGATTTTCTTATTTTGTTTACTAACCAAAAGCACAAAAATATGTCACTAACTTGTTTTGTTTTGAAGCTCAAGCAATCATGAGATCCCTTGCTCCTAGGAGGCTTCTATACTCAATGAAGTGGCTAGATGAAGATGAAAGCAAGCATGAAAAATGTTCACAAAGCTCTCAATCATCATATATTTCTCCCAAGTATCTCAATTTGCCAATTTGATCAAGATAAACCAAAGGGCTTGAGGTTTGTTACCCAAGGAAACCCTAATTCAACTGTGCATTGATTGTGCCTTGCTCATGAAGCAACCTCAACCTATGATCAAATTAAATCAAGGGAAGTTCTTTAATTCATTATTTTATACATATATGATCCTATTTGAGTGTCTTCAATCATTCATTCATCAAGATTTGAAGTTTGGACTTGAGAAGTTGACCAGTCAAGTCATCTGACTAAATTGAAATCCATTGAGACCTAACTTTTGATTTGTTTGTCAAATGAAGATGATCCAAAGAGAAACAATGTTCTTAAGAACCATATTAACAACTTTCATGTTCATCAAAAATTCATTTGAAACTTGTAAGGTCATCATTAATTTCAAAACATTATAGGTCATTTTGACTGAAACCCTATTTTTGGGTCAACTTCCCAAGGACCTAACTTATCCATTTTTTATGATTTTTAGGTGATACCAATTTAATTAGAAAGCTTAAGATGTCTAATTCAAATGTTATGTTGGACAAAATTTCATAATCCTAAAAGAAACACATGTGATAATACAAAACATTATAGGTCACTTTGGACCAAAACCACTGAATCTTGAAAAACTCCAACTTAAAGTGCCTATAACTTTCTCATAAAAAGTCCAAATGATTCAAAATTTAAGTCCAAATTGATCATCTTGAAAAGATCTACAACTTTTATGTTATAGGTTTTTTCATTTGAGGCTTGCATCATTGAAACAGAAGGGCTTGAAGTTGGTCACTTTTGGCAAAATTTTCAAAGACATGTTTTGTACATCAAACTTCATGGCCAGGTTTCACAATTTTCCAAACTCCAAATGGATTTTTGCCCAACATAAATTTTGTTCCTATACCAAGACCTTTCCAACCCTTACTCATATGCTTATGTTTGGATTTTCCATGAGGGACTTTCGAAGAGGGGAACATTTATGCCCAATTATGCATTTCACATTGAATTTCCATGCACAAGCTATTTCAATTCAAATTGCACGTCCAAACCTTCTCCAAATGAGCTCAGCATTCATTTCTAATTGGTTTTGGGCCTCACATGCGCCTGTACAGGCCCATGCATGGAGCACCCAATGATCATGCACACGGATTCTACACCTTATTGCCTTGCACTTCATCTAAAAATGCATGCCTTGCCTAATTCAAACGGGACCCTTGAATCAACCTGAAGCTCTGCAGAATTGGAAACCCAACCATACCAAAGGAATTCTCATTTTTAATTTCTCATTTCAAGTTTGAATTTCAACAAAATCAGTTGATCTTCAATACTAATTCCTTAGCCTTGCATTCACATCATACCTCAAGATCAAACTGCAAGTAAGAATTGGAGCAGATCGTGTTGTTTAAAGCTGCACTTCAAAGGTTCATTGCTCAACTGTTTTGATCCATATCTCATCATATATTGTGATTTGCTTGTGTTTATTTGGTTCTCTGAAGTCCTTGTGTGACAGGCAAGCCAATGGTGGCTTTGATTTTGTGAATTGATGCATTTCAGATTGAACACCTGGATTTTCCATCTCAGATTTCTCGTTCCATAGAGATCTTGAGGATAATCCAAGATTACAGGGGTGATGTACATCACCCCAACTTCATTTTGGTATAAGGCACGTGTATTTTAGTTGAGGTTTGAAAACCTGCAACTGGTGGCCAGAAACAGTTGGCTCACCGGAGAAGGCGGTGGTTTCCACCACAGTCCCCACGTGAATGCACCATAGCCTTCAGATATGGCTCCTAGGTTCTAATCCTGGCCTTTTGTTTATTTGACTTTTTTAAATCCACTTTGCAACGCGCTTGACTAATGATCACCATGGAAGCGCGCCTTTGAGCCATTGGATTGTCCACGTCAATTAATGAGACTTTTTTAAATACTTTTTGATATTCAAAAATTCCAAAAATATTTTCTTAACACATATGGATCATGATAAGTCTATGAAAAATATTCTCATCAATTTCTTAATTGATTTGAGATTTATTTGAGATTTTAGTTCATTTGTGTTATTTTTTATTGATTTTTAATTGTTTTAAAATAGTTTCTGTTTTCAAAAAATGTTGAGAAAATTTGTCAAACTTTGTTTGACCATGTTAGACTTATGATGATTCAATTGGACTTATTCAAGTTGATTTGAATTGAATTTGAAGTTTGACCATACTTTGTCCATTTTATTTTATGTATTATTTTAATTCCAAAAAATACCAAAAATATGTTTGACCTTTCTTGACTTCTAATATTCATTTCACTTCTGTTTACCATTGGTTGGTGATGATTTCATTCACATTTGATCATTGTGTTTTGATTATGTCATTTGGATTCTCATTTTGTCCATTTCATTTCATCTTCATCTTCATCTTCTTTTTCTTTTGGCCAATGAGTTAATGATTTGTGGTTGGTCTTGACATATGAGAGACTTAACCTTCTTGGATCCAAATCAAATTCAACTTGATCAAAGATCAAGTGAATTGCTTTGTGTCCAAGATAGGTTGCTTCTTGGTCAAGCAAAAAACTTGAAATCCATACAAGGCATTTCCTTCTTTTCTTTTGGCATGGCAAGTTGTAGGAGCTTGGCTTACTAGTCATGATCTCTAACTTGTGTTTGTTTGCCTATAGTTTTATTGACCGGCCTCAGATAGGTGTGACTACTACATTAGTCCACTTACGATTGCTTAACATAACGCTAAATTGCCTTATGGCACACTAATACTAACTACTAATTACTAACTTTTAATTCAAGCATTTAATTCTTGCAATTTACTTTAATGCAATTTAATTTCTTGCTCATTTATTCATATTGCCTTTTCCCTTTGCTCATTTGAGCTCATATTTTATGTTTATGCTATTTTCCTTTTGCTCACTTGAGCTAATTATTGTGTAAATATATTGTTGCCTTGTGCTTGTTTTGTCTTTGTTTTTGTGAATTCAATGCAAAATGGAGAAAGGACTTAGAATTAAGAACTTACCTATGCTTAAAGGAGTTCAAGAGCAACTAGGCCTCATGTCTTTAGAATGCTAAACTAGTTGAAGAGCAACTAGGCCTCATGCCTTTAGAATGCTAAATCTTGAAAGTTGACTTGAAAGGACCTCTAATCTAAACTCATTCTTTGTCCATTCCTCTTATTGCATTGTGAACTTTTTGATTGTTTGTTCTTGCGTGATAGGGATTCCAAACTTGAGATATAAGAATGACCATTGTCATGAGTAGCCAAGTTAAGAAAGACAAGCCAAATGGAGATCTTAGGAGCTTGATTGAATATTTGTTTGATTGCTTGAGTTATTTGCTAAGTCCAAAGGAAAGGAGCATCTTGAATCATCTTTATGATCTCAAGAAAGGGAACTCCAAGGGTTTTATCTCTTCTCTTATCTTTGCATGTTTAGGGCTAGCCCTTCTCTTCTTCTCTCCACTCTAACCCAAGCCAAACTCATTTTATGCAAACGTTGACATCATTTTCAAATTAGAAACCTATGCCTTATGCCTTTGATTTTTTTAAATTCTTTTCATCAATACTTATGTTGAATGAACCTTAAGTCAACTTTGACTTCATTTTGTGAATACTTATAATTTGTAAATACAACTCACTTCAAGTGATTTTTGTGGTTCCAATGGCCACCTTTGTTAAAAACTTTTTCATAAACATTAGCCGTAGGTTTGAGTTATCATAGTGGTTGATGTAAACCTCACCTTATCCTTAGTGATTGGACTATAAGTCTTCCATACTTATTATAGGGTGGATCCCTCACTAGTATGTTGAAGCTTTCCTCACATGGTGGATTGTTGGTTTAGGTTGAGTTTTCTCCCTTTGATAACAAAAGACCTTAAGGCTTTTGATCAAATCAATTCACCCATACTTTGAGATTTTTACCCCGAACTACGAGGTTTTCATCCTACCTTTGTGATGGTACATAGGCAATGGGTTTATCCATTCAAACAACAAATTATACATAATATGTATATTCTCTTCTCATCTCCCAATCATGTTTGCAAAAATATTTTTCACAAATACCAACCTACAATACACCTTTGCAAAAAGGGCTCCCTTAGAGTACTAAGGATGTTTTGGGTGCTTAAAGCCTTCCCATTGCATAACCAACCCCCTTACCCAGACCTCTGACATTTTTATTAGTTTTTGATTTGATAAAACTTCTTGGTTTTTGTTCGCTTTCTAACCTTTCCTTTGGATAAATAGAAGTGCGGTGGCGACTCGAATTGTATGATTTACTTTTGATTTAGTCAATAAATCTAAAGGTAACTAATACCCCGCTACAGGTCCATATAGACCATCCATAATGAGGCATAATATCGTCTTAATTGGGATAATTAGTCGGCCCTTCAAAGTTAGGCCCTCTAAATTCGGGTTCACGGTCTCTCGTGAGAATGGTGTGTCCTTATAATAACTAACTTAGAGTCAAGGAGACATAACCACTTCTCCATGATTTAAGGAATAATTACTCCTTATTTCCCATGAATATGTATTAGTGGGGAGGAAGAAAATTTCCTCAACTCAGACCCAAAAACTATCTATAAATAGCTCAGTCTCAGAGCTGAGGAAAATCATTCACAAATTTTAGAAATAAACACATAGAGTTCATCCTTTCCAACGTGAGTGGGCTCTATCTCCTCTATTATATTTTTAACAAGTACAACTAGCATCCACCGTAGACCCCAATAAAATTGACCTTTGTTTCAAATTCAATTCATTGGAAGCTTTGACCGATGACGACGATGAAAAAGAGGAAATAACGAAAGAATCTGAGAAGAAGAGAGGTGAGTAAAGACACTATTGCACTTTCCTATTATTGTTATGCAACAAATCAATTCGACATGACTCGACAACGGATAAAAGTAAGCTTAGATGATATATTCATCCCGGAGTATCGCCAAAAGAAACTTTGATGGCTCTATTACTATCAACTAATTTGATTGATTTGCAAACCTTCCACATGATATATTGAACGAAAAGAAAACTATGAAGTTAGGAATTGTTCGTTCTAATAAATGTGTTGAAGGAGGATCCCTGAGTCGTACAAACACGTTCTAGATGTGCTACGTAGTTTGATTTTATATGGCGATTGGTGTTATCGGTATATTGTCGTCGCTTATACATGCATCAAGGTCTAAATATAACGAACTCGCCATGCCTTGGCATTAGTGCTTCATCACTTGACATATGTCCAATGAGGCATAACCACTTCTCCACGATCCAAGGAAGAATGACTCCTTTTTCCCCATGATTCTAGTAGTGGAGCGGAAGCAACTTCCCTCAACCCAAGCTCAAGAGGTCTCTATAAATACCTCAGCCTTAGAGCTGAGGAAGATCATTCACAAATTCTAGAGAGAGAAAATAGAGTATTTCCTTCCCAACATGAGCAGGCTCTATCTCCTATGTTGTTCTTTTAGCAAGTAAAATTCCCAATCTCATCAGACTTGTTCTTATAGATCCACTTAATTCCAATAATGTATGTAGAGTTAGGTCTAGGTACTTGTTCTCATACCTCATTCCTTTCAAATTGAACAATTTTTCGTTGTATATCATTGATCCAATATTTATCATTGAGATTTTCTTGCACATTTTTTTGGCTCACCTTTGGGTATACAACAGATATTTACTGTCATTTCTCATTAGTTATTGACATGTTCTTTTGATCATGTTGTAACTCCTTAATTCAACTCTCCAGTTATATTTTTAATGGAATGATTCTTCTGTATTCTTGTGGATGGTCTTTTGTTTTCTGGATCACTTCCTTCAACATTTTATCTATTATTATCTACTTCTAATAAGATGATGATAGCATAGTTGTCTAGAGCATTAGGCATAACACGTTGCTCTAGAATGGTAGAATATTCATCTTTGTAAGTGATCATTTCATATTAGATATCATTAACAATTATATTTATGGACTCCATCATGGGTTTTATTTGATTGTTGAATACACAGTAAGCCTTGTTATTTATAGAATATCTCAAGAATATGCCTTCATCAATCTTAGGATCTAGCTTTTATCTTTACTCTCAATCTGCAAAGGTGTAACAAGTGTTGCCAAACACATGAAAATATTTGACATTTGGCTTCCTTCCTCTCCATAACTCATCATGAGTGACCTTGGTTCCTAGTTGAATGGCTATTCGATTGTGGATGTGACATGCAGTATTCATAGCCTCAGCCAAAAAATGGTATGTAAGATTCTTGGCATAAAGCATAACTCTAGCCATTTCTTGCCGAGTGTGATTATTTTGCTTAACAACCCCATTTAGTTGTGATTTGATAGGATCCAAGAACTCATGAACTACACCTTTAATAGTAAAACCTTGTGAAGTTTGATATCATACTAATTTCATCTCCCTTCTCACAATGCAAGCGTTGACATAACCCTTCAAAGGTAGTGAAGGTATGATATTTCCCACGAATGAACCCAACCTAAGTGTACCTTGAGTAATCATCAGCGCATACAAAAAACACATTGCTTACCTCCTAGACTTTAAAATTTCATAGGCCCTATGAGATTCATATGAAGCAATTCAAGCACACAAGTAGTGGTAAGGTGTTGGACAGTCTTATGTGACATCTTGGTATGTTTTCCTATCTGACAGTCACCACAAATTTTGTCTTCTGCAATCTTGAGATCAGGAAGACCAATAATCTCCTTTTTAGAGAGAATCTTCCTCATACTTATGAGATTTAAGTGGCCAAGTTTTATATGCCATAATTCAATTTAATTAGTCTTTAATATGATACACTATTGAGAAAGATTCTTCTCACGAGGAGTCCACATATAACAGTTGTCTATTGATTTGAATCCACTCATCAATTGAACATGATTCTTGTTAGTGACTATGCATTGAGATTGGTTGAATTTGATAAAGTATCTTGATCACAAAGTTGACTCATTCTAATAATATTGGAAGTGAGACCATTAACAAGTAGCACATCCTTTAGACAGGGGATACCATGATAGTCTAACTTCCCTTTGACAACAATCTTTCCTTTGGCTCCATCACCGAATATGACATAGCTATTAGAATAAGACTTAATGTCCTTCAGATAATTTTTTCTCCAGTCATATGTCTAGAGCACCCGTTCTCAAAATACAAATATTCACGAGATGAGACCCTCAAAGATGTCTAGGCAATATGACTTAGAGTCTCTGCCTTGACTTGACAAACTTGTTGAGAATGCACATCATATCCTACCTTCCATTGAGGATGAGCTTAATAGTGATAATATGGTCTACCATAGAGTTTATAGTAGTAAGGTCATATATGACCTTGATGACCACAATGGTGACAAACCCAAGAGAATGTGGTATGAACATTAGGATGATGGTCATAATTTTTTACAAGATATTGAGACTTAGAGTCAAACATTATGAACTCGATTTTCTTGACATATGCAAAATACATGTTTTTCGAGTTGGATGACTTATAAATAGATCCAATTCCTTTCATGTATTTTTATGTCTTTCCCACCCCTATAATTAACTCAAGGGTTTCAGTTTCGAAATCCAGCATAGGAATAAATTTGGTCATGCCTTGAAGTTTGAAATTTAGATGGCCAACTTCTTCCTTCAAATTTGAGATAGTAGTCATGAGACGAGCTTTGTCTTGAAGAAGAATTTATATTTTCTCTTTTTTATTTATTTTCATATTTTCATTCATCATAGGCTTCAGTAGCATCATCAGAAAAGTTGTCATCACTTGTTTCCCCATCATTATGCATATTTATGTGGAACCTTGTTTTACAGGTGATATGCTTCTAAACAAGGACATCATCTTGATGATGGCAATTAAAGTAATATGATAAGTCAAGCATGAATGATTAAATTGATGAAGATGCAAACCTATCTTTAGGATTTGATGAACTTGACTATCCAATGATGGAAAACTAAGAATGCAACTAAAGCCTCATCTCAAGCCACTCAAGCATGTGTCAACATAATGAGAAGTATCTGACAAAGGCTTGAAGCAATATTTGGTGATCTCCTATGAGGGAAAGTTTGTAAAAGCAAATGGACTTTATCATAAAAGTACGAGGCTAAAGTACACACACACACACATACAAAGAAACACACTAAACACTTTTCAAAATGCTTTACTAAAAGAAAATACTTTGAAAAACATCTGGAAGTTGTATCAGATGAATTGGGAGCATTCAAAATAGCTAAAATAAATTGTTCACCTAGCTAATCAATTAGAGAAATTTTCTAATCGATTAGAAATATTCAAACTTAAGGCCCAAGTTATCTTGAAGGTGCCTTGATTCAACGCAACGGTTAGAAATATTAAACTTCCTTTTGGGGAACTTACAAATGGTTATTTACATCTTCTAATTGATTATACATAGGTTTCCATCAATAGATTGTTACAAAATGCGTTTAATGAATTTTTTATAGCCAACCTCAAACCTATAAATAGAGGATTCAGTTTTTATTTCAAATGGTCCAGAATCGTGTTTTGACACTTTCATCTCTCACTACCGCTCTCTAAATATTTATTTAACTTTCTCTCACTATGTTTCAAGCCTAAGTGATTTTGTGAGAAAAATTATTTTGTGAGTGAGATCATTTTTGCAATTCTAGAATGGGTAGAATTGTAAAATTCACTAAGGGAACCTTTTTTTGTATACCTTAGTGGAATACTGGTCAATTGGGGATTTGATTAAGTTAAAGTTAAACCCGTAAAAAGCTTATGTTTGGGATTGGGTATTTCATTCCTAGGTTAGGTTGGAGATCAGTCCGTATAAAATATCTGAGGTTCTTGGTCAACCCGATGTTAAAACCAAGATAGGTTGAAGCTCAGCCCGATGTTAAAACCAAAACTTGCATCTTTCTTGACCAAAATGAAATCTTGTCTTGCCTTGAATTGAGGCATGATTATCTACATGAATAAAAGAATAAACAAGTACCAACTCTTATGATGCTTTGGTTAGTTGATAAGTGAATCAAAGTAAGACCTTAATATTAAGATTAAACAAAGAATGTGGTCATGCTTGTGAATCCATGACCAAATGAAATGGTCATGCTGATGACATAATGATGCATGATATGATTGTATGAAAATGAAGCTAAGCAAAAAGGTAGGAAAAGGGAGGTAAAATTTTGGGGTATGACAGACGCATAATGAGAATTTCCCCTATTTTACGTGATTGCACTAGCCTTACCGTCTTTCTTCTTCTGGAAGTTGTTAGGGGACTTCTTCTCGCCATTCTGGCTACTCGAGGCACCTTGTATTTTTCCAGTTTTAAGGTCGCTTTCTATCCTTTCGCCATCACTACCTAATCAGAGAATCTTGAGGACACTCTCCATATCATTTTCTCATAGTAAGATCCTTTCAGTGTATCCATCAACATGTCAACCAGTTCTTTCTCTAAGAGTGGTTGTTGCACTTGGGCTACTAATTCCCTCCACCGTTGTGCATATTCCTTGAAGGATTTATTGCTCTTTTGAGATGAATTATGCAACTACATGCGATTGGGGGCCATGTCCATATAGTACTTGAACTGCTTTAGAAAGGCATCAGCTAGGTCCCTCCATGACTGAATACGACTCCTTTCTAACTTCTTATACCAACTCAGCGATGCCCCATTCAAACTTTT
The DNA here is from genome assembly GCF_024323335.1 of Lathyrus oleraceus. Classification (NCBI taxonomy): domain Eukaryota; kingdom Viridiplantae; phylum Streptophyta; class Magnoliopsida; order Fabales; family Fabaceae; genus Lathyrus; species Lathyrus oleraceus. The sequence goes on from NC_066583.1 coordinate 64,052,863, forward strand.
TTGAAAATTATGAATCATTAGCTTATCTTTGCGGGTATATGAGGCCATTTTTCAGGAGAACAACGCCAAATTGTGTCTTGGGCAGCTAAGACCCATTTATTTCTTGAAGTCAGGTACTTCGAATTTCGGGGTTATAACCACGTCTAGAACCAGACACATGTCAAAAGCATCAAGGCCATTCACATCATGCATTTCAATAGACATTATCATTTCTTCTAGAATATGATATTGCTCATTGGGTCCCTCTCTTATGGGATCTTGACGTCTACTACTGAGTGTTCATTTCTAGGATTTGGCATGTGGTATGCAAATCGATGATAATCAATAACATCATGAGGTGAGATATGCCCATCCTGGATAGTGGGATTTTCTTGCATGATAGGGCCTTCATTCATGTTAGGTATTGTGATATGCACAAGCTAAGGGTGAGCAGGCCCCTTAGCTTGTGGTGGGGTATACCCAAGAGAAAGTCTGTAATATGGAAATGGTGCAGTTATGATCGGAGCTAGTGGTGGATTTGAAGCTGAGCCAAGTGTGGGGATAACATTCTCTATAACAATGGGATGTTGAAGGTTGTTCTCCCTATTGGGTAGAGATAACATGGCCTCAAAAAGTTGGTCCAACTTTATTTTCATCAAGTCAACATCTTCTCCTAATGCAGTATGGTTCTGTTACAAGTGATTCATTGCTCTTCAATAATTGATGTGGGTCTTGTAAGAGTGTCGGGAAGCCAGGTTGTTGGTTATAGATAAAAGACGGGAAGAGTTTATTTTTTGCAGAAAATATATTCGTGCATGCTGATAAAATGTGAATGCGTGAATTTTTGTGTTTGATATGCCAAAAGGTTTTTTTGTGAAAATGAAATGTTATTTCATGCATGTTTTTGGTTTATTGAGCCATGTGGTTTCAAACGGTCCAGGTACAGATTTCTTGTGACATAACGATTCACATTTCTTTTTACACATTGGATTCACAAAGGGTGTCTCTAGAGCTCTAAAGGTTCCTAGAGTCATGGATCATACATGAGAATGTTGTCATTAATAACAAATACTCATTAAACACTAATACCCTCAAGAGGATCTATTCTAGGTGAGGCCTTCGTTCCAACCAAGTAATACATATGTTAAGAAGGTCAACACTACACAACCATCGACTCCAAGGTTCTAGAAAAAAAGTCCTTATAGTCGTGGACCTTGTTTGAAAATATTGTCACCGTAATGAATACTCATTAGAAAACAATACTTCCAAGAGGATATACTCTAGGCGGGGTATTTATGCCAACCAAATGAGACATACGTCAATAAGGTCAACACTATGCAACCACTAATTTAAATTTATGTTTTTTCTCTGACTTGAGTATAGAGCCTTTCTCACAATGTGTATAAGCAACTAGGATATCCAGACCACAACACATAAGAACCATGTAGCATATAAATAGTCAGCAAAGATTACACATAAGAGATAAATAGATATTAGAAGAAATCAAATAAATAAAGTTAACATACATAGTAAAGCTAACTAAACTAGGTTTGACTCTCTAGATTATCCCTAGCAGAGTCAACAGTTGTCATGGCGCGAAAAATACCCAAGCGTAAGGAACACTCTAAATAACAACAGAGTTGATGTAAATCATCCTCATGCATTAATCATGTTGCTTCTCTCTATCATCATGCCATGCATATCATCACATTCATCATCACTCATGGAAGTACTACTCCAGAGTGGTGTATTACTCCAAGTAACCAAAGGCATATCATGCATCGGCAAACGCATTACACATAGCATACATGCATAACATAAGTCGGGATTCTGTTACCACTCATGGAAGTTGAGAGTAATCCCTAGTGAAACCATTTACAACTCCCCAAAGGAGTTTGACCTCAACGAGGCTCCTCTTTATGTGCTCCCAGGCGGTAGACTTCCCTAATGCGTCTCCCTTGTAACCTTTCCTTGGAAATTTTCCCTGCAAACTTCTTGGTAAATCCCCGGTACATATTTTCAACGGCCTTCTACTACCGCAATCTATGTATCACCACTTGTATTGATGACGATCTTGTTGTCGATCTAGGTATACCCATTCGTGTTGATGACGATCTTGTTGTCGATCTAGGTATCAACATTTGTGTTGATGACGATCTTATTGTCGATCTAGGTATCAACACCTATATTAATAACGATCTTGTTATCGATCTAGGTATCAACACTTGTGTTGATGACGATCTTGTTATCGATCTAGGTATCAGTACTCGTGTTGATGATTATCTTGTTGTTGATCTGGGTATTAACACTCTCGATTTATGATGATCTATTTGTTGATCTAGGTATCAACGCTCGTGTTGATGATGATCTTGTTGTCAATCTAGGTATTAACATTCGTTTTGATAATGATATTATTGTCAGTCTAGGTATCAGCACTCGTGTTAATGATGATCTTGTTGTCAACCTAGGTATCAGCACTTGTGTAAACGATGATTGTGTAGTCGATCTAGTTATCAACACTCATGTTGATGACGATCTTGTGGTTGATCTAGGTATCAACACTTATGTTGATGATGATCTTGTTGTTGATCTAGGTATCAACACTCGTGTTGACGACGATCTTATCGCCGATCTAGGTACCAACACTCGTGCTGATGATGGTCTTATTATCGATCTAGGTATCATCACTTTTGTTGATTGACGATCTTGTTGTCGATCAAGGTATCAACACTCGTGTTGATGACGATCTTGTTATCGACATAGGTATCAACACTCGTGTTGATGAATATATTTGTGTTGATCTAGGTATCAACACTTGTGCTGATGACGATCTTGTTGTCGATCTAGGAATTTGCACTCGTGTTAATGACGATCTTGTTATGGATCTAGGTATTAGCACTTCTAATTTATGATGATCTTGTTGTCAATCTAGGTGCAAACACTCTTGTTGATGATAATCTTATTGTAGATCTAGGTATAAGCACTTGTGTTAATGATGATCTTGTTGTCGATCTAGATATCAGAACTCGTGTTGATGAAAATCTTGTTGTCGATCTAGGTATCAGAACTGGTGTTGATGACAATATTCTCGTCAATCTAGGTATCAGACTAGTGTTGATGAAGATCTTGCATTAATCTAGGTATCAATACTCATGTTGATGACGATTATGTTATCAATCTAGGTATCAACACTCATGTTAATGATGATCTTGTAGTCGGTCTAGGTATCAACACTCGCGTTGATGACAATTTTGTTATTGATCTAGGTATCAACATGCATGTTGATGATGATCTTGTCGTTGATCTAGGTATTAACACTTGTGTTGATGACGATCTTGTCATCGATCGAGGTATCAACACTCATGTTGATGATGATCTTGTGGTTGATCTAAGTATTAACACGGGTGTTGATGAAGATCTTGTTATAGATATAGGTATCAACACTAGTGTTTATGATGATCTTGTTGTCAATCTAGGTATCAACACTCGTAGTAATGACCATCTTGTTGTCGATCTAGGTACCAGCACTCGTAGTAATGACCATCTTGTTGTCGGTCTAGGTATCAACACTCCTAATTTATAATGATCTTGTTGTTGATCTAGGTATCAACACTCGTGATAATGATGATCTTGTTGTTAATCTAGGTATCAACACTCGTTTTAATGACGATCTTATTATCGATCTAGGTATCAACACTCGTGTTGATGACAATCTTGTTGTCGATCTAGGTATCAACTCTCGTGTAAATGACAATCTTGTAGCCGATCTAGTTATCAACACTTGTGTTGATGAAGATCTTGTGGTCGATATAGGTATCAACACTTGTGTTGATGACGATCTTGTCATTGATCTAGGTATCAACACTCGTGTTAATGACAATCTTGTCACCGATCTAGGTATCAACACTCGTGTTGATGATAATCTTATTGTCGATCTAGGTATCATCACTCGTGTTGTTGACGATCTTGTTGTTGATCTAGGTATCAACACTCGTGTTAATGACGAACTTGTTGTCGATCTAGGTATCACCACTCGTGTTTATGACGATATTTTTGTCGATCTAGGTATCTGCACTCGTGTTGATGGTGATCTTGTTATCGATCTAGGAATTTGCAATCGTGTTGACGAAGATCTTGTTGTCGATCTAGGTATCAACACTCCTTATTTATGATGATCTTGTTGTCTATCCAACACTCTGGTTGATGACAATCTTGCCGTTGATCTATGTGTATGCACTCATGTTATTGATGATCTTGTCGTTGATATAGGTATCAACACTCGTATTGATGATGATCTTGTTGTCCATATATGTATCAACACTCGTGTGGATGACGATCTTGTAGTCGATTTAGGTATCATCACTAGTGTCGATGATAATCTTGTTGTTGATCTAGGTATCAACACTCGTGTTGGTGACGATCTAGGTATCAATACTCATGTTGGGTCACGGTCTTGTTATCGATCTTGGCATCAGCACTCGTGTTGATGACGATCTTGTTGTAGATCTAGGTACCAACACTCGTGTTGATGACGGTTTTGTTGTAGATCTAGGTGTCACCACTCATGTTGATGATGATCTTATTGTCGTACTAGGTACCAGCACTGTTGATGTCGATCTATTATTTGATATAGGTATCAACACTTATGTTGATGACTATCGTGTAGTCGATATTGGTATCATCACTTGTGTTGATGATGATCTTGTTGTCGATCTAGGTATCAACACTCGTGGTGATGACGATCTTGTTGTCAATCTAGGTATCATCACATGTGTTAATGAAGATCTTGCTTTCGATATAGGTATCATCAGTCGTGTCAATAAATATCTTATTGTCGATCTAAGAATCAACTCTTGAGTTGATGATGATCTGTTTTTGTTGTGATCTGTTTTCGCCATGATCTAAGCATCAACTCTCGAGTTGATGACGATGTTGCATCCTATCCTAGTTTAATTGTTTTCCTAACCCCTCCACGTTTCATTTCCATATTTCAGAGGACAAAATTTAAGTCTTTTTGTATTTAATTATATTCCACCATGAATGTATAAAGACTATTATCATTCATACTCTCGGGTTTAAGATGATTAAATAAGGACAATTGTCATACCCTAAATTCTGCCTTTAAGTCATACAGTCATTTGCCTCACCACATATATTGCATCCCCTTGGGTCATAATTCAACCAAAATTCAACCTTTTGGATTGCCCAAAGTTGAATCCTCATTCATCACATATCATTTGATAAGCTAAGTCAGTTTGCATATTTAAGGAAAAGTCAACTCTTTACTATTTGTGAATCATTTTTCCTATGTCATTTTGTTAGTCTACGCCTTTATCACTTCCATCAATTCATTTGTCATTTTAACTTAGTTTCCTTTTAGGACATTTATATATGATTTATTTCATTAGAAGTTTTATTATCAAAAGTCAAATAAAAACTAAAGTAACGTTGAAAAAAACAAATTCTAGTCTCATTATCATTAGTTCATCCATGTTGTCATTATTATCTAAATTCAAGCAAAAACCATGTATTCCAGATTAATCATCTTCTTCATTCAAGAGAAAAAATGTTGAATTTCATAACTTTCTTCTCCACCTTACATTTGAATACAATAATTGGATTTCTTACATCACCATGCATGCATCGCCATTAAAGTATGAATGTCATCCATAAGAAAATTTGAAACAATGTCATACTTCATGCCATGAGCGTGTGAGTTATTTTTAACCATATATAGAAGTAAAAGAATTGGAATGTGAATGTTACCATACAATTGTTAACTTTGATCAATTTGAAACAATCTCACGATCATCACTTCCGCCCAAGGTATGCACGAAAATAAGTGGAAAGAAGAAGAATCATCAACCATTTCATCATCACAACATTTAAAATCAAGCTAAAACAAATGCAATGAAACTAAATTATAGAAGAATAAAAAATGATTTTATTACACCATTCAAAATTTACAATCATAGCATCATATTCACATGGATGATTATATGAAAAAGTTGCACATTGGCCTACAATTTTGTGACACGAGTTCCTCCCCCCACTCCATAAAATTAGCACAAAACTTCACACATTTTCCTTCTTAATCCTTATCCAAATCTCACATATTACAACTCATCAATATCGCACCAATTCCCTCACTCAACTCACACGATTTTACAACCAATTCACCAAAATATCTTCAAACTCACACAGATTTCAAAACCTCTCCACACACTTCAATCCTTCATATGCTCACAACCTCCATCCATGTCCTTCATGCATCACTAGGTCATGTGACGCTTCTATGGCCACTGGATTAGTTAACCATTGTTGACCCAAGGGATTCCTGTACAGGAGTCCCCACATGTGCCTTCCATCCTGACCGTTGACCTAGTTGACCCCTTATAGGTATAGTGATCAACGCTTTTAAATGAGTCAACATCCATCTGTTGACTCAGCGCTCGGGCCTTCCAATCATTGTACTTTGGCCCTTTTACTCTATGTAGCGCCCTGATTATTCCTCACACCCCCTAATGGTGTGAGGGGAAAGGGTTTGGGCCTCCAGACTTGGGCCCAGGCACTTTATTTGCACCACACCCCATGAATTATATTTTACACCCCATTTTTTATTTGTTTTTTTATTTTTTTATTTTTATTCTTGTTTTGGGCCAAACCCATTTGTGTATCGCTTTTACATCACTCTTTTTGAATTTCATCCCCCCTCCTTTTAAATGTTTTATTTTTATCTAACTTTTTAATTGATAATAAAATAAAAGTAATATGACCATAAAAATCAAACCTTTTCTAAAACATCAAGTAAAACATTATCAACATCAAGTCTTTTTTTTTCAAACTTAATTAAATGTGAATCAAACACTTGATCAACATCAAGTCTTTTGCAAAATTAATAAAAAATGCTTCAAAAATCTTTTCGCCATAAATCAGATGAAAAGTGACTAGTTAGGCGTATGCCCCTATTTTTTCCGAGCACTTGGAAACCTGATGCATAGCTTTCCTTTCAAGTACTCGTCATCTTTAAAAGACTTTAATCATATCAAACCTTTTTATAATTAAATCAGATGAAAAAGGATTAGTTAGACGTATGCCCCTATTTTCCCGAGTACTTGGATACACTACTACGGAAAACACATAAAATGACGGTTGCAAAACACATATAACGACGGTTGCACGTCCGTTGTTAAGTAGTGTGTGATTGTATGTATGGTTGCTTCCATAACGGACGTGCGACCGTGGTTATAAGTTATGTAGCACGCTACCTATCACAACAGGTAGATTAAATAATTGTTGTGATATATATGTAGGTTATGGGTTCGAAACCCAGCAACAACAACAATTTATTTGAAATATAATTATCATTTCACCACGGTTACAAAAGGAAACTTTTGTGAAAAGCACCTGAGTTTATTATAAAATATATAAATTTCTTGTTTTTCCTTACACCTCACTAAACATATACAACCATTAAAATTGATGTAGAAGATAATAATTTGAAAAATTAAATTATTCTTAAAAAACAACTTAAACGAACCATTTTTTTTCAAATTACATTTATACCGTAATTCATCTCTTGCTTCTTAACACGTAGTATTTGATTCAATGCCTCAAATTCTTCAAAGAACCGATTCATTCTTATTTTATTTTGCAATGTATCGATATGTTGACTAATTCGGGATCATCATCATCGATATCATCATCATTATTTTAATCAATGATGAAGATTATTATGATGAAAACGATGAAGATTATCCAATTTCTCAATAAATTTAATGTTTTTCAATATAAATTAATAGAGAGAAAAATCGTTGCTTTGAAGAACCTAGGGCAATAAATCAAGTTCTACGTGTTAAAGAGCGATATAGATGAATTACGAGATGGATGCAATTCGAAAAACATGTTTAATCTAAGTTGAATTTCAAATATAACGTAATTTTCGAATTATTATTTTCTAAATCACTTTAAATGAATGCATGTTCAATGAAGGGTAGGTGAAACAAAGAATCAACATACATTATAATAAAATCAACAACAACATACATCAACAAAACAGAAACAACATACCTTTTATTGAAAATATTCGTTGAATGATCTAAAGTTGATCTACTTTGTGTTGCCATGAATAAAAAGTACAAGGCGGATGAAGCTTCCAAAATTGCTTCATACTTCTTATATTGTTTCTCCATAGAAAAAAAAATCATTTATGAACCACACCCATAGTATGATCTCTCTTGAACCATATTTCGAAATATAAACAACTTTCAGAATGTTAACCTGTTTTGAAAATAAAAACTAGAATTAACATTGTAACATAACAAGCAACAACAACCAGTAGTATATTGTTAATCCAAATAGTAGTACACTGTAATATAAATAAGCAGTACACTGTAACATAACAAGCAACAACAACCACAACATAACTAGCATTAATAACATAACAAGCAACAACAACCAGCAGTACATTGTTAACATAATAAGCAACAACCAACAATAAATCATGTACAACATAACAAAGGCCTTCAATCTTCATGTCTGGTTGAATTCGTGCAATTCTCAAGGTCTTCATCTAATTCAGAATCAGTTACATCCATATTCATTAGGTCATTCATAATAGCTTCTACCTTCTTCATCTTTTCAGGGTTAAGATTCTTGAAAAGAATCTTCTTATAGCCAGTTCCATCAGACAATTCAACAACAGTAATGTGATTCCTAACAAATCTAGCTTCCTTGACTTTGTTAAGCCATAACTCCACCATATCAATAACCTACTTTGTAACCTGAATCTCGTGGATAAGTTTGTTGCTTCCATTATTCATGTTTAGAGAATAATTTGAAATCGGAATAAGAAAACAATAACATATAACAACAACAACAACATACAAAAAAAAACCATAAACTCTCAAACCAGAAAAAAATCATGTGAAACATAAAAAAAACATACACGGAAAAGAAAGAACAAGGAAGAAGAAGAATACCTTTAAGTATGAATCGAGAACTAATGATGATGAAGAAGAGAGAAAATGTGTACTAGGGTTTTGTTGTGATAGATACAATGATATTGTCAGGAAGCGAGAGCTAATTCACTTATATTATATATGAGTAAACAATTTCACCATGATTGTATTCAAAAACCGTGATGAAATGTAATGACTTTCACAACGGTTCACATTAACAACCGTGGTGATAGGTATTTTAATTTTAATATATATATATTGTAATTATAAGGACAACATTAATTGTAACGAAAAAGTAGAAAATTGTTGGAGCTGGGATTCCAACCATGTCACTCCATAAATGTATAATCACGGTTTATTAGTTTGACTGTAGTGCAATGTATTTTCGTAAATATAAATGAACAAAGTGTGTCCAAAAATGAGGTATTATCACGGTTAACAATCATACCGTTGTAGTTTAGTGTGACAAAATATTTATTTTGTAGTAGTGATACTTGCTGTATAGCTTGTCTTTCAAGTACTTGTCATCTTCAAAAGATTTTAATTCGATTAAATCTTTTTCACAATTAAATCGGATGAAAAAAGACTAGTTAGACGTATGCCCCTCTTTTCCCTCAGTACTTGGATACCTGTTGTATAGCTTACCTTTCAAGTACTTGTCATCTTCAAAAGACTTTAATCATATCCAACCTTTTCACAATTAATTTGGATGAAAAAGGACTAGTTAGGCGTATGCCTATCTTTTTCCAGAGAATTTGGATACCTGTTGTATAACTTGCCTTTCAAATACTCGTCTTCTACCTAAAAATAACTTCAATTCATCAAACCATTTTTCCGCCTCAGCGCGATCGCAAACTTTTCACAAATGAACAATGTTTTATCCATTCTAATATGATACAAACAAATTTTAAACCACCCACGCGCGAGCATACAAGCAACATTCAACCACTAGAATGCGATCAAACATGATCCATTTTACCGCGATACAAACAACGTTTAAGCCTCCCATCCGCGAGCATACAAGCAACATTTAACCGCTAGAATGTGATATAAACATATTTCACGAAAATCAACCAAGACATAGTTCTTTTTCTTACCCAGAACTACGTAGCTTTGAATTTCTCATCACACCTGAGGATACGTAGGAACAAGACTCACAATCTTGTCAAGCGCCCTAATAAAAAAACATTTTTTAGTCCTTTTATTTTTCCTTTCAAACTTATAATAATTAGAGAAAAAAATATCATACGCTAACACTCATATTCTCAGCTAACTAAATGGTTCCTATTGAGTACAACGGATGTGAGAGGTGTTAATACTTTCCCCTTACATAACTGACTCCCGAACCCGAATTTGGTTGTGATGACCATTTTCTTTTTCTTTAAGGATCTTATCGACATTTTTGCTTTCCTTTTAGAATAAATAAACTTCGGTGGCAACTCTGTTGTATTTCGAGCGTTTGTTTATGTTCAGATATTTTTCACGCCGAGACACTTGCCATGTGCAAACTTGATCACCTTTTTGAATGATTCATCTAACTTGGTAAAACAGTTTTTATTTCCAGTCATGTGGTTGCTACTTCCTGAATCCAGATACCACATATTGGTTTATTCATTATTCAACTGAGTATTTGTCATGACTAGCATATCATGAGCGTTGTTTTCTCCAGCATGTACATATTTCACTTCATCATCAACTTTTGCTCTAGATTCCTTCTTTCTTCTACAATCTCGAGCATAATGATCAAATCCTTGACAGTTGTAACACCGTACCTCCTTTATGTTAACTATTTTCCCCGAATATTTATTGCTCATAACTTTCCTGATTGAATTAGAGTAATTCTTTAAATTCTTACTTGACTTCTCATCGTTAGCAAGATTCTTTCTTTGCTTCATATTTTCTTTCCTAGATTTCTTGGTGAATCTGGCTTGCAATGTCTGTTCAGCCACTCTCTCTCTCTCTGGGTTCCTTTGCTTCAGTCTCATTTCATTAGCCTCCAATGAAGCTTGAAGTTCTTCCACCTTCATCTCAGCTAGGTTATTGGACTCTTCAATGAATACGACAATGTAATCAAAGTTTACAGTGAGAGATCTCAATACTTTCTCAATTTTCTACAGATCAGTGATTGATTCACCATTCGCCTTCATCTAATTTGTTAACGATACCACACGCGTAAAGAATTCTGAAATGGACCCATCTTCTTTCATTTGAGTCATCTAAAACTGATTTCTCAGCGTCTGCAACTTTACCCTTTTCAACTTTTCATATTTGTCGTACAAGTTCTTTAACTTGTCCCTCACTCCTTTTGTTGTTTCTTCTTCAATGATCTTCCCAAACACGCTAGAATCCACACATTGATGGATCAAGAATAGAGATTTTCCATCTTTCTTTGTTCGTTCATTGTGTGCAACTTTTTGAACATCGCTCACATTCTCTTCCAATGCAGGTACTTCATCGTTCATAATTTCAGCCACATCTTGAAATCTGAAGATGACCTTCATTTGTGCAATCAACCTCTCGTAATTCTCCCCTTTGGAAACCGGTAGATTCGCTGGAAATTACGTTGATGTTGTGTTTCCGTTTGCCATTACAGATTCTCTCTGAATCGCAACTGGACTCGTTCATACTAATTTGTTAGAACTTATGGAACAATTAGGGTTTCAAGAAGAATGAAGAAGAAAGAGAAAAGAGAAGAATATTATTGAGTAAAACTGAAGTGATTACTATAAAGTTTTTTGAAAATTACAAGGTATGCCTATATATAGACAACCAAGACCCTGACCCAAACATACAACTCAAGCCAAAATATACAAATTTATATTTTGGCTTTGACCCAACAACTAAATATTATATTCGACTCAGTCGAATACAACTAACTCCTACTACTTCGATTAGCTACTTCGATATAATCGAGTACTAGTTTTTCTACAAAACAATGAATTACATCTTCTAACAAAGTTAACACAATCCAAGTGTACTAATCTTTGTACATCTCATTATTTTCAATTTAATTTAATATAAAATTTTGTATTTTTAATAAATTAATTTTACATCATCCAATAATGCTATTTTTTTCAAAAAAATACTTAGTTTTATTATGAAAATTAATTATTATTATTATTTTGGATAAATTAGATAGATGGTGAATAAGTGAATCAAATTGTCCTCTCTACTAGATGGTGAATGCTAAGATGAGGGCTTAATTTAATCCCTCGTCAGTGGACTAAAATATTCACCTTTAAATTTGTTTAATGGTCTAGATTTGTTAAAAGTATAAATGAGAATACCTGCACGTTCTCAAACACTTTCATCTTTGATATTCTCCATTTTTTAAGATTATGTTACATGGATTGAATTAATGGACAAAATTTATCCCTTTCTGTTTCTCCATTTTTTTATTTCATAAATCTTCTCTAAAACATTAGTTAATCTTTAAAAGTTATTAATAATAATCATCTATATTTTATTAACAGTTTTTTCCACACGATATGAAATCGTTGAATTATATAAACTGCAGATTATATAAACATTATTTTTTAGATACATAAAATAATCAATATATTAATTTTTATATAAACTAAATATATTAATTATTTAATATATCTAAGAAGTGAATTGTTTTTTAAAATTATGAATAGGAGGGGAAGGGAATAATTGAATTCAATAGTCCAATTGAGTTGAAGGCTGAGAAAACTTGTGACATTATTTTTGGATAAAAAATCATGTTTCTCTTTCACACAACAAAATCAAGCACATTGAAACCATATTTTTTTATGAAACAAGTTGGTAATGACAAGCTGGAAGTAACTCATTGCAGTATAGAAATACACGTGGTTGATATGATCACAAAGCTAATAAAAAGTTGAGAAGATTAATCATTGCAACATATGGTTAATTTTTTTCCTCTTTACTGAAAAGAGGATGAAAAAAAAAAGTTTCATGTTTTATTGAATTTGAATTTTATACTTCTAACTAACAAAATAATCTCTATTTTCATTTTTTTCTTAAAGATTCGAACTCAGAATTTTATACATGATATTTCTATATAATTATCAATATTGTTGGTTTAGTGGAATAAAAATTTCATAAAGATATGAAGATTCGATTTTTATTTGAAAAAAATATATCACTATTTTATAGTGATTGAAGTTACTATAATAATAATAATAATAATAATAATAATAATAATAATAATAATAATAATAATAATAATAATAATAATAATAATAATAATAATAATAATAAAATATTTTTTATTTATTCAAATGGTACTTAATTTAATTTAGATTATAAATTTTAAGAGTTATCAATTTAAACAATAAAAAGAAGAGAATAGAGGTGATTTTTTTTTTAAAATAACCAAGATTTTCAAAAAAAAAAAAGAAAATAATCATCTTTTCAAAAAAAATACTAAAATAACCAACTTTGGGAGAGGATGCGCCGGGGGAGTTGACGCACTCCCCAAAAAATAAGAGGAGGCGCCAGATGTATTGGCACACATGCATTGGACCTCATGAAGAGGCGCCCATGCATCTGGCGCCTGCATGGCCCTCCTAAAGGAGGCGCCAAGGGCAACGACACCTTTGTGGGCTTTGTTTGGTGGGTGTATGCGCCACCACATCTGGCGCATACACCCCCTCCTAGTATTTTTTTTTAATATTTTCTATTTTAATTTTTGTTAGTTATATATTTTTTTTTAATATTTTTTGTTTTTAATATTTAATATTTATTATTTAATACATAATAAATAAAAATGAAAATAAAATAACTTCATTAAATATATAATAATTGATTACATTGGAAAGACCAAAAACCTAATGACCCGCCCGATTATAACGTCCTCCGATTCCACATCCCGGTGCGTTAGGTTGTCTCCGAGGTCTCCCACGATTTTCTTGAGGTGTTTGTGGTCTTTGGGTGCTAACCTGATCGAGCGATGGCTGGTTGGAAGGTCCGGTAGAAGTTCCAGCGGTATTTGACAGATGTGTCATCATTTGCTCCCAATATCCGGAGGGGCTCTGGCCAACGGCGCTTCCGTAATGGAGTTCGGTGCCCATGTCATCGTAGTTAGGGCGTTGGGGTTGGGTGAATTGGGGACGGTATAGTTGCCCAAATTGAGCCATTGAGTCGTTTTGAAAACGAAGCAATGGTTCTTGGGGCGTATTATAGTTAAACAGTGGTTGGATGTTAATTGGTGGGGGGCTACGAAGACGTGACCCAAATGAATTATATGGGCTACAGACGGTTGTGGTTGTGGTTGCGGGGTTTGGTTCTTGGTTTTGTGTTTGGGTGGGTGGTATGAATGGATTGCGACGTTGGATGGTTCGTTGTTGGGTGGTTGGCATGAACGAGTTGCGATGTTGGGTGTGTGGTTGTTGTGTGTATGTGGTCGGTTGATGTTGTGTGGTTGGTTGTTGAGTTTGGGTGGGTTCACATTGGTGTTGGGTGGTGAATTGATGTGGGGCATACGATGACGAAGCAAGTTGGCGCGGATCCATCAAATATCGCGACTCAGATAGAAATTGCTGAGTTGTTACAGACCTAAACCATGCCATATATTGTTGAGTCGGTCTTGCACCTTGGATGACTGGTTCGTTCAAGATGTGTTGTCGTCGATTCCTCCATTGACGACACATGTCTTTTGCAAAGTCTCTCCAGTTAGAATAATCTCACTGTTCATCGACCCTCTTTTGATGCCAATTCCCCAAACACGTTGGAGATTCTGGAATATGTTGTAGCATTCCGAACTGCAGTTTGACCCGGTCACTTTGGTGCATTTCAACTGTAGTGAATCGGATAATCGGTGTTTTCGCTGTCCAAAATGCAGCATCGTCATGGTTCACATCATGATTCAGATCCAGATATGGCCTCTAAACAAACTGGAAAAAAATACCAAATCGTTAGATGCATGGGCGCCAGATGCATGGGCGCCTCCTTTAGGAGGGCCATGCAGGCGCCACAAGCATTGGCGCCTCTTCATGAGGCCCAATGCATGTGCGCCAATACATCTGGCGCCTCCTCTTAGTTTTTGGGGGGTGCGCCAACTCCCCCGGCGCATCCTCTCCCAAAGTTGGTTATTTTGGTATTTTTTTTGAAAAGATGGTTATTTTCGTATTTTTTTTGAAAATCCTGGTTATTTTAAAAAAAAATTCATAGAAAGGTTTATCAATCTTTTTGAATTATAGAATTCGAAATTTATTTTTAATGTTTAGATTCTAAAACTTAAAATAATATTTTTATCAATTACTTAATTTTTTATTAAAAAAATCAAATGATAAAAAAAGAAAATCTCCCGAAAAACATGTTTTTTTTTTTGTGGACCAGTGGCGGAGCCAGATAAAAAAATTTGGGATGACCGCTAACGTAAAATAAAGATTATAAATAAAATATAAATAGTATTTTAAATAAAACATTAAAGTTAAAATAAATACAAAGTTAATTACTAAAAATTTAAATTACATGACTTAAAACTACCTTAAAGTAATGCTTTACGCGTTTCGAGTGACTTGAAATCGTCAATAATTGACTCCGAACTAATGCTTGCACTAATCTCCCTTTCAATATATATTGTCATGCTATCTCCAAGAAACCCATCATCCATCTTGTTTCTCAACTTAGTCTTAATAATTTTCATTGCTGAAAAAGACCTCTCAGTTGTGGCTGTAGAAACGGGAAGAGTCATGATAAGACGAAGTAGTCTATCAATCAAGAAGTAAGTTCCAGTCTGCCCAGATGCAACCAAACATGAACATAGTTCTTGAATAGTTGATAAATTATTCAAGTTTGATGCTTGACGAGCAACAAATAGAAAATGTTGGAGTTGAAATTGCAAATTATTCTTCTCTTGATCACTAAAATCCGTAGGATAATATTTTTCAACTAAAGAACAAATAGTATCAATGCTAAAAGCTTTATATCCATCCTTAGGAGATAAAGAACAAGAAAGAGTTAACAAATCCATTGTCTGCTCATTGAATTTGCTATTCAACTCTTGTAACTGTTTGTCAATGGTAGTGAAAAAGATTTCAACTTTAAAGTAATGTTGAATTGTGACTTGATTCTCTTCAAGACGGGAGCATCCAAATCTTGTTGTTGAATGAACATCGTTAAGATCAGGAATCTCAATACCATGATTTTCACAAAAAGATACCACTTTAGTAAACAATATATCCTAACCATTTTCTCTCAAACCTTAAATAAGATGTTTTGTTGAACGAACCAAGTTCATAGCATTAACTACATCTTGATTTTTGTTTGTAAGGCTTGACAAAGCATATCTGTTATTCCCATGATTTCTTTCATCAAGTGCAAAATAAATATAAAATTAAATGCCTTCAAGTAATTGTAACAACTATCTGCATCCCCACGTGTAGCATAACTCCCTCTATCTTTTGCATTTTTTTAAAACTAAACAAGTTGCTTCATACATGTTTATCAAGCTAGAAATTGAATCGTAATGTGATCCCCAACGAGTATCTCCAGCTCGTTTCAATGTACCAACTTGATTTGCACCTTTACCAGTTACAATCTCATCAATCTCTAACAAATAAGCAATTTCTTCTAATTGGGCAGCTTGTAACTCATCACGACGCTTTGTAGAAGAACAAACAACATTCACAACAAAGATCAGCTTCTCAAAAAATTTATGAACAAGTTTGACTTCTCTTGATGATGTAACTAATGCAAGTTGCAATCGATGAGCAAAACAATGAACATCTAAGGACAATCCTTCATAAAAAGGGCTTGTAAACCATTCCATTCTCCTCTCATATTGCTAGCACCATCATAGCCTTGGCCACGAATGTTAGAAACATCAAGGTTATGTCGAGAAAGTATATCACATATTGCTTCCTTAAGAGTTAAAGATGTGGTGTCTTTAACATGTGCCACATTAAAAAATCTCTCTTGTATTAAACCAACTTTATCAATAAATCTTAATACAAGAGCCATTTGTTCCTTTTTTGACTCATCACGAGCTTCATCAACAACGATACAAAATTTGGAATCACCAATTTCCTCACGAATACTCTTTTTCACCCTAATAGAAAGAATTTGAAAGAGCTCTTTTTGAATTTGATGTGAAGTATACTTGCAATTTTGTGGAGCATTTTCCAACACAACTTTTGCAACTTCATCATTGTAGGATGCTAAAAGTTTCAATAACTCAAGAAAGTTACCTTGATTTCTTGATTTGCTACTTTCGTCGTGACCCCTAAAAGCACAAGCTTGTAGTGTTAACCAACGAACATTGTCAATTGAAGTCTTGAAACCGATTATTCATTCTTTGACTTGAACTTTGTACTTGAATAACATTTCTAATATGACCATCTTGATTCAACAAGTCTTGACAAGCTTTCATTGCATTGTTGTGTGGTGAGCAAGGATCCTTCCCTATGTTTTTAAGAAAGGAACAATGTTTTCCATTCCTAACTTTCTTCCAATTTCTAAAACCCATAGAAATAAAGACAAGTGATCCAGGACGTCCACTTAGCTTTTTGCTAAAAAGGTAACATGGTAAGCAATATGCGGCATCTTCAGATGGTGAATATTCTAACCATGATGGAAATATGCTAAACCATGTATGTTGAAACCTTCTCGGATGATCCTCGTTACCGGACAAAGGATAATTTTCTATATGAATTTGATATGGACCCCATTTTAGATAAGCTCTTCGTATTGCACCCACTTGATTTGGTGGATATTGCCAAATCAGAGGACGCTTTTCAGGATCGCGTTCCAAAGAATTTTCAAAACCATGATTATCTTCAATTATTGGATTCTCAAGAACTGTTTCAGATTCGGATGTCGGGATTATAATTTCTTCATCTCTCTCTTCTCTTTCAATTTCACATGCTTTCCTTTTGAAAAAAGAATCAATTTTCCTATTATTCATCTTTACTCTTCCTATAATATCATATCAGATCCAAAAATCAATTTAGAGAACATAAAAATTAAAAGAGAAAAAAATTAATAAACTTAATTAATCAACTTTAATCTGTTTTCAAATACCGGTAACTTCACTATTAGAAATTAGCAGCAACAATGATTAAATAAACCTTATTACAGTGTATAACTATATTTGTAAATTACAATGTTATGAATTGGCTTAATAAACCTCATATAGATTATTTTAACACATCAAGAAAGAAGAACCCTAAAAATCTCAAAAACACAAATCAAGCAATCACTTTAATTTGTTACTTTTTATAAAAGAAGAATGAATAAAGTTTTTTACCTGTTAGATGCCGATCACTTTAATCTGTTCCGATTCCGGTGCCGGTAGCAAACCCATATGAGAAAGAAAGGAAAGGTAGGAGCTTTTTACCTTATCTGTATTTTAACCTAACTTTGAATGAAAAAGAAAAAATAAAAATTAATTTTAATTTAAAATAAGGATGTTTTACTAATTTAATATATATTAATTAAAAAAAAAAGTTGAGGGGTGGTCGTGGCCTTCCCACGTCCCCCCTCAGTTCCGCCAATGGTATGGACAAGAGAGTATGACTTTTGTGCTCTATAAAACATGAAGCATTATTTCAGGACCATCAAGCTGAGCTTTCATTTACGACGAAAACCTCAAAATAGAACAATAGTGACGCCACCGACACATGTAATAATATTAAAAAATAAATAAATTAAATATAATTATAAATGTTAAAAATCGTATTTACTATAAAAATAAAAATAGTAATAATTGTTAACCTCGACGTTCCACATACACACAAACACGTTTTTTTAGAGGTGTATATAGTTTTGACTCAATTATGTAAGATTTGCATAGGATTTTGAATGCAAATTGTTAAAAGTTATACAATTTTTTTTTTTAAATCCACTCTTTTTAATCCAAAAAAACTTTATTAAAGGACTTTCTCTTCACCTCCTTCACACCTATCTACAAGAAGCTTCTATAAATGACTTCAATTTTAGTAATGACTTGCTTGGGCATAAGAAAGCAATTCAATCAGTGGTTAGTGATGGCAAAAGAAACACTCTTTATAAATTGGATCCTCCCAACATAGCTTTGAAACTTTGCACTTCAATGTCTAACTCTAACTACGATTTTGTCTACTAGGCCCATGTAGTGATAAGTTGAAAGTTTTTTCCTTGTCAAGGGAACACCAAGGCATCTAAAGGGAAACATACCTTCCTTGAAGCCAATAATATGCATTATCTCCTCTTTGGTGTCATCACACTTCCCTCCAAAGTACATACATCATTTACTTGGGTTCACTCTGAGCCATGTTAAGGTAGAAAACTTGTTAAAAGTGGTCATCGTCATCTCAATGGACTTCTTGTCTCCTCTAGCAAACATAAGCAAGTCATCTGCAACACTGAGATTGGTAATTTGAAACTTCTCACACTTATAATGGAAGTTGAAATCAAGATTCCTTGACATCTTCTGCATTAACCTGTTCAGGTATTCCATTAAAATCACAAACAGAAAAGGGGATATGGAGTCTCCCTGTCTCAAGCCTCTCCTAGCATGCATAATTTTGGCATCCTCGCCATTAACATTAAATCTATAAGAAACAAATGTTACAGCTAGCATAACCCATCTGGTATGCTGACTAGGAAATCCAATCTCATTCAAAATATGTTCCAAAGCTCTCTAATCAACTGTAGCATACATTTTTTGAGGTCCATTTGCATCATACACTTAGGAGAGACCTCGTGTCTGTTATATCCTCTAATTAGTTCATATGCAAGGAGGATTTGGTCATGAATGTGCTGACTTGGGATAAATGCGACCTGGTTTTTGTTCACAATGCTCCTAATCACTTTACTCAACCTAGTTCTAAGGATCTTGGATATGATTTTGTAAATGGTTGTGCATTAGGATATGGGCATGCACTCCTTGATAGCCTTGGCATATGAGCTCTTTGGACTAAGGGTAACCATTGTGCTATTTATAGCCTTATACATTCTCTCATTCACAAAGAAATCCATGATTGCATCAATAACATCATGCTCAATAATACTCCAAGTATCCTTAAAAAAAATTGCACCATACCCATCAAGACCATGGGCCTTCATGTCACCAATACCATTTAGGGCTTTCATGATTTCATTGGTAGTCATAGGGGTAATCAGGATGCTCTTTTGGTCATTGTTGAGTTGTGCCCCCTCCCTCATGGAAACTATGTCAATGTAGTCATTGGTATGGTATGCCTTTCCCATGAGATTACCATAGAAAGCTAAGACTTCCTCCTTAATCTCAGTTTGGATGATCAATCTTGTGCCATGTTCTTTGCAGATACATCTTATGCTCTTCTACTTTTGCTTAGATTTTAGGGAAGCATGGAAAAAGGAATTGTTCCCATCTCCCAGTCTAAGCCAATCTATCTTTGCCCTCAGCTGTAACATTTGTTCCTCAATTACATTGAGCTTGATCACATCCATTGTGCGGGCTTTAACTCCTTCAATTATGTGGTTGTTCAACCTGTCGACAATAAGCTTCTGGTGAGCTGTGTTAAGCTTGGCTCGAGCTTGCTACACTTGATTTTGTATACTAGATAAAGGCCTGATGATCCTCTTCATTATAGTTTGAAGTCTTTTTAGTTTCATCCATAATATGTACATGGGCCTGCCATCTGTGGGTTCTCTCCATCTAGCAGCTACATTACCTACAAACCCCTCCATATCAGCTACTGCAATGATAAATTTGAACTTAGACCTTTTAATTCTTTGATTCCTATCCCCTTGCATACATAGTAAAGCATTGTCAGAAACAATAGGATCCATGTTTGTTAGAGTAGTGTCCAAGTTCCCTTGAAGCCAATCCAGGTTCCTTAACACTTTATCTATTCTGGAGTATATGGGGTCATCAGTTTGCTTGTTGGACCAAGTGTAATATTCACCTACATTATCCACCTCAAAAATTCCAACCTTCTGCATCATGGCGATTAAATTAATGTATTCAGCTTCATTGACTAGTTTCCCTCCTATTTTGTCTTTAGTCCTCAACACATTGTTAAAATCACCAATTAGGCACCAAGGCCCTTGTTGTTTTTGGTGCGGTTTTTTTAATAATTCTTCTTTGCTCAAGATGGTTTAGGGCATACACAACTGTTAGCCAATGTTGAAAGTCTTCATTCAAGTCATACACTCCAAAATGGATCATTTGACCATTGTTTTTTTTCCAGTCGTAGCTCAACTTTGCTATCATTGTTGGTATAAGCCCTAGAGGCCAATACTTTTGGTACTTGTATCGAATTATTTATTAATAATAAAAGGCTTTTTCTTTATTATGTTTGTTTAATAAAGCCCCTAGAATAGCTAGTCCGTTTAATGTATCAAGTGTGACTTAATCATGAGATTCCTTTAAACATAAGAACATTATTCTTAAAGTATCTGTAGTCGAGCTTTATTGTGAAGTGGGATAACATTAAAGCATTAAGACTATTATGTATATAGACTGATGATCACATCTCATGGATCTCAAACACTAAAAATGTCTCCCTTCTTCATCTTTGATATTCTCCATTTTTTAAGATTATGTTACATGGATTGAATTAATGGACAAAATTTATCTCTTTCTATTTCTCCATTTTTTTATTTCATAAATCTTCTCTAAAACATTAGTTAATCTTTAAAAGTTATTAATAATAATCATCTATATTTTATTAACAGTTTTTTCCACACGATATGAAATCGTTGAATTATATAAACTGCAGATTATATAAACATTATTTTTTAAATACATAAAATAATCAATATATTAATTTTTATATAAACTAAATATATTAATTATTTAATATATTTAAGAAGTGAATTGTTTTTTAAAATTATGAATAGGAGGGGAAGGGAATAATTGAATACAAGAGTCCAATTGAGTTGAAGGCTGAGAAAACTTGTGACATTATTTTTGGATAAAAAATCATGTTTCTCTTTCACACAACAAAATCAAGCATATTGACACCATATTTTTTTATGAAATAGGTTGGTAATGACAAGCTGGAAGAACTCATTGCAGTATAGAAATACACGTGGTTGATATGATCACAAAGCTAATAAAAAGTTGAGAAGATTAATCATTGCAGTTTTTTTACAAAAATAATCCACTTTTTCAAGGAAATTCCCAAAATACCCCTGGTTTCAAAAAAAATCTCAAACTACCCCACTTTTAGAAGGAGTCGCCAATTGAATTGGAGACTCCTCTTAAAACTTGAATGGAGATGCCAATTGGATTGGCTATGGCAGGTGCCCTAGTCCATCCAATTGGCGCCGTTGTGTAGGTTTTAAGAGGAGTCGCCAATTCAGTTGGAGACTCCTCCTAAAATGCATTTTTTTTTTGTAAATGATATACGTGATAGATAAATTTGATATAGGACCACTTTATATTAATAAAATTTGCAGTTTACACAAAGAAACCTAATGGTGATGATCGGGATCACCTAACCGACCTCTGGTCCCACATCCTCTAGCTACCCTAACCCGTGGCCCTAACCCACGTTGACGATTTTGTACCGGTGTTTGAGCATCTGAGGGGCCAGGAGCGTCACTACCAACTACAGGAGAAGGTCTGTTGAGGTAGTCAGACAATTCGACATAGTCTTCAGTATTCATCGATGGTGTACCGCTGTAGCTGAACTCATGACCCATGTCAGAGAAGTTAGGATGTGGTTGACACATTGATGGGCGACCGGGACGGTTGAAGGGAGACATGGGTGTGAACGATGCGTCGAGGAAAGGTTGGAAAGGTTGTTGGGGTGTTTGGTAGAGATAGGGTTGTTGGATGTTTTGGTTTTGTGATGTTTGGGCTTCTTGGCTACGGTAGGAGGAGGGGCGATTGGTGTTAAATGATCGTTGGGTGTTCTGGCTTAGGTGACTTTGGTAGGGTGATAGGGTGGGTGCAAAGCGATGTTGAGTCTCAGGTTGATGGTCAATTTGTTGTTGGTGGTATGGGGTATGCTCTTGGTATTGGGGTTGGGTGTATGGAATGTTTTGGTTGTATGTTTGTGTGTTGGTTGAACGGAACGTTTGACGGATAGGGGGTTGTGTGTATCCGGTCTGACACTGTTGTTGGGGGTTTGATGTTGAGGTGTCAGGTGTGTAAGTCATCTGGCGTAGGTCGTACAAGTATATATCCTCGGCGATGAACTAAAAACCAACCGATTTGTACCAAGCCATATAAGTATGACTTGGTTTTTCTTCAGTTGGCATGACTGCGTCAGTTAACACATGGTCATGATGGTGCTTCCATTTGCGACACTCCAATCTTGCGAAGCTTTACTATGGATTGAAGTTCCATTGGTCGTTAACTTTGAGCATATGCCATTCTCCTAGGCTAGTTGGGGGATCTGGGATATTTTGGAGCATACTGAACTGCAGCTTCACACGATCACTGTTGTGTATCTCCACAGTTGTGAACTGTATTATCGGTGTGCATGTAGTCCATACGGCCGCGTCTTCAGCGTTGACCTCATGGTCATGATCCAAATTAAGGTATGGACTCCAAATGAAATGAAATATGAAAGAAGATATGATTATAGTCAATGTAGAAGAAGTTAACAAAATATAACGAAATAATTAAGTTATTTTCCTTACGTCTGTCGGTCGAAGGTGATCCAACAGGTTGCGATACTGAGTAATACAGTTTCTTGGACATCTATTGTAACTCATACCACGTGCAGACCATCTACAACAAAAAGTCAAAAAATATTAGTTAGAGGTAATAAAATTTAAAGAAGTAAGTAAAGATATAGCAATTTACACAACTTACTTTTGTGCATACGGAAATGTGAAAGGGTTGTTATTGACGGGTGCTAGAGACGGTAGTCTTGACCAACCCCATGCTTGTAGCAAAACAGCACATCCAGAACATGTAGATGTGTCTTTGTGTGAGTTTTTGCACAAGGAGCTATAGAGATAGGCTAGACAAGCAGATCCCCAACTGTAACTTCCTATTCTATCTACATGTCTAAGTAGAGGTAAATACATAATATGCATGCTAGAACCACTACCTTCGGGTAATAAAAACGAGCCAATTAACAGCATAATGTAACACCTAGTTTTTATTATTCGGGCATCTTTAGTAGAATGCTCATCTAAGTATAAACTATTATAGTACGACTTAAGGCGTGAGAGTAGTATACCTTGACCTCTTGCATTATCATCTAATAAATCAGTCTCCAAGAGCTCCATGCAAATTGGATTTGCATAGTTGGTTTTACCATTAACAGTCTTACCTTCAATGGGTAGTCCCAAAAGCATGTAGACGTCTTCTAACGTCACGGTACACTCACCGGTTGGGAACCAAAATGTGTGTGTCTCTGGTCTCCATCTTTCGCATAAAGCTAGAATGAATTTGTTATCTATGGACCAAGACAAAATCTTGCTTATATGACCAAAACCGGCGAGTTCAACATAAGGTTGAATCATCGGGTCCATATGGACATATTCGTGGACCCGAGTTCGGAACCTTGATACATCCTATAAAAGAAAGAATAAAAAACTTGACTAAGTTGGTATGTTAAAATAAAAGGGGGTTGGTGAAGATGAAAGATAAAAAGTTAACAAAAGAAAAAACTTACATATGTTGCGATGTTTGCAACCGTTCCTCTATGTGATTCGCCCATTGGGAGGATAGACATTTTATCGGGGGGTTGGTATAGATGAAACTACAAGAAGTTATTGTAGATGAAATTGTAGAAGAAGTATTGTAGAAGAAGTAGTGAGAGTGATGGTGTGGAAGAAGTGTTGATCGAGTGAATGTATTTATAGGCAAATGGATGGGAGCATGAAAAGTTGTGCTTGCATGGTGTCTCCACTTGAATTGGCGACCATGTACAACCTTTAAGAGGGGTTGTCATTCAAATTGGCGCCTCCATAGGGACATGCATGCAAGACCTAGGTCTGATTGCTTGGTTTCGAGGTCTGAATGCATGGTGTCTCCACTTGAATTGGCGCCCATGTGCAAGGAATGAGTGGGGCGCCAATTCATTTGGAGTGTGTGTCTGCATGTCTGACACGTGGTTGTCTTGTCTCTTGCATGTTGAACATGTCATTTCTTAGTAGCTTGCATGGTTGACACATCATTTCGGAGTAGCTTGCATGTGCGACACGTCATTTCAGAGTAGCTTGCATGTGCGACACGTCACTTCAAACTAGATAGCATGTGAGACACTTCACTCCTCTATTTAAGTGTCTTACTATTAACATCCAAGACACTTCACTCACATTCATCTGCGGTAAGAAAATAGTTTTCATCTGCACAATGTCATCTTCATCATTATACACTATCAACGTTCACTGCATTGGTGAAACATACGAGTCTGAGCTATATGGTTTTTGTTTTCGAAACACCGATACCATTAGACTCACGATCAAGAGAAACACAACCTTCTTGCATTTGAAAAAAAGAATACAATCTTGTATAGGATCGGGTATTGTGTCAAAGATCACATATCAAAATCCAATATTTTTTTAGAATAGTCAATGCAAGTATTTCCCCGTTAAGGTAAGAGACGATGAAGATGTTGAATACATGTTTGTTAGTCATGAACATTCAGGCTGCAACTGTATTGAGTTATACATTACTCTTCAACCATGTATACCATCTCAACAGTCTCAACTAACCGGTTAGGATGAATCTGGTGAAGATGATCAACAATGGTCAGATGAACTCAACCCAGAAGCAAAAGAAGAAGTGAACGTCGTTGATGAAGAAGAAGAGGAGACCGAGATACAAGTTGATCACATGCTGAACAACGACGATGAAGATGATGATCAACCACCACCAATACCTCCTAGTCATGTCTACAATCTGCCTCAACATATGACAAATATGGATCTTCACGACGATGAAACATCCAACAGTGTTTTCTATAATCCGTATTCGAGATCAGAAGGCGAATTAAAGGTGGGAGACATGTTTCGTACCAAAGAAGAATGTGTTCTGGCTATCAAAAAATTCCATATGAACAACTCTGCTGACTTTACAGTGAAATGCACTGATTCTAGAAGGTATGTTATCGAATGTCGTAACATGCTTTGTAAGTTTCGTTTGCTGCGTCTTACAAGAAGAAAAACGACTCTTGGGAGATCGCTTCAATAGACCCACCTCACAGTTGCATTGCAACTAACGTTGAACAAGATCACCATAAACTAAGCGCAGCGTTGATATGTCAATACATTCTACCGTTGGTTAATAAAGACCCATTAGTGAAGGTGAGTATAATTATATCCCATATCAGATCAACATATAATTATACTCCATCTTACAAGAAAGCCTGGATTGCGAGGCGAAGACTGTTGAACAAGTTTTCGGCAACTGGGAGGATTCGTACAAGGAATTGCCACGGTTTTTATGGGCACTAAAAACATATGTCCCAAGAACTGTGGCAATTATGGAGACATTGCCAGCAATGATGCCAGACGAAACTTGTGCTACAGGTAATAGAATCTTTCACCGTCTCTTTTGGGCATTTGACCCGTGCATCAAAGGTTTTGCATTCTACAAACCTATTATTCAAATTGATGGCACTTGGTTATATGGAAAATACAAGGGTACTTTGCTCATGGTGGTTGTACAAGACGGAAACAACAATGTCTTTCCCATTGTCTTTGCTCTTGTTGAAGGTGAAACGGCTGGTGGATGGGGTTTCTTTCTTCGACATCTCAGAATGCATGTGGCTCCATAAGCCAATCTCTGTTTGATTTCTGATAGACATGCTGCCATTGAGAGTGCCTACAACAACCATGACAACGGATGGCATGATCCTCCTTCTACCCATGTCTACTGTATCAGACACATTGCACAAAACTTCATGCGTGCTATAAAAGATAAGAATCTTCGTAAGAAGGTGGTGAATGTTGGGTATGCTCTAACTCAACCGTCATTTCAATATTATCGTGATAAAATTAGACTATCTAATGAAGATGCAGGGAGATGGCTAAATAACATACCAGTAGAGTAATGGACAAGGGCATTTGACAGAGGTTGTCGATGGGGCCACATGTAACAACCCAATTTTAGTATTTATTTCTTATATTATTATTATTATTATATTTTATTTTATTTATTTGGAGTGTTAATTAATTAATTGGTTGTTAGGTAGTATAATAATTGATTATATTAATTAACTTGGTGTGTATACTGTGTTGGTTTAATTTATTTGAACTAAATAGAGATATTATAATACTAGGTCTTATTGGGCCTAATAATTAAATTAGAGGTATCATTCTTTAAGCCCAAATATAATACTAGAATAGTAAGAGGTGAGGAGAGTGAGAATTAGGATTCATTTGATCATTGACGGCAACAGAGAAAGAAAAGAGGAAAACTAAGGAGAAGAAGGGAAGAACAAGAGAGAAGCTAAGGTTTCCAGAAAATTGAAGAGGTAAGGGGGAGAATCCTTATTATTATGGGTTAGTATGATTGGGTCAATGGGTAGAAATATGTTTACGTTGAAATCCCTAAATTTCACGGTTTTTGGAATTGTTAGGTTTTGATGAGTACTCTTGATTTGTGGTGATTTAATTGTGTTAAAACTGTAAATTAACTTTATATACTTAGAGTATTGTATGAGTTATAATTTTCTGAGCGTTTGGATTTTTACGGAATCCAAATCGGAGGTCCGAAAGGCCTCCAACGATGAAAAACGCATAAAATTCTGCAATTCTGTTTTGTGTTAACCGGTTAACCAAAAGCGTTAACCGGTTACTTGTTAAAAATCTAACCAGAAACTGCATTCTGTTTTGTGTTAACCGGTTAACCAAAAGCGTTAACCGGTTACTTGTACAAAAATCTGCCAGGAATTGCATTCTGTTTCGCGTTAACCGGTTACCCAAATCCGTTAACCGGTTAACACTGTTGAAAAATGACAAATTGAGACTTTAAAGGTTGTATTCAGTTTGAAATGAAATCTAAGTAAACGTATTTGATAATTAGCCTATATTTGTGAATGATATATTGTTATGAATGTGTATATGTACCATTGGTGGATAATTCATAGAGTTGAATTATGGTGATATGTGGAATGTTAAGATGGTAGAGATGATCTTAATTGCATATGTGTTGGTATTTGTATATTCATTCATGGCATGGTCGACTTTATGGTGAAAGCGGTGAAACTGTGGGTTCACATGGTAATAGATGTTGATCCTTGAATGGAAATAGGCGTAGCAGACGTTGATCCTTAATTGGAGATAGACGGAGTGGCTTTGATCTTGTCCGGATCGGAAGCGTGGCTTGGATTCTAGATATTGAATCGGAAAGCGGTGAAACGTTGGGTTCACATTGCGGTACCACATGCATAGAGTCACATGTCTTGCATTGAGTCACATTAGAGTTATGTGATAATTGAATGTATGCTTAAAACATGTGGAATAAATATTGGTTAGTAGTATTTACATGGTTATACAAGGTGTGATGAATTCCGTTAATTGTTGATTTAATCATTGTGCTTTATTATACTTCTTCATAATGATTTGAATTCTCACCCTTCTGTTTGAATGTTGCCTTTACATGGGCATCATGCAGATATTCAAGAGTAGTATTGCTGAAGTAAGTGGACGGTAGCTCACTTGAGATTTAGCCGGAGAGTTTTCCGTGTTTTGGTTTTAGAGACTAGGTAGTGAGTCAATGCTCTGGTCATGTAACACGGGGTAGATTAGTAGTATTGAACTCATATCTTATTTGGATATGTATTATGTTATTACTTGTGAACATGTTTATTTGCAATTGCTGTTTGAGAGGCCATAACGCCAAATATTTTGGATATGGTTTTATTCTATCTTGAGGAGATTATTGAGGGATGATCATGGTATGGGACATGAATCATTTTATGAAATACATGAATATTCATTATTTTCCGCTGCGAACGCATATTCTTAAATATTCATGATAATTGAAATGTGTTATTTTAAATGACCAGGTGTATTGTATATTGATGATGAATGATGTTTGGTTTTTGAAAGCTGTTGGTTTTTGAAAACGTCGATGTGACGCCCTTTTGTTTATATGCGTGCTTATTCACTCTGATTAAATGTTAAGTATTTTGGGGTAGAAAAAGGGGTGTTACACCACATGACAACAAACATTGTGAAATGCATGAACGGGGTATTCAAAGGAATTCGAAATCTGTCGATAACCGCCTTGGTAAGATCAACCTATTATAGGTTGGCTTCTTTGTTCGCAACCAGAGGTGAAAGATGGAGTGCGGTGTTAATGTCCGGGCAAGTATTCAGTGAGTGTTGCATGAAGGTCATGAAAGAGGAGAGCATCAAAGCTAGCACACACGCTGTAATGGTCTTTGACCATCATAGGCAAAATTTCAGCGTCCAGGAAACAATGGACCACAACGAGGGGAGACCAAATTTAGCCTACGATGTTAGACTAAACAGAAGTTGGTGCGATTGTGGAAAATTCCAGGCCTTCCGCATACCTTGCTCCCATGTCATTGCAGCATGCGCTTATACTCGTCAAGATGCTTACAACCATTTATCTGATGTGTACAAGGCCAACACCATCATGAATGTATATAATCAAAGATTCTCAGTACTACCAATGGAGGATTACTGGCCTCCATATGAAGGTGATATTGTTTGGAACAATGACGAGATGCGTAGAAAGAAGAAAGGAAGGCCAAACAACACACGTATCAGAACAGAGATGGATTCCACAAATAAAATGATAAGATTATGTAGTATCTGTCGTCAATCAGGACACAACAAGAACAATTGTCCCAATCGAGGAGCATCATCTAGGTCTTAAGCTTTTTGTAACATTGTATTTCTGTAACCTTCAATCATTATATATCATTAAGTTTTTGTTACAATGAGGTTCACAACAAACATCAGTACAAAATAAGCTATCTGAAAACATAAATATTTCTAACTGATTACAACAATCAAATTGACTTCGTCTCGACCGAACATCATTTCCCTAGCATCCTTGTCAGTCTTCATTCGCACCCAACCAAAGATACTGTCAAGGCTCTCAATACTTCTAATTTTTTCCCCTTATGGTATTTTTCCATCTAACCAACGAACCAGCTCCCGCTTCAGTTGATCGAACGTAGTGATGTTCCAGAACAACATCAGCATCTGAGGTTCGTCTCTCGCATAAATCACCTTACCGTATCGATGACGAACACCAAACATGATTGCCAAATGATTGTGTGAGATGTGAAACATTTAGTCACACAACGCATCTATTTATAACACAAAAGTTGCATTTTAGGAGGAGTCTCCAATTGAATTGGCAGCTCCTCTTAAAACCTACACAGGGGCGCCAATTGAATTCGCTAGGGCACCTGTCCTAGCCAATCCAATTGGCGCCTCCATTCAAGTTTTAAGAGGAGTCTCCAATTCAATTGGCGACTCCTCCTAAAAGTAGGGTAGTTTGGGATTTTTTTTGAAACCAGGGATATTTTGGGAATTTTCTTGAAAAAGTGGGTTATTTTTATTAAAAAAAAACAATCATTGCAACGTATGGTTAATTTTTTTCCTCTTTATTGAAAAGAGGATGAAAAAAAAAGTTT
Organism: Lathyrus oleraceus; assembly: GCF_024323335.1. Classification (NCBI taxonomy): domain Eukaryota; kingdom Viridiplantae; phylum Streptophyta; class Magnoliopsida; order Fabales; family Fabaceae; genus Lathyrus; species Lathyrus oleraceus. Next base: position 64,083,287 of record NC_066583.1, read on the forward strand.
CATGTTTTATTGAATTTGAATTTTATACTTCTAACTAACAAAATAATCTCTATTTTCATTTTTTCTTACAGATTCGAACTCAGAATTTTACACCTGATATTTCTATATAATTATCAATATTGTTGGTTTAGTGGAATAAAAATTTCATAATAGAATGAAGATTCGATTTTTATTTGAAAAAAATATATCACTATTTTATAGTGATTGAAGTTACTGTTATAATAATAATAATAATAATAATAATAATAATAATAATAATAATAATAATAATAATAATAATAATAGTAATAATAATAATAATAAAATATTTTTTATTTACTCAAATGGTACTTAATTCAATTTAGATTATAAATTTTAAGAGTTATCAATTTAAACAATAAAAAGAAGAGAATAGAAAGGTTTACCAATCTTTTTGAATTATAGAATTCGAAATTTATTTTTAATGTTTAGATTCTAAAACTTAAAAGAATATTTTTATCAATTACTTAATTTTTTATTAAAAAAATCAAATGATGAAAAAAGTATCTCCTGAAAAACATGTTTTTTTGTGTGTGGACAAGAGAGTATGACTTTTGTGCTCTATAAAACATGAAGCATTATTTCAGGACCATCAAGCTGAGCTTTCATTTACGACACGGAAACCTCAAAAAAGAACAATAGTGACGCCACCGACACATGTAATAATATTAAAAAATAAATTAATTAAATATAATTATAAATATTAAAAATCGTATTTACTATAAAAATAAAAATAGTAATAACTTTTAACCTCGATGTTCCACATACACACAAATACGTTTTTTTTAGAGGTGTTGAAGTTATATAGTTTTGACTCAATTATGTAAGATTTGCATAGGATTTTGAATGCAAATTGTTAAAAGTTATACAATTTTTTTAAATCCACTCTTTTTAATCAAAAGAACTTTATTTAAAGGACTTTCTCTTCACCTCCGTCACACCTGTCTATTTAAAGGACTTTCTCTTCACCTCCTTCACACCTGTCTACAAGAAGCTTCTATAAATGACTTCAATTTTAGTAATGACTTGCTTGGGCATAAGAAAGCAATTCAATCAGTGGTTAGTGATGGCAAAAGAAACACTCTTTATAAATTGGATCCTCCCAACATAGCTCTGAAGCTTTGCACTCCAATGTCTAACTCTATGATTTTGTCTACTAGGCCCATGTAGTGATAAGTTGAAAAAAATTTCCTTGTCAAGGGAACACCAAGGCATCTAAAGGGAAACATACCTTCCTTGAAGCCAATAATCTGCATTATCTCCTTTTTGGTGTCATTACACTTCCCTCCAAAGTACATACATCATTTATTTGGGTTCACTCTGAGCCCTGTTGAGGTAGAAAACTTGTTAAAAGTGGTCATCGTCATCTCAATGGACTTCTTGTCTCCTCTAGCAAACATAAGAAAGTCATCTGCAACACTGAGATTGGTAATTTGAAGCTTCTCACACTTATAATGGAAGTTGAAATCAAGATTCCTTGACATCTTCTGCATTAACCTGTTCAGGTATTCCATTAAAATCACAAACAGAGAAGGGGATATGGAGTCTCCCTGTCTCAAGCCTCTCCTAGCATGCATAATTTTGGCATCCTCGCCATTAGCATTAAATATATAAGAAATAGATGTTACAGCTAGCATAACCCATCTGGTATGCTGACTAGGAAATCCAATCTCATTCAAAATATGTTCTAAAGCTCTCTAATCAACTGTAGCATACGTTTTTGGAGGTCCATTTGCATTATACACTTAGGAGAGCCCCCGTGTCTGTTATATTCTCTAATTAGTTCATATGCAAGGAGGATTTGGTCATGAATGTGCTGAGTTGGGATAAATGCAACCTGGTTTTTGTTCACAATGCTCCCAATCACTCTACCCAACCTAGTTCTAAGGATCTTGGATATGATTTTGTAAATGGTTGTGCATTAGGATATGGGCATGTACTCCTTGATAGCCTTGCCATTTGAGTTCTTTGAACTAAGGGTAACCATTGTGCTATTTATAGCCTTATACATTCTCTCATTCACAAAGAAATCCATGATTGCATCAATAACATCATGCTCAATAATACTCCAAGTAGCCTTAAAAAAATTGCACCATACCCATCAAGACCGTGGGCCTTCATGTCACCAATATCATTTTGGACTTTCATGATTTCATGGGTAGTCACAGGGGTAATCAGCATTCTCTTTTGGTCATTGTTGAGTTGTGCCCCCTCCCTCATGGAAATTATGTCAATGCAGTCATTGATATGGTATGCCTTTCCCATGAGATTACCATAGAAAGATAAGACTTCCGCCTAATCTCAGTTTGGATGGTCAATCTTGTGTCATGTTCTTTGCAGATACATCTTATGCTCTTCTACTTTTGCTTAGATTTTAGGAAAACATGGAAAAAGGAATTGCTCCCATCTCCTAGTCTAAGCCAATCTATCTTTGCCCTCAGCTGTAACATTTGTTCCTCAATTACATTAAGCTTGATCACATCCATTGCGCGGGCTTTAACTCCTTCAATTATGTGGTTGTTCAACCTGTCGACAATAAGCTTCTGGTGAGCTGTGTTAAGCTTAGCTCGAGCTTGCTGCACTTGATTTTGTATACTAGATAAAGGCCTAATGATCCTCTTTATTATAGGTTGAAGTCTTTTTAGTTTCATCCATAATATGTACATGGGCCTGCCATCTGTGGGTTCTCTCGATGTAGCAGCTACATTGCCTGCAAACCCCTCCATATCAGCTACTGCAATGATAAATTTGAACTTGGACCTTTTAATTCTTTCATTCCTATCCCTTTGCATACATAGTAAATCATTGTCAGAAACAATAGGATCCATGTTTGTTAGAGTAGTGTGCAAGTTCCCTTGAAGCCAATCCAGGTTCCCTAACACTTTATCTATTCTGGAGTATATCGGGTCATCAGTTTGCTTGTTGGACCAAGTGTAATAGTCACCTAGATTATCCATCTCAAAAATTCCAACCTTCTCCATCATGGCGATCAAATCAATGTATTCAGCTTCATTGACTAGCTTCCCTCCTATTTTGTCTTTAGTCCTCAACACATTGTTAAAATCACCAATTAGGCACCAAGGCCCTTATTGTTTTTGGTGCAGTTTTTTAATAATTCTTCTTTGCTCAAGATGGTTTAGGGCATACAGAACTGTTAGTCAATATTGAAAGTCTCCATTCAAGTCATACACTCCAAAATGGATCATCTGACCAATGTTTTTTTTCCGGTCGTAGCTCAACTTTGCTATCATTGTTGGTGTAAGCCCTAGAGACCAATACTTTTGGTACTTGTATCGAATTGTTTATTAATAATAAAAGGCTTTTTCTTTATTATGTTTGTTTAATAAAGCCCCTAGAATAGCTAGTCCGTTTAATGTATCAAGTGTGACTTAATTTTGAGATCCCATTAAACATAAGGACATTATTCTTAAAGTATCTATAGTCGAGCTTTATTGTGAAGTGGGATAACATTAAAGAATTAAGACTATTATGTATATACACTGATGATCACATTTCATGGATCATGGATAAGGAGTTATCAAGTCTTAAACATAGGTATGAATATTAAGAGTAATATTTATACGAGATTGACCCGCAATGAGAATACTATATAGAATGTGATGCAAAGTGTCATAAGTTATTCTCATGGTGATAGTGGTGTATACCACCCTTCGACCTGAAACCACTATGGAACTTAGATGTAAAGTCGAGTGCCTTATTGCTGATCAAACATTGTCCGTAACTAGACGACCATAAAGACAGTTGATGGGTACTCCACGAAGCATGCTCAGGGACATGAGTGACCTCGATAGAATTTGCCCGTCCTGCGTAACAGGATAAATGTCTAAGGGCCCAATATTGAACTGGACAAGGATGACATGGTTTATGCCTTGTGTTCAATATAGACATAGGGGAAAAGGGTAATTGTACACATAAGTATTATCACAAAAGGATTTGTCAGATCACATGACATTTTCGTGTCTTGGGTAGCAGTGATGTGTTGCTAGATACCGCTCACTGTTTATTATGTTAAATACGTGATTTAATATAATTGTTAATGTCGCGAAAACCTACAGGATCACGCACAAAAGGACATAATGATGAGAGATAGAGTAAATGAGGAACACCGTAAGGTACGGTGTAGTTAAGTGAATTGTAGAACACCGTAAGACATAGTATACTTAAGTAGAATACGAAATATGGTAAGGTACCACACGCTTAAGTGACTTTGATATATCATAAGATATGGGTCACATACACTTAAGTGGGCTTTTTAGCTTGCAGCCCACACAAGTGGTTCTATAAATAAAAGCCTTGTGCAGAAGCATTTGTGCAATTGAAATTTCATTTCTCTCTCTCTCTCTCTCTCTCTCTCTCTCTCTCTCTCTCTCTCTCTCACACACACACACACACACACACACTCAAAGCCTTCATTCGTAGCAGCTAGCACTGAGATTGAAGGAATTTGTTCGTATGGAATGAGTAGAGGCGTTATCACCATTCAACGTTCATGATCACTCCTTAGATCTGCATCAAAGGTTTCAATTTCCACAAGAGGTAACGATTATATCACTGATCATGCCCATTCATAAGGATCACTAAAGGAGAAATTTTTAATTTCCGCTGCGTTTTGGATCGCTATTCTCCTTCAGTGGTATCAGAGTCAATTACAAAACCATGCATCTGATAGCTATTTATTTTCTGTATTTTCTTTATTAATATGATTAAAAGACAGAATAAATCAAAGAATAATCAAGTAATTAAATTTGGCATCATGTGTGTATGATTTGGATGATTGATGTTGACTATGCTTCGGAATCCGACGTTAGTATGGTGAAGCAGCGATACATCGATCGTCCATAGGTTACGTAATTGAGATTGATCAAGTTATATATATGATATAAGTAATCTTGATGCGAAATACGGTATATATGATATATTGTTTCTGTTCCGTTCATTCAAACACTTAATGGTTGTTTTCCGCTGAGCGATCAATGGTCATTTGCTTCTTGATCCGACATTAGTATGGTGAAGCAATGATGTGTTGATCAATCATACTGAATTAACAATCAAGGTGTGTTTGACGATATGCAATTGGTGCATTAGGGTTCATGACGGTACAAGGGTTGTGCTGTCAAAGAGTTATGCGATTAGGGTTGTGACTGTACAAGTGTTGTGCTTTAAAGCATCAAGTGTTGATGTGAAAATCGACGTTGATTTCAAATGAATTGTTCATTAAAATTAATTTGGTTTATTTAATTAATAGAATTTAAATTAATAATAATAATTTGTTTATTATTATTGTCTTGTGGTGATCGGTTATGGCCTTAGTTTTCCTTTATTTTGTTTTGGGATTTTAAAATATGACCTGCGTGTCGTGCCTCTCTTTTAATCTCTTAATGTAACTTATTTTCTCATCTCACTCTCTCGTATGTAAAACGAGTTTATTTTATGTAATGTAATGTTATGAAGAAAGAGAAGAATATAATATCAAAGGAGGACAACCTTGAAGATCTTGCTTGGAGAAGCTTAGATCGTTATTAGGTTAGCTTAGGTTCTCTCATTGGCTTGGGAGAACAATTGCGCTAGGGGCCATAATTGTTTCATTGTGAATGTATGTTGATGCATGTAAGAGACGATTTATATGATAAATAAGCCAGTGAGATCAGAATAATTGTAAATTCCCTCAAATTAAATATTAAGTTTATGCTTTCCAAGTTTTAGCACTCATCAAGACTAGTATCGAATAATGTAGGTTTCGCCTACGTGAGGTGCATATTCTATATTAGTAAGGTGCGATGGGATAATTGTAATATCCAATTGCTAAAACAATGGGTCAAACTTAACTAAAAAAATTATAATAAGATTATATATGTTTAGAAGCAAGAGTTGGAAATGATCCATGTGATGGATTGGAATAAGAAGTTATTCACCCAATTAAAATATTTGAGAGTTGTATTAGATACAATTGGAAGGAGTTCCTACCTAAATAACCTAGTTTTGTGTAATCCGCCTACGCGGACTTAAAACAAAGTGAAATGTGGATCTCGACCCACTAGAAAATCTTCCAACGGGATTTTCCGAATCAAATGGTGAGGGTCATTTGTTTTGAGTAAAGTAGTGGGAGCATATTTAATTAAAGGCCTAATTAAATATGTTATTGATACTTATATTTTCATTATTTTCATGTAGATTACCATGACAACAAACACCTCTAACAATATTTTGCGGTCAATCCTTGATAAGGAAAAAATTTCTGGGACAAATTTTCTGGATTGGCACCGAAATCTGAGGATTGTCCTCAAACATGATAGAAAGTTGTATGTCTTGGAGAAACCTGTTCCTGAAGAGGAACCTCCTAGTTCTGCACCTAAGGCAGAAAGAGATGCTTATAAGAACCATGTTGATGATGCCAATGAAACTGCTTGCCTCATGCTAGCTACCATGAACTCAGAGTTGCAAAAGTAACATGAGAACATGGCAGCGTTCGATATGATCGAACACCTGAAGATGCTCTATCAAGAGCAGGCAAGACATGAAAAGTTTGAAGTATGTGGAGAACTTGAGAGGTTAGGTTTTCCCCTCGGAAAGGAACTTGTGACTGATTTGATCTTGCAATCGTTTCCAGATAGATTCAGTCAATTTGTCCTTAATTTCAATATGAATGATATGGACAAATCTCTTCCTGAACTGCTAACCATGTTAAGAACTGCTGAGTAGAATCTGAAGTCAAAAGGGAAGTCCATTCTGATGATCGGAAATGAAAAGAGACAGAGCAAAAGACCCACCAAGCAGGGTGATAAAGGGAAAGGCAAGGAAGTTGCCAAACCCAAACCCACTGCTCCTGATTTGAAGCCTAGTGGATGCATAGCAAAGGAAGGCACATGCTTCCATTGCGGTAAGATCGGACGCTGGAAGAGAAACTGCCCAAAGTACCTGGAAGATAAGAAGAATGGAGTAAAGACTTCAACTTCAGGTATTTTTGTTATTGAAATTAATTTATCTACTTCTGCATCATGGGTATTAGATACTGGACGCGGTTCTCACATTTGTACCAATGTGCAGGGGTTAAAAAGGAGTAGAGATTTGGAAAAAGGTGAAGTTGACCTACGAGTTGGAAATAGAGCAAAGGTTGCTACTTTAGCCATAGGAACTTATGTATTGACTTTACCTAGTGGTTTAATAATTCAGTTAGAGAACTGTTATTAAGTACCTGCAATTAACAGGAATATTATTTCTGTTTCTTGTTTGGACAAGTTTGGTTTTTCATTTATAATAAAGAACAATTGTTGCTCAATTTATTTAAATGATATATTCTATGCTACTGCACAAATGAACAATGGGCTATATGTATTTGATCTTGAAATGCCTATTTATAACATTAATACTAAAAGGATGAAACCTAATGAGTTAAATCCAACATACCTTTGGCATTGTCGATTAGGCAACATAAATGAGAAACGCATTTCCAAACTCCATAAAGATGGACTTTTGGACTCTTTTAATTATGAATCATATGAGACATGCAGATCTTATTTAATTCGAAAGATAACAAAGTCTCCATTCACAGGAAAATGTGAAAGAGCTAATGATCTTTTGGCACTCATACATATTGATGTATGTGGACCACTGAACATACCAGTCAGAGGAGGTTTTCAGTACTTCATCATATTTACTGATGATTTCAGTAGATATGGTTATGTGTATTTAATAAAACACAAATCAGAGTCCTTTGAAAAGTTCAAGGAATTCAAGAATGAAGTACAAAACCAACTAGGTAAGAATACTAAAACTCTTTGATCAGATCGAGGTGGTGAGTATTTAAGCCTAGAGTTTGATGACCATCTGAAGAGTGTGGGATCCTATCCCAACTTACTCCTTCTAGAACACCCTAATGGAATGGTGTATCTGAGAGAAGAAATCGAACCTTGTTAGACATGGTCCGATCCATGATGAGTCACGTCAATCTTCCAAACTCCTTTTGGGGACATGCACTATTGACAACAACTTACACACTTAATCGTGTTCCATCCAAAAAGGTTGAGAAGACACCATGTGAGATATGTAGTGGTAAGAAACCACATATGTCTTACATGAATATTTGGGGTTGCGAAGTTTATGTGAAACGATAAATTTCAACTAAGATTGAGCCCAAATCTGACAAATGCTTATTTGTGGGGTATCCTAAGAAACAAGAGGGTATTACTTCTACAATCCTTCTGAGGGAAAAGTGTTTGTCACTCGAACTGGAGTTTTCCTAGAAAAGGATTTTATTTCCAAAGGAATCACTGGGAGGAAAGTAAAGCTTAAAGAAATTCAAGAATCACAAAGCATTGATACACCTATGGAGGAATTAGAGCAGGAAACACAAGTAGTTGTGGAAGAGCAACCTGCTCAAGTAGAACAAGACCAGCGTAGGTCAAGCAGGATACGTCACCTACCTGATAGATATGGATATCTCATAATTGATCAAGGTGATGTATTACTCATGGATCAAGATGAGCATGTAACCTACCAAGAGGCCATAACTGATCCCGAGTCTGAGAAGTGGCTAGAAGCCATGAAATCTGAAATGGATTCCATGTACATAAACCATGTTTGGACCTTGGTAGAGCCTCCTGTAGGAGTTAACCTATAGGATGCAAGTGGGTCTTCAAAAAGAAGACTGACATGGATGGTAAGGTACATACCTATAAGGAAATACTGGTTGCAAAAGGATATAAACAAATTCATGGGGTTGACTATGATGAAACCTTTTCACCAGTTGCAATGCTTAAATCTGTTTGGATCTTACTTGTTATCGCTGCATATCATGATTATGAAATATGGCAGATGGACGTTAAAACTGCTTTCCTTAATGGGAATCTTCTTGAGGATGTGTACATGATACAGCCTGAAGGACTTGACATACCAGAAGAAGCCCAAAAGATATGTAAGTTACAAAGATCAATTTATGGATTGAAGCAAGCTTCCAGAAGCTGGAATCTTCATTTTGATGAAACAGTAAAACAATATGGATTCATCAAGAATGAAGATGAGCCTTGTGTCTACAAGAAGGTTAGTGGGAGCATGATCATCTTCCTGGTATTATATGTAGATGACATATCACTTATTGGAAACGATGTCCCTACCCTACAACAAGTAAAGTCTTGGTCGGGGAAATGCTTTTCTATGAAGGACCTGGGTGAAGTAGCCTATATATTAGGAATCAGGATCTATAGAGATAGATCATAAAAACTGCTTGGCCTAAGTCAGAGTACATACATAGACAAAGTGCTGAGACACTTTAATATGCATGATTCCAAGAAAGGATTCATACCTATGTAATATGGCCTGTGTCTATCAAAACCACAACCCCCTTCAACTAAGGAAGAAAGGGATCACATGAATAAGATTCCATATGCATCTGCAATAGGATCTATCATGTATGCCATGTTATGTACTCGACCAAATGTCTCGTATGCTTTAAGTGCAACGAGTAGGTACCAATCTGATCCCGGTGATGCTCATTGGGTAGCTGTCAAGAATATCCTTAAGTATTTGAGAAGGATTAAGGACTCATTCTTGATATATGGAGGTTAGGAAGAGCTTGATGTAATTGGATACACCGATGCTAGCTTCCAGACAGATAAGGATGACTTTAGATCGCAATCTGGTTATGTGTTTTGCTTAAACGGTGGCGTTGTGAGCTTGAAAAGTTCAAAGCAAGATACAATTGCTGATTCTACAATCGAGGCCGAGTATATTGCTGCCTCAAGTGCAGCAAAGGAAGTTGTTTGGATCAAAAAGTTCATTAATGAACTTGGCATAGTTCCTAGCATTGTGGATCCCATTGGTCTCTATTGTGATGACAATGGTGATATCGTACAAGCTAAGGAGCCTAGATCTCACCAACGATCCAAACACATACTTAGGCGTTGTCACCTTATTAGAGAGATAATAGATAGAGAAGATGTGAAAATATGCAGAGTACCTACACTTGACAATATTGCTGACCCACTGACAAAGCCTCTTGCGCAGCAGAAGCATGATGGCCATACTAGATCTATGGGCATTAGGGGTATGCCTGATTGGCTCTAGTGCTAGTGAGAGATTGTTGGTGTAATCCCTATAGGCCAATACTTTAGGTACTTGTATAGAATTATTTATTAATAATAAAATGCTTTTTCTTTATTATGTTTGTTTAATAAAGTCCCTAGAATAGCTAGTTCGTTTAATGTATCAAGTGTAACTTAATCATGAGATCCCATTAAACATAAGGACATTATTCTTAAAGTATCTGTAGTCGAGCTTTATTATGAAGTGGGATAACATTAAAGCATTAAGATTATTATGTATATAGACTGATGATCACATCTCATGGATCATGGATAAGGAGTTATCAAGTCTTAAACATAAGTATGAATATTAAGAGTAATATTTATACGGGATTAACCCGCTATGAGAATACTATATAGAATGTTATGCAAAGTGTCATAAGTTATTCTCATGGTGGTAATGGTGTATACCACCCTTTGACCTAAAACCATTATGGGCCCTAGATGTAGAGTCGAGTGCCTTATTGCTGATCAAACATTATCAGTAACTGGACGACCATAAAGACAGTTGATGGGTACTCCACGAAGCATGTTGAGGGACATGAGTGACCTAGATGGAATTTGCTCATCCTGTGTAACAGGATAAATGTCTAAGGGCCCAATACTGAATTGGACAAGGACGACACGGTCTATGCCTTGTGTTCAATATAGACATATGGGCAAAAGGGTAATTGTACACATAAGTATTATCACAAAAGGATTTGTCAGATCACATGATATTTTCATTTCTTGGGTAGCAGTGATGTGTTTCTAGACACCGCTCACTATTTATATGTTAAATACGTGATTTAATATAATTGTTAATGTCGCGAAAACCTACAGGGTCACACACAAAAGGGCGGAATGATGAAAGATAAAGTAAATGAGGAACACCGTAAGGTACGGTGCACTTAAGTGAATTTTAGAACATCGTAAGGTACGGTGCACTTAAGTAGAATATGAAATATGGTAAGGCACCACACACTTAAGTGATTTTGGCATATCATAAGATATGAGCCACATATACTTAAGTGGGCTTTTTAGCTTGCAGCCCACACAAGTGGTTCTATAAATAGAACCCTTGTGCAGAAGCACTTGTGCAGTTGAAATTTTGTTTTTCTCTCTCTCTCTCTCTCTCTCTCTCTCTCACACACACACACACACACACACACACACACTCAAAGCCTTCATTCGTAGCAGCTAGCACTGAGATTGAAGAAATCCATTCATGTGGATTGAGTAGAGGCGTTGTCACCATTCAACGTTCGTGATCACTCCTTAGATCTACATCAAAGGTTTCAATCGCCACAAGAGGTAACGATTTTATCACTTATCATGCCCATTCGTAAGGATCACTAAAGGAGAAATTTTTAAATATTCGCTGCATTTTGGATCGCTATTCTCCTTCAATCATCTCACTCCACCCAAATCTTACCACTGTCATGCTTGTTGTAGTTGTCTAAGTACATGCCTCTTAGTTTTAATTTCTCTCTTATTTTGCTAGCTTTGGTTCTTTTGGCCCTAGTTTCAATAAGTACTATGATATCAGGCTTAAGATCTAAGAGAAGGGAGTAAATTTCCTTGATCTTACCTGCTTTATTCAGCCCCCTTACATTCCACTTTTGATGATCCTTCTATTTGTGTGTTTTTAAGCTTTTCGTTCATCTATTTTAATACTCAGATTTTTGCATTTATATTTTATTTTTCTTGAGATTTTTTTGGTCTCCTCCATTTTTTCATAAGTAACAGTGATAATTAGGATAAAAAATTTATTTTTAATTAGATAATGGTGATTAGAATAAAAAAAATAATTAATATTTAAAATTATTAAATATTATTTTAAATAACTATATTCGGAAAAAATATTTAAAAAATTAAATTATAACTAATTTTTAATATTGATTTTACAAAATAAATTATTAATTAAATTTTTAATTAAATTTTGGTAGAGATCAATTTAAAAAATGGATATGTGTCATTGTTTGTTTGGTTACTAGATATGCCAACACATAAACCATCCTCTTTTTCCTATTCCTCTGTACCAAAGTGAGAAAAACATTCAAAACGTGATAAACTATTTGCAAACTCGAGTAGCATCCACCATCGTCACCTACCTCCAAGCTTGAATCTTTAGTTGAACCCTTAATAGCTCCATCACCTTCATCAAAGTGACAAACTCGGACTCTTTGGGTGGAGGCTTGGATATTCTTACAATGACAAAAGGTTTGCTAGTTTTGACAAGGAAAAAAAAGGAGCTTTAATGCTGAGAAATTTAATTTGTAAAGAAATTTTTAAATTTGAATTTAATTAAATTCCAACTTAATTTTTAAATAAATTTTAATTAAATAAAATAAAATAAATTTTTTTAAAAATGGGCTTTAGCCCTGAAAATAAATATATAAAAAAAGAAATAGGTACAAAAATGATGGGGATATTGAGCCAAAATCTCAAATCTATCCGAGTCTAAAATTAGACAGACCAAGCCTGTGTCTATGAAAATCTAGTTTAGCAACCAGATGAACAATATTTCACCAAGTAAAATTAGTGATATCTAATCCTAAGTTAGTCAGCTTATAGGCACAATGATTCCCTTTCCTGTATATATGAGTAGCCAAAAAATTGAAATTTTCTAAAATATGCATGTAGTTGTCCCATCTGTTCCTGATTTTCTAAGGCACTACTGATGGTTTAGAGTCCGACTCTAACCAAATATTAGACCAACCATGAGCATAAGCATTCTCAATAGTCAAAATAACTCCCATAAGCTAAGAAAAAGTGCATCCTCCTTTTCTAAATTGCAGGCAAAGCTCCCAACATGATTTCCAAGATGATCCCTAAAAATACCCTACAAGCTACCTTAATCGGTACTCCACCAGAAGCTCTGTCTACGTTAACCTTCGTCCACCCTCTAGATGGTGGACACCAAATGACTTATGTACACACCCGAGGTTTAGGATCATTTATAGTAATAGAGAACTTCTTTAGGATCACAAAATTGCCTATAGCCAAAGTAGAGGACCCTATAATTGAATTCCTAGCTAGCAAAGATGGAGAAAAATGAAATATCATGTGGAACGCCGAAGAATACATGTATTATGGAACCTAGCATGATCACGAGCATGCTAAATACCATTGATCGCTGCAATAACAAACACATGAATAACTGCCTTGCACTGAGCAAAAACAGAGCTACACGTAAGAGTCATATAATCATTAAGATCACCAATACCCGAAGTCAAGTTAAGCATGTTAATCAACCAATTGCAAACCTGCAAAGAGTAAGTGCAACTGAAGAAGAGATAAGAGATTGATTCCTCTTTTTGAAAGCAGAAACTACAAACAGAGGGGATGATCACGCCACACTTAGAAAGCACGTCACTAGTTGGAAATCTATTTTTAGTTAATCTTCAGAATAAAATAGATTGGGAAGGAGGGATAGTTGAGTGCCAAATAATGTTGCCTCAGTCACTACTAGGACCGTGCACCTTACAATGATTGTATGCTTCTTTCACACTAATATCACCCATTTCAGACCTCATCCAAATGAGCTTATCCTTATTTAAACAGTTGACATGAATCTTAGAAATAAGTTGAGGAAGAGCAGGGCAAAGATTAATTAATGCATTAGGCAAGATAAAAGAATTACCACGAAAAATACTATTAATATCTACCTTCAACAATGGCAACCTATCATTAGGTACATGAAGAAGAGAAGAAAGAGTCTGACCACACCATTGTCATGCCACATATTGATTTTATCCCCTTGCTAATTGTTCACAAATAATTCTCCATTAGATCTGGAAAAACTTCTTTACAGCCAGCCCAAATGGAGGAAAAAACACGAGACTTAGGAATCCTTCCCTTCGTGAAAACTCTTTCTTTAAGAATGTTTGCCAAGGATCAATCTCATTCATGATACTCCATCATTGTACCATATTATTAGCCTAATTAGTATCCCTAAGAGACTTGATTCCCAAACCCCCATCATTAAGGTCCTGAAAATAAAACTTCCACGCCACAATGGCCAACCTCCTCTTGTGAATTTCCCCACTCCAGATAAAATTTTGACACCAGGTTTAAATCTATTGAGTCAAACTCACGGGCCATGAGTAAATTCTAAAAGAGTAAAGCATCATGATGTGTATTACTGAATTGACCAATTGGACTCTTCCAGCTATGGACAAGAAACTAGCTTTCCAAGCAGCCAACTTATTACTAATCTTATCAGCAACCAATTGAAAATAAGAAGCCTTGGGCCTTCCCTTAAAGATGGTAACCCCCAATATAGATAAAAATAAGAAATCCCGTCTTGAATCCAATCTTGCTAGCAAAAAAACCATGTCTAACAACACTCATTGAACCTGCATACATAATGGATTTGGAAGGATTACAAACTTGACCTGAGCAGACATCATATCTTTCAAATAGCCTAGCAATGGCATCCAAAGAAGAATAACATCCCTTTGTAAACAACATTATGTCCTTAGTGTACAGGGTATGAGAAGGGATCGACACATTCCTACAAGCTTTGATAAAGTTCAATCTATTATTAGCTACCAGTTGAGAGGGACCTTTGCTAATAACATCCTCATCCAAGCAAAAAAGAAGAAGAGACAAAGGATCTCCCTATCTGACCCCCCCCCCCCCCCTCTTTCAACTGAAGATCCCTCTGAGATCCCCATTAATTGAAACAAATACTTTAGCAAATTCCAAAACCAACCTAATCCAAGAACAAAATGTCTCATTGAACCTAAACTGCTTATAGACTTTTAATAAAACTTCAGTCTAAGGTATCAAAAGCCTTGTCTATGTCTACCTTGAGCATAACATTACCACCAAGAAACTTTTTTTTAATCACATTGCCCACCTTTGAAGTGAGACAGATGCAATCCTTGATGCTTCTCCCTTGAATGAACCCCTTTTGCTCATTTGAGATTATGTGAGGTAGCACCTGAGCTAGCCTATCAGCTAGGACCTTAGTGATGATCTTAAATTTGAAATTATCAATAGATATTGGCCTATACTGATCTATGTTATCCTCCTCTTTAATTTTTGGAACCAATACCAATGTATTATAATTATAATTGGGAGCTATCCAACCATTCTTGAAAAACTAAAAAGTTGCGTTGATAACATCATCTTTAATGATGCTCCAATAAATATGATAAAAGATGATACCAAAACCTTCTGGGTCAGCAACATTATCCCTCTTAAGATTAAAAACAGCACTACGAATTTCTTCAATAGAGGGTAGAGATGTTAATAAAGAATTAATTTGGGCAGACACCAAACAAGGAATTACTTCCTCCACAAGTGAATTTTCCTGCAAAACAGAAAACTTGTCAAATAAATTCTCAAAGTGTGCGACCACATGATCAGAAATTTGGTCATGATTGTTGATGAAGACACCATCGACTTTCATTGTGTGAATGTAATTAGAGGCATTTTTTATTTTAGTAATCCTGTGGAAATATTTGGTATTCATGTCCCCATTCAAGTGCCAATTAACTCTAGCCTTATCCTTCCAAAATAATTCCTCAATATTGAGGGCCTGCTCTAACCTAGATTGAGCCTCTTTTTCCTGCTGAGCTAAAGTATCATGATGACCTTTTGTATCTATTATCTTCTGAATGTTAGCAAGATCCTACTCAGCTTGCTTCACCTTATCATGCACATTACCAAAGCAGGTTTTATTCCACACTCTAAGATTATCCTTCAAGACTTTTAGCTTGGAGGCCAAAAAAAAAAACAGGGCATCCAACAAAATTAGATTTCCAAGAAGACTCCACCACCTTAATGAAATCTTGATGAGTGGTCCACATTTTCAAAAATATGAATTGAGCCTTGAACTTATAATCCTAAAAATTGGAATGTAGAAGAATGGGGTAACGATCAGAACGAGATTTGATAAGAGTGGAGCAAGAAGTTTGTGAAGGAGAATTGCGATCCAAAACGCAGCAGAAATTAAAATTTTCTCCTTTAGAGATCCTTACGAATGGTCATGATCAGTGATAGAATATTTACCTCTTGTGTCGATTGAAACCTTTGGTGCAGATCTTTTGTGACGATCAAAACCTTTGATGCAGATCCACGAAGCGATCACGAACGTTGAACGATGACAACGTCTCTACTCAGTCCACACGAACGGATTCCTTCAGTCTCAGTGCTAGCTGGTACGAATGAAGGCTTTGAGTGAGAGAGAGAGAGAGAGAAAACGAAAATAATACAACCGCAATGAATGCTTCTGCACAAGGGTTCTAATTATAGAACCACTTGTGTGGGCTTCAAGCTAAAAGCCCACTTAAGTGTATTTTGGCCCATATCTTATAATATGCCCAAAATCACTTAAGCCCATGGTACCTTACCATATTTCGTATTCTACTCAAGTACACCGTACCTTACGATGTTCTATAATTCACTTAAGGGCACCGTACCTTACGGTATTCCTTAGTTACTCTATCTCTCATCAATCCGTCCTTTGTGTGTGACCCTGTAGGTTTTCGTGACGTTAGCAATTATATTAAATCATGCATTTAACATAATAAACAGTGAGCGGTATCTAGCAACACATCACTGCTACCCAAGACACGAAAATGTCATGTGATCTGACAAAACCTTTTGTGATAATACTTATGTGTGTAATTACCCTTTTGCCCTTATGTCTATATTGAACACAAGGCATAGACCGTGTCATCCTTGCCCAGTTCAATATTGGGCCCATAGACATTTATCCTGTTATGCAGGATGGGCAAATTCCATCTAGGTCACTCATGTCCCTCAGCATGCTTCGTGGAGTACCCATCAACTGTCTTTATGGTTATCCAGTTACGGACAACGTTGGATCAGCAATAAAGCACTCGACTCCACATCTAGGGTCCATAGTGGTTTCAGGTCGAAGAGTGGTATACACCATTATCACCATGAGAATAACTTATGACACTTTGCATAACTTTCTATATAGTATTCTCATAGCGGGTCAATCCGGTATAAATATTACTCCTAATATTCATACCTATGTTTAAGACTTGATAACTCTTTATCCATGATCCATGAGATGTGATCATCAGTCTACAAACATAATAGTCTTAATGCTTTAATGTTATCCCACTTCACACTAAAGCTCGACTACGGATACTTTAAGAATAGTGTCCTTATGTTTAATGTGTTCTCATGATTAAGTCACACTTAATACATTAAACGGACTAGCTATTCTAGGGACTTTATTAAACAAACGTAATAAAGAAAAGCCTTTTATTCTTCGATACAAGTACCAAAAGTATTGGCCTCTAGGGCTTACACCAACAATCTCCCACTAGCACTAGAGCCAATCAGGCATACCCTTAATACCCATAGATCTAGTATGACCATCATGCTTCTGCTGCGCAAGAGGCTTTGTCAGTGGGTCAGCAATATTGTCAAGTGTAGGTACTCTGCATATTTTCACATCTCCTCTATCTATTATCTCTCTAATGAGATGATAACTCCTAAGTATGTGTTTGGATCGTTGGTGAGATCTAGGCTCCTTAGCTTGTGCGATAGCACCATTGTTATCATAATAGAGACCAATGGGATCCACAATGCTAGGAACCACGCCAAGTTCACTAATGAACCTTTTGATCCAAACAGCTTCCTTTGCTGCACTTGAGGCAGCAATATACTCGGCCTCGGTTGTAGAATCAGCAACTGTATCTTGCTTTGAACTTTTCTAGCTCACAGCGCCACCATTTAAGCAAAACACATAACCATTGGAATCATGCATATTAAAGTGTCCCAGCACTTTGTCTATGTATGTACTTTGACTTAGGTCAAGCAGTTTTGTGATCTATCTCTATAGATTCTGATTCCTAATATATAGGTTGTTTCACCTAAGTCCTTCATAGAAAAGCATTTCCCCAACCAATACTTTACTTGTTGTAGGGTAGGGATATCGTTTCCAATGAGTAAGATGTCATCTACATATAATACCAGGAAAACGATCATGCTCCCACTAACCTTCTTGTAGACACAAGGCTCATCTCCGTTCTTGATCCATGAGTAATACATCATCTTGATCAGTTATGAGATATCCATATCTTTCAGGTAGGTGACGTATCCTGCCTGACCTACGATGGTCTTGTTCTACTTGAGCAGGTTGCTCTTACACAACTACTTGTGTTTCCTGCTCTAATTCCTCCATAGGTGTATCAATGCTTTGTGATTCTTGAATTTCTTCAAACTCCACTTTCCTCCCACTGATTCCTTTGGAAATAAAATCCTTTTCTAGGAAAACTCCAATTCGAGCGACAAACACTTTGCCCTCAGAAGGATTGTAGAAGTAATACCCTCTTGTTTCTTTAGGATACCCCACAAATAAGCATTTTTCAGATTTGGGTTCAAGCTTAGTTGAAATATGTCGTTTCACATAAACTTCGCAACCCCAAATCTTCATGTAAGACATATGTGGTTTCTTACCACTCCATATTTCATATGGTGTCTTCTCAACCTTTTTGGATGGAACACGGTTAAGTGTGTAAGCTGCTGTCAATAGTGCATGTCCCCAAAAGGAGTTTGGAAGATCGGCATGACTCATCATAGATCGGACCATGTCTAACAGGGTTCGATTTCTTTTCTCAGATACACCATTCCATTGGGGTGTTCCAGGAGGAGTAAGTTGGGATAGGATCCCACACTCTTTCAGATGGTCATCAAACTCTAGGCTTAAATACTCACCACCTCGATCTGATCGAAGAGTTTTAATATTCTTACCTAGTTGGTTTTGTACTTCATTCTTGAATTCCTTGAACTTTTCAAAGGACTCTGATTTGTGTTTCATTAAATATACATAACCATATCTACTGAAATCATCAGTGAATGTGATGAAGTACTGAAAACCTCCTCAGGCTGGTATGTTCAGTGGTCCACATATATCAGTATGTATGAGGGCCAAAAGATCATCAACTCTTTCACCTTTTCCTGTGAATGGAGATTTTGCCATCTTCCAAGTACTTTGGGCAGTTTCTCTTCCAGTGTCCGGTCTTACCGTAATGGAAGCAGGTGTCTTCCTTTGCTATGCCTCCACTAGGCTTCAAAGCAACAGTTGGTCTGGGTTTGGCAACTTCCTTGCCCTTCCCTTTATCACCCTGCTTGGTGGGCCTTTTGTTCTGTCTCTTTCCATTTCTGATCATCAGAATGGACTTCCTTTTTGTCTTCAGATTCTGCTTAGCAGTTCTTAACATGGCTAGCAGTTCGTGAAGAGATTTGTCCATATCATTCAGATTGAAATTTAGGACAAATTGACTGAATCTATCTGGCAACGATTGCAAGATCAAATCAGTCGCAAGTTCCTTTCCGAGGGTAAAACCCAACCTTTCAAGGTTTTCCACATACCCAATCATCTTGAGCACATGGGGACTTACAGGGGCTCCCTCAGCTAACTTGCTTTGAAAAAGGGCTTTTGAAACTTCAAACCTCTCATGCCTTGCTTGCTCTTGATAGAGCATCTTCAAGTGTTCGATCATATCGAACGCTGTCATGTTCTCATGTTGCTTTTGCAACTCTGAGTTCATGACATCCAGCATGAGACAAGCAGTTTCATTGACATCATCGACATGCTTCTTATAAGCATATCTTTCTGCCTCAGGTGCAGAACTAGGAGGTTCCTATTCAGGAACAGGTGTCTCCAAGACATACAACTTTCTATTATGTTTGAGGACAATCCTAAGGTTTCGGTGCCAATCCAGAGATTTGTCCCAGACAATTTATCTTTGTCAAGGATTGATCGCAAAATGTTTGTTAGAGGTGTTTATTGAGATTAATGAAAATATAAGTATCATTGACATATTTAATTAGGCCTTTAATTAAATATTGTCATACCCCAAAATTTGCCCGTTGATTACGAGGCATTTTTCAAGACACTCCGACTTATTCTGTAAGGCACTGATCTTAAAGGAACAAAAGGCCAGCTCACAACAGACCCACTCCAGAAAAAGGCCCAAACTAGCTTGCTCGCTAGGCGAGCAATTCCTTCGCCTAGCGAACCCTTCGTTATGCAACTCGCCCAGCGAAGCACCCAATCCAGAAAAAAGGCCCAAACTAGCTTGCTTGCTAGTCGAGCAACTCCTACGCCTAGCGAAGCTTGCGAATATCAGAATTTCTGGGCTTCATTCTGAGCCCATTAGGTCACAACAAGAACATTATAAATAGCCAAGCTTCAGTCAGGAAAGAGGGGAACGAAAACGGAGAAAGGAGAGCCCTAGCAAGCAAACCCTAACACTCACGGGAGACAAACCCTGAAGGAACTCGGCGGCACCAAGGTTTACCTCTACCCAATTCAATCCGATTTGCCGATTCGAAGTCGCAATTCAGTTGCCAACAGGTTTACATTGCTATTACTGCCTTATGTTCTTAATTTGCATATGGCTTTATGATTAGATTTATGAAAATAGCTTAAGTTTGGCATGTGAACTTTAGTATGTACCTGAATACCTTAAATGATTAACCATATAATTGCGGTAATGAAAGCCATAAGGCATAAAATTTGTTGAAAATGTACTGATATCAAAACCAGAATCCGCAGCCGCTCGCTAGCACATCGCTAAGCGAGTATTCGCTAAGCCTTCGCTAGGCGAGGCAGGAGCGAACGTGACAGTAGCTGACTTTTCTGTTCTGATTTTTCACTCATGTTTTATCATGCATCCTTTATCCGACCTTATTTACTGTTGTGATCTTGTTTTCCTTGTGGTGTAATCCTCGATTGCACCCTGATTTGGTGTTCTGACATGTTTTGTTGAGTTTTGTAAAGGATCACATACCCCAGGAAAGGATTGCTTGTTAGGTATCCCGCTTTATTTGTGGGGTACCCTTATGGAGATTCACCCTGAATTACTCAATTGATTTTAATGTATTGATTTTATGGCGAAGATCCACCCTAATGGCTTAATTGGTCTTAATGTATTAATTTTAATGTGGACCTAATTACCTACTTGATTACGGCTACCTAATTAATTGTAAAACTTTGCCTTTAAATAAGTGATCTCGGACCTCTCTTTGTTACCCTACGATTATAGTATTACGGTCATGTCCCGGGAATGTGGGGAGGCACTTAGCAAAGACCCTTCGGTTAAATCATCATAGTCCCTCGAATGTTGCCTTCGTCCCTCGATGACCCTTCGTTGTAGCCTACGATTAAATGATGATCGTCCCTTCGAATGCTAAGGTATCCTCACAACTGTTGCCTTCAATGACCAATCGATGACCCTACGATGACCCTTCTACATCCAAAGGATGAAACTACTTACTTCTCAATAGTAAGGACAGTTTTACCCTCATAAGGATAGGAAATGCTCGTAAAGACCTCGGATAGGTATAACTCTTAATTGCTTATTCACAACCTAAAATACTTTTCACACCCCACACCTTTCAAAACATCTTTTAGGAAATCACCACTTGGTATACATTCATACTAGAATCATTACCGAGTTATATTTTTCTAAACAACTTTCAAAACTAAACGAGATAACCACTTTGTATACATTCATACAAGAATCATTACAAAGTTAAATTCTCTTTTCAAAACATTTTCTAAACAGTTCACAACCACTTTTTCCAGACAAACATAAGTGATCAAGCAATTAAGAGCCCATGGATAACCATGGATACAAAGGGTGCTAACACCTTCCCTTTGTATAATGTACCTCCCGAACCTAAAATCAAATTAAGGTCTTTCCTGTTCTTTTCCACCTTTCCTTATTGGATAAAAGAAAAGTCGGTGGCGACTTTTGCTAACCGCGACATTGCGATTAAAAAACACATTAAAGTCAGTTCACCGTATGACAGAACTGGCGACTCTGCTGGGGACAAATAAATAAGAGAGGTTACCTTAAAAAACAAGATCACTTATTCAAATTGTCTGATTTACTTTTAAGGGATTGCTTGGGTATTTTATGCTTGAGTGAAAGATCCTACACCCGGATCTAGTGTACCTTAGGTAAGTAGCAACAGATCATCGCGACTATCCGGCGTATACTGGAATGGTCAAAATGATGGCTACGGTTAATGTGACACTTTGGATGTCCTGATGTTCCTCATGTTTACTTGAGGAAAAATTTGGCTTCCGCGTGGTGTCATCAAAGCATTAACCAGACCTTTAGAACCCTAATCGACTCATCCTAGCCATTAGAAAGTAGTGAGATAACTGGCTTCGGTTCCGACTGAGGTTGGTTGAGACTCGATACTACACTCTTTGAGATTGGACTTTAGGGAAGCTTCGGTCAACCACTTGGTGTTGCACTGAAGTGGACTTTAGGAAAGGTCAATGATTTGAGATCCTTCTAGAACCCGGTTACTATTCTAGGACAGGTTGAACCAACCAAACTTCAGTGGGGAGGGTACTTACCTATGGAACTCATGCAAGCCTCAAAACTTAGGAATGATTGTTGTGTGACTTGCTTGTGCGTGTTATTTACCTAACATCATAACATCATAACATCATGACATCATAACATCATTTCAAGGACTTAGGGATTTAACTTTGCTCTGTTTTGTAAGGCTATGGCTCCCAGGAGGACTATCCGGATTAATCTTGTAGCAATCTCTCCTCAACTCAGGGATTTAGTGTCAGAACTTCCTGATCAGGCTCAGTTTATCCAGAAACATGGTTCTCTCCTCAATTTGGTTACCACTGGTTTCAAAGAGGATATGATGAGGGTCCTATTCCAGTTCTTCGATCCTAAACATCATTGCTTCACCTTCCCAGATTATCAGTTGGTACCCACATTAGAAGAATTCTCCAGGATGCTTGGGATACCTATCCTTGATCAAACACCTTTCAGTGGTTTAGAAAAGATTCCGAAGTCTGAAGAAGTTGCCGCGGCTTTACACATGACAAAGTCCGATATTGAAACCAATTGCGTAACAAGAAGTGGAGTTAAGGGTTTACTTGCCAAGTTTCTGATAAATAAGGCCCGAGAATTCTTAAAGGATATGAATGTCCATGCTTTCGAAGATGTTCTAGCATTGCTAATCTATGGTTGGTGCTATTTCCTAACCCAGACCAATTCGTAGATATGAATGCTATTAAGATATTTCTCACTCATAACCCTGTGCCTACCTTGCTCGGAGACATTCTGCATTCCCTTCACACTCGTACTATAAAAAGGCAAGGGACTCTCATGTGCTGCGTACCTTTATTGTATAGGTGGTTTAGTTCGCACCTTCCTCAATCAGTCGTGAAGAATGATCAGAATTTGAAATGGTCTCAAAGGATAATGTCGCTCTCCCATTCAGACATCCGTTGGTGTCCTCATCTCAAAGAAAATGTTATCATCATTGACTGTTGTGGAGAATTCTCTAACGTACCACTCCTGGGGATAAGAGGGGGTATTACTTATAACCCAGCTTTATCTCTACGTCAGTTTGGGTATGCGCGAAGAGATGGTCCACATGAAATAATTATTCAAGGTACAGTGTTTGACTACGACAATGACTCTCAAGGTCTCCGTCAAAGGTTTGTACGAGCTTGGGGCATGGTGAAAAGAAGCACTTTAGGACAGAAAAATTCTATTCCTATGGAGCCTTATCTCAGATGGGTACGCGCAAGAGCTCGTGAACTTGTCATGCCATATCTTGCAGTCAGGCCATTGATTGTTGAACCAGGAGTTGAAGGAGGTGCTTCTCAGATCATTCCTTATCCAGATATGCCTACCGATGTTGAGGAATTGAAGAGATCCTGGACCCAGTTGAGAGAGGAAAGGGATACTTTCGAAGCTCAGTTCAATGCAGAAAAGAAGAAAGTACTAGAGCTCACCAGCCAGCTTAATGAGGAACGAAGACTCAATGCGTATCTTCGCCCAAAAAGAAGCCGCCCCTGGGAGACTTAAGCTTTCATTGTATTTTTATTATTATTTTTTGTAATGAACAGTGATTAAGAAATTAGTAATAAAAGTTCCTCTCTTTTTGGTATTTTACGCAAAGTTAAATTCCAAGAGTCCTTGAAAACATTTCATACATTGCATAGCATAACATAACATTGCATAACAGGTACTCTAAAAGATCGTATTCTCACGGTCTTCCTCTTAAACAGAAAAATGGCTCTCGAACAAACTGTCAAAGATCTCCAGGCTCAGAATGCTCAATTCCAGGAGATGATGCTGAGCTTATCCAAGGGGCAGGAAGAACTGAAGGCTCTCTTGCTCGAGAAGAAGAAAGACCCGAAACCTCTGAGTTACATTAACCCGGGAAGGAGGCGTAAAGGACAGGCTGCAGGAATCAAGATTAGACTTCCGAAAGAGCAAGAAGAGGAGACAGAAAATGATTCAGGAGAGGAGGATATTGATCTCTTCAACTCTGAGGACGACGATGAAGACTATGAGAAGGAGCAGTACTCTCCAAGAGATGGCAAGTACAAGTTGCTGGAAGAACGTATGCTAGCTATGGAGGGTCAGAAGGCGCCCGGTCTGGATTTCGAAAGCTTGGGATTGGTCTCTGATGTGGTCATTCCTCGCAAATTCAAGATCCCCACTTTCACTAAGTACGATGGTGCGTCTTGTCCTCATATGCATCTGAGAGCTTATGTGAGAAAAATTCAGCCGTACACCACCGATAGGAAGCTATGGATCCATTTCTTCCAAGAAAGTCTGTCTGGCACTCAGTTGGAGTGGTATTATCAGCTCAAAAGTTCTAACATCCGCACCTGGACTGATTTAGCGACAGCTTTCTACAAACACTACCAGTATAATTCTGAATTGGCACCTACGCGGCTACAGTTGCAGAATATGACTATGGGATCTAAAGAAAGCTTCAAAGAATATGCCCAAAAATGGAGAGATTTGGCGGGCAGAGTCAAACCCCCTATGATGGATCGAGAATTAGTAGACATGTTCATGGGTACACTGACTGGCCCATTCTACAGCCATCTGCTGGGAAGTTCTTCATCAAGTTTCACTGAACTTATACTGACAGGTGAACGGGTGGAGAGCGGCATTCGAAGTGGAAAGATACAGGCGGCTACCTCAGCAAGTAGCAAAAAGTCCTATCAGGGGAAGAATGAATCAAATGCTGTGTACGGTCAGAAGAGTCGTAATAAGAAAAATAGTGACCATGCCGTTGGAGCAGTCACAATTGCAGCCCCGCCAATTCAAAACTTCCAGCACAGACAAGACAGACCAAGAAGGCAGTTTACCAAGATCAATATGACTTTAGCACAAGCACTGCAAAGTATGCTAAAGGCAAACTTAATCACTCTCAGAGGTCCTCCTGCAAATGTCAACACTACTTCGCCTCGTTATAATCCCAATGCCAGGTGTGCATATCACTCCGATAGCCCCGGGCATGATACAAACGATTGTTGGTTGTTGAAGAATAAAATTCAGGATATGATCGACGCCGGGGAAATTGAATTTGAGCCTCCGGAGACTCCTAATGTCATCACTGCACCTATGCCTAATCATGACAAGGCTGTTAATGCTATGGATGACAACTCTCACATTTCTAATGTAGCTGACTTAGCATCTCCTCTCCTGGCCATCAAGAAGAAGTTGTTGCAAGCTGGTTTATTTCCGGGTTGTGCTGAAAATTGCGATTTATGTATACTCCGACCCAGTGATTGCTTGAAGTTGAGAAATGGCATTCAACGGCTGATGGACGATCATACAATCCTCTTCGAAAAGGTTCTTAAGGTGGAAAGCCCCGTGGAAGAAATATCTGTGATTGGAAGGTCCAAAGTTCCAGTGAAGATTACTGCTATCAGAGTACCTGTGAAGATTATTGCTGAGCCCAAGGGAGCTCCCCTAATCATTACTGCACCTGGCCCAATACCGTATTCCTCAAGCAAAGTCATTCCGTGGAATTATGGAGGTGATGTTTACATCCATGGCGTAAAGCAAGTTGGTAATTCTGCTAATCCTAATGACATTGTTGGGACTAGTAAGGTTACTCGAAGCGGAAGGATCTTCTCTCCGGAAATCTCACCTCCAGTTCCCGAAAACCGAGGAAAGGAACCAGTCAACCCTTCTCAGTCAGAGACACCGATCGAAGCTACTACTGAAGATGTTGCCAAACAAGAAATGGAAGAAATGCTGAAAATCATCCGCAAGAGTGATTTTGATGTGGTAGAACAGTTAGGGCATACTCCTTCCAAAATCTCGATGTTATCCTTGTTGTTATCTTCTGAATCTCATGCCCATGCCTTGATAAAATTCTTGAAGACTGCTCATGTACCTCAGGAGACCTCCGTCGATCAGTTCGAAAACTATGTTGCTAATCTGACTGTTGACGATGGCCTAGGTTTTTCCAATGCTGACCTGACACCAGCGGGAAAGAACCACAATAAAGCTCTGCATATCTCCATTGAGTGTAAGGGGATCACCTTGTCTCATGTGTTGATCGATAATGGCTCTTCTTTGAATGTGCTACCGAAAGCCGTGCTCGATAAACTTGACTGTAAAGGCATTGAGCTGAAACCTAGTGACATTGTGGTGCGTGCTTACGATGGTGCGAAGAGTGTTGTCCATGGTGAAGTGGTTCTCCCTATCAAGATAGGACCTCAAGTCTTCGACACTACCTTTCATGTAATGAACATTCGTCCTGCCTATTCCTGCTTGCTGGGACGCCCTTGGATTCACGGGGCAAGTGTTGTAGCTTCGTCTCTCCATCAAAAGCTGAGATATCCAATAGAGGGTAAGATCGTCACTGTGTGTGGGGAAGAAGAGTATATCGTCAGTAGTGTGCATACCTTCAGATACGTTGAGATGGATGGTGAATTCTTCGAGACTCCGTCTCAGTCATTTGAAGTGGTTCCTCCGCCCAGTCCTGTCCTTAAGCCAACTCCCCTTGTGCCCGAGGTTGTTCGAGCTCCTCCCGCCATGATCTCTCTGAAAGATGCTCAAGCTGTGGTCGAAAATGGTGGTCGTACTGAGTGGGGTCAACTGATCAACGTACCCTACAAGTCTGATAAATCTGGTCTGGGATTTAACTCCGAAAAGATGGTCAAAGATCAAATCAATGCTGTAAAAGATGCTGATAGCGATTACGACCTGGATAGCTGGATTTTCCCAACAATTGGTGACGGACTCAATAATTGGAAGGCTGAAGACACTATTCCGATTACCTTTAGTTAGGAGTAATTGTTATTATCTATTTTAGTGTTGCAAATTTTTAATTTTTTACAATTGAACTTCTTAAAGCATTGTGTCTATGCCCGGGGCACAATAGCTAATTTGTTAAGGGTTTTGTCGTTTTCATAAGCATATTCATATTCAATAAATCAATGGACTTTTCGCATTCAAATATTGCGCTCTTTATCTTTCCTGTCAGCTTTCAAACAAGTTATGCTTTCTTACACACACTCACGTCACAAATTGCAGATCCGTATCCACTCTGAATCCTATTGATAATAATTCCGCTACTGTTCATTATGACTTTGAAAATCCGATCTACCAAGCCGAGGATGGAAGTGAGGAAGATTGTGAAGTACCTGGAGAGCTTGCCAGACTGTTACTGCAAGAATAAAGGACTATACAGCCGCCTGAAGAGTCAATCGAAATTGTAAACCTGAGTACTGAAATGGACAGGAGAGAAGTCAAAATAGGAGCAAGCTTGGAAAACAGTATTAAAGAAAGATTGATTCAGATGTTACATGACTATGTAGAGATTTTTGCTTGGTCTTATGAAGACATGCCAGGATTGGATACTGATATAGTAGTGCATCGTTTGCCAACGAAGGAAGAGTGTCGTCCTGTTAAGCAAAAGGTTCGTCGCATGCGCCCTGAAATGTCTGAGAAAATCAAAGCCGAGGTTATGAAACAATTCGATGCAGGTTTTCTGGCTGTTACTTCTTACCCTCAATGGGTTGCTAATGTGGTACCGGTACCGAAGAAGGATGGTAAGGTACGAATGTGCGTCGATTACAGAGATTTGAATAAAGCGAGTCCCAAAGACGACTTTCCACTTCCGCACATTGATGTTCTGGTAGATAACACCGCTCAACACAAGGTATTCTCATTCATGGATGGATTCTCGGGTTATAACCAGATTAAGATGGCGCCTGAAGACATGG
Organism: Lathyrus oleraceus; assembly: GCF_024323335.1. NCBI lineage: Eukaryota > Viridiplantae > Streptophyta > Magnoliopsida > Fabales > Fabaceae > Lathyrus > Lathyrus oleraceus. Next base: position 64,111,412 of record NC_066583.1, read on the forward strand.
AGAAAACTACGTTTGTGACGCAATGGGGCACTTTCTGTTACAAAGTAATGCCATTCGGTTTAAAGAACGCCGGGGCAACGTACCAGCGTGCTATGGTGGTTTTGTTCCATGATATGATTCATCATGAAATAGAAGTATATGTGGATGACATGATAGCCCGATCTAATACTGAAGAAGAACATCTCGATCATTTGTACAAATTGTTTGAGAGGTTGAAGAAATACAAGCTGAGATTGAACCCGAACAAATGCACCTTTGGAGTACGATCCGGTAAACTCTTGGGATTTATTGTCAGTGGTAAAGGAATTGAGGTTGACCCGGCTAAGGTAAGAGCTATCCAAGAAATGCCAGTGCCCCGTACAGATAAGGAAGTCAGAGGTTTCTTGGGACGTTTGAATTACATTGCCCGGTTTATCTCCCACTTAACTGCTACCTGCAAACCCATCTTCAAACTACTAAGGAAGAATCAAGAGATGATATGGGATGACGAATGTCAAGAAGCTTTTGACAAAATCAAGAAGTATCTCCAGGAACCTCCGATCCTGATACCACCAGTTGAAGGAAGACCTCTAATCATGTATTTGACCGTGTTAGAAAATTCAATGGGGTGTGTGTTGGGGCAACATGACGAGTCTGGTCGAAAAGAGCATGCCATATACTACCTTAGCAAAAAGTTTACCGACTGTGAAACAAGATACTCACTGCTCGAGAGGACTTGCTGTGCTTTGGCCTGGGCTGCTCGCCGACTAGGACAGTATATGTTGAATCATACCACTTTGTTGATTTCTAAGATGGATCCCATCAAATACATATTTGAGAAGCCTGCCCTCTCCGGAAGAATAGCGAGATGGCAGATGATTTTAACAGAGTATGATATCCAGTATACTACCCAGAAAGCAATCAAAGGAAGCGTGCTAGCCGATCATTTGGCTTATCAAGCAATGGATGATTACCAATCTATGAATTTTGAGTTCCCAGATGAGGATGTCATGCTTGTTACTGATTATGAAGAACCTGGACCGGATGAAGGACCCGAACCGGGATCCCGATGGACTATGGTTTTCGACGGATCTTCTAATGCGTTGGGTAATGGCGTTGGTGTTGTAATTATTTCTCCCAAGGGTTGCCATACGCCTTTCACTGCTAGACTATGTTTCGACTGTACCAACAATATGGCCGAGTATGAAGCATGTATTTTGGGACTCAGAGCTGCTATAGACCTGAGAATCAAGTTTTTAAGCGTATACGGAGACTCAGCCTTAGTAATCAGTCAGATCAAAGGAGAATGGGACACTAAACATCCGAATCTCATCCCTTATCAAGAGCGGGTGTTGACATTAATCCCATACTTTGAAGAGATTACATTCGAACATATTCCACGAGAGGAGAATCAGTTGGCAGACGCCTTAGCCACCATGTCATCTATGTTCAGAGTCAGATGGGACAATGAAGCTCCCAGGATCACCATTGAACGACTAGATGAACCAGCATATTGTTATGAACTTAACGCTGATGAAGTAGAAGAGAAACCGTGGTTCCACGAAGTAAAAAGGTATTTAGAAGCTCGGGAATACCCTGAAGGGGCGTCCATCAATGACAGAAAATTCCTGAGGAGGTTCTCCGCTAAATTCTTTTTGAGTAATGGAGTATTATACAAGCGTAATCATGATTCGACTTTGCTTCGTTGTGTGGATAAAAAGGAAGCAGAAAAGATTATGGAAGACATGCATGACGGTATTTTTGGGACTCACTCTAGTGGACATACAATGGCCAAGAAGATTCTGAGATCACGGTATTATTGGTCTACCATGGAAGCTGATTGCCACCATCACTCCAGAACTTGTCACAAGTGCCAGATCTATGCGGATAAAGTACATGTGCCTCCTGCTCCATTGAACGTGTTGACAGCCCCTTGGCCCTTTGCAATGTGGGGCATTGATATGATTGGGGAGATTAAACCTACTGCTTCTAATGGACATCGTTTCATCCTCGTTGCTATTGATTACTTTACAAAGTGGGTAGAGGCAGCCTCATTCGCTTCTGTCACCAAGAATGTGGTGGCACGATTCATCAAAAATAATCTCATTTGTCGGTATGGCATCCCTGAAAGAATTATCACTGACAATGGTACTGTCGTACGGTGAACTGACTTTTATTGGATTTGTAATCGCGATGTCGCGGTTAGCAAGAGTCGCCACCGACTTTTCTTTTATCCCATAAGGAAAGGTGGAAAAGAACAGGAAAGACCTTAATTTTAAATTCTTAGGTTCGGGAGGTACTTTATACAAAGGGAAGGTATTAGCACCCTTTGTATCCATGGTTCTCCATGGGCTCTTAATTGCTCAATCATTTATGTTTTCTTTGTTTGAAAAAGGTGGTTGAGAAATGTATGAAAAATGTTTGAAAAGGAGAATTTAACTTTGTAATGATTCTTGCATGAATGTATACAAAGTGGTTATCTCATTTAGTTTTTTGAAAGTAGCTTAGAAAAATATAACTTGGCAATGATCCTAGTACGGATGTATGCTAAGTGGTGATTTTCCAAAAGAAGACGTTTGAAAGGTGTGGGGTGTGAAAAGCATTTTTTGTTATGAATGAGCAATTAAGGTTATACCTGTCCGAGGTCTTTCCGGGCATTTCCTATCCTTATGAGGGTAAAACTGTCCTTACTATTGAGAAGTAAGTAGTTTTATCCTGGGGATGTAGGAGGGTCATCGTAGGGTCATCGGTTGGTCATTGAAGGCAACAGTTGTGAGGATACCTTAGCATTCGAAGGGACTATCATCATTTAACCGTAGGCTACACCGAAGGGTCATTGAGGGACAAAATCGTATTTTCGAAGGCAACATCCGAGGGACTATGATGATTTTACCGAAGGGTCTTTGCTAAGGATATCCCCATATTCGCGGGACATGACCGTATTACGTAACCGTGGGGTAATAAAGAGAGGTCCGATATCATTTATTTAAAGTCCATGTTTTAAGTTCATTAGGTAATTATGGTGATACCGCATTGGATCGATACATTAAAATCAACACATTAAAGATCAATACATTAAAATTGGTTAGGCAACCAATATGAATTTTCACATTAAAGTGACATAATTTAGAGTCCGTCTCCATGAAAGTCTTCCCATGCATAAAGCGGTGTACCTAGCCGGTTATTTCTTCGGAAGTATGCTAGCCTTTACACCATTAACACACAGATTATAGCATTGAGATAAACACAATTGGAAATTGCATCACAAAATGAATATAACAGCCAGGAATTTAAGCAAAATGATGCAGAGTCATGATTAGGTAAGTATAAAACGGGCAACAAAGGGACAAAGCAGCCCCTGTCCTGTTCGCTTCTGCTTCGCCTAGCGAAGGCTCAGCGAAGGCTCGCTGCGGGCTCGCCTAGCGATGAGCTAGCGAGCGGCCACGGGTTTGAAATTATGACCTCAATCAGCAGCATGGCCTATGGCCTCTAACACATAATTATATGGTTCAGTTTCACAATGTTCAAGCACATTTAAATTCTCATGCAAAGCTTCAAAATGTTTATGAATTCAATTATGATATCCTCCCCTAATTAAGAACATGAAGTGGTACCATATGCCAAAAGAGAGTACAAAACGATGTCACATGCAAATTAAGACACTAATGCGGTATCACATGCAAAATAAGAATGCCAAGTGATAATCATGTGTCAATTAATATCCTAAAGTGATATCATATGCCAATTAAGAACTAAAACGATAATAGTGAGGCAAACCTGTTTGCAAATCGAGTTGCAACCTTGAATTGGCGAGCCGGATTGAGTTGGGCGGCGGTAGCTTCGGCACGGGTAAGCGGCCTTCAGGGTTTCCGCCTTCTGAACTCTTTGGATCAGCAGGGTTTCTGTGTTTCTCCCTCTGGATGCGTGTTTCCGTCCGTCTTCGTCCGTCTCTGTGTGTCCTTGTTCGTGGCAGAAGAGCATGTATTTATAGTAGTGGCAATGGTGACCTAATGGGCTTAAAATGAGGTCCAAATTTTCAAATTCTCGCAAGCTTCGCTAGGCGAAGGAATTGCTCGCCTAGCGAGCAAACTAGGTTTGGGCTTTTTCTGGACCTGATGCTTCGCTGGGCGAGTGGCATGCTGAGATATTCGCTAGGCGAAGGAATTGCTCGCCTAGCGAGCAAGCTATTTTGGGCCACTTTGGATTAGGCCTGCTGTGAGCTGGGCTTTTGTCCATTTGATATCAGTGCCTTGCAGAACAAGTCAGAGGGTCTTGGAAAATGCTTTGTAATTTCAATGGGCAAATTTTGGGGTATGACAGCTGCCCCTGTTCAATATTCTTGCACCGAGAGAGTAGAATGGCATGTGTCGTTCGTGGTCTGGAGGTGAAAGATTATTGAACACTATAATGCCCCGAAAATTTGCGCTTGTCCATCAGTCTTGACGGAGATGGGCTTAGAGATGCCATCCAAGAAACTTGCTGAGGAAATTTCCAGATTGTGTCGTATGTTAGACGATATCTAGAGACATGGGTGTCACACCGGGTCATACATCAGACCGTATAGTGAACCCTCCATTATGCTGTTGACTTCGCTGGGGAGTTAGAGTATGCTATACTGCTGGGGATAAGGGATCAGAATGGATCATACGTTAGATCGTGTCTGAATACCAGAGTGAGCTGTTCATTAGGCGGATGACTTTGCTGGGGATGAAAGATCAGAATGGATCGTACGCTAGATCGTATCTGAGTTGCAGAATGTGCCGTCTGCTAGGCGGAATCTGCCGAAGAGGGAATAGTCGTATACCAGCCCACCATTCAGGAATGTACCTGTCCGAAGGTAGCATCTGAGTAAGGGAGTAGCCATATACTAAACTATCATTCAGGAATGTACTTGTCCGAAGGTAGCACCTGAGAAAGGGAGTAGCCATATACTAGACTACCATTCAGGAATGTACCTGTCCGAAGGTAGCACCTGAGCAAGGGAGTAGTCGTATACTAGACTACCATTCAGGAATGTACCTGTCCGAAGGTAGCACCTGAGAAAGGGAGTAGCCGTATACTAGACTACCATTCAGGAATGTACCTGTCCGAAGGTAGCACCTGAGAAAGGGAGTAGTCGTATACTAGACTACCATTCAGGAATGTACCTGTCCGAAGGTAGCACCTGAGAAAGGGAGTAGTCGTATACTAGACTACCATTCAGGAATGTACCTGTCCGAAGGTAGCACCTGAGAAAGGGAGTAGTCGTATACTAGACTACCATTCAGGAATGTACCTGTCCGAAGGTAGCACCTGAGAAAGGGAGTAGCCGTGTACTAGACTACCATTCAGGAATGTACCTGTCCGAAGGTAGCACCTGAGAAAGAGAGTAGCCGTATACCAGACTACCATTCAGGAATGTACCTGTCCGAAGGTAGCACCTGAGAAAATGAAGGTTTAACTTGGTCGTCCATTAAACCATACTTGAGTCGTTGAAGATCAGAAGGGATCGTACGCTAGATCGTATCTGAGCTGGAGGTCCAAATGGGTCGTACGTTAGACCGTATTGGAGTTGCTGAGAGTCAGAATGGATCGTACGTTAGACCGTATCTGAGTTGAAAGAGTCATATGTTGGGCTGAATCAGAATGAACCGTACGTTAGGCTGTATCTGATAATATTTGCAGAGAATATCTGGGGTGGGCTTAGAGATGCCACCATTGGGAGAATGCCAGAATGAATGTTGACATGGAGTATATTTGAAAGGTGTAGTTGAATCCTGAATGTAACTGATACAGATGTCTGTCCGAATGGACCTTTATTTTGACTGTATCAAGAGGATAATTAACCTGAAAAATAACGTTAGCCTCATGCAATGTCATGATGCATGAGATGTTTTATGCTTGCGAACCTGGTATGCATGTATATGAAATGATGTAAAGTGTATGATGCGGAATGAAGTAAATGTGAGCGCTGTATGCAGGTATGAAATATGAAATGATATAATGAATGCATTAGGCGTCTGAAACATTCTTCCAGGGGACACTACTGGGGGAATAGATCTCAGTCTGCTGGTCGGAGACATTGGTATTGATGGCCCTTCCTTAGCTGGGGATTTGGGTTCTGTCCAACGGGGCCTGGCTGGGGATAGAAGGGATGACCTTTCGGTAAGGCGATGCCGACCTCTTCTGGGGAATAATTGGCGTTGCCGGGGAATCGAATTAGTAACAGCCTCCTTGGAAAGCGTGGTTAGACCTTCTCCTCGATCCTGAAGTCGTGTAGTAATTGTTATTGCTATTTTAGGCACGCATTTTTGTAAACATGGGTCATATTCAAGTGCATAAGTCAATTCAAGTTAAATCAATGGACGTTTACGCAAACAAAACAGAAAAGGTAAAAACAAAAGCATCTTTTTGGCAATGAAATTGTATTGATTTTGAAAGAGGGCCTATAAACAGGCAATTTGTGTACAAGGAGACAGAAATCCTAGTAAGAGGAAGTTGTCAAGACAACAAAAAGAAAGCTATGCAGAATAAGTCCTATTGATTTTGATTCCACTACTGTCATTATGTCTTCAAGCATCTCATCTCCTGCTGTCGGATAGAAGTGATTGGCTTGTTCAGTCCCTGGAACTTGGTTGAAGCTGACAGAGAACGGGACATAGTCATACGCTTTAATCCCTAATTTTGCCTGGACCGCCTTTTCAGGTTTTCAGTCCACCGGGCTACCCCTTTTTGCCCAAGCCGCCTTCTCAGGTTTTCGACTTGCCGGGTATCCGTCTTTATATATTTATCCCTAATTTTTGCCCGAACCCTTTTGGTTCGCCGGGATGCCCTTACTTTTGCCTAGGTACGTCGACCTAGCGGGTCTCTTTTATGCGTAGTATTTTTTAACTATGTCCGCGTTCACAGGATGCGGGAAGTCTTCGCCATCCATTGTAGCAAGTATCATGGCTCCACCAGAGAATACTTTCTTAACCACAAATGGCCCTTCGTATGTGGGAGTCCACTTGCCTCTGGGGTCACCTTGTGGTAGAATGATACGTTTGATCACCAAGTCGCCTACTTGATACACCTGTCTCTTGACTCTTTTGTTAAATGCCCGGGTCATGCGCTTCTGATATATCTGCCCGTGACAAACAGCCGCAAGTCTCTTCTCGTCAATCAAGTTTATTTGATCAAGTCGAGTCTGAATCCATTCATCTTCGTCTAAGCCCGCCTCTTTCATGATTCTTAGAGAAGGAATCTGGACTTCCACTGGTAAAACAGCTTCCGCTCCGTAGACTAAAGAGAAAGGAGTTGCCCCTGTCGAGGTGCGTACTGAAGTGCGATAACCATGGAGAGCAAATGGTAACATCTCATGCCAGTCTTTGTACGTTACTGTCATCTTTTGTATGATCTTCTTGATGTTCTTATTAGCAGCCTCCACGGCGCCATTCATCTTTGGCCGGTACGGAGAAGAATTATGATGCTTTATTTTGAACTGCGTGCAGAGTTCAGTAATCATCTTGTTATTCAAATTAGTACCATTGTCAGTGATAATTCTTTCAGGGATGCCATACCGACAAATAAGACTATTCTTGATGAACCGTGCCACCACATTCTTGGTGACAGAAGCGAAGGAGGCTGCCTCTACCCACTTTGTGAAGTAATCAATAGCGACGAGAATGAAACGATGTCCATTAGAAGCCGTAGGTTTAATCTCTCCAATCATATCGATGCCCCACATTGCAAAGGGCCAAGGCGCTGTTAACACGTTCAATGGAGCAGGAGGCACATGTACTTTGTCCGCATAAATCTGACACTTGTGACAGGTTCTGGAGTGATGGTGGCAATCCGCTTCCATGGTAGACCAATAATACCCTGATCTCAGAATCTTCTTGGCCATTGTATGTCCATTAGAATGAGTCCCAAAAATGCCGTCATGCATGTCTCCCATAATCTTTTCTGCTTCCTTTTTATCCACACAGCGAAGCAGAGTCGAGTCATGATTACGTTTGTATAACACTCCATTACTCAGAAAGAATTTAGCGGAGAACTTCCTCAAGAATTTTCTGTCCTTGATGGATGCCTCTTCAGGGTATTCCTGGGCTTCTAAATATCTTCTTATGTCGTGGAACCAAGGTTTCTCCTGTACCTCTTCAGTGTTAAGTCCATAACAGTATGCTGGTTCATCTAACCGTCCAATGGTAATCATGGGAGCTTCGCTGCCCCATCTGACTCTGAACATAGATGACATGGTAGCTAATGCGTCTGCCAGCTGGTTCTCCTCTCGTGGAATATGTTCAAATGCTATTTCTTCAAAGTATGGGATTAATGTCATCACCTGCTCTCGATAAGGGATGAGATTTGGGTGTTTAGTATCCCATTCCCCTTTGATCTGACTGATTACCAAGGCCGAATCTCCGTACACACTCAAAAACTTGATTCGCCAATCTATAGCAGCTTTGAGTCCAAAAATACATGCTTCATACTCAGCCATATTATTGGTACAATGAAAACATAGTCTAGCAGTGAGAGGCGTATGGTAACCTCCAGGAGAAATGAGTATAACCCCAACACCATGGCCCAATGCATTAGAAGATCCATCAAAGACCATAGTCCATCGGGATCCCCATTCGGGTCCTTCATCTGGTTTAGGTTTTTCATCATCAGCAACAAACATGACATCCTCATCTGGGAACTCAAAATTCATAGATTGGTAATCATCCACCGCTTGATGAGCCAAATGATCAGCCAGCACGCTTCCTTTGATTGCTTTCTGGGTAGTGTACTGGATATCGTACTCTGTTAAGATCATCTGCCACCTTGCTATTCTTCCGGAGAGGGCAGGCTTCTCGAACATGTATTTGATGGGATCCATCCTAGAAATCAACAAAGTGGTATGATTCAACATATACTGTCTTAGTCGGCGAGCAGCCCAGGCCAAAGCACAACAAGTTCTCTCGAGCAGTGAGTATCTTGTTTCACAGTCGGTAAACTTTTTGCTCAGGTAGTATATGGCATGCTCTTTTCGACCAGACTCGTCATGCTGCCCCAATACGCACCCCATTGAATTTTCTAACACGGTCAAATACATGATTAGAGGTCTTCCTTCCACTGGGGGTATCAGAATCGGAGGTTCCTGGAGGTAGTTCTTGACTTTGTCAAAAGCTTCTTGGCATTCGTCATTCCATATCATTTCTTGATTTTTCCTCAGCAATTTGAAGATGGGTTTGCAGGTAGCGGTCAAGTGGGAGATAAATCGAGCAATGTAGTTCAAGCGTCCCAAGAAACCTCTGACTTCTTTCTCCGTACGGGGAACTGGCATTTCTTGAATAGCTCTCACTTTAGCCGGGTCAACCTCAATTCCTTTACCACTGACAATAAAGCCTAAGAGTTTACCGGATCTTACTCCAAAAGTGCATTTGTTCGGATTCAATCTCAATTTGTACTTCTTCAGCCTCTCGAACAGTTTGTATAAATGATCGAGATGCTCTTCTTCAGTATGAGATCTAGCTATCATGTCATCCACATATACTTCTATCTCATGATGAATCATGTCATGGAACAAAACCACCATAGCACGCTGGTATGTTGCCCCGGCGTTCTTTAGACCGAACGGCATTACTTTGTAACCGAAAGTGCCCCATTGCGTCACAAACGTAGTTTTCTCCATGTCCTCAGGTGTCATCTTAATCTGATTGTAACCTGAGAAACCATCCATGAATGAGAATAATTTGTGTTGGGCGGTGTTGTCTACCAGAACATCAATGTGCGGGAGCGGAAAGTCATCTTTGGGACTCGCTTTATTCAAATCTCTGTAGTCTACGCACATTCGCACCTTACCATCTTTCTTTGGCACTGGCACCACATTAGCAACCCATTGAGGATAAGAAGTAACAGCTAAAAAACCGGCATTGAATTGTTTCATAACCTCGGCTTTGATTTTCTCGGACATTTCAGGACGCATGCGGCGAACTTTTTGCTTGACAGGACGGCAGTCTTTCTTCGTAGGCAGCCGATGTACCACTATATCAGTATCCAACCCGGGCATGTCTTCATAAGACCAAGCGAAAACCTCTACATAGTCATGTAACATCCGAACCAATCTTTCCTTGACACTGCTTTCCAATCCTGCTCCTATTTTGACTTCTTTTCTGTCTACCTCAGTACCCAGATTTACAATTTCGAGGGACTCTTCATGCGGCTGTATAGTCCTTTCTTCTTGCAGTACCAATCTGGCAAGCTCTCCAGGGACTTCACAATCTTCCTCACTTCCATCTTCGGCTTGGTAGATCGGATTTTCAAAGTCATAATGAACAGTAGCGGAATTATTATCAATAGGATCCAGAGTGAGTACGGATCTGCAATTTGTTACGTGAGTGTGTGTAAGAAAACATAGCTCGTTTGAAAGACGACAGGAAAAATAAAGAGCGCAATATTTGAATGCGAAAAGGTCCATTGATTTATTGAATATGAAAATATGCTTATGAAATGACAAAACCCTTAACAAATTAGCTATTGTGCCCCGGGTATAGACACAATGCTTTAAGAAGTTCAATTAGAATTTGCAATACTAAATAGACAATAACAATTACTCCTGACTAAAGGAGATCGGGATAGTGTCTTCAGCCTTCCAATTATTGAGTCCGTCGCCAATTGTTGGGTAGATCCAACTATCCAGGTCGCAATCACTGTCAGCATCTTCTACAACATTGATTTGATCTTTGACCGTCTTCTCAGAGTTGAATCCCAGACCAGCTTTGTCAGACTTGTACGGTACGTTGATCAGTTGACCCCAGCCAGTACAGCCACCATCTTCAACCACAGCTTGAGCATCTTTCAGAGAAATCATAACAGGAGGAGCACGAGTAACCTTGGGCACACAGGGAGTTGGCTTAAGGACAGGATCGGGCGGAGAAACCACTTCAAATGACTGAGTTGGAGTCTCGAAGAATTCACCATCCATCTCAACGTATCTGAAGGTATGCACACTACTGACAATGTATTCCTCTTCCCCACACACGGTGACGATTTTACCCTCTATTGGATACCTCAGCTTTTGATGGAGCGACGAAGCCACAGCACCTGCCCCATGAATCCAAGGGCGTCCCAGTAAGCAGGAGTAGGCAGGACGAATGTTCATTACATAAAAGGTAGTGTTGAAAACTTGAGGTCCTATCTTGATAGGGAGAACAACTTCACCGTGGACAACACTCTTTGCACCATCGTAAGCCCGCACCACAATATCACTAGGCTTCAGTTCAACGCTCTTGCAGTCAAGTTTCTCGAGCACGGCTTTCGGTAACACATTCAAAGAAGAGCCATTATCGATCAGCACATGAGACAGGGTGATGCCTTTACACTCAATGGAGATATGCAGGGCCTTATTATGGTTCTTTCCCGCTGGTGTCAGATCAGCGTCGGAAAATCCTAGGCCATTGTCAACAGCCAAGTGAGCCACATAATGTTCGAACTGATCGACAGATGTTTCCTGAGGCACATGAGCAGTCTTCAAGAATTTTATCAACGCATTGGCATGAGATTCAGAAGATAACAGCAATGATAACATTGAGATCTTAGATGGGGTATGCCCCAACTGCTCTACAACATCAAAGTCACTCTTGCGAATGATTTTCAACACTTCTTCCATTTCTCGTTTGGCAACGTCTTCAGTAGTATCTTCGACCGGTGTCTCTGACTGAGAAGGATTGACTGGTTCCTTTCCTCGAGTCTCAGGAGCTGGGGGTGAGATCTCGGGAGAGAAGATCCTTCCGCTTCGAGTAATTTTACTAGTCCCAACGATGTCATTAGGATTAGCAGAATCACCAACTTGCTTTACGCCATGGATGTAAACCTCACCTCCATAATTCCACGGAATGGCCTTGCTTGAGGAGTACGGTATTGGGCCAGGTGCAGTAATGATCAGGGGAGCTACCTTGGGCTCAGCAATGATCTTCACAGGTACCCTGGGAGCGGTAATCTTAACCGGAACTTTGGACCTTGCAATCACAGATAGTTCTTCAATAGGGTTTTCCGCCTTAGAAACCCTTTCAAAGAGAATTGTACGGTCGTCCATCAGCCGTTGAATGCCATTTTTCAATTTCAAGCAGTCCTCGGGCCAAAGTGTGCAGAGATTGCAATCTTCAGTACAACCTGGAAATAAACCAGCTTGCGATAAATTCCGCTTTATGACCGGGAGAGGAGATGTTAAGTCCGCTACAGTAGTGATGAGAGAATCGTCATTGAGAGCATTAACAGCCTTGTCATGATTAGGCATAGGTGCATTGATGACATTAGGAGTCTCCGGAGGCTCGAACTCAATTTCCCCAGCATCAATCATGTCCTGAATCTTATTCTTCAACAGCCAACAATCGTTTGTGTCATGCCCGGGGCTATCGGAGTGATATGCACACCTGGCCTTGGGATTATAACGAGGCGAAGCAGTGTTGGCATTTGCAGGAGGACCTCTGAGAGTGATCAGGTTTACCTTTAGCATACTTTGCAGTGCTTGTGCTAAAGTCATATTGAGCTTGGTAAACTGCCTTCTTGGTCTGTCTTGTCTTTGCTGGAAGTTTTGAGCTGGCGGGGCCGCGATCGTCACTGCTCCAATGGCATGGTCACCGATTTTCTTATTATGATTCTTTTGACCATACACAGCATTCGATTCGTTCTTCCCATGGTAGGACTTTTTACTGCTTGTAGAAGTAGTTGCCTGTAATTTTCCACTTCGAATGCCGCTTTCCACCCGTTCACCTGTCAGTATAAGTTCAGTGAAACCTGATGAAGAACTCCCCAGTAGGTGGCTGTAGAATGGGCCAGTCAGGGTACCCATGAACAGGTCTACTAATTCTCGGTCAGCCATAAGGGGTTTGACTCTGCCGGCCAAATCTCTCCATTTCTGAGCATACTCTTTGAAGCTTTCTTTAGATCCCATGGCCATATTCTGCAACTGCAGCCGAGTAGGTGCTAATTCAGAATTGTACTGGTACTGCTTGTAGAAAGCCGTTGCTAAATCAGTCCAGGTGCGGATGTCAGAGCTCTCGAGCTGATAATACCATTCCAAATGAGTGCCAGACAGACTTTCTTGGAAGAAATGGATCCATAGTTTCTTATCAGTGGTATGCGGCTGAATCTTTCTCACATAAGCCCTTAGATGCATCTGAGGACAAGACGCACCATCGTACTTATTGAAAGTGGGGATTTTGAATTTGCGAGGAATGGTCACATCGGAGACCAGACCCAAACTTTCGAAATCCAGACCAGGTGTTTTCTGATCCTCCATGGCTAGCATGCGCTCTTCCAGCAATTTGTACTTATCATCTCTTGGAGAGTACTGTTCATTTTCATACTCCTCATCATCATCCTCAGGGTTAGAGAAATCAACATTCTCCTCCTCTGAATCATTTTCCGCCCCCTCTTCTGGGCCATTCGGGATTCCAAATTTGATTCCCGTAGCCTGTCCTTTACGCCTTCTGCCCGGGTTAATGAAGCTCACAGCTTTCTTGTCCTTCTTCTTTTCAGCCAAAAGAGCCTTCAACTCCTCCTGCCCTTTGGATAAGCTTAACATCATCTCCTTGAACTGAGCATTCTGAGTCTGGAGATCTTTGACAGTCTGTTCGAGATCCATTTTTCTGTTTAAGAGGCAGACCGTGAGAATATGGTCTTTTAGAACACCTGTTATGCAATGTTATGTTATGCGATGCAATGTATGAAATGTTTTCAAGGACTTTTGGAATTTAACTCTGCATAAATCCCCAACAAGAGGGAAATGTTTTATTGCTACTTTTTTTTTTTTTTTTTTTTTTGATCAATGTTCATTACAAAAGGAATAATAGTAAAAATACAAAGCTCAAGTCTCCCAGGGGCGACTTCTTTTCGGGCGAAGATATGCATTGAGTCTTCGTTCCTCATTAAGCTGACTGGTGAGCTCTAACACTTTCTTCCTTTCTGCATTGAACTGAGCTTCGAAAGTATCTCTCTCTTCTCTCAACTGGGTCCAGGATCTTTTCAATTCCTCAACATCAGTAGGCATATCTGGATAAGGAATGATCTGGGAAGTAGCTCCTTCGGCCTCTGATTCAACAATCAATGGTCCGACTGTAAGATATGGCATGACAAGTTCGTGAGCTCTGGCGCGTACCCATCTGAGATAAGGCTCCATAGGAATAGAATTTTTCTTTCCTAAATTGCTTCTTTTCACCATGCCCCAAGCTCGTACAAACCTTTGGCGGAGACCTTGAGAGTCATTGTCATAGTCAAACACTGTACCTTGAATAATCATTTTATGTGGACCATCTCTTCGAGCATGCCCAAACTGACGTAGGGCTAAGGCAGGATTATAAGTAATACCTCCTCTTATCCCCAGGAGTGGTACATTAGGGAATTCTCCACAACGGTCGATGAGAGTGACGTTTTCTCTGAGATTGGAACACCAACGGATGTCTGAATGGGAGAGTGCCATTATCCTTTGAGACCATTTCAGATTTTGATCATTCTTCAAGACTGATCGAGGGAGGTGCGAAATAAACCACCTAGACAACAAAGGTACGCAGCACATGAGAGTCCCTTGCCTCCTCATAGTACGAGTGTGAAGGGAATGCAAGACATCTCCAAGCAAGGTAGGCACAGGATTATGAGTGAGGAATATCTTAATAGCATTCACATCTATGAATTGGTGCGGATTAGGGAATAGCACCAAACCATAGATTAGCAATGCTAAAACATCTTCGAAAGCATGGACATTCACAACTTTTAGGAATTCTCGGGCCTTACTTATCAGAAATTTGGCAAGTAAACCTTTCGTTCCACTCCTTGTTACCCAATTGGTCTCAATATCAGATTTTGTCATGCATAAAGCTGCGGCAACTTCTTCAGACTTTGGCATCTTTTCTAGACCACTGAAAGGTATTTGGTCCAGGATAGGTATCCCGAGCAGCTGGGAGAATTCTTCTAATGTGGGTACCAACTGATAATCTGGGAAAGTGAAGCAATGATGTTTAGGATCGAAGAACTGGAATAGAACTCTCATCATATCTTCTTTGAAACCGGTGGTAACTAAGTTGAGAAGATGACCATGTTTCTTGTGGAACTGAGCATGATCGGGGAGTTCTGACACCAAATCCTTGAGTTGAGGAGAGATCGTTACAAGATTGATCCGGATAGTCTTCCTGGAAGCCATAACCTGTTCGACAGAGCAAAGCTAAATTCCTAAGTCCTTGAAATGGTTAGTATAATGCCATGATGTTATGATGTTATGATGTTATGCAAGCACAAGCATGTCACACAACAATTATTCCTAGGTTTTAAGGCTTGCATGAGTTCCATAGGTAAGTACCCTCCCCACTGAAGTTTGGTTGGTTCAACCTGTCCTAGAATAGTAACCGGGTTCTAGAAGGATCTCAAATCATCGACCTTTCCTTAAGTCCACTTCAGTGCAACACCAAGTGGTTGACCGAAGCTTCCCTAAAGTCCAATCTCAAAGAGTGTAGTATCGAGTATCAACCAACCTCAGTCGGAACCGAAGCCAGTTATCTCACTACTTTCTAATGGCTAGGATGAGTCAATTAGGGTTCTAAAGGTCTGGTTAATGCTTTGATGACACCACGCGGAAGCCAAATTTTTCCTCAAGTGAACATGAGGAACATCAGGACGACCAAAGTGTCACATTAACCGTAGCCATCATTTTGACCATTCCAGTATACGCCGGATAGTCGCGATGATCTATTGCTACTTACCTAAGGTACACTAGATCCGGGTGTAGGATCTTTCACTCAGACAATCCCTTAAAACGAAAGAACAAATGCAAACATAAATGATTTTTAAGGTGGACCTCTCTTTATCGTCCCCGGCAGAGTCGCCAGTTCTGTCGTACGGTGAACTGACTTTTATTGGATTTGTAATCGCGATGTCGCGGTTAGCAAGAGTCGCCACCGACTTTTCTTTTATCCCATAAGGAAAGGTGGAAAAGAACAGGAAAGACCTTAATTTTAAATTCTTAGGTTCGGGAGGTACTTTATACAAAGGGAAGGTATTAGCACCCTTTGTATCCATGGTTCTCCATGGGCTCTTAATTGCTCAATCATTTATGTTTTCTTTGTTTGAAAAAGGTGGTTGAGAAATGTATGAAAAATGTTTGAAAAGGAGAATTTAACTTTGTAATGATTCTTGCATGAATGTATACAAAGTGGTTATCTCATTTAGTTTTTTGAAAGTAGCTTAGAAAAATATAACTTGGCAATGATCCTAGTACGGATGTATGCTAAGTGGTGATTTTCCAAAAGAAGACGTTTGAAAGGTGTGGGGTGTGAAAAGCATTTTTTGTTATGAATGAGCAATTAAGGTTATACCTGTCCGAGGTCTTTCCGGGCATTTCCTATCCTTATGAGGGTAAAACTGTCCTTACTATTGAGAAGTAAGTAGTTTTATCCTGGGGATGTAGGAGGGTCATCGTAGGGTCATCGGTTGGTCATTGAAGGCAACAGTTGTGAGGATACCTTAGCATTCGAAGGGACTATCATCATTTAACCGTAGGCTACACCGAAGGGTCATTGAGGGACAAAATCGTATTTTCGAAGGCAACATCCGAGGGACTATGATGATTTTACCGAAGGGTCTTTGCTAAGGATATCCCCATATTCGCGGGACATGACCGTATTACGTAACCGTGGGGTAATAAAGAGAGGTCCGATATCATTTATTTAAAGTCCATGTTTTAAGTTCATTAGGTAATTATGGTGATACCGCATTGGATCGATACATTAAAATCAACACATTAAAGATCAATACATTAAAATTGGTTAGGCAACCAATATGAATTTTCACATTAAAGTGACATAATTTAGAGTCCGTCTCCATGAAAGTCTTCCCATGCATAAAGCGGTGTACCTAGCCGGTTATTTCTTCGGAAGTATGCTAGCCTTTACACCATTAACACACAGATTATAGCATTGAGATAAACACAATTGGAAATTGCATCACAAAATGAATATAACAGCCAGGAATTTAAGCAAAATGATGCAGAGTCATGATTAGGTAAGTATAAAACGGGCAACAAAGGGACAAAGCAGCCCCTGTCCTGTTCGCTTCTGCTTCGCCTAGCGAAGGCTCAGCGAAGGCTCGCTGCGGGCTCGCCTAGCGATGAGCTAGCGAGCGGCCACGGGTTTGAAATTATGACCTCAATCAGCAGCATGGCCTATGGCCTCTAACACATAATTATATGGTTCAGTTTCACAATGTTCAAGCACATTTAAATTCTCATGCAAAGCTTCAAAATGTTTATGAATTCAATTATGATATCCTCCCCTAATTAAGAACATGAAGTGGTACCATATGCCAAAAGAGAGTACAAAACGATGTCACATGCAAATTAAGACACTAATGCGGTATCACATGCAAAATAAGAATGCCAAGTGATAATCATGTGTCAATTAATATCCTAAAGTGATATCATATGCCAATTAAGAACTAAAACGATAATAGTGAGGCAAACCTGTTTGCAAATCGAGTTGCAACCTTGAATTGGCGAGCCGGATTGAGTTGGGCGGCGGTAGCTTCGGCACGGGTAAGCGGCCTTCAGGGTTTCCGCCTTCTGAACTCTTTGGATCAGCAGGGTTTCTGTGTTTCTCCCTCTGGATGCGTGTTTCCGTCCGTCTTCGTCCGTCTCTGTGTGTCCTTGTTCGTGGCAGAAGAGCATGTATTTATAGTAGTGGCAATGGTGACCTAATGGGCTTAAAATGAGGTCCAAATTTTCAAATTCTCGCAAGCTTCGCTAGGCGAAGGAATTGCTCGCCTAGCGAGCAAACTAGGTTTGGGCTTTTTCTGGACCTGATGCTTCGCTGGGCGAGTGGCATGCTGAGATATTCGCTAGGCGAAGGAATTGCTCGCCTAGCGAGCAAGCTATTTTGGGCCACTTTGGATTAGGCCTGCTGTGAGCTGGGCTTTTGTCCATTTGATATCAGTGCCTTGCAGAACAAGTCAGAGGGTCTTGGAAAATGCTTTGTAATTTCAATGGGCAAATTTTGGGGTATGACAGGTACTAACTTGAACAACAAGATGATTACTGAACTCTGCACGCAGTTCAAAATAAAACACCATAACTCTTCTCCGTACCGGCCAAAGATGAACGGCGCCGTGGAGGCTGCTAATAAGAATATCAAGAAGATCATACAAAAGATGACAGTAACGTACAAAGACTGGCATGAGATATTACCATTCTCTCTCCATGGTTATCGCACTTCAGTGCGCACTTCGACAGGGGCAACTCCGTTCTCTTTAGTCTACGGAACGGAAGCCGTTTTACCAGTGGAAGTTCAGATTCCCTCTCTAAGAATCATGAAAGAGGCAGGCTTAGATGAAGATGAATGGATTCGGACTCGACTCGACCAGATAAATTTGATTGATGAGAAGAGGTTGGCAGCTGTTTGTCATGGTCAGATGTATCAGAAACGGATGATCAAAGCTTTCAATAAGAAGGTTAAGCCGAAGGTATATCAGGCTGGTAACTTGGTAATCAAGTGTATCATACTACCACTGGGTGATCCTAGGGGCAAGTGGACTCCTACATATGAAGGACCATTTGTGGTCAAAAGAGTATTCTCTGGTAGAGCCATGATGCTTGCTACAATGGATGGCGAAGATTTCCCGCAGCCGGTGAACGCGGACATAGTCAAAAAATACTACGCATAAAAGAGACCCACTAGGTCGATGTATCTAGGCAAAAGTAAGGGCATCCCGGCGAACCAAAAAGGTTCGGGCAAAAATTAGGGATAAACATATAAAAATGTACACCCGGCAAGTCGAAAACCTGGAAAGGCGGCTTGGGCAGAAATGGGTATCCTGGTGGACTGAAAACCTGAAAAGGCGGTCCAGGCCAAAATTAGGGATTAAAGCGTATGACTATGCCCCGTTCTCTGTCAGCTTTAACCAAGTTCAAGGGACTGAACAAGCCAATCACTTCTATCCGACAGCAGGAGATGAGATGCTTGAAGACATAAATACAGTGGTGGAATTAGAATCGATAGGACTTTTTCTGCATAGCTTTCTCTTTGTTTGCCTGACAATTTCCTCTTACTAGGATTTCTGTCTCCTTGTACACAAATTGCCTGTTTATAGGCCCTCTTTCAAAATCAATACAATTTTATCTCCAAAAAAGATGCTTTTGTTCTCACTTTTTCTGTTTTGTTTGCGTAAACGTCCATTGATTTAATTTAAATTGATTTATGCATTTGAATATGATCAATGTTTACAAAAAAATTGCATGCCTAGAATAGTAATAGCAATTACTATACGACTTCAGGATCGAGGAGAAGGTCTAACCATGCTTTCCAATGAATCCGTTGCCAATTCTATTCCCCGGCTAAGCCAGTTATTCCCCAGAAGAAATTGGCATCACTAGACGAATTGGTCATCTCTTCTATCCCCAGCCAGGCTCTGTCGAATGTTTCTACCATCAGACAGAAATCAAATACCCCCAGCTGAGACAGGGTCATCAATACAAATATCTCCGACCAGAAGACTAGATTTATTTCCCCAGTAGAGTCCCCTGGAAGAACGTTTCAGACGCATAGTGCATTTATTACATCATTTCACATCACATACCTGCATACAATGTTCACATTTATTTCATTCCGCATCATATACATTACATCGTTTCATAGCATGCACATGCATACCATGTTCGCAGGCATAAAACATCTCATGCACCATGACATTGCATGAAACTAACTTGATCTTTCAGGTTAATTATCCTCCTGATCACATTCAAGATTCGAATACAGCTCTCGGATATAATCCATGTGACAAACTCTCTGACATTCTCCTAATGATGGCATCTTTAAGCCCATCTCAGACATTTACTGCAAATACAACAAATATTATCAGATACAGCCTAACGTACGGTTCATTCTGATTCAGCCCAACATATGACTCCTTCAACTCGGATACGATCTAACGTACGATCCATTCTGACTTTCAGCAACTCCAACACGGTCTAACGTACGACCCATTTGGACCTTCAAATCCTCAGATACTGCCTAGCGTATGGTACATTCCGGGGTGTAGTCTAGCGTACGACTACTTTCTCCTTCAGGTACAGCCTAATGTACGGCTCATTCTGCAACTCCAATACGGTCTAACGTACGACCCATTTGGACCTTCAAATCCTCAGATGCTGCCTAGCGTACGGTACATTCTGGGGTGTAGTCTAGCGTACGACTACTTTCTCCTTCAGATACAGCCTAATGTACGGCTCATTCTGCAACTCCAATACGGTCTAACGTACGACCCATTTGGACCTTCAAATCCTCAGATGCTGCCTAGCGTACGGTACATTCCGGGGTGTAGTCTAGCGTACGACTACTTTCTCCTTCGGATACAGCCTAATGTACGGCTCATTCTGCAACTCCAATACGGTCTAACGTACGACCCATTTGGACCTTCAACTCAGATGCGATCTAGCGTACAATCCATTCTGATTCCACCTTCGTCAGATACAGCCTAACGTACGGCTCATTCTGCAACTCAGATACGATCTAGCGTACGATTCATTCTGATCTTCCATCCCCAGCGAAGTCATCCGCCCAATGAACAACTCACTCTGGGATTCAGATGCGGTCTAACGTATGATTCATTCTGATCCCTTATCCCCAGCAGCGTATAGCACACCCTGACTCCCCAGCGAAGTCAACAGCCTAATGGATAACTCACTATACGGTCTAGCGTATGACCCGGTCTGACATCCATGGCTTCAGATATTGTCTAATGTACGACGCACTCTGAAGTTTCCATCATCGGACTTCCCGGATGGCATCTTTAAGCCCATCTCCATCAGGAATAACTTCTGACTAACAAGTGCAAATTTTTGGGGCATTCTAGTGTTTAATATTCTTCCACCTCCAGACCACGAATGGTGTACATACCATCCTAACTCTCTCGGTTCAAAAATATTAAACAGGGGCAGCTGTCATACCCCAAAATTTACCCGTTGATTATGAGGCATTTTTCAAGACACTCCGACTTATTCTGCAAGGCACTGATCTTAAAGGAACAAAAGGCCAGCTCACAACAGACCCACTCCAGAAAAAGGCCCAAACTAGCTTGCTCGCTAGGCGAGCAATTCCTTCGCCTAGCGAACCCTTCGTTATGCAACTCGCCCAGCGAAGCACCCGATCCAGAAAAAAGGCCCAAACTAGCTTGCTCGCTAGGCGAGCAACTCCTACGCCTAGCGAAGCTTGCGAATATCAGAATTTCTGGGCTTCATTCTGAGCCCATTAGGTCACAACAAGAACATTATAAATAGCCAAGCTTCAGTCAGGAAAGAGGGGAACGAAAACGGAGAAAGGAGAGCCCTAGCAAGCAAACCCTAACACTCACGGGAGACAAACCCTGAAGGAACTCGGTGGCACCAAGGTTTACCTCTGCCCAATTCAATCCGATTTGCCGATTCGAAGTCGTAATTCAGTTGCCAACAGGTTTACATTTCTATTACTGCCTTATGTTCTTAATTTGCATATGGCTTTATGATTAGATTTATGAAAATAGCTTAAGTTTGGCATGTGAACTTTAGTATGTACCTGAATACCTTAAATGATTAACCATATAATTGCGGTAATGAAAGCCATAAGGCATAAAATTGGTTGAAAATGTACTGATATCAAAACCAGAATCCACAGCCGCTCGCTAGCACATCGCTAAGCGAGCATGCAGCGAGTATTCGCTAAGCCTTCGCTAGGCGAGGCAGGAGCGAACGTGACAGTAGCTGACTTTTCTGTTCTGATTTTTCACTCATGTTTTATCATGCATCCTTTATCCGACCTTATTTACTGTTGTGATCTTGTTTTCCTTGTGGTGTAATCCTCGATTGCACCCTGATTTGGTGTTCTGACATGTTTTGTTGAGTTTTGTAAAGGATCACATACCCCAGGAAAGGATTGCTTGTTAGGTATCCCGCTTTATTTGTGGGGTACCCTTATGGAGATTCACCCTGAATTACTCAATTGATTTTAATGTATTGATTTTATGGCGAAGATCCACCCTAATGGCTTAATTGGTCTTAATGTATTAATTTTAATGTGGACCTAATTACCTACTTGATTACGGCTACCTAATTAATTGTAAAACTTTGCCTTTAAATAAGTGATCTCGGACCTCTCTTTGTTACCCTACGATTATAGTATTACGGTCATGTCCCGCGAATGTGGGGAGGCACTTAGCAAAGACCCTTCGGTTAAATCATCATAGTCCCTCGAATGTTGCCTTCGTCCCTCGATGACCCTTCGTTGTAGCCTACGATTAAATGATGATCGTCCCTTCGAATGCTAAGGTATCCTCACAACTGTTGCCTTCAATGACCAATCGATGACCCTACGATGACCCTTCTACATCCAAAGGATGAAACTACTTACTTCTCAATAGTAAGGACAGTTTTACCCTCATAAGGATAGGAAATGCTCGTAAAGACCTCGGATAGGTATAACTCTTAATTGCTTATTCACAACCTAAAATACTTTTCACACCCCACACCTTTCAAAACATCTTTTAGGAAATCACCACTTGGTATACATTCATACTAGAATCATTACCGAGTTATATTTTTCTAAACAACTTTCAAAACTAAACGAGATAACCACTTTGTATACATTCATACAAGAATCATTACAAAGTTAAATTCTCTTTTCAAAACATTTTCTAAACAGTTCACAACCACTTTTTCCAGACAAACATAAGTGATCAAGCAATTAAGAGCCCATGGATAACCATGGATACAAAGGGTGCTAACACCTTCCCTTTGTATAATGTACCTCCCGAACCTAAAATCAAATTAAGGTCTTTCCTGTTCTTTTCCACCTTTCCTTATTGGATAAAAGAAAAGTCGGTGGCGACTCTTGCTAACCGCGACATTGCGATTAAAAAACACATTAAAGTCAGTTCACCGTATGACAAATATGCTCCCACTATTTTACTCAAAACAAATGACCCTCATCACTTGATTCGGAAAATCCTTGTTGGAAGATTTTCTAGTGGGTCGAGATCCATATTTCACTTCGTTCTAAGTCCGCGTAGGCGGATTACACAAAACTAGGTTATTTAGGTAGGAACTCCTTCCAATTGTATCTCATACAATTCTCGAAAATTTCAGTTGGGTGAATAACTCCTTATTCCAATCCATCATATGGATCATTCTCAACTCTTGCTTCTAAACATATATAATATTATTATAATTAAGTTTGACCCATCGTTTTAGCAGTTGGATATTACAATTATCCCATCGCATCTTAGTAATATAGAACATGCACCTCGCGTAGGCGAAACCTACATTATCCGATACTAGTCTTGATGAGTGCTAAAACTTGGAAATCAAACATATATAATATTATCATAATTTGTTTAGTTAAGTTTGACCCATTGTTTTAGCAGTTGGATATTAAAATTATCCCATCGCACCTTACTAATATAGAACATGCACCTCACGTAGGCGAAACCTACATTATCCGATACTAGTCTTGATGAGTGCTAAAACTTGGAAAGCATAAACTTAATATTTAATTTGAGGGAATTGTAATCGTTATGATCTCACCGGCTTATTTATCATATAAATCGTCTCTCACATGCATCAACATATATTCACATGCATCAACATACATACACATGCATCAACATACATAATGAAACAGTTATGGTCCCTAGCGCAATTGTTCTCCCAAGCCAATGAGAGAACCTAAGCTAACCTAATAACGATCTAAGCTTCTCAAAGCAAGATCTTCAAGGTTGTCCTCCTTTGATATTGAATTCTTCTCTTTCTTCATATCATTATTCTCCTTTGATATCGAACTCTTCTCTTTCTTCATATCATTATCCTCCTTCGATATTGAATTCTTCTCTTTCTTCATATCATTATCCTCCTTTGATATTGAATTCTTCTCTTTCTTCATATTGAATACTTCTCTTTCTTCATATCATTACATTACAGAAGAAACTCGTTTTACATACGAGGGATTGAGATGAGAAAAGAAGTTACACTAAGAGATTAAAAGGAGAGGCACGACACGCAGGTCGTATTTAAAAACCCAAAACAAAATGAAGGAAGACTAAGGCCATAACTGATCACAACAAGGCAATAATAACAAACACATTATTATTATTAATTTTTAATTCCTTTAATTATTTAAAACCAAATTAAATTTCGGCGACCGAACAATTCATTTGAAATGGACATCGTTTTGCATCAACACAACCCTTGCGTAGTCACAAAACAGAAACCCCAAGAGTTCTGACTCTGTGAGTGTGACGACCGTCACAAGCATGATACGACCGTCACAGGCTTGTTACGACCGTCACAGGCCCATGACGAGCGTCACGCGGCCAAAAACAGAAACGCCTAGAATTCTGGATTTGTGAGTGTGACGACCGTCACAAAGCACGTGACGACCGTCACGTCCGGCTTGTTACGCTCGTCACAACTCCATGACGACCGTCACGTCCAACTTGTTACGATCGTCACAAGTCCATGGCGATCGTCACGCGGCCAAAATAACAGAACTTTGAACCAGTCAACACACGTGTTCCAAAAGGCCCTAAATTCACAACTCTTTGACGGCACAACCCTTGCGCCGTCACCAACCCTAATGCGCCAATTTCAGACCGTCAAACACACCTCGATTGTTGATTAAGTATGATTGATCAACAGGTCTTTGCTTCACCATACTAATGTCGGATTCCGAAGCAACTGACCATTGATCTCTCAAAGGAAAACAACCACTTAGTGTTTGAATGAACGAAACAGAAACAGTATATCATATATACCGTACTTTGCATTAGGATTACTTATATCATATATAAGTTGATCGGTCTCAATTGTGTAACATATGGACGATCGATGTATCGCTGCTTCACCATACTAATGTCGGTTCCGAAGCATAGTCAACATCAATCATCCAACTCGTACACTCATGATGCCAAATTTAATTACCCATTTAATTAATTGATTCGTTTTGTCTTTTAATCATATTAATACAGAAATTAAACAGCTATCCGATTCATGGTTTCGTAAGTGGCTCTGATACCACTGAAGGAGAATTGCGATCCAAAACGCAGCGGAAAATAAAATTTTCTCCTTTAGAGATCCTTACGAATGGTCATGATCAGTGATAGAATATTTACCTCTTGTGTTGATTGAAACCTTTGGTGCAGATCTCTTGTGACGATCGAAACCTTTGATGCAGATCCACGAAGCAATCACGAACGTTGAACGATGACGTCTCTACTCAGTCCACACGAACGGATTCCTTCAATCTCAGTGCTAGCTGGTATGAATGAAGGCTTTGAGTGAGAGAGAGAGAGAGAGAGAGAGAGAGAGAGAGAGAGAAAACGAAAATAATGCAACCGCAATGAATGCTTCTGCACAAGGGTTCTATTTATAGAACCACTTGCGTGGGCTTCAAGCTAAAAGCCCACTTAAGTGTATTTTGGCCCATATCTTATAATATGCCCAAAATCACTTAAGCCCATGGTACCTTACCATATTTCGTATTCTACTCAAGTACACCGTACCTTACGATGTTCTATAATTCACTTAAGGGCACCGTACCTTACGGTATTCCTTAGTTACTCTATCTCTCATCAATCTGTCCTTTGTGTGTGACCCTGTAGGTTTTCGTGACGTTGGCAATTATATTAAATCATGCATTTAACATAATAAACAGTGAGCGGTATCTAGCAACACATCACTGCTACCCAAGACACGAAAATTTCATGTGATCTGACAAAACCTTCTGTGATAATACTTATGTGTGTAATTACCCTTTTGCCCTTATGTCTATATTGAACACAAGGCATAGACCGTGTCATCCTTGTCCAGTTCAATATTGGGCCCATAGACATTTATCCTGTTATGCAGGATGGGCAAATTCCATCTAGGTCACTCATGTCCCTCAGCATGCTTCGTGGAGTACCCATCAACTGTCTTTATGGTTATCCAGTTATGGACAACGTTGGATCAGCAATAAAGCACTCGACTCTACATCTAGGGTCCATAGTGGTTTCAGGTCGAAGAGTGGTATACACCATTATCACCATGAGAATAACTTATGACACTTTGCATAACTTTCTATATAGTATTCTCATAGCGGGTCAATCCGGTATAAATATTACTCCTAATATTCATACCTATGTTTAAGACTTGATAACTCTTTATCCATGATCCATGAGATGTGATCATCAGTCTACAAACATAATAGTCTTAATGCTTTAATGTTATCCCACTTCACACTAAAGCTCGACTACGGATACTTTAAGAATAGTGTCCTTATGTTTAATGTGTTCTCATGATTAAGTCACACTTAATACATTAAACAGACTAGCTATTCTAGGGACTTTATTAAACAAACGTAATAAAGAAAAGCCTTTTATTCTTCGATACAAGTACCAAAAGTATTGGTCTCTAGGGCTTACACCAACAGTTTGCACACAAGAATCTATCCAAGCCTGATTGCAGATGACCTATCAAGCCTTTTCCTAGTGTGATGAACCCCACTTCTATCATTAGACCAAGTAAGCCTAGCTCCAGCAGTAGACATATGAATTAAATGGTTCTGGTTTGTCC
Organism: Lathyrus oleraceus; assembly: GCF_024323335.1. Taxonomy (NCBI): domain Eukaryota; kingdom Viridiplantae; phylum Streptophyta; class Magnoliopsida; order Fabales; family Fabaceae; genus Lathyrus; species Lathyrus oleraceus. Next base: position 64,137,948 of record NC_066583.1, read on the forward strand.
AGTTTGCAAAGTTATCCGTCAAACCTTGGCTAGGCAAAAAGAACCATCATACCTATGAGCCCCATGGATTGCATTGAAATCACCTATGAAGCACCATGGAATTTTATAATTATGGAGGGTACCTTGAAGAGAATTCCACAAATTTCTTCTAGTAATGTAACATGTTGAAGCATAAACAATTGATATACCAATTGAAGAACCATTAGCCATAACAATAAAAAGAGATTTGTTGATCATCAATATGCAGCACCTCGGGGTAAGGCTTAAATCACAAAGACATCATAGGTTGGGGGACAAACCATTCCTATTATTTACAGCAAAAAAATTAAGATTTAATCTACTGATCCAGGAATGGGGAAAAAGATCTTTATCCATCAAAGGTTCAACTATGAAGACAAACTGAGATTTGGAACTAATCACTAACCTTTTAAGAGCCAATTTTGTAGGAAAGTTGGCTAATCCTCTCACATTCCAAAATAAAGAATTCATGAGGAATTATTTGCACTATCAGACCTTGACCTTGTTGTGTAATTACTTTTAGCTGTAGTCTTTTTCTGTGCTTTCCTCTTGGACTTTGACTTCACTCTCTTGAAGGCTTCAGAGTCAACCCCTATAGAGTTCTCAACATTATCACCAATGTCTTATTTTTCCAACTCCCGGTGCACCATATTATCCCATGAAGAGTTAAGGAACATCATATCTTGTTGAAGCTCGGGATTGGTTTCAGGGACTTCTTTGTCAGAATTCCTTTGTGTGTTGTCTATAAAAGAAGAGTCTTCAATTGTGTCCTCTCCCTCACTGACCAAAGCTATAGTTTTTTCATTGTCTTCTATTACATCATTTGTTTCATCCATGACTTTATCTTCTTCCATGTTTACACTAGGACCACCAACATCCAGTGGATCCTCAATGCCAATTAAAATAGTTTTACCTTTGTCTATTCCTTTCTCTACTACAGTGGGCACATTCAAAGGATGAGCCTCCAAATCTATTATGTGAACATTTTATTTGGTTGTATTATATGCTGCCTTCGACCCGTTATTCACCTGAACATAGAATTGTGTATCTGTAATCATGATTAATTTCCAATACAAGCATAAGCTCTCTATTTTCGCTTTAAGACTTCTACGCGTTTGAAAAACTCTGATATTACTTTTTGAAAAAATAGTCAATTTTGAAAAGGGTTTATTCACCCCCTAGACCGTTTCTCTTCTCCATATTCCTACCAACAGTCCCCGGTTAGCCCTTGTAGAAGGTATGATTGTCGAGACACAAAATGTCTTGCAGTAGTACAGGCGGAGGAGAAGGCATAAGTTATGCATACCTAGTAGATTTTTATTTTGTTGTATTATTTTATATTTTCTGAAGAACTCATACGTGGTCGATACATTTTGATAATTGTATGGTTTTATTCAAAATTGTGTACTATGTTTGAATCAATTAATGCATGTGTTTTCCTTCTAATTCATGACCTAAAATATGTTGGCCTAAAATGACCTAAAATATGTTGACCTCAAAATATATCAAATTTTGTGAATAAAAACACCATAATTGAGTATAGAGGGTATTTCAGATATGCATCTCTGGATATACCCAAATAACATGCGCGAAAATACATCTCCGAACCATATTTTATTCAAAATAGGATGGATCTCAGAAGTACAAAGACTTGTATGATTTTAGGTGCGTCCGAAGATGCACCTCAAGACTCATTAAGGGGAATTTTGAGTTTCTAGAGGTATGGTGCGCACCCTTAAGAGTGAAAAGAACATTTCCTTTAAAGTAGACTCATAATAAAAAAAAATCAACAAAAGAAACTCATAAGACCCACTATTATAAAAATAAAATTAGTAGAACCTACAAAAATTATTTTAATTATTCTGACATGACTTTGTTAAGGATGTCTTATTTGATATATTTCGGTGTGTTAGAATATTTGCGAAAAGAATTGTCTGTGAATTTCTCGAGTGACCCACAAGAAGGGAGATTGACACATACGCCAAAAGATGTTCTAGGGTACGGGGTGGGTAGGAGAGAAACATGTATTTGTTGACTTGAGTAGGATTTCTCCACTGATAGGACTGAAGAGTTAAGGTTTTACTGTGGAACATATAGCTCTCAAAGTCAAAGCCGCTTCAAATAAAGTGGTTAAGCATGATAAAGCATCGTTTCTTATCTTTGACATTTTTGATTTTTTATACCAAAAGCATTAGATATTTTACAAAGAGTGCAAAGACTCATACATAATAATATTGTGTGTTGTATCTTATAAATAATGAATGTAGTTTTTAAAAAATATTGATTTTACCATAAAAAAATAAAGTAGCATCTTGTTTTCAATTTATTTGCTATTTCTATATAACCTTTACTATATATGATTATTTGATTTAAAAATTTACTCTCACCAATCAATAGTGAGCTATTGATTATATTATTAGCATTGCACAAACCGGATTATTGTCAAATTTTCATTGAATGACACAATAAGAGTCACATCACATAAGCCTTAAAAAATCTAAATGACTTGAAGAGGGTGAATAAATCTAAGTTTATGAGTTTCCTACATAATCACTACATGACTCGGCAATAATAATACAAATTACACCTTCTAACAGAATACAAAATCTAATCTTGAAAACCTTAGCTCTTGGCCTAACTTGAATATAATGTAAACACACTAAAAAAATAATCTTCCCAAAAGTGCTATGACCCATACTTGCATATATTCTCAAATCCCATATATTCATGCATTGCAATCTTGTGCACCATATTTGAAATGCCAACTCCACCTAACAAAATTAGTGAAAAAAATGTCTTAGAACTGATAAGCATACACATATTAAATCATGTTTGAAACACTAAAAGTCATATCAGATCAAAAAATTCCGATTTTAGTGTAAGTTTAATTTCATAAAACTAAATCACTGAGTTCAAAATCTGAACAGTCTAATCTTAATCGGACGATCAGACAATCTAGATGTGATTGCACACAACCCTGATCCAAAAAATGAACATGCTTACCTAGTGAGACCGCGCTGATAAATATTGTGCCGGCTAAAATAAAGATGATAAGAGAAGCTCTTCCAAATAATATGATAAGCCTTCTCACAATATGTTGTCCAACCAAGGCCGCAATAGTAGCCACCAGGCTTAAGTAAAGAGCTGTGTGTCACATTAACAAAAATCGCATTAGTCGAAATAAATTTTATCGCACAAAAGCAAATATTGTAGATATTAAAATGTAAGCAAGAATTTCCCGCGGGCACGAACCATAAGGAACCGGAAATCGTTTGAGCAAGTAGTATTCCACGACAGACATAGACGAGGAGAATGTCATCGCGAACGTGGCTGTCGCGCTCGACACCTGAGCCATACCAGACATTAATTTAGTTAGAAACCGCGTTAACAAACTGTTTGATAATCAAGATATTTGAAACTCACTTGAGGAGGAACACCAAGCTCAAGAAAAAGTGGACCCATAATGAACCCGCCTCCTAGTCCCAGCATTCCACCGACTATACCGGCCAACATGCCGAAGACACAATAGATGGCTAACTGAATAACTGTAAATTCTTTCCCTTGATCACCAACAGAAGCTATTACTCTTTTTCCTGTGAACAACGCAGTTGCCTCGTACGCAGTTACCCCAACCGAGACCGGAATCTGCATATAGAACATGTAAAACATGCTTCAAACTTCATTTATCAGATACAAATTCGCAAAAGTTGCGCGATAACAGGACTGAATTATTATTACCTGCAACAAGTTCAGTACCCAATATGCAGTAGAACACGTAGTCGTGTAGTTTTGCTGTCAAGATATTATCGGTTTCAATTTAGATGAAATGAATGTTATAAATGTTATTACTATGTATTAAATTAAACGCGACGAAAGAGTTCGCAAACCTTAACAATCTGTAACGCAAGAAATGAAACCCAAACAAATGCTAGTAGCCCAAACTCCTTCCAGTAAACATTTTCAAACATAGACACCTGCAAATTACCGACGAATTAGTATTATATCAGTAAAATGTTTGTGTCAGTTCAGTAGTAAGAGTTTGTCGATATAACCTTAAAAGTCGGAGTTCAAAATCTCTCAGTAAAATGAGCATTAGTATCACGTTGAATAATAATTTTTCTCATGTACCTTGGTGTCTTCCTTTTCAGTGGCAACATCTGGTCCAGTTGGAAGAGCTTTGTATTCTCCTGAACCTAACCGGTAGAAAATTGCATACATTCTGACATCAGAAAAAAAAATATACTAACATCGACACCTCAAAAATAAAGCATGTCTCTGTCAGACACAGACACAAACAATTGCGATTATGTTCAACTTATTTATATTTTCAAATTATTATCGGTGTCGACGTGTCAGTGTCGTGTTCGTGTATGTACTTCATGACCAGGACCACATCACTGCCGGTGTGACGTGTTAGTAATAGATAGTTTCTGAACTCACCAGTTGATTCTTGTCTCCTAGCAGCCTCCTAGAATGAAACAAAACAAGTTCAAACAGTAAGAGATAAAAAATTTCCAATGTAATTTCTCAAGAAATTATTAACAAAAAAATGAAAAAAATTTATTTATATTTTCAAAATGCATCAAAAACATTAGCCTACATGACAAAAGAAATGAGACCTTTTTCATTATGGTTTCCTTATTCCATGTCTCCATCCCTTTAAAGAATGCTTTTGTTGATGTGCCTAAACAAGAGTAAAAACAAATTAGAGTAGCAAGAAAAAAAACAAGAATACATAACTGAAAAAGATTGTTGAATTAATGGTTTACCTAAGAAAAGAATAATGAGCAATATAGTGACCATCCAATCAGGAAACACAACATTGAAGACCACTCCAATGCTGATACCAAGCATGAGCATAGGTTGAATGAGAAGTGCCAAATCATAGTCAATTATTGGCATATTTAAGGTAGGATGTCTTAGTCTAAGGTTGTAGTAAACAGTTGACAAAGCTGCACCCATTATCATACCTGAAATAAACACAACATACCATAAACCACATATTCCAACACCAAACACGACACAGTCACAGACACATCGACACTATTAATTTTAAAAAAAGAAAAATAAAAAATCGACAATAATTTTTTTTCCACCACTAATATCCTGTCCACTTGAGCGAACAACAAGTGGCTTAACCTTGAAGACAACCTTAAAAACTTAAGACAACATTAAAAATCTGAGAAAGGGTATACTAGTAATAGAGAATGACGTGTCTTACATTTAGAAATAGCCGTAGAAGTTTTAGGATCAAAACCAATAATAAGACTAAGCATAGGAACAAATATACCACCACCACCAACTCCTCCAACACTCCCAAACGCAGCTCCACAAAATCCAATAAAAGAACCCAACACAATTTGCCACCCAAATTCCATTTCCTAAATAACATAACAACAAAACAATAAACACTTTTTCATGAACAAAACAAAATTCAACCAATCAAATCAAACTTTTTTTCCTTTGAATTTAGGTTTAGCTTCAAGACAAAAACAACATCAAACAACTTACCGGCCACACGTGCGTATAACCCGATCCATCAGATTTCCATAAGAAATTAACAGCTTTTCTGAGAAAACTGTGTTCTTGTTCTTGAATCATAGAAGTAACATTAAAACTTGGTACTTGAATTTTCACAAACTTTCTCTCACCGGAAACAATCACAAAACAACCCAACAACAACAATAGTACCCATAATATGAATCTTATTTTCTTATGGACCATTTCTTTTCTTCTTCTTTTTCACACGTTACAATGACCGAATTCGAACGAGTAGAACTGAATTTGTTATTTTTATACGAGCAAGCTTTAGATAAGTTCTTCACTTTCACGTGAAGCGAAAGATATAACAAAAACAACAAAAACGAAAACAGAAAACAAGAAACAAACGAGTAGTGAAATCAAATAGATATGTTGCAACAACAAAAATTGAAATTAAAATGAGAAAAAGGAAGGGTGAATAGTGAAATAGAGAAGAAAATAATTTGGTTTCGAGAGTGAAACGAAGAGATTGATTTTCTTCTCGGTTTCGTTTACTCGGAGAGCTATGCATATTTATTAATGAATAAAATAACATAATTCAGATTCTTAACTTTTTTTTATAGAATAATTTTCATTGGGGATTCTTAATTGTTTTTTTTGTTTTGTTAATTTTGTTGAATAATTTTGAATATTCTGTTTCGTCAAATCAAAGGCAAAGTGGCAAACAAACACCACTTGTAGATGAATCTGACGTGGAAATAATTGAAACTCGCTCCTTCTTATCGTTTATGTTGATAGTAGATTGGTATGTAACCCAATTACTTGTCTCAATCATAAAAAAGTAGTACGTCTCATCTTAGTGCTTTCTAACCGGTTTGATTAAGGATTTAATTGTAATATACGAATTTTACACCTTCATCAGTTAATCATAGCTGTTGAATATTAAAATAAGTTTGATTTTTATTTTAAAAATCTATAAAATAATACAATCGGATGATGGTGATTAATCGATTGTGTAAAACTTTTTACACTGTAAGTGTATAGTAATTAATATCTAGATTATTTATTTAATTAATTAAAGGTATAATTAATACAAATCTCTTAATTTAATTTAATTTTTTATTTTTATTTTTAGCTAAAAAATATTATAAATTAGTTCATTATTTTATTTCTTAATTTTATTCTATATTTTTTAATAAATAAAAGTTAAGTTAACGTAACAGCAAAATTGATACGAATCTAAATTAGTATAATTAAAAATTAATATATTATTTAAATTATGAAAATTTAATTTTTGATTATTAAAATAGAATAATATAAATGAAATTAAAAAATTAATTTATAATATTTTTTAATTAAAAAATAAAAGAAAAATATTAAATTAAATTAGAGAACTAAACTAAATTCTTAATTAAATATGAATTGAAATAATTAATTATTTATGAATTATAGGTTTAATTGAAATTTTAATCATTCTATTATTATTTTTTGATTTTGATTCCGTATTTTAAAATTAAAATTTAGATATTTTTATTTTGTTTTTTAAAAACTATAATTTCCCTTTGTATTTAGATATTTTTTAATGGTTTTTTTACAAAAATAACCCACTTTTTCAAGGAAATTTCCAAAATACCCCCGGTTTCAAAAAAAATCCCAAAGTACCCACCCCACTTTTAGGAGGAGTCGCCAATTGAATTGGAGACTCCTCTTAAAACTTGAATGGAGGCGCCAATTGGATTGGCTAGGGAATCCAATTGGCGCCCCTGTGTAGGTTTTAAGAGGAGTCGTCAATTCAATTGGAGACTCCTCCTAAAATGCATTTTTTTATGTTTTATGGTATACGTGATAGATAAATTTGATATAAGACCACTTGATATTAATAAAGTTTGGTGTTTACATAAAGAAATCTAATGGTGATGACTGAGATCACCTAACCGACCTCTGGTCCCACATCCTCTAGCTACCCTAACCCTTGGCCCTAACCCACGTTGACGATTCTGCACCAGTGTTTGATCATCTGAGGGGCCAGGAGCGTCACTACCAACTACATGAGAAGGTCCGTTGAGGTATTCAGACAAGTCAGCATAGTCTTCAATATGCATCGATGGTGTACCGCCGTAGCTGAGCTCATGACCCATGCCAGAGAAGTTGGGATGTGGTTGACTCATTGATGGGCGACCGGGACGGTTGAAGGGAGACATGGGTGTGAATGCTGCGTCGAGGAAAGGTTGGAAAGGTTGTTGGGGTGTTTGGTAGAGATAGGGTTGTTGGATGTTTTGGTTTTGTGATGTTTGGCCTTCTTGGCTACGATAGGAGGAGGGGCGGTTGGTGTTGAATGATCGTTGGGTGTTCTGGCTAAGGCGACTTTGGTAGGGTGATGGGGTGGGTGCGAAGCGATGTTGGGTCTCAGGTTGATGGTCAATTTGTTGGTGGTGGTATGGGGTATGCTCTTGGTATTGGGGTTGGGTGAATGACATGTTTTGGTTGTATGTTTGTGTGTTTTTGGAACGGAAAGTTTGACGGATAGGGGGTTGTGAGTAACCGGGCTGACAATGTTGTTAGGGGTTAGATGTTGATCCTTCTGGTGTGTAAGTTGCCTGGCGTGGGTCGTATAGGTACATATCCTCGGCGATGAACTGAAAACCAACTGATTTGTACCAAGCCATATTGTAGCGGTGTATTCGTCGCTATATGATCTATTGATTAAATCATAAGCAAAGTATACAATAAACATAGAGTCGCCACCGCACTTTTATTTATCCTAAGGACTGGTTAAAAAGCGAACAAAAACCTAAGAAGTTTTACACGTAGAAAACTAATGAAAAGATCAGAGAGTCTGAGTAAGGGGTAAATTACGCAATGGGAAGGTGTTAGGCACCCAATGCGTCCTAGGTACTCCTAGGGAGCCCTTTTCACACTTTGTCGTTTGAAAATTATTATTTGTCATGACATAAGCATTGTGCAAACATGATTGGGATGATGAGGAGAGAATGTACAAATTAATTATTTTTGTGTTCGAACGGATGAACCCGTTGCCTACGTACCTTCCATCAAAGGTAAGGATCAAAACGCCGTAGTTCGGCTAAAAACTTCCAAAAGTTAGTGGATTCAATTTTAAAACACAAGCTTAAAGGTCTTACGTTACCCACGGGAGAAAACTCAACCTTATATAACAACTAGTCCACCATGTGAGAAAAGCTTCCACTTGCCAGAGAGGGGTTAACCCTATAATAGGCAAGGAAGACTTACAATTCATCTACTAAGGACAAATAGGTGAGGTTAATATCAACCAACTAGGGTAAATCAAACCTATAGCTAATGTATGAAAACTTAACAAACATGGACAAAGCCACAAAATCATTTGAATGGGTGAAGTTCATTGGATTATTTACAAAAAGGTCAAAGTATGATTAAAGTCAGTTCAAAATGAAGTATTTACAAAAATGAAGTTTGGAAAAATCATGGACTTAAGGTCCAAGTTTCTAATTTGGAAAGAGGGTGAGAATGTTTGCACAACATATATATCAAGTTTTTAAAAGTATGTGTGAAAAGGTAGGACACAACGGGATGAATGGAATGGTGGAGTGAATGTAAAACTTCTTAGGAGGGTCCGCCTCTTGAAATCATATAGAAGATGATTCAAGTGGGTCCTTAGGAATAGGCTACAAATGAGCGATAATATGAACATAATAACAGATGAAGGTAAATAAAAGCGGATACTGGATGCCACTCAATGGTCTTATACCTGTCTCCTAAAACAAGTAAGGATATCAGAAGCCACTCTATGGACTTACACTAATCTCCATCAGAATGAAACAAAAAAACAAAACAGGGAAGTCAACTGCCAATCTATCTGGACTTATGTTAACCTCCACAGTATGATCCTAGGAATGCAAATGCCACATCACAGGGACTTACAATGAATCCTCACATACAACAACAATGCTCAAACAAAGAGCAAAGAAGATATGAGTGACCAATGAGGTCTTACACTCTACCCCTTCCATGTCATGGGAACAGATGCCAACTTACAGGGACTTATAACTGGTTCCTCAATGGGTAATCAAACAAATCACATAGGTATGAAATAATGGACATGCTACAAAGAGCAATGAATGATAGTAAATGCACTAAGGCAATCAAATAATCATGTATAAATGAATCAAGTAATCAATTACATAAATTCAAGTAGCACACGCTATAACCATTCATGAGGCTCAAGCAAAAGGGTTTGACTATGAAAGTCCACTGTAAGAGGTAAGTGTCGCTCTTAACCTTGCCATTGAGGGGCTAAGGTGAAGCAGATGAAAGGATATGAGGGGTGTGCCTCATTGCTTCTATCTCAGGTCCGAGAGAGCATGTAAATATAAGAATGTGGGGGAGTTCAGAAAGATGGAACTCTTTCCCCAATTAGACTCGATAGATCTTGGGTTTGGATCTCAATGCTACAACCATGTAATGGGAGCAAGGAGAAGACACACGGAATAGTGGGAGATAGGCTACTTATCTCTTTGATCCACCAATTGCCTCGAATGAGGACTTTTCCTGCTTAGGACAAATATAAACATACACAAGCAATGCCTCTTAAGGAGGACTTCAGACAATTTGCCCAGCCAAATAACGGGCCGGGTCTCCAGACTACATGAAGAAGAAGATGCAATACCTCAATGCTAATTGCTTATAAGCAAAGCAATGCAAGTTCTTAAGAGAACTGAGCAACTAAGGGTACCTGGAAAAATCAAACAGAATCAGCATCCCATTCGAAATCAAACAACAATACAAGAATCAACAATGTACAATCAAACAACAATGTGCGAGGCACAAGGCTCAAAGCTCAAAGGAGCTATACATCCTACAAAACAGCCACATTAGTTTACAAGTATCAAGCAAAACATCCCAAATGTGAAACAATATCCTTAAGCCTTAACTTCTTAACCTGAAAAGCCAAAGACAAGTTCAAATGTAAGTGACAAGACCACTAGGACTAGCCTAGGGTCCAAAAGAAGGAAAAATCCTAAAACAGCAACCAATTCATGATCAAAGTCAAGCTATTTCAACAACAAAGGGATCCCAATTGGTCCCATATCCAAAATATGTACACATTTCAATCTATGCAACATGTAAGGCAAAGTGAACAAAGGTAAACCACATATGAGCAATCAGCAAGATCACATCACAAAAAATATCAAAATAACACAGTAAATTCCACAAAAATTATATCCTAAACAGAGGACATTCAACAAGCTACATGTCAATTTTCAAGCAATTTGGATAAAAGGAACTATGAGAATTAATTCAACATGTCTAAGCATGAAAAAACACGATCAAATGAAGCTACAAAATGTACATTAACTTCAATCCAATGGTAAACAGTGATGGTCAATGGGAAATGGATGGGACCAAAGCTAAATGCAAGCGTAATGTGTTATGAACTACCCTACCAAGTTTCATGTCCATAGGGTTAAGGATGTGGATTTGGCAACATAGGGAACAATGTGACACAAGCTAGGTCCAAAAAATGATAGGCAGAAGGTAAAAATCCTAATCAATTAGGAAATGGATTGTAAAAATCCACAAAAATTCACAGTGAATGCTAACATGTTAAATGTGCTACATGCAAAAAATTAAGGCCATTGGCCAGGGGGAAGCATGGCAAAAAAAATCAGGGAATTCAGCATGTCACATTGTGTCACCTTTCACATTCAATTTCAATAAATCATATATCAAAAACCAGAAGGCCAAAAATTATAAAACCTATGCCAAAAATTCCAGAAGAGTGTCAAGAATTTACACCTAAAATTTCAATTAATTTGGATTATGTATGGTGATTATACAATTAAAATGGTGGAACATGTGAATTTTGTGCACATTGGAAAAATCTCTATACCAATTAAAAAAAATCCTCAAGCACAAATTTATTTTTTGATTCTATAAAAAAGTAGAGAAAAAAGAAGACTAACAAAAAAGTCCTGATTTATTTGGATAATTATTGTGGATTATATGATTTTTAGAAGTATTTAAATATTTATTGCAATAATCAATTAGGAATTATTATTGATTTAATTAATTAATTTTTACTGAATGGCAGAGGCGTAATAATGTAGCCAAAGCCAAAACACTGCGTTTCAACTTATTGACGTGGCCGGCTAGGATTCGTTCTGGCAAGCGAAAAACACAAATTGATATTGGAAGCGGATGCTAACGGATCTACACAGCATTATTTCCAGAAAACTTCAAAGTTCATCGTCTTCTTCAATGTTCTTCGCCCAGAATTTAGGTTTCGAGCAAACTTCCATGAAATTCCACAAACTCTATACCGATCGAACCGGCTTCTCATCAGGAATACAATTACGCAAACGGTTTCATCTATCAATTTCTACACAGAGCGAATCGAAAGAAAGAAGGAAACGCATCGAAACCTCAATTGCGAATAACTCACTCAAATTTCAACGAATTTACAATCCAAAAGCTTCAGATTACTCTACAATCAATACTCTACCAAATCCCTAACATAATTTAAGCTATTGCGCGATTTGAAATCCGACCTTTCTTGATTGTGCAGCAATGGAGTTCGCGATTTAGAACTCAGCGACGCGAAACAGATGAAGGAGATTACTTCAGAAGGCGAGTGATGATGCCAATCCAGCTCCAGCACGGTTGAATTGAGCGATTTCTCAAGCTGCCATGGGAATGCCTTCTTGCAACAGTTGAGGATTGGCTGCGATTTTGGTTCCAATCTTGATCAACAGCAACTTGATTTCACCTGCAAGTCAAGAATCCACAGAAAATTTCCACAAAAGTTTGGTAGATCTTGATGAAATTTGAGCAAAAAGTGTTAGAGCAAAAAATGAGAGATGAGAGAATTTTCTTTTGTTTTCTGTTATACTGTGAAAGTGATTGTGAAGTTGTGATTAGCCCCTTAGTTCTGTTAGCAATTAAGTTTATATATGGATCACTAATACAACTATAATTATGATTAAGCAAAAAAAATAGTGATTAGTGAGTAATGGCTTATGTGCATTTTCCTTTTTTTTTTTTCAATCCTTAGAAACATTTCAGCTGCACTTTCTCACTTTGAGCAAGTTGTAAATACCATTTGGAAGCTGATAAAATAGGTCCCATTTTCCAATTCCTCATATTTTCCAATTTCACTATGTGATGGTAATGCCATGCAATTTCAAGTCCATTTCACAAGCTAGATATCAAACCATGAGGCCTAGGCATGTTGTGAATATTCCAACAAATTTCAAATGCCATTTATGAAGTGTAGAAAAAATCCCCACTCAAAAATTCCAATTATTTCACAAGTTGGACGATTTTGCCCCTGGTTCATTTAGCAGTCCAGTTGAAATTTGACCTTTTGCATTGAGCACTTTTGGAAAAATCCAATTATGCACCCTTGAAGTACATATTAAATGGAGTTTGTGCATATAAAGAACTTGCAATTTGGACAATCCATGTGGTAGTTATGTCCTCCTGATTACGGGTCTTTTTTGAAATTCACTGAGCCATATCTTGCAAACCACACATGGGATTTTCAAGTTCTTGGACTTTTTAGAAAGGTGAGATCAAGATCTTCAACTTTCATGTTGGACAAATTTTGATTTGAAGCTTGTGTGATGAAGTTATCTTGAGGGGAAAAACTTTCCATTTTGGGCAGCTGAAATTACAGGTCCACTTGCCACTTTGGGAAACTTTCTGTCTGAGCTCAATTCCTTCAACATTGACCTTTGAAATGCCAAATAGGACTTGTATGGACATGAATGAGATATTTTCAACCATCTCACACCTCTCAAATCTTGATTAAATGCACAGTTGACCACAGTTGACTTTTGTTGACTTTTCTTGACTGGGCCAGGTTCTGATGAATTGCAAGCCTCTTCCAATTGAGATCTTGGTTCCAAATGATATCACAAGTTATATGAACTCTCTATGAATGATCATGGTGTCCAAATTCTTCAAGAATGGCCACCATCTATTGCTCAAGGCCTGATTTGACTATTTTGACCTGGCTAGCTTCATCTGCAAGCAACATGGTTAGATGACAATATTTTTGTACTTTTGGCTAGTAAACATATGAAAAGCAATGATATACAAATGCAATACATGCTTGGTGATCAAGAACCACACTCACAAGGTATCCCACCCACTAGGAGGGTAGCTAGGGTATGCACTGATCCTTGAGGCCATGATATGATATGATATGGGCCATGAGGGAGCTTAGGGCCAAAATTGGGGTCTTACAGATGCCCCTATTTAAGGTCATTCTATCCGGAGAAGTGAAGTTTAGAAATCTTCATTTCGACGCGGTAGAATGGGCTTAAATAATAGTAATGAGACGAATTTTGGTCCCTAAGAGACCTCATGATGCAGATGTATGCATGCAAAAGACAAATTCTGTGGAGAATATGGTTCACACAGAAGAAAAGACGATCCATCGGAGTAATACACTCACCAGGAACAGAGACTCTAATAAGACTCTTATTGGGACTTTATTAGGGGATAGTAAGGAAAAAGAATGCGTGAGCAGGACACGACTTTGATTAGGGAAATGACAAAACTGACACAGTGTGAATTAGACACGACTCCGATTGGGGATAACAGATATCGGAATGGAGAGCTTGCTGGGGAAGCAAAGGACTCACACCGGGGAATACAGAATTCCAGAGGAAAATAAATCCATTGGAAAGACATAAGCTGACTCAAATTATCCAGAAAGGATACTTCGGATAAAAATCCGGACTCGGACCAGGAAAAGATTCACATAGAACCTCCCTGCCGGGAAATGCATATACTGGGGAATAAACACCCATATAGCAAAAGGTAAAAATCACCGAAGGAAACTCCGCAGGGGAATGTCTAACAAAGAGACTCTCCTGGGAACAGCAACAGGAATGAGGTGTTACCGGTATAAGGGTAACAAACTCAGGAAGAATGAATACCTAAGACCGGTATAAGGGTGAGAGATATCAATCAACCAACATCTGAGAAAGACCTACAAAGGGTATAATACTCAGGAAAATCTGACTCCACAAGGGACCAATGTCATAATAGGGAGTAGACAGGAAGGAACACCAGGGATACCGAGGTATATAATAGGTGACCGACAGAACGTGAATTGGTATATATGCCAAGACACTCATCATCCGAAAGGAGGGCTTGAAAAAGCAAAACAACTTACAGGATGGACATTCGAATCCACAACGGGAAAACGAATCCTACTCAAACTGGGGACACAAGCCCAAAGAGTACATGAGATATAATATCCATTACCGGCAGACCGTGGATAGTAAACTCGCATGGTAAGAAACACCAGAGATACCGAAGTATATAATAGGTGATCTACCGAAGACGTGAATTGGTATATATGCCAAAACACACATCCGAAACACAAACTGGTTAAAGGATGAATATTCGATTCTATAGAGAATACGAATCTTACTCTACTGGGGAAAATCAACAAAGGATTCCAACCTGTCGCATCCTGCGAAAAATCAACCGGCGAGACTCGAAAATAAAACACACACAGAGCCGCCACTAAACGTTATTTATCCCAAGATAGGGAAAGGAAACGCTCAGAGAAACCTGGAAAGACATGGTCTCGCGACCAGAGAGAAAAGGTTCGGGAGTCGATTACGCGAGGGGAAGGTATTAGCACCCCTCACGTCCTAGGTACTCCTAGGGATCCACGTTCTAGAATAAAGAAAAGGTTGCTAAACATCACACACACACACAGGGAACGCAGGTGGGGTTAAGAGAAACGGGCTCGATAAGGCGTCGCACCTTATGCCTACATATCTTGTCTGGAACAAGAATCAGAGCCACTGTAGTTCGGCTTACGCACGCCAAACAACGCAAAACAAAACAAACAAACAAGAGTGGCAAACATGGAGCCCGACAACCACTGGATGGAATTACGTCGGCATCCGAACCAAAACACGCTCAAAAGCGGCAAACATGGAGCCCGACAGCCACTTACTGGACTTATGTCAGCATCCGAACCCAAACAATCAATAGCATACAACAAACAAACATACAAACACACGCAAAAAAGAAAAAAAAGGCGCCCGGAGTGGTCTCGCATGACCACCTGCCTACATACCTCGTCTGGAACGAGGATCAGGGCGATGTAGTTCCCCTGAAAGGGACTAAATTGCTAACCAGAAACCGGGGAAAGATACACAACTAGGGAGCTGAGACTCGAGCCTAATGTTGTCATGCATCGTTAACCCTAAGTTCGGTTTTCTATCCTACTTGCATAAGCAAACTAACCTAACCAGGAAAGAAGCTAGCACACAAGCATACAATCATATATCATCAAATGAGAACAGGTATCTCAAACAAGCATGTCAATCAGATATCCACATAACACGCACTATAGCCAAACAAGGGGGCTCAATCAATCAGGTTTGACTGCCTAAGCAATCGTCTGTACAGGCTGTGTTTGCTCTTAACCTTGCCATTACGAGGCTAAGGTGAAGCAGATGATGGGATGAAGTGAGGATCAGACCTCACAGCTCTTATCCCTAACCAGGGAGAGCTGACAAATGAGCATGGGTCCAGAATAGGGGAACCCTTCTATACTCGATGACTCTGACACAATGTGCACTGCACAAGATCTTGGGCTTGTGATCTCAATGCTACAACCATGTAATGGGAGCAAGGAGAAGACTCAACTGAAGAGTGGGGGGTAGGCTGCATACCCCTACCTTCCACCAATTGCCTTATTTAAAGGACTTTCACCTGCTTGGGCTTAAAAATAAACATACACAAGCATTGCCTCTTAAGGAGGACTTCAGACAATTTGCCCGGCCCGGTAACAGCCGGGTCTCCAGACTACATGAAGTTAGGAAGTTACCTCAATGCAAGTTGCTTATGCAAAGCAAAGCAAAGCAATAGTTCACAAGGAACTGAGCAACTAAAGTACCTGGAAACAATCAAACTCAGTCAGTACTCAATCAGACAAACTATACAGCAAACAAACAGTTTAAACAATACAACACAAAGCAAGCTCAAGGCTTAAGCCCAAGCTCCAACACCTACAAAACAATGTTATGTTAGTGTACAAACATCCACAACATCAATTAAAATCAACTTGTATCATTCTCCATGTACATGATGCTTTTGATCCTGCAAAATCAAGCAAATATTAGTAACTAGACCACTAGGCCAAGCCTAGGGTCCAAAAGCAAGAAAAAGTTAAAACAGCAAGGTATCCACCATCCAACATCAAATTAACATCAAACAAGATCAAACATCATTGGTCTCATGTTTATATCATCCATCATGCTCAATTCATGCACAAAACAATCCATATGAGGTCAAATGAACCACCAAGCATACAAACAGAAGTATTGCATTCAAATCCCTATCAAAATAAATCCAAAAATTCTCAAATTAAATACACCTAAACAGGGGATAATCAAGGTCTACCATGTCAAATTTGAGCTCAATTGGGCAAATGGAACCATGTCAATGAAAATCATCAAAAACAGACACAATTTCATGCTTCAATTCACACCATCAATGCATACATCCAGTTCAAAAATTCATATCTCATTGAAAACAAAAAGAAATGGATGAGACCAAAACAGGGAGGTCACACAACGTGTCTAGTTCATGCATATCAAATTTCATGGCCATACAATACAATATGAGGATTTCCCAATCAATCTATCAACATGTATCACATGAGCTTGCAAATTCAACCACCAGAAAGGAAAAATCATGATCAATTAGAAAAGGCAGTGAAAAATTCTACAAAAATTCATACAACATCCTAACATATCAACAATTCACCATGCCAAATTTCATTCAATTCTAACATGCATAGGTTATCCAATTAAATTCAACAAGTTGACATCAAGAGGTGTGACACAAATTGTCACACCTATGTTCCAGAATTTGCTGCTCTCTGACCAGGTATCAAAAATTCATGAAATTTATATATAAATAATCCTCAATGAGTCAAGAACCACCACAAAAATTTTCAGCCATTTATTTTATGATATGAGTATTTCATGATCAAATTGCCAAAATGTATCAAAATGTGACATACATTAGAAAAGCCTATGCCAAATAAAATATTTGCCAAGCACAACTTTGACCAATAGGTCAAAAAAATCCTACACAAGTCAACAAAGTCAAGGAAAAAATCTCCATATTTTTAGGAATTTTTTACTATTTTTTATGAATTTTTTAATGTCTTTATAATTTTCTAGAAATTAAATGAATTAATTAAAACTGCACAGTGGCAGTATCGTAATTCTTCTTGGCGAGGGCGGGAAACGCCATTTTCAAATGTTTAAACAGAATTTTGGATCAAAACAAATTCCAGCATCGTCTTCCACAAGCGTATTTCAGAAAATGAAAATCATGATGAACATCGAAATTCAACGAAAATGGCCGTGCATATAACCGTTGGATTCGTCTCAATGAGAGGATCATGAATATCACACTATTTTTCACTAACAGTTCCTAAATCTCTCGAATCGACTCACTTAGGGTTTGTGTTCTTACTTTCAAACTTAGATTTCTCACACTACGACTAATCATTTTCTAAACCACAAACAGCATTGAAACCTACGTGAAACGCTCTTCAAAACACATATAATTATGAAGCATATGGTGATGATCGATTTTCACTCAAACCTGGAATGGCAGCCGCGATTTTGATGCTCTCAGCGCTCTTTTCTTCAAAACAGAAGTAGAAACACGATGAGGAAGGTGATAGGAGATGCTAGCTTCGATTGATGTTGATCCTAGAGCTCACAATTCCGGTTTGCCATAGATGAGGTGATGATGAACAGTCACGAACCAGTGCTCTACTCCTTCCAAACTACCAAAACAGATGGTGAGGATGATGATACAAATCCAAATCAAAAAGAATCTTGAGATTTGGTGTAGAATTGATGGAGAATTTTGGAAATGAAGGTTTTTGTGTTCTTGAGGGTTTGGAGAGAATGTGATGATTTCAGATCTGGTTCTTGAAGATTGTGAATTCAGTTATGATTAGGAGATGATTTGGTTTATATACCTTGCATTAATCCACCACTAATCATGTTTAATTAACAATTTGGAATGTTAGTGAAATGGCAATTTTTGTAAGCAAGGGCAAATTGGTCAATACACAATGACAGCTAGTGCCAGCTGTTTTGACAGCTCAAGCAATCCCCAAATGACATATGTGATGTGTAGAAACTTGTTTCATGTCCATTGGTGGAGTATTTCTCAAAATCACATGTGTGTGGTAATTGATCCATTTTTAGCATTTCATTTTTCAACCCAAAACTCAAACCATGTGCATTAACCACAAAATGAATACTCAAACACACTTAAAATGCCATTCCTGAGGTGTTGGAAAAAGTCCCATTCAAAAATTCCAATTATTTTGACATTTGGACGATTTTGCCCCTGGTCCAATTCAGCTGTCCAGTTGAAAAGTGACTTTTTGCCTTGGCCATTTTTGGGAAAATCCAATGATGCACCCTCAAAGTACATGTCAAATGGAGTTTGTGCATATAAAGAACTTGCAATTTGGACAAAGTATGTGGTAGTTATGGCCTCCTGATTACGGGTCTTTTCTGAAATTCACTGAGCCATATCTTGCAAACCATACATTGGATTTTCAAGTTCTTGGACTTTTTGGAAAGGTGAGAACAAGATCTACAACTTTCATGTTGAACAATTTTTCATTTGAAGCTTCCTTGGACATCTGTTTTTGAGGTCAAAAACTTTCCATTTTTGGAAACTTCAGTTACAGGTCAATTGCTATTTTTGGCAGTTTTTGTCCTGACCTGATTTTCTTCATTCTCAAGCTTTGCAATGTCATTTAACACTTATTCCAACATGAATGAAGTGTCTTCAACTCATTTTCACCTCCAAATCCATCAGATCATGTACAGTTGACCACAGTTGACTTTTCCATCTGATAGATGAATTTGGCAATGCATTGATCAATTTAAGCCCCAATCTCCAACTGAAATGGCTCAAGGGTGACACCCTAGCCTCAATAAGCACAATATAATCACAAAATGAACCTCATAACCATCTCAAACCCCATCTCCTGATCATGCCCTGATTGGCCCAATGCAACTGATTAGGGTTGACCAGTGGTCAAAACCCTAATCTCAAGGAATCTTCTTCCATCTTCTGATGACATCCAACCATGATGATGACGATGTATCAATTCAAACAAGATGAAGACCAATATCCATGGAGAATCCTGAAACCCTAATCTCACAGCCCAATCCTCAGATGGCCCATGATCAGTCAATAAACCCTAGGCTTTCACTTTCTGACTTCCTACCTCCTGATTAAGACTTGGGAAGATAGCTTGCACAATGAAACCACATGATATGCAATATGAAATGCCTAATGCCCTAAAATGACATGCAAATATGTTAATGCTAGTCCCAAGAGAGGAGGGCAAATTTTGAGGTGTTACAGCTGCCCCTATTCAATCCACTGTGAACCTGTCGATACGAAATAGCCTCGGCTTTCGGATGATCAGGATGAAGAGTGATTGAATACCAAGAACAGACGAACAATTTGCACTCTGATGAGATAATTAGCAACGCCTGTCAGCAGCGGCGAAGAAACAAACTCTTGAAACGTCGACCTGGATACCAAAATAAATGGTAACACAGGGATAACCATGGTCTGAACACCACATCCACTCGGGATTCTCATTCTTTTTTTGCTTTTCTTGAACCCCGAACGTTTCTCTGTGCAAACGATCCTCGAATCTCTGCATTTGAACCCCGGAAAATGCCTCAGCACTCCTTCTTTGCCAAAATAATGAACCCCGATCTCCAGTTTGAACCCCAGTCGCCTGACGATAACTCTCGATCGCCAGAATGAACCCCGTTCTCCAGAAAATGTCGCAACATCTCCCTTTCTCCATTTGAACCCCAGGAAAATGCCTCAGCATACCCTTTCTCCGTTTGAACCCCAGGAAATGCCTCAACATATCCTTTTCTCCAATCTCTCGTGATAATTCCGCTGGCAACGTCGGAACTAACACCAAACCACTCTGAGGGCGACATGTCAGAGGGTAAACCTTCATAAAGAAGGTAGCATGCGTATCTCTTCCTCAGAAGACACCTATAACGACCTCCATTGGCCTCAGCCCGAGTCTAAGGTGACACATGAACAGAAGACGCTCCTAAGGACCTCATCCCGGATACAATCTTCAACTCCAATCTCCATTTGAACCCCAGAAAATACCTCAGTATCTCCTTTTCTCCGTTTGAACCCCGATCTCCAGAAAATGTCGCAACATCTCCTTTTCTCCATTTGAACCCCGGAATCGCGCTGATCGCGTAACGTCTTCTGATATCATTTCCATCTCTGTCCGACGGAAACATTTCCTCCAATATCGCACTACTGGGAAACACTGCTGAACTGACGTCATGATGCTAAACTCCTCAGAGTAACATCTTCACCCTCTATCTCGCACGACAGAAACCTCCTCCAGTATCGCACTACCGGGGAACTACCTTTGATCAAATCATGAGGCTAAACTCCTCGGAGTAACACCTTCGCTGTCTGGCAAAAACCACTTCTCAAACAGTAACCACGGCTTGAGACTAGCTTATGCTCGCAATGATGCATGATTGATTTTTTCTGCGTAATGCTC
Source organism: Lathyrus oleraceus (assembly GCF_024323335.1). Taxonomy (NCBI): domain Eukaryota; kingdom Viridiplantae; phylum Streptophyta; class Magnoliopsida; order Fabales; family Fabaceae; genus Lathyrus; species Lathyrus oleraceus. The sequence goes on from NC_066583.1 coordinate 64,159,087, forward strand.
CATAGTTATGGAAATGCTACGCGATTATTTATTTTTCTATGCAATATGCTATGCTTATTTTTCATGATGAATGCATAAAAAGGTATCCCCCTCAAGGGACTCTTCTAGGGAGCATGAGACACTCTGCTGAGGAACTCGTCACCGCTCCAATTCCACCCTGCTGGGGAATAACACTGCTGCTGGGAAAAGGCAACCCTTGCTGGGGAAGAACCTCCTTTGCACCCAATCCGCTCGAGAAACTGCTGGGGATAAGCACCACCAACACTCTGTAGAGATACAACAATCTTGACTTGCTGGGGATATCAATCCTGATTCCGCTTCGGGAAAACCCTCACAGATACCTGCTGACTCCGCTGGGGAAACACTCACAGAGACTCTGCTAGGGGAATAGCAACCTCCAGGCTCAACTGGGGGAACATCAATACATCACCTGCTGGGGAAGAACCTCCTTGACCCTGCTAGGGAACCGCATACTACTCCGCTGGGGACAACCCACGCAATCCATAGTTAGAATTAACTCAGCTGGGGATGCAAAAATCCGTCCGCTACGGGAACTTGTCCGATCCACAGGTAGGATGAACACTGCTGGAGATATATTTCATTGAAACCCGCTCCACTCGGGGAATAGCAACCTTCTGGCCTGGCTGCTGAGGAAACACCATTGCAAACCTACCGGGGATAACCATCCTGACTCGGCTGGAGAGGTCACAGACCTTGGATTTGCTGGGGAGCTAGCTCCCTAAACTCTGCTTGGGGACTGAGCTGGGACATGAGAAAAGTAGGTACAGAACACCCGCCGACTCATCGAACCATGGTATCTACCTTCCAGTCTCGTATCAGCTTTCCTCTTTTGAGAATTCCCAGACTCGTCTGGACCTTTTCTGCTCCATCATCTTGTATTCCAAACTGCTCCGAGCTCGACGAGAGACGTACTCCCGGAATTTATACATACTTTTCAATCTTTCGACTTTGAAGAGTCTTCTTGATTAATTCCAAAGGTCGTCGGACGTCTCGTCGTCTCTCCGTCCTTTCTTCATGCACTCGTTCCTGATCGGACTCTGCGGGGAATTACATACTTTCAAACCTTCCGACTTTGAAGAGTCTTCTTGATTATCATCAAGAATCGTCGTACGCCGCAACGTCTTCGTCATTTTTCATACACTCGTCCCTGACCGGACTCTCTGGGGATTTCTCTTGTCAAAGCTTCCACATCACAACCTGCAAGGGAGTGAAAAGTATCTAACAGTTCCTGCAAAACAGATCGTTAGATAAAACCGTGCCCCAGGCGTGTCAAGATTTCAACACTTGGGTCACTCAACCTTCCAAATAAGATTTCAAGCTTTCAATCTTATAAACATGCATTGGAAGGAAACCTGTATGTTTTAAAAATGCAAGATTCTTTATCAAAATAATCTGGATGTTTTTGCAATCAAAGCGGTAATGAGAAACAAAAACAAAATTATTTGACTGAATATGCATTTTATTGATTGAAAAAAAGTGTGGCTCAAATGAGCAATACAAAGGAAGCAATTCCTGAAAAGAGGTAATTGCGCAAAAGGAAAAATCTATCCTAATGGCAATGTGAAACTCGTGATCTCATCGAGTTCCAACTCGGTTACACCCCCTATGTCCTCAGACTCTCCACGCTTTCTGCCTTCTGAACAAGACGTTTCTGACTGATCCCTACCGGGTATTATCCATGATGCTTTAACCAAAGCGCAAACGATCATGCTGGACGCAGTTGTTCGTTTCAATCCCTCTTTTGCCTGGACCGCCCTTTCGGGTTTTCAGTCCACCGGGATACCCTTTCTTGCCCAAGTCGCCTTTCCAGGTTTTCGACTTGCCGGGTGTACATTTTTCTTTTTATCCCTAATTTTTGCCCGAACCTTTCTTTCTGTTTTTTGGTTCGCCGGGATGCCCATTTTTGCCTGGACTATTTTATTCTTTTCGTCCAGCGGGTCAATTTATACGAAGTATTTTTTAACTGCGTCCGCATTCACAGGGGATGGAAAATCCTCGCCATCCATGGTCGTCAACAACAAGGCTCCACCAGAGAAAACCTTCTTAACCACGAACGGACCTTCATAATTCGGTGTCCATTTGCCCCTTCGATCGTTTTGAGGAGGAAGGATCCTTTTCAGCACCATATCACCCACGTGATATACCCGAGGTCGTACTTTCTTGTCAAAAGCACGCTTCATCCTTTGCTGGTACAATTGCCCATGACAGATGGCTGCTAGCCTCTTTTCCTCAATCAGGCTCAACTCTTCATATCGGGTCCTTACCCATTCAGCCTCTTGCAATTTCACGTCCATCAGGACTCTCAAAGAGGGAATCTGAACTTCAACAGGTAATACAGCCTCCATCCCATATACCAACGAGAATGGAGTTGCCCCAGTAGATGTGCGTACCGACGTTCGATACCCATGCAATGCAAATGGCAACATCTCATGCCAGTCTTTGTAGGTTACCACCATTTTCTGCACAATCTTCTTTATATTCTTGTTGGCTGCCTCAACCGCCCCATTCATCTTCGGACGATAAGGAGAAGAATTGTGATGCTCAATCTTGAATTCCCGGCACAGCTCTGCCATCATCTTATTGTTCAAATTAGAACCATTATCAGTAATGATTCTCTCGGGAACCCCATATCTGCAAATGATGTCTCTCTTGAGAAATCTGGCCACGACCTGCTTCGTCACATTCGTATAAGAGGCTGCTTCAACCCACTTGGTGAAGTAATCAATAGCCACTAATATGAACCGATGACCATTCGAAGCTGTAGGCTCAATCTTTCCAATCATATCAATGCCCCACATAGCAAACGGCCATGGAGATGACATTAAGCTCAACGGATTTGGAGGCACGTGCACCTTGTCAGCATAAATCTGGCATTTATGACACTTCCGCACGTAATTGAAACATTGGGCCTCCATTGTCATCCAATAGTAACCTGCTCTCAGCAGCTTCTTCACCATTGCATTCCCACTGGCATGGGTACCGAACGAACCTTCATGAACCTCTTTCATTAATTGGCTTGCCTCTGCATCATCAACACATCTGAGCAAGACCCAATCAAAATTCCTCTTATACAAAACCCCATCTTTATTCAGGTAGAATACCATGGCTAACCTCCGCAGAGTCTTTCTATCTTTCTTTGACGCTCCCTCAGGATATTCTTGCGTCTCAAGATAGCGCTTGATATCGTAATACCACGGCTTTTCATCATCAGGCGCTGTATCAACAGCAAATACATAAGCCGGTCTATCCAGACGACCTACTTCCACACTGGGGAATTGATTCCACCTCTGCACCTTAATCAAGGCAGCCAGAGTAGCCAAAGCATCTGCCAAAGGATTCTCCTCTCTAGGCACATGATGCAACTTCACCTTGGTGAAAAACGTCAACAATCTCCTCGTATAATCTCGATACGGAACCAAATGAGATTGATGCGTATACCATTTTCCGTTAACCTGATTTATCACCAGAGCTGAATCTCCATATATCACAAGGTTCTTGATTCTCAAATCAATCGCCTCTTCGATTCCCAATATGCAAGCTTCATATTCAGCCACGTTGTTGGTACACTCAAATGTTAGCCGGGCAGCAAAAGGAATATGAGATCCTTTAGGCGTAACCAAAACAGCACCAACACCGCTTCCATTCACGTTAACGGCCCCATCAAACATCAGAATCCATTCGGATTCAGGGTCAGGCCCCTCCTCCGGGATTGGTTCCTCGCAATCTTTCGATTTGAGAAACATGATGTCCTCATCAGGGAATTCAAACTTCATCGGTTGATAATCATCAATGGGTTGCTGAGCGAGGTAATCAGACAATACGCTCCCCTTAATCGCCTTCTGAGAGGTATACTGAATATCATATTCGGTCAAAATCATTTGCCACCTCGCAACCCGTCCGGTCAATGCTGGCTTTTCGAAAATGTACTTGATTGGATCCATCTTGGAAATCAATAAAGTGGTATGAACCAACATGTACTGCCTTAGTCGGCGAGCAGCCCAGACCAAAGCACAGCAAGTTTTCTCGAGCAGTGAATACCTCGTTTCACAGTCGGTAAACTTTTTACTAAGGTAGTATATGGCATGCTCTTTTCGACCAGACTCGTCATGCTGCCCCAATACACACCCCATAGACCCCTCGAGGACTGTCAGGTACAGAATTAACGGTCTCCCCTCCACAGGAGGCATCAAAATCGGAGGCTCCTGCAAATATTCTTTTATTTTTTCAAACGCCGCTTGGCAATCATCATTCCACCTGACCGTTTGATCTTTTCTTAGCAACTTGAATATCGGTTCACACGTGGCTGTTAGATGAGATATGAACCGTGAAATGTAGTTCAATCTACCTAAGAAACCACGAACCTCTTTCTCTGTTCTCGGTTCTGGCATTTCTTTTATCGCTTTTACTTTTGCAGGATCAACCTCAATTCCTTTCTCACTCACAATAAACCCCAGCAATTTACCAGACCGCACTCCGAACGTGCACTTGTTCGGATTCAACCTCAGTCTGAACTGTCTCAGCCGGTCAAACAACTTGGCCAAATCTACCAAATGCCCCTCCTCTGTCTGGGACTTTGCTATCATGTCATCAACATAGCATTCAATTTCATGATGAATCATATCATGAAACAAAGTCACCATGGCTCTCTGATAAGTAGCACCGGCGTTCTTGAGACCAAATGGCATCACCTTGTAACAAAAGGTACCCCATGGTGTAATGAACGTTGTTTTCTCCATATCATCTGGCGACATTTTGATTTGATTATAGCCAGAGAAACCATCCATGAAGGAAAACACCGAGAATTGAGCTGTATTATCTACCAACACGTCAATGTGAGGTAGTGGGAAATCATCTTTCGGACTAGCTCTATTCAAATCCCGGTAGTCCACACACATCCTCACCTTCCCATCTTTCTTCGGGACTGGCACAATGTTCGCGACCCATGGCGGATAATTAGTGACAGCAAGGAAACCAGCATCCCACTGCTTCTGCACTTCTTCCTTAATTTTCATTGCCATATCAGGTCGAGTTCTGCGCAACTTCTGCTTCGCTGGAGGACAATCTGTTCTCAACGGTAGCTTGTGCACAACGATATCGGTATCCAACCCTGGCATATCTTGATAAGACCAGGCAAAGATGTCGACATACTCTTTCAACAATACCACCATTCTGCTCTTTACACTTTCCTCCAAAGCAGCCCCGATTTTTACTTCTCTCTTGACCTCGTCGGTACCCAGGTTCACGACCTAAATCTGTTCCTCGTGCGGCTGAATGACCTTCTCCTCTTGTTTTAACAACCTGGCTAATTCCCCTGGCAGTTCACAATCTTCTTCGTCTTCTTCTTCAGCAAGATAGATCGGATTGTCGAAGTCATATAGAGGTGTAACAGGATTGTTATCAATGAGATCCGGAGAGGAATCGCATCTGCATGAATGTTGATTCATGCATTGCTTTAGAACCGGTGTGAGAAAACAAAAAGAAAAATGAAAACATTGCCATTTTTATTTGTTTTTACTTTTAAACTGCAAAAATAAATGAAAAACAGGGAACACCGCTCTTTTGATTGAAAAACATCCTTTATTAATGATGCAAAATTTTGCAAATTTATGAACATGAGGAGGCCCTTACAATGAACCATTACGTGTCGGGCAACACGTATGGTTTGCATGCAAATAAGAAAGAAAACAAGAAAAATATTACTCTTCGAGGAGAGTGACCCGGATGATCTCTTCAGCCTTCCAGTTGCGGATTTCCGTCCCTGGTTCACACGGAGTTATCCACCGGTCCATATCACAGTCGCTGTCAGTATCTTCACCCATCATGCAGATGTGGTCTGGATCTAGCATTCCGGCACTGGTGAAAGTTACAGGCGCACGACGTCCTCTTCCTCGTCCCAAGCCTCGGCCCGGTTGATATCCAACCCCAAAACGGTCTTTTTTCTCAGGGACCTCCATTACTCTGCCCCAGCCTGGAGCTTCTCCGCTTTTGACTACCTCAGCAGCCTGCTTATAGGAAGCTATGGACGGTTTCTCTTCCTCTTGCTTGGCGAACAGGGCATTCTCCACCCTGACGGTTTCGAAAGCCTGACTCGGCGTCTCCCAGATCTCGCCGTCCATCTCAACATATTTGAAAGAAGACAGGTGGCTGACAAAGATGTCCTCCTCTCCGCAAACAGTAACGACCTGGCCTCCCCAAACATATTTCAGCTTTTGGTGCAAAGTCGACGTAACTGCTCCCGCAGCATGAATCCATGGGCGACCCAACAAGCAACTGTATGCCGGCTGAATATCCATGACGTAGAAGGTCGACTTAAACACTTCTGGGCCAATCTTTACTGGCAACTCCACCTCCCCGAATACGGCCCGCTTTGACCCATCAAATGCCCGCACAATCAGATCAGTCGGGGTCAAAATCAGCCCATCGCAGTTTAGCTTTGCCAGGGCCTTCTTAGGCAACACGTTCAAAGAGGAGCCATGTAACACCCTTCTAAAATACCCCAAATATTTCAATTAAAATAGCAACATATCAATCAGAGTAATTATGCCCCGAAGGGTGTCACACAATCATTTCACAACCATCATCAGAATATCCTGTCATGCTCATTTATTTAATCCAAATTATAAAGTATCTGCATAATACGCAGCGGATAAAATCAATTCAATTATTCACATCATGTAACATATTACATGCCAAATGGTTCACAACCAATCAATAAAATATTCAAACATCCCTTCCCGATGTTACATCTATCAGAGCATGACCCACTAGGAGACTACACTAGACTCCAAGCACTAGCTCCTATTCAACTCACTGCTCGTTACCTGAAAAATAGGTGTAAGGGTGAGTTCCTCAATCAATATAATAAGCATTATACAACATTATGTAATGTTAAGTAACTAACGCATCAAATCACTCTAACCAGACTACACACTCAATAACGGCAGTATCAATTCAAACATCATATTCAATACCAATACAACTCATATTCATACTCAATATCAATACAAACACACGTATAATATTGGAATACATCCATTCATATTATACGCCATACACATATTATGCAATGAGACTCCATGCATGCGGTACCGACTATTTGTGAACATATAGTTCACCTCACCGTCCAAATCCAGGCACGGCTACCAAGTCCAACTAGTCCCACTCATTTGAGACCTAGTGACTCACTCACTAATTCCTCACCACGGGAATTAGCTACCACCCCTCAAGGGCTATGCCATGCACGCTAATTTACCTAGCATGCAAACATCGACAACAATCCATAATGACTAACTCACTAATTCCTCACAATGGGAATTAGCTACCACCATAAAGGCCACAATATGCATGCTAATCACCTAGCCATGCTACATCATCAACAACAATTCAAGAATAGACATATGCTCACACTCTAAGCCATAAAACAGTCTATTCACAAGTGCACACATAACTGATACATTCACAGCATCATGCATACCATCACACATCATCAGTATATTATCACATAAGCATATCATATCATGCCACATAATCAAAAACAGTATTAGCACACTCTACTAATGCCTATACTACTCAAGACCCAACAAAACAACAACAACATTACCACGATATCACATCTGGGAGTTTAAAACGCGAAATCTGCCCTTCAAACTGATATGGCGAACGCCATTAGGCTAATGGCGAACGCCATTAGCGTTACACGCTCTCATTCTGGAAAAACTGTCTGTCAAACTGATATGGCGAACGCCATTAGGCTAATGGCGAACGCCATTAGCGTTAAACGCTCTTATTCTGAAAAAAAAAACCAAACGGCGAACGCCGAAGGCATAATGGCGAACGTCATTTGGCTGTTATGTGCATAGATGTTAAATTTCTACGAATTCCCTTTCAATTATCATCTAATTTCATTCATCCACTGGCTGTTATGTGCATAGATGTTAAATTTCTACGAATTCCCTTTCAATTATCATCTAATTTCATTCATCCACTGGCTCACAAATTCATCATACAACAATCCAATCAGAGATAAAACAATGGTTATCACTACCCAGTACATATTATCATATAATACCCTTTAACCGATGATAAACCCCCCTTACCTGAGTTAATCCGGCAAATCTCAAGCTTCAAGCTCTTCTCTTCTCCAACCTTCTTCCTCTTGCTCTGCCTTTGCCCTTTTCCTCTTTCACGATCGCTTCTCTGTTTTTCACGTAACAACCTTTTTACTCCAAAATGGGACTTTTTCCTTAATTCCAACTTATATATATTTTCCAATAAATAATTATCCCAATAATTATTATTCCAAAATAATAGTAATAATAATCCCAAATTCCAATTATTCAATTAAATTAATAAAAAAAATATTAATTTAAATTAAATAATTATCTTATTTTAATTGGGGTGTTACAACTCTCCCCCACTAAAAGAGTTTTCGTCCTCGAAAACATACCTCAAGCAAATAACTCCGGATAAGACTCCTTCATCTGACTCTCAAGTTCCCAGGTCACATTGCCACCTGCTGGTCCTCCCCAGGCTACCTTCACCAAGGCAATCTCTTTACCCCGCAACTGCTTCAACTCTCGATCCTCGATCCTCATAGGTGATGTCTCAACAGTCAGGTTATCTCTCACCTGTACATCATCTATTTGGACTACATGCGACGGATCATGAATGTATCTCCTCAACTGAGACACATGAAAAACATCATGCAAATTCGCAAGCGACGGCGGTAAAGCGATACGATAGGCTACCTTTCCTATCCTTTCTAAAATCTGATAGGGACCAATAAATCGAGGTGTCAACTTCTTTGACTTCAAAGCTCGACCAACACCAGTTATCGGAGTAACACGAAGAAACACATGATCTCCCTCTTGGAACTCAAGTGCCTTCCTCCTCTTATCATGATAACTCTTCTGTCGACTCTGAGCAATTCTCATCTTCTCCTGAATCATCTTAATCTTGTCTGTAGTTTGTTGAACAATCTCCGGTCCAACCACAGCACTCTCACCGGACTCATACCAACATAAAGGTGTCCGACATCTCCTACCATACAAAGCTTCAAACGGTGCCATACCAATACTCGAATGAAAACTATTGTTGTAGGTAAACTCAATCAACGGTAAATAACAATCCCACGCACCTCTCTTTTCTAAAACACAAGCTCTCAAAAGATCCTCTAGTGACTGAATCGTCCTCTCAGTCTGACCATCAGTCTGCGGATGATATGCAGAACTCAATCTCAGCTTAGTTCCCAAAGCCCTCTGCAAACCTTCCCAGAATTTCGATGTAAATCTAGGATCTCTGTCCGAAACAATACTCGACGGAATACCATGCAAACTTACAATCTTCTCAATATACAACTCGGTTAATCTCTCTAACGGATAATCCATTCTAATCGGAATGAAATGAGCCGATTTCGTCAATCTATCAACAATCACCCAAATAGCTTCAAAATTCTTATTTGTCCTCGGCAACCCAGAAACAAAATCCATACTGATACTATCCCACTTCCACTCTGGAATAGCCAACGGTTGCATTAGCCCAGACGGCTTCTGATGCTCAATCTTTGACTTCTGACAAGTCAAACAAGAATAAACAAAACTCGCGATTTCTCTTTTCATTCTCGGCCACCAAAATAACCTTTTCAAATCATGATACATCTTCGTAGCTCCAAGATGAATACTCAGGCCACTACGATGTCCTTCCTCAAGAATACTCTTCTTAAATTCGATAACATCCGGAATACACACCCGATTACTAAATTTCAAAACACCATTCTCATCAATTCTGAATTCACCACCTTGACCTTGATTCACTAGAGTCAACTTATCAACCAAAAGCACATCGGATTTCTGACCCTTTCTAATCTCATCCAGAATACCACTCGTTAACTTCAACATTCCCAATTTAACACTATTGTGAGTACTCTCACACACCAAACTCAAGTCTCTAAACTGCTCAATTAAATCCAATTCCTTAACCATTAACATAGACATATTCAATGATTTCCGACTCAACGCATCAGCCACTACGTTTTCTTTACCCGGATGGTAGTTCAAACCAAAGTCATAATCCTCCAGAACTCCAACCATCTCCTCTGTCTCATATTCAGCTCTTTCTGATCAAACAAATACTTTAAACTTTTATGGTCACTGAAAACCTCGAATCTTGACCCGTACAAGTAATGCCTCCACAACTTCAGAACAAAAACCACAGCTGCCAACTCTAAATCGTGCGTCGGATAGTTCCTCTCATGAACCCTCAGTTGTCTCGAAGCATAAGCTATAACCTGCTTATTCTGCATCAACACACCACCCAAACCCAACAATGACGCATCACAGAAACCTCAATGGTTCCGACGGACTCGGTAATATCAGAATAGGAGCAGTAGTCAACCTTCTCTTTAACTCTTGGAAACCTTCTTCACATTTGAGTCCCAAACAAACGCTTGCCCCTTTCTAGTCAACATTGTCAACGGTAACGCCAACTTAGAAAATCCCTCAATGAACTTCCTATAATAACCAGCCAAACCAAGGAAACTTCGAATCTCAGCAACAGACTTCGGAGCTTCTCACTGAGATACCGCTTCTATCTTAGAAGGATCAACAGCAACACCACCTCTTGAAATCACATGACCAGGAAACTAACTTCTTCTAACCAACCACACCGGTGCACCCCACGGTGACACCCTCGGACGAATAAATTTCTTATCCAACAGATCTTCCAACAGACTCTTCAATTCAGTTAACTCAACAGCAGACATACGGTACGGAGCCATCGATATCGGCCTAGTACCAGGTACCAAATCAATCGAGAACTCAACTTCACGCTCTGGCGGTAATTCATTCACTTCTTCCGGAAACACATCAGGAAAATCACACACCACCGCTAGATCGCCAATCACCAGTTTATCTTTAGCCTCCAAAGTCGCTAACAGCATAAACAACTCTGACCCATCTGCTACTTCCTCGTTCACCTGCCTGGCTGATAGAACCAAACTCTCTCCTTCCTCAATCTCAGGAAAGATCACAGTCTTCAACCGGCAATCTGCAGCCAAGTGACCACCTTTTCCACACTTGAAACACTTCTTCTCAGCACTGGTACACTCATGGACACGATGTCCAGCCTGACCACATCTGAAACACTTAGCAGGGGCACTAGAATCTCCCCCACTAGGCCTTTTCATCCCACTCTGCCTCTGAAAACCCTTGCCAGCTGCATACGGTTTCCCACGATCAATCTGATTCTTACCTTTCCTATCAACCCTCTGCTGATAGCTCTCTGCTCTAGCCTTGGAATCCTGTTCAAAAATCCTGCAACAGTCAACCAAATCAGAAAACACTCTAATCCTTTGATATCCAATAGCCTGCTTGATCTCGGGACGCAACCCGTTCTCAAACTTCACACACTTAGAAAATTCTCCAGCAGCCTCAGCATAGGGAGTGTAATACTTCGACAGCTCTGTGAACTTAGCAGCATACTCCGTACCAGACCGGTTACCCTGCTTCAATTCCAAGAACTCTATCTCTTTCTTCCCTCTGACATCCTCTGGAAAATACTCCCTCAGAAATCTCTCCCTGAACACAGCCCAAGAAATCTCAGCATCTCCAGCAGCTTCCAACTCAGTGCGGGTAGCAACCCACCAATCATCTGCTTCTTCTGAGAGCATATGCGTACCGAACCTGACCTTCTGGTTATCAGCACACTCAGTTACTCGGAAGATCCTCTCGATCTCCTTCAACCACTTCTGAGCGCCATCTGGATCGTATGCTCCCTTGAACATTGGAGGATTGTTCTTCTGGAACTCACTCAGTTGACGAGCAGCTCCCATCCCCACAACATTTGGATTTCCTCCAAGTACTCCAGCTAGCATACCCAGAGCCTCAGCAGTTGCAGCATCATCTCTACCTCTTCCAGCCATCTCTATTCCGAAAACCCAAACAAACTAAAATAATAAGTACTGATAGGGTTACACAACACCTATCCCGTACAGGGGAAACAGAATAATTATGACTCGACTCGACCGACGATGCTCTGATACCACTAATGTAACACCCTTCTAAAATACCCCAAATATTTCAATTAAAATAGCAACATATCAATCAGAGTAATTATGCCCCGAAGGGTGTCACACAATCATTTCACAACCATCATCAGAATATCCTGTCATGCTCATTTATTTAATCCAAATTATAAAGTATCTGCATAATACGCAGCGGATAAAATCAATTCAATTATTCACATCATGTAACATATTACATGCCAAATGGTTCACAACCAATCATAAAATATTCAAACATCCCTTCCCGATGTTACATCTATCAGAGCATGACCCACTAGGAGACTACACTAGACTCCAAGCACTAGCTCCTATTCAACTCACTGCTCGTTACCTGAAAAATAGGTGTAAGGGTGAGTTCCTCAATCAATATAATAAGCATTATACAACATTATGTAATGTTAAGTAACTAACGCATCAAATCACTCTAACCAGACTACACACTCAATAACGGCAGTATCAATTCAAACATCATATTCAATACCAATACAACTCATATTCATACTCAATATCAATACAAACACACGTATAATATTGGAATACATCCATTCATATTATACGCCATACACATATTATGCAATGAGACTCCATGCATGCGGTACCGACTATTTGTGAACATATAGTTCACCTCACCGTCCAAATCCAGGCACGGCTACCAAGTCCAACTAGTCCCACTCATTTGAGACCTAGTGACTCACTCACTAATTCCTCACCACGGGAATTAGCTACCACCCCTCAAGGGCTATGCCATGCACGCTAATTTACCTAGCATGCAAACATCGACAACAATCCATAATGACTAACTCACTAATTCCTCACAATGGGAATTAGCTACCACCATAAAGGCCACAATATGCATGCTAATCACCTAGCCATGCTACATCATCAACAACAATTCAAGAATAGACATATGCTCACACTCTAAGCCATAAAACAGTCTATTCACAAGTGCACACATAACTGATACATTCACAGCATCATGCATACCATCACACATCATCAGTATATTATCACATAAGCATATCATATCATGCCACATAATCAAAAACAGTATTAGCACACTCTACTAATGCCTATACTACTCAAGACCCAACAAAACAACAACAACATTACCACGATATCACATATGGGAGTTTAAAACGCGAAATCTGCCCTTCAAACTGATATGGCGAACGCCATTAGGCTAATGGCGAACGCCATTAGCGTTACACGCTCTCATTCTGGAAAAACTGTCTGTCAAACTGATATGGCGAACGCCATTAGCGTTAAACGCTCTTATTCTGAAAAAAAAAACCAAACGGCGAACGCCGAAGGCATAATGGCGAACGTCATTTGGCTGTTATGTGCATAGATGTTAAATTTCTACGAATTCCCTTTCAATTATCATCTAATTTCATTCATCCACTGGCTGTTATGTGCATAGATGTTAAATTTCTACGAATTCCCTTTCAATTATCATCTAATTTCATTCATCCACTGGCTCACAAATTCATCATACAACAATCCAATCAGAGATAAAACAATGGTTATCACTACCCAGTACATATTATCATATAATACCCTTTAACCGATGATAAACCCCCCTTACCTGAGTTAATCCGGCAAATCTCAAGCTTCAAGCTCTTCTCTTCTCCAACCTTCTTCCTCTTGCTCTGCCTTTGCCCTTTTCCTCTTTCACGATCGCTTCTCTGTTTTTCACGTAACAACCTTTTTACTCCAAAATGGGACTTTTTCCTTAATTCCAACTTATATATATTTTCCAATAAATAATTATCCCAATAATTATTATTCCAAAATAATAGTAATAATAATCCCAAATTCCAATTATTCAATTAAATTAATAAAAAAAATATTAATTTAAATTAAATAATTATCTTATTTTAATTGGGGTGTTACAAGCCGGTATCAACCAGCACATGCGAAAGCACGGCTCCTTTGCACTCCATTGCAATGTGTAAAGCCCTATTGTGGTTCCTTCCATCTACGGTCAAATCCATATCAGTAAAGCCCAGCCCATGGCTAGCATGCACGTTGGATACGACCGTCTCTAACTGGTTGATTGTGATCTCCTGAGGCACATAGGCTTTCTTCAATATCTTCAATAAAGCCTCCCTATGACCCTCAGAGCTCAACAGCAGTGAAAGGATCGAGATCTTAGAAGGAGTCTGCTGCAAGTGATCGACCAGTTTATACTCAGACTTTTTGATGATCCGGAGGAATTCTTCAGCTTCATCATCAAATTTGTTATCCGGCCCCGCAGGCGCCGGTGTCATCACAGGAGTACTTCCATTACCAACCACAGCCTTACCCTTTGCCCTGGCTAAAGCCTCGGCCTTTTCTTTTTTCTCTTTTTCTTCCTCCCCCCTCCTCAAAGTGTCGGGAGCAAACAATCTTCCGCTGCGAGTGAAACCACTGGGACCGGCATTATCCACCTTTAGCACGGTGGTTTCACTAGCAGATTGTTCCTCCAACCTCTCACCATTACAATATACCTCCCCACCATAATGCCAAGGTACGGCATCATCTTTGTCATATGGAATTGGCCCAGGTACCGTGATGGTAACTGGAGCCTCCTCCACCAGGTTAGACAAATCAACCGGGTCATAGAAAATGGTTATGGTGGAGACCTCCTCCTTCTTCCCTTCAGACTTCTCGATCACAATCTCCCCATCGTCCATCAGCCCCTGGACATGCTTCCTCAGAAGCTCACAACCATTTGCAGAAATAGTGCACTCAGCACACTCAAACCCGCAGCCCGGGTAAACCCCATTTCTTAACAACTGCCTCTTGACCTCAGCCAAAGGCGTCTTCAGCTGATCAACCTCAGACAGTCCAACCCTATTTTCAGCAGAAATTGCATTCACCCCCCTTTGACCATGCGCGGGCATGGGATTTGCGTTGACGTTGGGAGATGGAGCAAAATTAATAGCCTTGGAATCCACTAGATCCTGAACTGTGTGCTTAAAAGCTTTACAGTTCTCAATGTTATGCCCAGGCGCACCTGAGTGGAATTCACACTTCGCGTTCTCATCATAGCTGGGCGGCCTTTGATCAGGTCTCAAAGGTGCCAGAGTTCTAGTTTGCACAAGGCCCAAATCTTGCAGCTTCTTAAACAAGAAAGCATAGCTCACTGGAGGCCTATCAAACTGACGATCCTGCGCTCTGCCCCGGATCTGATAACCAGCCCTTTGCTGTCTCTGCTGAAAGGGTTGTTGTCTCTGTTGCTGTTGCGGCTGCTGTTGCGGTTGTGCTGGCTGAGACTCAGCAGGAATTGTCACCGCAGCATTGTGCTGGAAGTAACGGTCCCTACTGGGTCCACGTTGAGTGTACACTGCACTGGTGTCTCCTTCCTTCTTCCTCTGCCCGCCATTATTGCCAAATGGTTTCTTCGATCCTGACGAAGAAGAAGACGCACCCTGAATCTTGCCCAACTTCAACCAACTCTCAATTCTTTCGCCCGCCACCACAATGTCTGAGAAATTGGTCACAGGACAACCCACCATTCTTTCGGCAAACGGCCCCTGCAAGGTCCCCATAAACAGATCTGACATCTCCCTGTCCACAAGAGGAGGTTGCACCCTGTCATACCCCAAAATTTGCCCGTTGGTATTACGAAGCATTTCTCAAGACCCTCCGACTTATTCTGCAAGGCACCAACATCAAGTGAACAAAAGCCCAGCTTACAACAGGCCCAACCCAAAAGGGGCCCAAAATAGCTTGCTCGCTAGGCGAGCAATCCCTTCGCCTAGCGAACAGTGCATCATACCACTCGCCCAGCGAAGCATCAGATCCAGCAAAAAAGCCCAGACCTAGTTTGCTCGCTAGGCGAGCAATTCCTTCGCCTAGCGAAGCTTGCGAGAATTTGAATTTTTGGACTTCATTTTAAGCCCATTAGGTCACCATTGCCACTACTATAAATACATGCTCTGCTGCCACGAAAAAGAACAGACAGAGACAGACGAAAACGGAGAAACAACACGGAAAAGCAGAGAAAGACGGACGGAAACCCTAGCACGGGAACTGTGACGGCCACGTATCTGCACCGGAGTTACCGTTGCCCAACTCAACCCGACACCAACAAGGATCCGTCAATTCAGCATCATCACTAGATTGCCAACAGGTTTGTATATCACTACCGTTTTATGTCTTCATTCCATAAGCTCTAAATGCATAACACCGCATGATATATTGAATTTTTGGATATGAGATCGTACTTGCATGCAAGCTCAAATGTGCCTGAACATCATGAATATTGGACCATGTTATTTCTGTAATTGAATATGATAAGACATGTAATATGCGGGAGTCATACTGTTCTGAAACTCCAAACCCGTGGTCGCTCGCTAGCTCATCGCTAGGCGAGCCTGCAGCGAGCCTTCGCTGAGCCTTCGCTAGGCGAGGCAGCAGCGAACGGGACAGTGGCCGCTTTGTCCCTTTGTTGTTCCATTTCATGTGTATTTCATCATGGTTGCATCATTTGGCCTGAACTCTAACTGTTATGTGCATTTTATGGCATTTTATGGTATTAATCAGATCATATTTTATCCTTATGCTCTAACCCGTGCGTTGAATGATGTAAAAGCTTCCATATCCCCAATGAAGTGGCCGGCTAGGTATCCTTACGTGTGAGAGACTTTCGTGGAGATGGATCCCAAATTATTTCACTTGAATGTGAAGATTCATATTGATTACTAATTAATTTTAATGTGTCGGTTTTTAATGTATTGATTGATCTTAATGTGTTGATTTTGATGTATCGATTTAATGCGGTATCACTATAATTACCTAATGAACTTAAAGCATGGACGTTAAATAAATGATATCGGACCTCTCTTTATTACCCCACGGTTACGTAATACGGTCATGTCCCGCGAATAGGGGGATATCCTTAGCAAAGACCCTTCGGTAAAATCATCATAGTCCCTCGGATGTTGCCTTCTAAAATACGATTTTGTCCCTCGATGACCCTTCGGCGTAGCCTACGGTTAAATGATGATAGTCCCTTCGAATGCTAAGGTATCCTCGCAACTGTTGCCTTCAATGACCAACCGATGACCCTACGATGACCCTCCTACATCCCAAGGATAAAACTACTTACTTCTCAATAGTAAGGACAGTTTTACCCTCATAAGGATAGGAAATGCCCGGAAAGACCTCGGACAGGTATAACCTTAATTGCTCATTCATAACAAAAAAATGCTTTTCACACCCCACACCTTTCAAACGTCTTCTTTTGGAAAATCACCACTTAGCATACATCCGTACTAGGATCATTGCCAAGTTATATTTTTCTAAGCTACTTTCAAAAAACTAAATGAGATAACCACTTTGTATACATTCATGCAAGAATCATTACAAAGTTAAATTCTCCTTTCCAAACATTTTTCATACATTTCTCAACCACCTTTTTCAAACAAAGAAAACATAAATGATTGAGCAATTAAGAGCCCATGGATAACCATGGATACAAAGGGTGCTTACCCCTTCCCTTTGTATAAAGTACCTCCCGAACCTAAGAATTTAAAATTAAGGTCTTTCCTGTTCTTTTCCACCTTTCCTTATGGGATAAAAGAAAAGTCGGTGGCGACTCTTGCTAACCGCGACATTGCGATTACAAATCCAATAAAGTCCAGTTCACCGTATGACAGAACTGGCGACTCTGCTGGGGATGATTAAAGAGAGGTCCATCTTAAAAAAAAAAAATCAGTTATGTTTTAAATTGTTCCTTCGTTTAAGGGATTGTTTGAGTGAAAGATCCTACACCCGGATCTAGTGTACCTTAGGTAAGTAGCAATAGATCATCGCGACTATCCGGCGTATACTGGAATGGTTAAAATGATGGCTACGGTTAATGTGACACTTTGGTTGTCCTGATGTTCCTCATGTTACTTGAGGAAAAATTTGGCTTCCGCGTGGTGTCGTCAAAGCATTAACCAGACCTTTAGAACCCTAATTGACTCATCCTAGCCGTTAGAAAGTAGTGAGATAACTGGCTTCGGTTCCGACTGAGGTTGGTTGATACTCGATACTACACTCTTTGAGATTGGACTTTAGGGAAGCTTCGGTCAACCACTTGGTGTTGCACTGAAGTGGACTTAAAGAAAGGTCGATGATTTGAGATCCTCTTAGAACCCGGTTACTATTCTAGGACAGGTTGAACCAACCAAACTTCAGTGGGGAGGGTACTTACCTATGGAACTCATGCAAGCCTTAAAACCTAGGAATGATTGTTGTGTGACATGTTTGTGCTTGCATAACATCATAACATCATAACATCATAACATCATCATACTAACCATTTCAAGGACTTAGGAATTTAGCTTTGCTCTTTGAACAGGTTATGGCTTCCAGGAAGACTATCCGGATCAATCTTGTAACGATCTCTCCTCAACTCAAGGATTTGGTGTCAGAACTCCCAGATCATGCTCAGTTCAACAAGAAACATGGTCATCTCCTCAATTTAGTTACCACTGGTTTCAAAGAAGATATGATGAGAGTCCTATTCCAGTTCTTCGATCCTAAGCATCATTGCTTCACCTTCCCAGATTATCAGTTGGTACCCACATTAGAAGAATTCTCCCAGCTGCTTGGGATACCTATCCTGGATCAAATCCCCTTCAGCGGTTTAGAAGAGATGCCGAAGTCTGAAGAAGTTGCCGCAGCTTTACACATGACAAAGTCCGACATTGAAACTAATTGGGTAACAAGAAGTGGAATTAAAGGTTTACTTGCCAAATTTCTGATAAGTAAGGCCCGAGAATTCCTAAAAGTTATGAATGTCCATGCTTTTGAAGATGTTCTAGCATTGCTAATCTATGGTTTGGTGCTATTCCCTAATCCGGACCAATTCATAGATGTGAATGCTATTAAGATATTCCTCACTCATAACCCTGTGCCTACCTTGCTTGGAGATGTCTTGCATTCCCTTCACACTCGTACTATGAAGAAGCAAGGGACTCTCATGTGCTGCGTACCTTTGTTGTCTAGGTGGTTTATTTCGCACCTCCCTCAATCAGTCTTGAAGAATGATCAAAATCTGAAATGGTCCCAACGAATAATGGCACTCTCCCATTTAGACGTCCGTTGGTGTTCTAACCTCAGAGAAAATGTTATCATCATCGACCGTTGTGGAGAATTCCCTAATGTACCCCTCATGGGGATAAGAGGAGGTATTACTTATAATCCTGCCTTAGCCCTACGTCAATTTGGGTATGCCCGAAGAGATGGTCCACATGAAATGATTATCCAAGGTATAGTGTTTGACTATGACAATGACTCTCAAGGTCTCCGTCAAAGGTTTGTACGAGCCTGGAGCATGGTGAAAAGAAGCAATTTAGGAAAGAAAAATTCTATTCCTATGGAGCCTTATCTCAGATGGGTACGCGCCAGAGCTCGTGAACTTGTCATGCCATATCTTGCAGTCGGACCATTGATTGTTGAATCAGAGGTCGAAGGAGGTATTTCCCAGATCATTTCTTACCCAGATATGCCTACTGATGCGGAGGAATTGAAAAGATCCTGGACCCAGTTGAGAGAGGAGAGAGATACTTTCGAAGCTCAGTTCAATGCAGAAAGGAAGAAAGTGTTAGAGCTCACCAGTCAGCTTAATGAGGAACGAAGACTCAATGCATATCTTCGCCCGAAAAGAAGTCGCCCCTGGGAGACTTGAGCTTTCATTGTATTTTTACTATTATTCCTTTTGTAATGAACATTGAAAAAATTAGCAATAAACATTTCTCTCTTGTTGGCAACTTACGCAAAGTTAAATTCCCAAAAGTCCTTGAAAACATTTCATGCATTGCATCGCATAACATAACATTGCATAACAGGTATTCCAAAGGACCATATTCTCACGGTCTGCCTCTTAAACAGAAAAATGGATCTCGAACAGACTGTCAAAGATCTCCAGACTCAGAATGCTCAGTTCAAGGAGATGATGCTAAGCTTATCCAAGGGGCAGGAGGAACTGAAGGCTCTTTTGGCCGAAAAGAAGAGGGACAAGAAAGCTGTGAGCTTCATTAACCCGGGCAGAAGGCGTAAAGGACAGGCTACGGGAATCAAATTTGGAATCCCGAATGGCCCAGAAGAGGGGGCGGAAAAGGATTCAGAGGAGGAGGACGCTGATTTCTCTAACCCTGAGGATGAGGATGAAGAGTATGAAGATGAACAGTACTCCCCAAGAGATGATAGGTACAAACTGCTGGAAGAACGCATGCTAGCCATGGAGGGTCAGAAGACACCTGGTCTGGATTTCGAAAGTCTGGGTCTGGTCTCCGATGTGACCATTCCCCGCAAATTCAAAATCCCCACTTTCACTAAGTACGATGGTGCATCCTGTCCTCAGATGCATTTAAGGGCTTATGTGAGAAAGATTCAGCCGCATACCACTGATAAGAAACTGTGGATCCACTTCTTCCAAGAAAGTCTGTCTGGCACTCAGTTGGAATGGTATTATCAGCTCGAGAGCTCTGACATCCGCACCTGGACTGATTTAGCAACAGCTTTCTATAAGCAGTACCAGTACAATTCTGAATTAGCACCTACTCGGCTACAGTTGCAGAACATGGCCATGGGATCTAAAGAAAGCTTCAAAGAGTATGCTCAGAAATGGAGAGATTTGGCCGGCAGGGTCAAACCCCCTATGACTGACCGAGAATTAGTAGACCTGTTCATGGGTACCCTGACTGGCCCATTCTACAGCCACCTATTGGGGAGTTCTTCATCAGGTTTCACTGAACTTATACTGACAGGTGAACGGGTGGAGAGCGGCATTCGAAGTGGAAAATTACAGGCAGCTACTTCTACAAGCGGTAAAAAGTCCTACCATGGGAAGAATGAATCGAATGCTGTGTATGGTCAGAAGAATCATAACAAGAAAATCGGTGACCACGCCATTGGAGCAGTGACGATTGCGGCCCCGCCAGCTCAAAACTTCCAGCAAAGACAAGACAGACCAAGAAGGCAGTTTACCAAGCTCAATATGACTTTAGCACAAGCACTGCAAAGCATGCTGAAGGTAAACCTGATCACTCTCAGAGGTCCCCCTGCAAATGTCAACACCGCTTCGCCTCGTTATAATCCCAATGCCAGGTGTGCATATCACTCCGATAGCCCCGGGCATGATACAAATGATTGTTGGCTGTTGAAGAATAAGATTCAGGACATGATCGATGCTGGGGAAATTGAGTTCGAGCCTCCGGAGACTCCTAATGTCATCAATGCACCTATGCCTAATCATGACAAGGCTGTTAATGCTCTCAATGACGACTCTCTCATCACTACTGTAGCGGACTTAACATCTCCTCTCCCGATCATAAAGCGGAATTTATTGCAAGCTGGTTTATTTCCAGGTTGTACTGAAGATTGCAATCTCTGCACACTTTGGCCCGAGGACTGTTTGAAATTGAAAAATGGCATTCAACGGCTGATGGACGACCGTACAATTCTCTTTGAAAGGGTTTCTAAAACGGAAAACCCTATTGAAGAAATATCTATGATTGCAAGGTCCAAAGTTCCGGTTAAGATTACCGCTCCCAGGGTACCTGTGAAGATCATTGCTGAGCCCAAGGTAGCTCCCCTGATCATTACTGTACCTGGCCCAATACCGTACTCCTCAAGCAAGGCCATTCCGTGGAATTATGGAGGTGAGGTTTACATCCATGGCGTAAAGCAAGTTGGTGATTCTGCTAATCCTAATGACATCGTTGGGACTAGTAAAGTTACTCGAAGCGGAAGGATCTTCTCTCCAGAGATCTCACCCCCAGCTCCTGAGACTCGAGGAAAGGAACCAGTCAATCCTTCTCAGTCAGGGACACCGGTCGAAGATACTACTGAAGACGTTGCCAAACGAGAAATGGAAGAAGTGTTGAAAATCATTCGCAAGAGTGACTTTGATGTTGTAGAGCAGTTGGGGCATACCCCATCTAAGATCTCAATGCTATCATTGCTGTTATCTTCTGAATCTCATGCCAATGCGTTGATAAAATTCTTGAAGACTGCTCATGTGCCTCAGGAAACATCTGTTGATCAGTTCGAACATTATGTGGCTCACTTGGCTGTTGACAATGGCCTAGGATTTTCCGACGCTGATCTGACACCAGCGGGAAAGAACCATAATAAGGCCCTGCATATCTCCATTGAGTGTAAAGGGATCACCCTGTCTCATGTGCTGATCGATAATGGCTCTTCTTTGAATGTGTTACCGAAAGCCGTGCTCGAGAAACTTGACTGCAAGAGCGTTGAACTGAAGCCTAGTGACATTGTGGTGCGGGCTTACGATGGTGCAAAGAGTGTTGTCCACGGTGAAGTTGTTCTCCCTATCAAGATAGGACCTCAGGTTTTCAATACTACCTTCTATGTAATGAACATTCGTCCTGCCTACTCCTGCCTACTGGGGCGTCCTTGGATTCATGAGGCAGGTGTTGTAGCTTCGTCTCTCCATCAAAAGCTGAGATATCCAATAGAGGGTAAAATCGTCACTGTGTGTGGGGAAGAAGAATACATTGTCAGTAGTGTGCGTACCTTCAGATACGTTGAGATGGATGGTGAATTCTTCGAGACTCCAATTCAGTCATTTGAAGTGGTTTCTCCGCCCGATCCTGTCCTTAAGCCAACTCCCTGTGTGCCCAAGGTTATTCGTGCTCCTCCCGCTATGATTTCTCTGAAAGATGCTCAAGCTGTGGTTGAAGGTGGTGGTTGTACTGGCTGGGGTCAACTGATCAACGTACCGTACAAGTCTGACAAAGCTGGTCTGGGATTCAACTCTGAAAAGATGGTCAAAGATCAAATCAATGCTGTAGAAGATGCTGACAGTGATTGCGACCTGGATAGCTGGATCTTCCCAACAATTGGCGACGGACTCAATAATTGGAAGGCTGAAGACACTATCCCGATCTCCTTTAGTCAGGAGTAATTGTTATTGTCTATTTAGCATTGCAAATTTTAATTGAACTTCTTAAAGCATTGTGTCTATACCCGGGGCACAATAGCTAATTTGTTAAGGGTTTTGTCATTTCATAAGCATATTTTCATATTCAATAAATCTATGGACGTTTTCGCATTCAAATATTGCGCTCTTTATTTTTCCTGTCGTCTTTCAAACAAGCTATGCATTCTTACACACACTCACGTAACAAATTGCAGATCCGTACTCACTCTGGATCCTATTGATAATAATTCCGCTACTGTTCATTATGACTTTGAAAATCCAATCTATCAAGCCGAAGATGGAAGTGAGGAAGATTGTGAAGTCCCTGGAGAGCTTGCCAGATTGTTACTGCAAGAGGAAAGGACTATACAGCCGCATGAGGAGTCACTCGAAGTCGTAAATCTGGGTACTGAGGTAGACAGAAAAGAAGTCAAAATAGGAACAGATTTGGAAAACAGTGTGAAAGTAAGACTGATCCAGATGTTACATGACTATGTAGAGGTTTTCGCTTGGTCTTATGAAGACATGCCTGGGTTGGATACTAATATAGTGGTGCATCGGCTTCCTACGAAGGAAGACTGCCGTCCTGTCAAGCAAAAGGTTCGCCGCATGCGTCCCGAAATGTCTGAGAAAATCAAAGCCGAGGTTATGAAACAATTCAATGCCGGTTTCCTAGCCGTTACTTCTTATCCTCAATGGGTTGCTAATGTGGTGCCAGTGCCAAAGAAGGATGGTAAGGTGCGAAGGTGCGTAGATTACCGAGACTTGAATAAAGCAAGTCCCAAAGACGACTTTCCACTCCCGCACATTGATGTTCTGGTAGATAACACCGCTCAACACAAATTATTCTCATTCATGGATGGTTTCTCAGGTTACAATCAGATTAAGATGGCACCTGAGGACATGGAGAAAACTACGTTTGTGACGCAATGGGGCACTTTTTGTTACAAAGTAATGCCATTCGGTCTAAAGAACGCCGGGGCAACGTATCAGCGTGCTATGGTGGTTTTGTTCCATGATATGATTCATCATGAGATAGAAGTATATGTGGATGACATGATAGCTAGATCTCATACTGAAGAAGAACATCTCGATCATTTATACAAACTGTTCGAGAGGTTGAAGAAGTACAAGTTGAGATTGAATCCAAACAAATGCACTTTTGGAGTAAGATCCGGTAAACTCTTGGGCTTTATTGTCAGCGGTAAAGGAATTGAGGTTGACCCGGCTAAAGTGAGAGCTATTCATGAAATGCCAGTTCCCCGTACGGAGAAAGAAGTCAGAGGTTTCTTGGGACGCTTGAACTACATTGCTCGATTTATCTCCCACTTGACCGCCACTTGCAAACCCATCTTCAAATTACTGAGGAAGAATCAAGAGATGATATGGAATGACGAATGCCAAGAAGCCTTTGACAAAATCAAGAACTACCTCCAGGAACCTCCGATTCTGATACCACCAGTTGAAGGAAGACCTCTAATTATGTATTTGACCGTGTTAGAAAATTCAATGGGGTGCGTATTGGGGCAACATGACGAGTCTGGTCGAAAAGAGCATGCCATATACTACCTGAGCAAAAAGTTTACCGACTGTGAAACAAGATACTCACTGCTCGAGAGAACTTGCTGTGCTTTGGCCTGGGCTGCTCGCCGACTAAGACAGTATATGTTGAATCATACCACTTTGTTGATTTCTAGGATGGATCCCATCAAATACATGTTCGAGAAGCCTGCCCTCTCCGGAAGAATAGCGAGATGGCAGATGATCTTAACAGAGTACGATATCCAGTACACTACCCAGAAAGCAATCAAAGGAAGCGTGCTGGCTGATCATTTGGCTCATCAAGCGGTGGATGATTACCAATCGATGAATTTTGAGTTCCCAGATGAGGATGTCATGTTTGTTACTAATAGTGAAAAACCTAAACCAGATGAAGGACCCGAATGGGGATCCCGATGGACTATGGTCTTTGATGGATCTTCTAATGCATTGGGCCATGGTGTTGGGGTCGTACTCATTTCTCCTGGAGGTTACCATACGCCTCTCACTGCTAGACTATGTTTTCATTGTACCAATAATATGGCTGAGTATGAAGCATGTATCTTTGGACTCAAAGCTGCTATAGATTGGCGAATCAAGTTTCTGAGTGTGTACGGAGATTCGGCCTTGGTAATCAGTCAGATCAAAGGAGAATGGGATACCAAACATCCGAATCTCATCCCTTATCGAGAGCAGGTAATGACATTGATCCCATACTTTGAAGAAATAACATTTGAACATATTCCACGAGATGAGAACCAGCTGGCAGACGCATTAGCTACCATGTCATCTATGTTCAGAGTCAGATGGGACGGTGAAGCTCCCATGATTACCATTGGACGATTAGATGAACCAGCACACTGTTATGAACTTGATACTGAGGAGGTACGGGAAAAACCTTGGTTCCACGACGTAAAAAGATACTTAGAAGCTCAGGAATACCCTGAAGGGGCATCCATCAATGACAGAAAATTCCTGAGGAAGTTCTCCGCTAAATTCTTTCTGAGTAATGGAGTGTTATACAAACGTAATCATGATTCGACTCTGCTCCGCTGTGTGGATAAAAAGGAAGCGGAAAAGATTATGGAAGACATGCATGACGATATTTTTGGGACTCATTCTAATGGACATACAATGGCCAAGAAGATTCTGAGATCAGGGTATTATTGGTCTACCATGGAAGCTGATTGTCACCATCACTCCAGAACCTGCCACAAGTGTCAGATCTATGCGGATAAAGTACATGTACCTCCTGCTCCATTGAACGTGTTAACAGCTCCTTGGCCCTTTGCAATGTGGGGCATCGATATGATTGGAGAGATTAAACCTACGGCTTCTAATGGACATCGCTTCATTCTCGTCGCTATTGATTACTTCACGAAGTGGGTGGAGGCAGCCTCCTTCGCTTCTGTTACCAAGAAGGTGGTGGCACGGTTCATCAAGAATGGTCTTATTTGTCGATACGGCATCCCTGAAAGGATTATCACTGACAATGGTACTAATTTGAACAACAAGATGATTACTGAACTCTGCACGCAGTTCAAAATAAAGCATCATAATTCTTCTCCGTACCGGCCAAAGATGAATGGCGCCGTGGAGGCTGCTAATAAGAACATCAAGAAGATCATACAAAAGATGACAGTAACGTACAAAGACTGGCATGAGATGTTACCATTTGCTCTCCATGGTTATCGCACTTCAGTACGCACTTCGACAGGGGCAACTCCTTTCTCTTTAGTCTACGGAGCGGAAGCTGTTTTACCAGTGGAAGTCCAGATTCCTTCTCTAAGAATCATGAAAGAGGCGGGCTTAGACGAAGATGAATGGATTCAGACTCGACTTGATCAAATAAACTTGATTGACGAGAAGAGACTTGCGGCTGTGTGTCACGGGCAGATATATCAGAAGCGCATGACCCAAGCATTCAACAAAAGAGTCAAGAGACAGGTATATCAGGTAGGCGACTTGGTGATCAAGCGTATCATTCTACCACAGGGTGACCCCAGAGGCAAGTGGACTCCCACATACGAAGGGCCATTTGTGGTTAAGAAGGTATTCTCTGGTGGAGCCATGATACTTGCTACAATGGATGGCGAAGACTTCCCGCATCCTGTGAACGCGGACATAGTTAAAAAATACTACGCATAAAAGAGACCCGCTAGGTCGACGTACCTAGGCAAAAGTAAGGGCATCCCGGCGAACCAAAAGGGTTCGGGCAAAAATTAGGGATAAATATATAAAAACGTATACCCGGCAAGTCGAAAACCTGAAAAGGCGGCTTGGGCAAAAAGGGGTATCCCGGTGGACTGAAAACCTGAAAAGGCGGTCCAGGCAAAAATTAGGGATTAAAGCGTATGACTATGTCCCGTTCTCTGTCAGCTTCAACCAAGTTCCAGGGACTGAACAAGCCAATCACTTCTATCCGACAGCAAGAGATGAGATGCTTGAAGACATAATGACAGTAGTGGAATCAAAATCAATAGGACTTATTCTGCATAGCTTTCTTTTGGTTGTCTTGACAATTTCCTCTTACTAGGATTTCTGTCTCCTTGTACACGAATTGCCTGTTTATAGGTCCTCTTTCAAAATCAATGCAATTTCCAAAAAGATGCTTTTAGTTTTACCTTTTCTGTTTTGATTTGCGTAAACGTCCATGGATTTAATTTGAATTGACTTATGCACTTGAATATGACCAATGTTTACAAAAATGCATGCCTAAAATAGCAATAGCAATTACTACACGACTTCAGGGTCGAGGAGAAGGTCTAATCACGCTTCCCCAAGGAATCCGTTGTTAATCCGATTCCCCGGCAACGCCAATTATCCCCAGAAGAGGTCGGCACCGCCTTACCGAAAGGTCATCCCTTCTATCCCCAGCCAGGCCCCGTTGGACAGAACCCAAATCCCCAGCTAAGGAAGGGCCATCAATACCAATGTCTCCGACCAGCAGACTGAGATCTATTCCCCCAGTAGTGTCCCCTGGAAGAATGTTTCAGACGCCTAATGCATTCATTATATCATTTCATATTTCATACCTGCATACAGCGCTTACATTTACTTCATTCCGCATCATACACTTTACATCATTTCATATACATGCATATACATGCATACCAGGTTCGCAAGCATAAAACATCTCATGCATCATGACATTGCATGAGGCTAACGTCATTTTTCAGGTTAATTATCCTCCTGATACAGTCAAAACAAAGATCCATTCAGACGGACATCCTTATCAATTACATTCAGGATTCAATTACGTCTTTCAGATACACTCCATGACAACATTCATTCTGACATCCTCCTAACGATGGCATCTATAAGCCCATCCCAGACATTTATTGCAAATACAGCATATACAAATACTATCAGATATAGCCTAGCGTACGGTTCATTCTGATTCAGCCCAACATATGACTCTTTCAGCTCAGATATGATCTAACGTACGATCCATTCTGATCTTCAACAACTCAAGTATGGTTTAATGTACGACCAAGTTAAACCTTCATCTTTCTCAGGTGCTACCTTCGGACAGGTACATTCCTGAATGGTAGTCTAGTATACGGCTACTCCCTTTCTCAGGTGCTACCTTCGGACAGGTACATTCCTGAATGGTAGTCTAGTATACGGCTACTCCCTTCCTCAGGTGCTACCTTCGGACAGGTACATTCCTGAATGGTAGTCTAGTATACGGCTACTCCCTTGCTCAGGTGCTACCTTCGGACAGGTACATTCCTGAATGGTTTTCTCAGGTGCTACCTTCGGACAGGTACATTCCTGAATGGTAGTCTAGTATACGGCTACTCCCTTTCTCAGGTGCTACCTTCGGACAGGTACATTCCTGAATGGTAGTCTAGTATACGGCTACTCCCTTCCTCAGGTGCTACCTTCGGACAGGTACATTCCTGAATGGTAGTCTAGTATACGGCTACTCCCTTGCTCAGGTGCTACCTTCGGACAGATACATTCCTGAATGGTAGTCTAGTGTACGGCTACTCCCTTTCTCAGGTGCTACCTTCGGACAGGTACATTCCTGAATGGTAGTCTAGTATACGGCTACTCCCTTTCTCAGGTGCTACCTTCGGACAGGTACATTCCTGAATGGTAGTCTAGTATACGACTACTCCCTTGCTCAGGTGCTACCTTCGGACAGGTACATTCCTGAATGGTTTTCTCAGGTGCTACCTTCGGACAGGTACATTCCTGAATGGTAGTCTAGTATATGGCTACTCCCTTTCTCAGGTGCTACCTTCGGACAGGTACATTCCTGAATGGGGGGCTGGTATACGACTATTCCCTCTTCGGCAGATTCCGCCTAGCAGACGGCCCATTCTGCAACTCAGATACGATCTAGCGTATGATCCATTCTGATCTTTCCTCCCCGGCAAAGTCATCCGCCTAATAAGCAGCTCACTCTGGTATTCAGACACGGTCTAACGTATGATCCATTCTGATCTCTTATCCCCAGCAGTATAGCATACTCTGACTCCCCAACGAAGTCAACAGCATAATGGATGGTTCACTATACGGTCTGATGTATGACCCGGTGTGACACCCACGTCTCTAGATATCGTCTAACGTACGACACAATCTGGAAATCTCCTCAGCAAGTTTCTTGGGTGGCATCTTTAAGCCCATCTCCGTCAAGACAAATGAACAAGTACAAATTTTTGGGGCATTCTAAGTGTTCAATAATCTTTCACCTCCAGACCACGAACGGCACCTACCATTCTACTCTCTCGGTTCAAGAATATTGAACAGGGGCAGCTGTCATACCCCAAAATTTGCCCGTTGGTATTACGAAGCATTTCTCAAGACCCTCCGACTTATTCTGCAAGGCACCAACATCAAGTGAACAAAAGCCCAGCTTACAACAGGCCCAACCCAAAAGGGGCCCAAAATAGCTTGCTCGCTAGGCGAGCAATCCCTTCGCCTAGCGAACAGTGCATCATACCACTCGCCCAGCGAAACATCAGATCCAGCAAAAAAGCCCAGACCTAGTTTGCTCGCTAGGCGAGCAATTCCTTCGCCTAGCGAAGCTTGCGAGAATTTGAATTTTTGGACTTCATTTTAAGCCCATTAGGTCACCATTGCCACTACTATAAATACATGCTCTGCTGCCACGAAAAAGAACAGACAGAGACAGACGAAAACGGAGAAACAACACGGAAAAGCAGAGAAAGACGGACGGAAACCCTAGCACGGGAACTGTGACGGCCACGTATCCGCACCGGAGTTACCGTTGCCCAACTCAACCCGACACCAACAAGGATCCGTCAATTCAGCATCATCACTAGATTGCCAACAGGTTTGTATATCACTACCGTTTTATGTCTTCATTCCATAAGCTCTAAATGCATAACACCGCATGATATATTGAATTTTTGGATATGAGATCGTACTTGCATGCAAGCTCAAATGTGCCTGAACATCATGAATATTGGACCATGTTATTTCTGTAATTGAATATGATAAGACATGTAATATGCGGGAGTCATACTGTTCTGAAACTCCAAACCCGTGGTCGCTCGCTAGCTCATCGCTAGGCGAGCCTGCAGCGAGCCTTCGCTGAGCCTTCGCTAGGCGAGGCAGCAGCGAACGGGACAGTGGCCGCTTTGTCCCTTTGCTGTTCCATTTCATGTGTATTTCATCATGGTTGCATCATTTGGCCTGAACTCTAACTGTTATGTGCATTTTATGGCATTTTATGGTATTAATCAGATCATATTTTATCCTTATGCTCTAACCCGTGCGTTGAATGATGTAAAAGCTTCCATATCCCCAATGAAGTGGCCGGCTAGGTATCCTTACGTGTGAGAGACTTTCGTGGAGATGGATCCCAAATTATTTCACTTGAATGTGAAGATTCATATTGATTACTAATTAATTTTAATGTGTCGGTTTTTAATGTATTGATTGATCTTAATGTGTTGATTTTGATGTATCGATTTAATGCGGTATCACTATAATTACCTAATGAACTTAAAGCATGGACGTTAAATAAATGATATCGGACCTCTCTTTATTACCCCACGGTTACGTAATACGGTCATGTCCCGCGAATAGGGGGATATCCTTAGCAAAGACCCTTCGGTAAAATCATCATAGTCCCTCGGATGTTGCCTTCTAAAATACGATTTTGTCCCTCGATGACCCTTCGGCGTAGCCTACGGTTAAATGATGATAGTCCCTTCGAATGCTAAGGTATCCTCGCAACTGTTGCCTTCAATGACCAACCGATGACCCTACGATGACCCTCCTACATCCCAAGGATAAAACTACTTACTTCTCAATAGTAAGGACAGTTTTACCCTCATAAGGATAGGAAATGCCCGGAAAGACCTCGGACAGGTATAACCTTAATTGCTCATTCATAACAAAAAAATGCTTTTCACACCCCACACCTTTCAAACGTCTTCTTTTGGAAAATCACCACTTAGCATACATCCGTACTAGGATCATTGCCAAGTTATATTTTTCTAAGCTACTTTCAAAAAACTAAATGAGATAACCACTTTGTATACATTCATGCAAGAATCATTACAAAGTTAAATTCTCCTTTCCAAACATTTTTCATACATTTCTCAACCACCTTTTTCAAACAAAGAAAACATAAATGATTGAGCAATTAAGAGCCCATGGATAACCATGGATACAAAGGGTGCTTACCCCTTCCCTTTGTATAAAGTACCTCCCGAACCTAAGAATTTAAAATTAAGGTCTTTCCTGTTCTTTTCCACCTTTCCTTATGGGATAAAAGAAAAGTCGGTGGCGACTCTTGCTAACCGCGACATTGCGATTACAAATCCAATAAAGTCCAGTTCACCGTATGACACACCCTCGCAGCCAGTTCTCTCCACCTTTGGGCATACTCCTTAAAGCCCTCATTATGCTTTTGAGACATACCCTGCAACTGGGTACGGCTCGGAGCCATATCTGCATTAAACTGGTACTGCTTGAAGAACGCATCCCCAAGATCTTGCCAGCTTTTGATATCAGAAGATCTCAACTTGGTGTACCATTCCAGGGAGCCCCCAGACAGGCTGTCCTGGAAAAAGTACATCCACAGTTTTTGATCTGCGGTGTATGCCGAGATTTTGCGGACGAATGCCTGGAGATGGGTTTCCGGGCAAGAACTGCCATTGTATTTGTCGAATGCGGGCGCCTTGAATTTCTGAGGGATTACAATCCCCTCCACCAGCCCCATGTTGGACATATTTACCACCCCAGGCGTGGCATAGCTCTCCAGCACTTTGATTTTCTCAGCCAGCAGCTGAATTTCCTTATTCTGAGGAGGAATGTTGTAAGGCACGAAAGGCTCGTTCTGCATAGAAAATTGGTCAGCCTCCCTATCCTCTTCCTGATCTTCATCAAAACCATAGAACGGAGGCACAAAATTGTCCTTCATATTTTGACTAGGCCCAGGTTGACCAGCAGCACCAGCATTATTCACCAGACCAACTGTTGTCCTCTTTCCCCCATCACGAGATCCCTGCCCCTGGTTGGAGACTCCATCCAGGTTGACCCCACTGTTCTGAGCAGAAACCCGCTCGAGTTTCTCAACTTTATCCGCCAGCGCTTTCTGACCAATTGCAAAACCTTGCATTATATTGATCAGCTCGTTCATCTTATCCTTTAGTTCAAGCATGTCTGCACTAGGAAGCTCCATGAGTCTGGGTGTATTCCTTCGGGTGTAATATCTGTGAGGACGTGTTGAGTGCAAAGGTACTGTCCTTCGAGCGCGAGCAATGATTCCTGTCACAAGCAAGCACGTTAATAACAAACACCTGCAAAATAAAGCACAGTCATTATGATCAATGCATGGATGCAGTGTCTATTCATAGGAAGGACACTTTGTCTCTCGATCCTGGCATCACTGAGACAAATAATAATCCGGCATCAATATTCTGATATTCAGCGTTTGATTTTATCGTGCAGATCGGAGATATGTGATTTAGCATGATACCCCCAACCATGTGTGTGCCTGTGTGAGTGCATACGGCAAAGCAAATAAAGCTTGAAGATTAATCACTGACTGAAAATAACCATCACATAACCAAAGAGTGCACAAACAGTGCCATAGTCATACATCAACCAGATAAAATCAAATACAATCCTCCAGAATAGGAAAGAAATACAGACAAGTGAATTCCGTCAACAAGCCTGACGGTAATCCAACACAAATGAAAGATCTAACTGGATGAGGGTCCCACAGATGGCCCTATCTCATCTTCCATCCTCGCGAACTCTGCGGCGAACCTGAGCTCGGTGTTCTCCTGCTGCAATCTCCCAACTTCCTTCTGATGAATCTTCATCTGTCTGAAGTAATGGTCTCTCTCAGCAACATAATGATCTCTCTCAGCCCTGATCTTCAGATTCTCTGCTTCCTTGACCTTCAGCTTGGTCTCCCACTCAGCAATGAGGCTTCTGACTCTCTCCTCTCTCTGATCCCTGGCAAGGATCTGCCTCCTCTTTTCATCCTCAATGACCTTCGATGCCCTGAACAGCTTCTCCCTCGTGATGTCGTGCTCCCGGTTGGATGATGCTAAAGCTTGGCTGATCTCCCCATAGTAGGCTGTATCCATTTCGAAGCGTTTGGCCTCCAAAGCATGTCGCTTGTCTTGTTCTTCCATCTTTACCTTGATCTCCTGATTAACTGCCTGAAAACGAGCAACACTTCTCTCCAACTCAACTTTCTCTGCAAGTAACTGGTCTCTGGCCCTCTTCATCTCAAGGAATTCTTCCATGCTGACAGAAGAACTTGGACCCTCAATCATAGGACACGCAGGATCACCTCCAGGAAATGGTAGAAATGTAGCTTCAATCCTCTTTCGCAACCAATCTTTGAATAGTGGAAAATACCGACAGTTAACTTCCCCATAAGGAACCTTACCCTTCCTCTGAATGTCACGCCACTCATCCAATACCTGCCTCAGCTTAGTCTGGTTACCATCAATCGGGAAATAGAAGGACTCCTGAATCTCTTGCCCGAGAGGAGGACCCTCTATAGCAAACCCCATCTGTCTCCTGAGAAGCATTGGGTTGTAATTAATGCAACCCTGAACTCCTACCAAAGGCACATTAGGTAAACTCCCACAACTGCATATAAGATCCCGGCCAGCCAAACCATTATGAGTCCAAGAAATATCATCAGCCCGCAGACCCATCAACCTGAAGGACCACTTGACACTAGGATCCATCTGAACGAAGGCACCTCGAGAAGGCAAATACCCCATGAACCATTTGAAGAGCAACTGGGAACAACATCTGATCAAGCCACCACGCCTCTTCTCATTCCTGTTATGCACTGAATAGTAAACATCCCCGACCAGAGTAGGAATAGGGTTCTTCTGCATGAACAATCTGATAGCATTATAGTCCACAAAATTCTTCTGATTAGGAAACAAAACAATCCCATAAATGCTCACAGCAATCAATGCGCACACCGTCTTCCAGTTACCCATAGCAGCATGTTCCTTGGTATTAGCCTCCAAGAAACTCAAATGAAAACCGGGTAACTTCCCCTTTTCCTTCAATCCTTCCTTGACCATTTCCGGACTCAAATAAAGAGCACGTGAAATTCCAAGGACATCAGGCTCTGCTCTGGTGACATGGAACGGAATCTGATCACGGATCTGAATACTCAGGATGCCAGCATAGTCCTCCATCAGAGGTCCCAACAGATAATCTGGAAATACAAAGCATCTCAGCCCCGGGTCATAAAACTGGAGAAGGGTATGGATGGCGCTTCTGTCACTTTCAGTGAGCCTGAAAACCATCTTCAGGATACCGCCATATGCCTCTCTAAACGTCCCCACATGGTCGGGAGTGATCAATGCTATCATCTCCTTCAGCACACCAATCTCTGGATCGAAGAAACTGTAGGCAATGTTGTATTTCAGGCCGGTCCTCATCTCTAAACAGAAAGTCTCTCAACCAGAATCTCGATCAAAAGTGTCCCTGCATATGGATAAACATGTGTTAGATGCAATTAATGCAAGATGTAATGATGCTGATGAATGAATGCAATGCGTTGCCATCCTCCAAGCCATCTGATCATCTGCACTGAATCTGGTCTCTGAACAGATCATAACCATCTGAGGAGTGTACAATCATCAATCAGACCCACGGGTTCCGAAATAAACGGAAGAAAGATACATCATCATCATCATCATCAGTCTCTGAGCAGACACTCACAACCATCTGAATCGGCCCGGGGAATCCTGAAATAAACGGATCCCCACTGATAAATATCTCGGCCCGGGGAATCCTGAAATAAACGGATTCCCACTGATAAATGCCACGGACAGCACTCCGGCGTCTCAAAAATAAACGGCCATAAATCTGACTTATAAATATGACTCGGATCCACGGAACCATTAGTCACCATCTGAGTCACCATCAATCACCAACAGTCACCATCTGTACCTGTTAAAATGATCATTCCCTCCCCACTCACGGGTGTCATCTAGGCCAGGGTAAAGTCGAAAGAAACGCAGCATAAATAACCTTTCGCAGAATACCATCATATACACACCCGAAGTATGTAACGATAATATCCCACCAGGGTCTGAACTGCTCGTGATATCAATGTTCCGCTAAGTGGCGCCATACCACCCGCTTCCCATGAATCACTCTATTCCTAGGTTTCCTAGATTTCACTCATAGCCTGGGTATTGGGCCTTTTACCTCGAGTAACTCCCACCCCAAAACAGAGGAACCACCTGTACAGAGGACGGCAACAATATGATAGTATGATGCATGCAGACATTAATGCAAATATAGATACACACTGGTTAGAATAATAAATGCAATAAATCACACAACAAGCAACCTAAACTAATCCTAGAACGCTAGGAAGGACTCGCTTAGGGACGATGGACCAGCATAGGTCTACATGTAATTCCCCAGCAGAGTCGCCAGCTGTCGCATCCTGCGAAAAATCAACCGGCGAGACTCGAAAATAAAACACACACAGAGCCGCCACTAAACGTTATTTATCCCAAGATAGGGAAAGGAAACGCTCAGAGAAACCTGGAAAGACATGGTCTCGCGACCAGAGAGAAAAGGTTCGGGAGTCGATTACGCGAGGGGAAGGTATTAGCACCCCTCACGTCCTAGGTACTCCTAGGGATCCACGTTCTAGAATAAAGAAAAGGTTGCTAAACATCACACACACACACAGGGAACGCAGGTGGGGTTAAGAGAAACGGGCTCGATAAGGCGTCGCACCTTATGCCTACATATCTTGTCTGGAACAAGAATCAGAGCCACTGTAGTTCGGCTTACGCACGCCAAACAACGCAAAACAAAACAAACAAACAAGAGTGGCAAACATGGAGCCCGACAACCACTGGATGGAATTACGTCGGCATCCGAACCAAAACACGCTCAAAAGCGGCAAACATGGAGCCCGACAGCCACTTACTGGACTTATGTCAGCATCCGAACCCAAACAATCAATAGCATACAACAAACAAACATACAAACACACGCAAAAAAGAAAAAAAAGGCGCCCGGAGTGGTCTCGCACGACCACCTGCCTACATACCTCGTCTGGAACGAGGATCAAGGCGATGTAGTTCCCCTGAAAGGGACTAAATTGCTAACCAGAAACCGGGGAAAGATACACAACTAGGGAGCTGAGACTCGAGCCTAATGTTGTCATGCATCGTTAACCCTAAGTTCGGTTTTCTATCCTACTTGCATAAGCAAACTAACCTAACCAGGAAAGAAGCTAGCACACAAGCATACAATCATATATCATCAAATGAGAACAGGTATCTCAAACAAGCATGTCAATCAGATATCCACATAACACGCACTATAGCCAAACAAGGGGGCTCAATCAATCAGGTTTGACTGCCTAAGCAATCGTCTGTACAGGCTGTGTTTGCTCTTAACCTTGCCATTACGAGGCTAAGGTGAAGCAGATGATGGGATGAAGTGAGGATCAGACCTCACAACTCTTATCCCTAACCAGGGAGAGCTGACAAATGAGCATGGGTCCAGAATAGGGGAACCCTTCTATACTCGATGACTCTGACACAATGTGCACTGCACAAGATCTTGGGCTTGTGATCTCAATGCTACAACCATGTAATGAGAGCAAGGAGAAGACTCAACTGAAGAGTGGGGGGTAGGCTGCATACCCCTACCTTCCACCAATTGCCTTATTTAAAGGACTTTCACCTGCTTGGGCTTAAAAATAAACATACACAAGCATTGCCTCTTAAGGAGGACTTCAGACAATTTGCCCGGCCCGGTAACAGCCGGGTCTCCAGACTACATGAAGTTAGGAAGTTACCTCAATGCAAGTTGCTTATGCAAAGCAAAGCAAAGCAATAGTTCACAAGGAACTGAGCAACTAAAGTACCTGGAAACAATCAAACTCAGTCAGTACTCAATCAGACAAACTATACAGCAAACAAACAGTTTAAACAATACAACACAAAGCAAGCTCAAGGCTTAAGCCCAAGCTCCAACACCTACAAAACAATGTTATGTTAGTGTACAAACATCCACAACATCAATTAAAATCAACTTGTATCATTCTCCATGTACATGATGCTTTTGATCCTGCAAAATCAAGCAAATATTAGTAACTAGACCACTAGGCCAAGCCTAGGGTCCAAAAGCAAGAAAAAGTTAAAACAGCAAGGTATCCACCATCCAACATCAAATTAACATCAAACAAGATCAAACATCATTGGTCTCATGTTTATATCATCCATCATGCTCAATTCATGCACAAAACAATCCATATGAGGTCAAATGAACCACCAAGCATACAAACAGAAGTATTGCATTCAAATCCCTATCAAAATAAATCCAAAAATTCTCAAATTAAATACACCTAAACAGGGGATAATCAAGGTCTACCATGTCAAATTTGAGCTCAATTGGGCAAATGGAACCATGTCAATGAAAATCATCAAAAACAGACACAATTTCATGCTTCAATTCACACCATCAATGCATACATCCAGTTCAAAAATTCATATCTCATTGAAAACAAAAAAGAAATGGATGAGACCAAAACAGGGAGGTCACACAACGTGTCTAGTTCATGCATATCAAATTTCATGGCCATACAATACAATATGAGGATTTCCCAATCAATCTATCAACATGTATCACATGAGCTTGCAAATTCAACCACCAGAAAGGAAAAATCATGATCAATTAGAAAAGGCAGTGAAAAATTCTACAAAAATTCATACAACATCCTAACATATCAACAATTCACCATGCCAAATTTCATTCAATTCTAACATGCATAGGTTATCCAATTAAATTCAACAAGTTGACATCAAGAGGTGTGACACAAATTGTCACACCTATGTTCCAGAATTTGCTGCTCTCTGACCAGGTATCAAAAATTCATGAAATTTACATATAAATAATCCTCAATGAGTCAAGAACCACCACAAAAATTTTCAGCCATTTATTTTATGATATGAGTATTTCATGATCAAATTGCCAAAATGTATCAAAATGTGACATACATTAGAAAAGCCTATGCCAAATAAAATATTTGCCAAGCACAACTTTGACCAATAGGTCAAAAAAATCCTACACAAGTCAACAAAGTCAAGGAAAAAATCTCCATATTTTTAGGAATTTTTTACTATTTTTTATGAATTTTTTAATGTCTTTATAATTTTCTAGAAATTAAATGAATTAATTAAAACTGCACAGTGGCAGTATCGTAATTCTTCTTGGCGAGGGCGGGAAACGCCATTTTCAAATGTTTAAACAGAATTTTGGATCAAAACAAATTCCAGCATCGTCTTCCACAAGCGTATTTCAGAAAATGAAAATCATGATGAACATCGAAATTCAACGAAAATGGCCGTGCATATAACCGTTGGATTCGTCTCAATGAGAGGATCATGAATATCACACTATTTTTCACTAACAGTTCCTAAATCTCTCGAATCGACTCACTTAGGGTTTGTGTTCTTACTTTCAAACTTAGATTTCTCACGCTACGACTAATCATTTTCTAAACCACAAACAACATTGAAACCTACGTGAAACGCTCTTCAAAACACATATAATTATGAAGCATATGGTGATGATCGATTTTCACTCAAACCTGGAATGGCAGCCGCGATTTTGATGCTCTCAGCGCTCTTTTCTTCAAAACAGAAGTAGAAACACGATGAGGAAGGTGATAGGAGATGCTAGCTTCGATTGATGTTGATCCTAGAGCTCACAATTCCGGTTTGCCATAGATGAGGTGATGATGAACAGTCACGAACCAGTGCTCTACTCCTTCCAAACTACCAAAACAGATGGTGAGGATGATGATACAAATCCAAATCAAAAAGAATCTTGAGATTTGGTGTAGAATTGATGGAGAATTTTGGAAATGAAGGTTTTTGTGTTTTTGAGGGTTTGGAGAGAATGTGATGATTTCAGATCTGGTTCTTGAAGATTGTGAATTCAGTTATGATTAGGAGATGATTTGGTTTATATACCTTGCATTAATCCACCACTAATCATGTTTAATTAACAATTTGGAATGTTAGTGAAATGGCAATTTTTGTAAGCAAGGGCAAATTGGTCAATACACAATGACAGCTAGTGCCAGCTGTTTTGACAGCTCAAGCAATCCCCAAATGACATATGTGATGTGTAGAAACTTGTTTCATGTCCATTGGTGGAGTATTTCTCAAAATCACATGTGTGTGGTAATTGATCCATTTTTAGCATTTCATTTTTCAACCCAAAACTCAAACCATGTGCATTAACCACAAAATGAATACTCAAACACACTTAAAATGCCATTCCTGAGGTGTTGGAAAAAGTCCCATTCAAAAATTCCAATTATTTTGACATTTGGACGATTTTGCCCCTGGTCCAATTCAGCTGTCCAGTTGAAAAGTGACTTTTTGCCTTGGCCATTTTTGGGAAAATCCAATGATGCACCCTCAAAGTACATGTCAAATGGAGTTTGTGCATATAAAGAACTTGCAATTTGGACAAAGTATGTGGTAGTTATGGCCTCCTGATTACGGGTCTTTTCTGAAATTCACTGAGCCATATCTTGCAAACCATACATTGGATTTTCAAGTTCTTGGACTTTTTGGAAAGGTGAGAACAAGATCTACAACTTTCATGTTGAACAATTTTTCATTTGAAGCTTCCTTGGACATCTGTTTTTGAGGTCAAAAACTTTCCATTTTTGGAAACTTCAGTTACAGGTCAATTGCTATTTTTGGCAGTTTTTGTCCTGACCTGATTTTCTTCATTCTCAAGCTTTGCAATGTCATTTAACACTTATTCCAACATGAATGAAGTGTCTTCAACTCATTTTCACCTCCAAATCCATCAGATCATGTACAGTTGACCACAGTTGACTTTTCCATCTGATAGATGAATTTGGCAATGCATTGATCAATTTAAGCCCCAATCTCCAACTGAAATGGCTCAAGGGTGACACCCTAGCCTCAATAAGCACAATATAATCACAAAATGAACCTCATAACCATCTCAAACCCCATCTCCTGATCATGCCCTGATTGGCCCAATGCAACTGATTAGGGTTGACCAGTGGTCAAAACCCTAATCTCAAGGAATCTTCTTCCATCTTCTGATGACATCCAACCATGATGATGACGATGTATCAATTCAAACAAGATGAAGACCAATATCCATGGAGAATCCTGAAACCCTAATCTCACAGCCCAATCCTCAGATGGCCCATGATCAGTCAATAAACCCTAGGCTTTCACTTTCTGACTTCCTACCTCCTGATTAAGACTTGGGAAGATAGCTTGCACAATGAAACCACATGATATGCAATATGAAATGCCTAATGCCCTAAAATGACATGCAAATATGTTAATGCTAGTCCCAAGAGAGGAGGGCAAATTTTGAGGTGTTACACAACCAAAGAGCGCATGAGACATATTATTCATTACCGGCAGACCGTGAATAATATACTCGAAAGGAGAAGACACCAGAGATACCGAAGTATATAATAGGTGACTAACCAAAAAGAGAGACAATCGTTACCAAGCATCCGGGTAAACGAAAGACAACTCAAAGGGATAAATTGCAAGCATCCGGCAATTATCCAACAACAAAGAGATATTCGACTCCGCAAAGGGAAATAACGAATCTTACTCGACCAAGGAAACACAAAAGGCTTCAACTGAAGAGTGCATGAGATATATTATCCATTACCGTCAGAACGTGGATAGTATACTCGCATGGAAGATTATCCACAACCGGTATAAGGGTTAATAAAGGATAAATCGACCGAAAAGAAAGGCATCGGGATACCAAACAGGCATATAATGATGACCAATCAAAGAGAGTAACAACATTACCAACAAAAGGGTAAATGAAAGACTCACTGGGGATTAATTGCAAGCATCCGGCAATTATCCGTAAAAGCTGGGAATACATTGATAAACAATCAACGATCCGGGGAACAAATCACTAGCAAACGGTGAAAAGACCCACTGGCGACTTCAAAAGGATAACATTGCTAGCATCCGGCAATGATCCAGGAGACTGCTGGGAATACAAGTGCTTACTCAAGAGCAACTACCCAAGGCAGGAAGGAATATCAACATCGAATATTGAATGAAGATAACCACAAAAGAAGATTAGGGTTTACATCTACCGAATACGGGGCAGAAGACCAAAATCTAGCTGAGAAAACAAGAGGTTTAACAATACCGACTATTGGGTAAGAAACCAAAGACTCAGCTGAGGAATAAATTGCTAGCAACCGGCAATTATCCACATGTATCATAAGATACCACTCCGCTGGAGAGAAAAATCACAGCGACATAGGATTTACAACTACCGAATACGGGGTAGAAGACCGCAAACTCCACTGGGGATATAAATCACCACCGGGAACACAACTCTGTTTGGGATAAAATCACAACAACAGAAGATCCACCGACAACCAGATCGAACCGCAAAAGGTTACCACTGCTAGGGGGAAAGAGATAGGACTTACGACCACCGGTATGAGGGTAGAAAACCAAAACTCTGGCTGGAGAATAAAAGGTGTATAACCACAAATTCTGCCAAGAAAGCCAGGAAAGATAGGACTTATAACTACCGGTATAAGGGTAGAGGCCCGAAACTCCGCTGGGGATAAAAAATCACCACAGGGAAGCACAAGAAACAGACGACAAATGTCAATTCAGGAAAGATCCGAAAAGACAGACTGAATCAAGACACGTCCTAATGAGGATATAACTCAAATAGGAACCTCCATCCCAATATATGTGTTGGGAGGAAACGGAAGAAACCGTCATCCACGAGGGTATATCTCGGTGGGGAACTGCAGAAGGAAAGACAAACATTTTCTGCTTATGGGGCTGACTCTATATGGAGAGATTTAACACCCGACATCTGCTTAGGGAGATCTATAAAGACCTATATCACCATAGCAGGGAACAACAAACAAAGGATATATGGCAAAAATGCAACATGGATATCTGAATGTTTCATG
Source organism: Lathyrus oleraceus (assembly GCF_024323335.1). Lineage (NCBI taxonomy): Eukaryota > Viridiplantae > Streptophyta > Magnoliopsida > Fabales > Fabaceae > Lathyrus > Lathyrus oleraceus. The sequence goes on from NC_066583.1 coordinate 64,201,117, forward strand.
AATATGCATGAATATGCGTGATTTATGTTTGATGAATGCTGACAAAACAGACATTTCTGACACAACAGGTCCAGGAATCAAACGTCCGGTATTACACTTCCAGGGGAAAACCAACTGGAAAGCCAATTCTGCTGGAGATCTACATGCTATAAAGCAAAGATCTGCGGGTACTGCTGGGAAGCAGAAGCAAAAGAATCAGGGATATCTGGAGAATACCAAATCTATGAGTGATGGATCAGCGATCGCCTCAACTGGGCGCAGAAAGTCGCAACAGGCAAAGAGCCACAAAGACGAATCTGTCGGCGAACAAGAGAAAATCAAAGTCCTGCAGGGGATCCTAGCAAACACTGCTATGGAAACGGATCCAACATAACTCCATTGGGGAACAACCCACTGAAGGAGCAAAGGTTACCGGATAGAGTTTGGCTGCACAAGCAACTCTACTGGGGGTATCATCAACTACTCTCTTGGGGAACAACCCACCGAGGAAGGAAAGCACCAAACAAGTAGATTCTGCAATAAACCACTCTACTCGGGGCGAACACGCATCTGATGGATCACATCAGCAGATTCTGCAACAAAATCCGCTCTACTGAGGATCGAAAAGTAATCAGGAAATCAATATAATCTCTGGATGACGGAGCTATCAACCGACCATACCGGGGATTGAAGGAGGTTCAACAGGCAATACTGCCACAACAACCGCTCTGCAGACAAATGCTGGAGAAAGATGGATGAAAATACGGGGGTATCAACCCAATCAACCACAGAGTAGGAAAATAAATCCTGCTCTGCTGAGGAGATCAACCATTATGATAGAGAGAAAGTAAACAACTCCACTGACGACTTTGCCGGGGAAAAGGTAAGGTACCGGGTATCAAACCACTGACTTACCGAGTCTTCCAAGAGGAAAGCGACCGCGCTGAGAGAACAGATAAATCCGCTGGCAACTGCGCTGGGGAGGGTGACAACAACTCTGCTCGCGACTTCGATGGGGATATCAATAACGGCTCTACTGTGCCAAGGAGACAAATAAAGTCTGGGGATAGCGACCCACTGGAGAAAGTGACGAGGCACCAAGGTGACAAACCATCAACTGCCGAATATTCCACAAGGAAAGCATCCATACTGGGGAAAACTGTTGTTGGAGAAAACTGAGTCTTCGACAACACTCTACTTGGGGAGCAACCCCACCAACAGCTCGACTTGCAATTATGCTGGCAACTCACTTGGGGAGAAATACGGGATACGGGGATATCGACCCACTAACCGCAAATATTCTGAACGACTGAGCAATCAAGCCGGAGAGAGACTACTGCTGGAGAACAGACTGAGTCTTCAATACACCACTCTGCTTCGGGGAGTCAAAATCCACAGAAGCTCTGCTTAGGGAACAACCCCAACAATCGAATCTCTGCTTGGGGAACAACCCCAACGATCAAATCTGGAGAAGAAGGATACAAACCAAACCAGGAGTATGACCAAATGTCCTACCTGTTGGAAATCGTGCCACTCTTGGGAGAGCACTGAGAAATTCTTTGAGTATCCTTTTATCATTGTGAATGTTCACTTTGTTTAAAACAATAATCTTTGAAAAATCTTGTTTTTAAAACAATGATATTTTTATCAATTAAAACATGCAAAACATTTGTTGAATTGAAACAAATAAGAGTGCAAATAATTGGATAAAAGCTCAAATTTATTTGATGGAATGGTAGTCTGCAAATGGCAAGACTCCATAGATCTGTACAAATTTGAAATCAGTGATATATATTGGAAGAGGGCTACATTGAACATAATGATCCTTTCTCTACCAATTTGAATCTCGATGTATGCGAAGCTTCAGTTGACGACGAATTGAGAATCCTCTGACGAAAAGACGGTTGCTGAAACAGAAAGTCTCGTCAGGATGCAGTTACTTGCCAAATCCCTAATTTTTGCCTAGATTGCCCCAGGGTGAGGTACTCAATCTAGCGGGATGCAAATATACTCATTTTTTCAAGTCTCTAATTTTTGCCTGGATTACCCTTGCAGGTTTTCCACCGAGACGCTCATTCTTTTGCCCAAGCCGCCCTTTCGGGTTTTCAACTTAGCGAATTATTCTGTTTTTCATTTGCATATACTTTTTTTTTCTAGGCAAAGTATCTCTTAACTGCATCTGAATTCACAGGACGAGTGAAATCCTCCCCATCCATTGTTGTAAGCATCAAAGCTCCGCCTGAAAAGGCTCTCTTAACAACATATGGACCCTCGTAGTTTGGAGTCCACTTGCCCCTGGAATCGGGCACGAAAGACAAAACTTTCTTGAGCACGAGGTCACCTTCTCGGAACACACGAGGCTTGACCTTCTTATCGAATGCTTTCTTCATTCTCTGCTGATATAATTGACCATGGCACATGGCAGTCAATCGCTTCTCTTCAATTAAATTCAGTTGGTCGTAACGACTCTGAATCCATTCAGCATTAGTCAACTAGGGACTTTGAGGGTATCAGGCTTCTTTTATTCTTTTTTCTATTTGAAAAAATTTTCCTGATTTTTGCTTTTACTTTGATTTTTCACCCTCTTCTCTCTCTTTTTTTTTACATTACATTTGTAATGCCCCAGTTTGACTGGTTTGCTGATTCTCATGATACAGCTGAATGAGCTTCTTTCGTGCTCAAGAAGGCGGGTACTCTCATCAGGAATCCCCTTCAACATCATCTTCCTCTGCCTCGAATACAAGGAATTCAAATTTGGGAGATGGCGTTGGATCATTATGTTCAATGGGTTTAGAAATCCCTGCATAATGATTCTGGATAATGAAAAGCTTTTGAATTTAAACAAGCAAATCATTTATGCAGATGAAAAAGCTGTTTTCTTGTTTTTTAGGTTTTTTGTGATCACTGATTTCATGCAAAAGCAAAAAGTGAAAACAAATGGAAAAACAAATGTTTAACAATGCATTAATTGAATGAAAACATCATTGTATTAAAATGCTGCCAACAATATCATCACTTCTCCTTTTGGCATGGGAGAAGGGTTTTGAACAAAGTGAACAAATCACGCTGACTTATGAATGACCGTAGGAACATCCACAGCGACCCAATTGTGGCAGACACCACCAGGAATGACGAAATTGTTCAGATCTTCTGCATCCTCTTCCAAGATGGCAGTAGCTTCTTCCGGTTAGTCAGCATGGATGAATCTTCCACTCTTGAACAGCCCTTGCTCATTATATGCCCCAGAACAGTAGCCAATGCCAGCCCGGGATTGGTTAACCAGGAATAAATCCATCAACAGTACTTCGTCTAGCAAATACCTCTCTGAGTTCACAATTCTCTTGCTCAGGATGATCCATCAATCTGGCAGAGTTGGCTCTGGGATAATACCGGCGAAGTGCGTCTTCAAAATAAATGAAGATCGCAGGGTCAGACCACAGGACGGGAGACCGGAACAAAACGCCCGCTTATGCAAATGATGCATGAAGTGTTTGTGCATATGCTTGTTTTTTTATTTCAAAGAAACTCGAGGGTTTTATTTGCAAACTTTGAAAGATTTAAGCATTATGATCGGATATGAAAATATCTCATCAGATATATCAGGTGAAAAAATTTTCCCGGTTTTTTCATGTTTGAAATTTTTTGCAAATAAACTCCTTTGAGTTCCTTGAAAATTTTCTTTTTATCTGATGATATGGATGCGGATGAATGCATGAATGTATGAATGCAACAATCACACTCAAGGATCAAGCAAGGCACACCAAACAAAGGTCGTGGGAAAGCTCTATGTATCCCTAATATCAATCATCCATTTTAGTGGATTTAGGTTTTCACCTTATCGACACCCAAGTTCCATTGATATTAACGGTACATGAACCGGCTCTAACATTCTTAATATCAACCAGCCGCTTTGGTGGATTTTAGGTTTTACACCTGATCCGGGATCCATTGATATTAACAATGTTTGAACGACTCAACCACGAATCACGGGTTTGTTGAGAGTCACGAGCATGGAGTCTCGGTTAAGAACCACCCAAAGGGAGTGTACTAGGGTTTAAACCTGCCAGACATGTTCTACCAGAGGTTCCCATAATCATCGTCCCATCTCTCGGATATTGTCGGAGGAACGAATACTCGTATTCCAAAAATATTCTCGAGAGAGACTCTTATGAGTGTAGTATCGCGTAACAATCGCATCAGAACTTACATCTGAACGACCTCCGCACTACGTCCTAAAATAGGCCAAGATGGGTTTGGTAAACTAAGGTCCTTGGCTTCTAAGGCACATGATTGAACGAATAATGCCTAACCACAAATAACTTGTGTGACATTATCAATCCAACATGACCTCCACCAAGTGAATGGACTCGCAAGTCAACTGGCTAAGGACTACTCCACACCAGTCAACAAGACTATGCCATTCTCCTATCCTAGAGTGCACTCGAGTTCGGGTATAGAACTCATCTCACAGAGATCACCAAAGCAAACAACAATTGTATATCAAGCAATTCAAACATTACAATCAATACAGTTATCCCAAATTGTACAAAAATATGTCAAATAACAAATAATAATATATCACACAACAAAGGTGAAAAGTAGGCAATACCACCAAGCAATTTTATCCCCAGCAGAGTCGCCACTTTTCTGTAGCGGTGTATTCGTCGCTATATGATCTATTGATTAAATCATAAGCAAAGTATACAATAAACATAGAGTCGCCACCGCACTTTTATTTATCCTAAGGACTGGTTAAAAAGCGAACAAAAACCTAAGAAGTTTTACACGTAGAAAACTAATGAAAAGATCAGAGAGTCTGAGTAAGGGGTAAATTACGCAATGGGAAGGTGTTAGGCACCCAATGCGTCCTAGGTACTCCTAGGGAGCCCTTTTCACACTTTGTCGTTTGAAAATTATTATTTGTCATGACATAAGCATTGTGCAAACATGATTGGGATGATGAGGAGAGAATGTACAAATTAATTATTTTTGTGTTCGAACGGATGAACCCGTTGCCTACGTACCTTCCATCAAAGGTAAGGATCAAAACGCCGTAGTTCGGCTAAAAACTTCCAAAAGTTAGTGGATTCAATTTTAAAACACAAGCTTAAAGGTCTTACGTTACCCACGGGAGAAAACTCAACCTTATATAACAACTAGTCCACCATGTGAGAAAAGCTTCCACTTGCCAGAGAGGGGTTAACCCTATAATAGGCAAGGAAGACTTACAATTCATCTACTAAGGACAAATAGGTGAGGTTAATATCAACCAACTAGGGTAAATCAAACCTATAGCTAATGTATGGAAACTTAACAAACATGGACAAAGCCACAAAATCATTTGAATGGGTGAAGTTCATTGGATTATTTACAAAAAGGTCAAAGTATGATTAAAGTCAGTTCAAAATGAAGTATTTACAAAAATGAAGTTTGGAAAAATCATGGACTTAAGGTCCAAGTTTCTAATTTGGAAAGAGGGTGAGAATGTTTGCACAACATATATATCAAGTTTTTAAAAGTATGTGTGAAAAGGTAGGACACAACGGGATGAATGGAATGGTGGAGTGAATGTAAAACTTCTTAGGAGGGTCCGCCTCTTGAAATCATATAGAAGATGATTCAAGTGGGTCCTTAGGAATAGGCTACAAATGAGCGATAATATGAACATAATAACAGATGAAGGTAAATAAAAGCGGATACTGGATGCCACTCAATGGTCTTATACCTGTCTCCTAAAACAAGTAAGGATATCAGAAGCCACTCTATGGACTTACACTAATCTCCATCAGAATGAAACAAAAAAACAAAACAGGGAAGTCAACTGCCAATCTATCTGGACTTATGTTAACCTCCACAGTATGATCCTAGGAATGCAAATGCCACATCACAGGGACTTACAATGAATCCTCACATACAACAACAATGCTCAAACAAAGAGCAAAGAAGATATGAGTGACCAATGAGGTCTTACACTCTACCCCTTCCATGTCATGGGAACAGATGCCAACTTACAGGGACTTATAACTGGTTCCTCAATGGGTAATCAAACAAATCACATAGGTATGAAATAATGGACATGCTACAAAGAGCAATGAATGATAGTAAATGCACTAAGGCAATCAAATAATCATGTATAAATGAATCAAGTAATCAATTACATAAATTCAAGTAGCACACGCTATAACCATTCATGAGGCTCAAGCAAAAGGGTTTGACTATGAAAGTCCACTGTAAGAGGTAAGTGTCGCTCTTAACCTTGCCATTGAGGGGCTAAGGTGAAGCAGATGAAAGGATATGAGGGGTGTGCCTCATTGCTTCTATCTCAGGTCCGAGAGAGCATGTAAATATAAGAATGTGGGGGAGTTCAGAAAGATGGAACTCTTTCCCCAATTAGACTCGATAGATCTTGGGTTTGGATCTCAATGCTACAACCATGTAATGGGAGCAAGGAGAAGACACACGGAATAGTGGGAGATAGGCTACTTATCTCTTTGATCCACCAATTGCCTCGAATGAGGACTTTTCCTGCTTAGGACAAATATAAACATACACAAGCAATGCCTCTTAAGGAGGACTTCAGACAATTTGCCCAGCCAAATAACGGGCCGGGTCTCCAGACTACATGAAGAAGAAGGTGCAATACCTCAATGCTAATTGCTTATAAGCAAAGCAATGCAAGTTCTTAAGAGAACTGAGCAACTAAGGGTACCTGGAAAAATCAAACAGAATCAGCATCCCATTCGAAATCAAACAACAATACAAGAATCAACAATGTACAATCAAACAACAATGTGCGAGGCACAAGGCTCAAATCTCAAAGGAGCTATACATCCTACAAAACAGCCACATTAGTTTACAAGTATCAAGCAAAACATCCCAAATGTGAAACAATATCCTTAAGCCTTAACTTCTTAACCTGAAAAGCCAAAGACAAGTTCAAATGTAAGTGACAAGACCACTAGGACTAGCCTAGGGTCCAAAAGAAGGAAAAATCCTAAAACAGCAACCAATTCATGATCAAAGTCAAGCTATTTCAACAACAAAGGGATCCCAATTGGTCCCATATCCAAAATATGTACACATTTCAATCTATGCAACATGTAAGGCAAAGTGAACAAAGGTAAACCACATATGAGCAATCAGCAAGATCACATCACAAAAAATATCAAAACAACACAGTAAATTCCACAAAAATTATATCCTAAACAGAGGACATTCAACAAGCTACATGTCAATTTTCAAGCAATTTGGATAAAAGGAACTATGGGAATTAATTCAACATGTCTAAGCATGAAAAAACACGATCAAATGAAGCTACAAAATGTACATTAACTTCAATCCAATGGTAAACAGTGATGGTCAATGGGAAATGGATGGGACCAAAGCTAAATGCAAGCGTAATGTGTTATGAACTACCCTACCAAGTTTCATGTCCATAGGGTTAAGGATGTGGATTTGGCAACATAGGGAACAATGTGACACAAGCTAGGTCCAAAAAATGATAGGCAGAAGGTAAAAATCCTAATCAATTAGGAAATGGATTGTAAAAATCCACAAAAATTCACAGTGAATGCTAACATGTTAAATGTGCTACATGCAAAAAATTAAGGCCATTGGCCAGGGGGAAGCATGGCAAAACAAATCAGGGAATTCAGCATGTCACATTGTGTCACCTTTCACATTCAATTTCAATAAATCATATATCAAAAACCAGAAGGCCAAAAATTATAAAACCTATGCCAAAAATTCCAGAAGAGTGTCAAGAATTTACACCTAAAATTTCAATTAATTTGGATTATGTATGGTGATTATACAATTAAAATGGTGGAACATGTGAATTTTGTGCACATTGGAAAAATCTCTATACCAATTAAAAAAAATCCTCAAGCACAAATTTATTTTTTGATTCTATAAAAAAGTAGAGAAAAAAGAAGACTAACAAAAAAGTCCTGATTTATTTGGATAATTATTGTGGATTATATGATTTTTAGAAGTATTTAAATATTTATTGCAATAATCAATTAGGAATTATTATTGATTTAATTAATTAATTTTTACTGAATGGCAGAGGCGTAATAATGTAGCCAAAGCCAAAACACTGTGTTTCAACTTATTGACGTGGCCGGCTAGGATTCGTTCTGGCAAGCGAAAAACACAAATTGATATTGGAAGCGGATGCTAACGGATCTACACAGCATTATTTCCAGAAAACTTCAAAGTTCATCGTCTTCTTCAATGTTCTTCGCCCAGAATTTAGGTTTCGAGCAAACTTCCATGAAATTCCACAAACTCTATACCGATCGAACCGGCTTCTCATCAGGAATACAATTACGCAAACGGTTTCATCTATCAATTTCTACACAGAGCGAATCGAAAGAAAGAAGGAAACGCATCGAAACCTCAATTGCGAATAACTCACTCAAATTTCAACGAATTTACAATCCAAAAGCTTCAGATTACTCTACAATCAATACTCTACCAAATCCCTAACATAATTTAAGCTATTGCGCGATTTGAAATCCGACCTTTCTTGATTGTGCAGCAATGGAGTTCGCGATTTAGAACTCGGCGACGCGAAACAGATGAAGGAGATTACTTCAGAAGGCGAGTGATGATGCCAATCCAGCTCCAGCACGGTTGAATTGAGCGATTTCTCAAGCTGCCATGGGAATGCCTTCTTGCAACAGTTGAGGATTGGCTGCGATTTTGGTTCCAATCTTGATCAACAGCAACTTGATTTCACCTGCAAGTCAAGAATCCACAGAAAATTTCCACAAAAGTTTGGTAGATCTTGATGAAATTTGAGCAAAAAGTGTTAGAGCAAAAAATGAGAGATGAGAGAATTTTCTTTTGTTTTCTGTTATACTGTGAAAGTGATTGTGAAGTTGTGATTAGCCCCTTAGTTCTGTTAGCAATTAAGTTTATATATGGATCACTAATACAACTATAATTATGATTAAGCAAAAAAAATAGTGATTAGTGAGTAATGGCTTATGTGCATTTTCCTTTTTTTTTTTCAATCCTTAGAAACATTTCAGCTGCACTTTCTCACTTTGAGCAAGTTGTAAATACCATTTGGAAGCTGATAAAATAGGTCCCATTTTCCAATTCCTCATATTTTCCAATTTCACTATGTGATGGTAATGCCATGCAATTTCAAGTCCATTTCACAAGCTAGATATCAAACCATGAGGCCTAGGCATGTTGTGAATATTCCAACAAATTTCAAATGCCATTTATGAAGTGTAGAAAAAATCCCCACTCAAAAATTCCAATTATTTCACAAGTTGGACGATTTTGCCCCTGGTTCATTTAGCAGTCCAGTTGAAATTTGACCTTTTGCATTGAGCACTTTTGGAAAAATCCAATTATGCACCCTTGAAGTACATATTAAATGGAGTTTGTGCATATAAAGAACTTGCAATTTGGACAATCCATGTGGTAGTTATGCCCTCCTGATTACGGGTCTTTTTTGAAATTCACTGAGCCATATCTTGCAAACCACACATGGGATTTTCAAGTTCTTGGACTTTTTAGAAAGGTGAGATCAAGATCTTCAACTTTCATGTTGGACAAATTTTGATTTGAAGCTTGTGTGATGAAGTTATCTTGAGGGGAAAAACTTTCCATTTTGGGCAGCTGAAATTACAGGTCCACTTGCCACTTTGGGAAACTTTCTGTCTGAGCTCAATTCCTTCAACATTGACCTTTGAAATGCCAAATAGGACTTGTATGGACATGAATGAGATATTTTCAACCATCTCACACCTCTCAAATCTTGATTAAATGCACAGTTGACCACAGTTGACTTTTGTTGACTTTTCTTGACTGGGCCAGGTTCTGATGAATTGCAAGCCTCTTCCAATTGAGATCTTGGTTCCAAATGATATCACAAGTTATATGAACTCTCTATGAATGATCATGGTGTCCAAATTCTTCAAGAATGGCCACCATCTATTGCTCAAGGCCTGATTTGACTATTTTGACCTGGCTAGCTTCATCTGCAAGCAACATGGTTAGATGACAATATTTTTGTACTTTTGGCTAGTAAACATATGAAAAGCAATGATATACAAATGCAATACATGCTTGGTGATCAAGAACCACACTCACAAGGTATCCCACCCACTAGGAGGGTAGCTAGGGTATGCACTGATCCTTGAGGCCATGATATGATATGATATGGGCCATGAGGGAGCTTAGGGCCAAAATTGGGGTCTTACACATATAAGTATGACTTGGTTTTTCTTCAGTTGGCATGACTGCGTCAGTTAACACATGGTCATGACGGTGCTTCCATTTGCGACACTCCGATCTTGCGAAGCTTTGCCATGGATTGAAGTTCCATTGGTCGTTAACTTTACGCAGATGCCATTCTCCTAGGCTCGCTGGGGGATCTGGGATATTCTGGAGCATACCAAACTGCAGCTTCACACGATCATTGTTGTGCATCTCCACAGTTGTGAACCGTATTATCGATGTGCATGCAGTCCATACGGCTGCGTCTTCAGCGTTGACCTCATGGTCATGATCCAAATTAAGGTATGGACGCCAAATGAACTAAAATGTGAAAGAAGATAGGATTGTAATTAATGTAGAAAAAGTTAACAAAATATAAAGAAATAATTAAGTTATTTTGCTTACGTCTGTCGGTCGAATGTGATCCAACAGGTTGCGATACTGAGTAATACAGTGTCTTGGAAATCTGTTGTAACTCATACCACGTGCAGACCATCTACACCAAAAAGTCAAAAAAAATTAGTTAGAGGTAATAAACTTTAAAGAAGTAAGTAAAGATATAGCAATTTAAACAACTTACTTTTATGCATACGGAAATGTGAAAGGGTTGTTATTTACCGGTGCTAGAGACGGTAGTCTTGACCAACTCCATGCTTGTAGCAAAACAGCACATCCAGAAAATATAGATGTGTCTTTGTGTGAGTTTTTGCACAAGGAGCTATAGAGATAGGCTAGACAAGCAGATCCCCAACTGTAACTTCCTATTTTATCTACATGTCTAAGTAGAGGTAAGTACATAATATGCATGCTAGTACCACTACCTTCGGGAAATAAAAACGAGCCAATTAACAGCATAATGTAACACCTAGCTTTTATTATTCGAGCATCTTCGGTAGAATGCTCATCTAAGTATAAACTATTATAGTACGACTTAAGGCGTGAGAGTAGTATACCTTAACCTCTTGCATTATCATCTAACAAATCAGTCTCTAAGAGCTCCATGCAAATTGAATTTGCATAGTTGGTCTTACCATTAACAACCTTACCTTCAATGGGTAGTCCCAAAAGCATGTAGACGTCTTCTAACGTCACGGTACACTCACCGGTTGGGAACCAAAATGTGTGTGTCTCTGGTCTCCATCTTTCGCATAAAGCTAGAATGAATTTGTTATCTATGGACCAAGACAAAATCTTGCTTATATGACCAAAACCGGCGAGTTCAACATAAGGTTGAATCATCGGGTCCATATGGACATATTCGTGGACTCGAGTTTAGAACTTTGATACATCCTATAAAAGAAAGAATAAAAAACTTGATTAAGTTGGTATGTTAAAATAAAAGGGGGTTGGTGAAGATGAAAGATAAAAAGTTAACAAAAGAAAAAACTTACATATGTTGCGATGTTTGCAACCGTTCCTCTATGTGCTTCGCCCATTGTGAGGATAGACATTTTTTCGGGGGGTTGGTGTAGATGAAACTACAAGAAGTTGTTGAAGAAGAAATTGTAGAAGAAGTATTGTAGAGGAAGTAGTGAGAGTGATGGTGTGGAAGAAGTGTTGATGGAGTGGATGTATTTATAGGCAAATGGATGGGAACATGAAAAGTTGTGATTGCATGGTGTCTCCACTTGAATTGGCGACCATGTACAACCTTTAAGAGGGGTCGCCATTCAAATTGGCGCCTCCATAGGGACATGCATGCAAGACCTAGGTCTGATTGCTTGGTTTCGAGGTCTGAATGCATGGTGTCTCCACTTGAATTGGCGCCCATGTGCAAGGAATGAGTGGGGGAGCCAATTCATTTGGAGTGTGTGTCTGCATGTCTGGCATGTGGTTGTCTTGTCTCTTGCATGCTGAACATGTCACTTCTTTATAGCTTGCATGGTTGACACATCATTTCGGAGTAGCTTGCATGTGCGACACATCATTTCGGAGTAGATTGCATGTGCGACACATCACTTCGGAGTAGCTTGCATGTGAGACACTTCACTCCTCTATTTAAGTGTCTTACTATCAACATCCAAGACACTTCACTCACATTCATCTGCAGTAAGAAAATAGTTTTCATCTGCACAATGTCATCTTCATCATTATACAGTATCAACGTTGACTGCAACGGTGAAACATACGAGTCTGAGCTATATGGTTTTTGTTTTCGAAACACCGATACCGTTAGACTCACGATCAAGAGAACCGCAACCTTCTTGCATTTGAAAAAAAGAATACAATCCTGTATAGGATCGGGTATTGTGTCAAAGATCACATATCAAAATCCAATATTTTTTTTATAATAGTCAATGCAAGTATTTCCCCCTTAAGGTACGAGACGATGAAGATGTTAAATACATGTTTGTTAGTCATGAACATTCAGGCTGCAACTGTATTGAGTTATACATTACTCTTGAACCATGTATATCATCTCAACAGTCTCAACTAACCGGTCAGGATGAATCTGGTGAAGATGATCCACAATGGTCAGATGACGTCAACCCAGAAGCAGAAGCAGAAGTGGACGTCATTGATGAAGAAGAAGAGGAGACCGAGATACAGGTTGATCACATGCTGAACAACGGCAATGAAGGTGATGATCAACCACCACCAATACCTCTTACTCATGTCTATAATCCACCTCAACAAATGACAAATATGGATCTTCACGACGATGAAACATCCAACAATGTTTTCTATAATCCGTATCCAAGATCAGAAGGCGAATTAAAGGTGGGAGACATGTTTCGTACCAAAGAAGAATGTGTTCTAACTATCAAAAAATTCCACATGAACAGCTCTGCTGACTTTACAGTGAAACGCACTGATTCTAGAAGGTATGTTATCGAATGTCGTAACATGCTTTGTAAGTTTCGTTTGGCTGCATCTTACAAGAAGAAAAACGACTCTTGGGAGATCGGTTCAATAGACCCACCTCACATTTGCATTGCAACTAACGTTGAACAAGATCACCGTAAACTAAGCGCAACGTTGATATGTCAAGACATTCTGCCGTTGGTTAATAAAGACCCATCAGTGAAGGTGAGTATAATTATATCCCATATCAGATCAACATATAATTATACTCCATCTTACAAGAAAGCATGGATTGCGAGGACAAAGGATGTTGAACAAGTTTTCGGCAACTGGGAGGATTCATACAAGGAATTGCCACGGTTTTTATAGGCACTAAAAACATATGTCCCAAGAACTGTGGCAATTATGGAGACATTTCCAACGATGATGCCAGACGGAACCTGTGCTACAGGTAATAGAATCTTTCACTATCTCTTTTGGGCATTTGACCCGTGCATCAAAGGTTTCGCATTCTGCAAACCTATTATTCAAATTGATGGCACTTGGTTATACGGAAAATACAAGGGTACTTTGCTCATGGTGGTTGCACAAGACGGAAACAACAATGTCTTTCCCATTGCCTTTGCTCTTGTTGAAGGTGAAACGACTGGTGGATGGGGTTTCTTCCTTCGACATCTCAGAACGCATGTGGCTCCACAAGCCAATCTCTGTTTGATTTCTGATAGACATGCTGCCATTGAGAGTGCCTAAAAGAACCATGACAACGGATGGCATGATCCTTCTTCTACCCATGTCTACTGTATCAGACACATTGCACAAAACTTCATGCGTGCTATAAAAGATAAGAATCTTCGCAAGAAGGTGGTGAATGCTGGGTATGCTCTAACTCAGCCGTCATTTCAATATTATCGTGATGAAATTAGACTGTCTAATGAAGACGCGGGGAGATGGCTAAATAACATACCAGTAGAGCAATGGACAAGGGCATTTGATAGAGGTTGTCGATGGGGTCACATGACAACAAACATTATGGAATGCATGAACGGGGTATTCAAAGGAATTCGAAATCTGCCGATAACCGCCTTGGTAAGATCAACCTATTATAGGTTGGCTTCTATGTTCGCAACCAGAGGTGAAAAATGGAGTGCGATGTTAATGTCCGGGCAAGTATTCAGTGAGTGTTGCATGAAGGTCATGAAAGAGGAGAGCATCAAAGCTAGCACACACGCTATAACAGTCTTTGACCGTCATAGGCAAAATTTCAGCGTCCAGGAAACAATGGACCACAACGAGGGGAGACCAAATTTAGCCTACGCTGTTAGACTAAACAAAAGTTGGTGCGATTGTGGAAAATTCCAGGCCTTCCGCATCCCTTGCTCCCATGTCATTGCAGCATGCGCTTATACTCGTCAAGATGCTTACAACCATTTATCTGATGTGTACAAGGCCAACACCATCATGAATGTATATAATCAAAGCTTCTCAGTACTACCAATGGAGGATTATTGGCCTCCATATGAAGGTGATATTGTTTGGCACAATGACGAGATGCGTAGAAAGAAGAAAGGAAGGCCAAACAACACACGTATCATAGCAGAGATGGATTCCACAGATAAAATGATAAGATTATGTAGTATCTGTCGTCAACCAGGACACAACAAGAACAACTGTCCCAATCGAGGAGCATCATCTAGGTCTTAAGCTTTTTGTAACATTGTATTTCTGTAACCTTCAATCATTATATATCATTAAGTTTTTGTTACAACGAGGTTCACAACAAACATCAGTACAAAATAAGTTATCTGAAAACATAAATATTTCTTACTGATTACAACAGTCAAATTGATGTCCTCTCGACCGAACATCATTTCCCTAACATCATTGTCAGTCTTCATTCGCACCCAACCAAAGATACTGTCAAGTCTCTTAATATTCTAATTTTTCCCCTTCTGATATTTTCCCATCTAACCAACGAACCAGCTCCCGCTTCAGTTGATCGAACGTAGTGATGTTCCAGAACAACATCAGCATCTGAGGTTCGTCCCTCGCATAAATCACCTTATCGTATCGGCGACGAACACCAAACATGATTGCCAAATGATTGTGTGAGATGTGGAACATTTACTCACACAACGCATCTATTTATAACACAAAAATTGCATTTTAGGAGGAGTCTCCAATTGAATTGGCGACTCCTCTTAAAACCTACACAGGGGCCCTAGCCAATCCAATTGGCGCCTCCATTCAAGTTTTAAGAGGAGTCGCCAATTCAATAGGAGACTCCTCCTAAAAGTGGGGTATTTTGGGATTTTTTTTGAAATCGGGGGTATTTTGAGAATTTCCTTGAAAAAATGGGTTATTTTTGTAAAAAAAACTTTTTTAATGACGTGACGTATCTGATGTATTCAATTTAACAATGAACTATTCCATTTATTTTTTATTTTAGATTTATGTTAGTGTTGTTTCTAAATTACATCATTTATTTTTATAAGTAAAGGTAAAATAAATTAATCCAAGTTATTTATCTTCTTCATTTCCATTTTCTCTCAAATTGTTCATCTCCTTCAATATTTAATTGACTGAACATTAAAAAAAAAAATCAATTATTATTTCCAATCCAAAGATTTATGTAGATCTTTGGTTTTTGGGATATTTTTTTAAATGCGATAGGGAGTAGATCAATTAATAGTAGCAGTAAAATAAAGATATTGTAATCTAGCTTATTACTTGAAGTGTTCAAAGCGTCTTGCTTTGCTTTTCATTGTTTTTGTTTCTATTTCTTTCGTTATTTTAGTGAACACCAAGTTGATACTTATGAAACAAAAGGATTAGATATAGAAAAACACATAATTGGTATTATTTGTTTGGTATCCTATATTGATTTGATAATAGTAAGGATGTTTAGGATTATCTCTTGATTTATGAGTGCTTCTCAGCCAGTTGAACATTGAAAGAGATGGGTTAATGTTTTTTTCTTAAAACGAAGAAGATGAACAATTTGGGTTAGTTTATTTTACCTTTATTTATAAAAATGAATTATGTAATTTAAAAAAAAAAACATTAACATAAAGTTGAAAAAAAAAAAGAATTGAATAGTTCATAACTAAGTTTGTAGTGACATGTCAACCATGGGAGCGACATAACATAAAAAAAAAATAGATCAAAATTACAATTAAGTCAAAATTATAATTATTGATAACTTATTTGATTAGATTTTGTGTCTGAATGAATCGTGATGGGTTGAATCATTCTATTAAGCACAATGAGAGGTTCATGTTCGGAGTCATTTAGTTACTTAAGTGTGGCTTATTAAACAATTAACATACTATGAAAACCATAAACAATAATGAAGGTACTAATTCTCTCCTCCTCACTTTCCTCAACCCACAATCTCTCTAATCCGACAAGGTATGCCGTTGTCGTTCTTAATTATTCTATAAAATAATAATATTCTATAATTTATATCTATCAATTATCGATTTAATTTAATTAAATCCTTCAAACGTTACATCTTTGAAATGCAATAAACGTTTAAAAAAATAAAGGAAAAGAATAATTTAACCACTATATTGATGTCTATTTGTATTAATGACTTTTAAATTAGACTTGAAAATTATTATGGTGTGAAAAAGAAGATTGGTGATATAAAGGTAAACGTTTTTTTTTGTGTTTGCGGTGATATGAGTCTCTGATGCGGTGGAGTAAGAGCTTACCTGTAAAGTTATCGTTCAAACGTTACAGTCATTGAGATCACATAGGTAGAATTTTGTAAGAGTGAACGAATAATATCTATTGTGGTGCATGACAAATTTTATATACACTAAGTAATTAAAGTCTCCCCCGATTGGCCTGGCGTGAGGCATTGGGGATCGTCCGATTATATTTGGTGATGAGCAAGTATACTGGATTTGATTTGCAACTTTTCGATGAGGTTCTACCTAGTCGCGTTCCTTTTTAAGGTGCTTTGATTGGGCTGCTAGAATTAGGTCGATCTTATTGGGTCACCCAAATAAGTTGACCTCAAGTCCCTTTACTTTGGGATTGTGGGATTATGGAGTTGTTTAGTGCCAAACTAAAGGTCAAAGGGTGAATATGCTCTTATTTTGTTCCCCTTGCTTGTGAGACTTTAAAGATTTTCGTGTTCTTCCTATTGTGTTCACCCCTCCTTCACTACTCTTCTTCTTTTCAGTATTTCTTTTTCTATTCTGACGACCTTCTTGGCGCTAAAGTGACTTGGCCTCTTCGTATACCAAAAGTTGTGATTCTTTGAGGTAACAGTATTAACCCTTTTAATTACGTTTACTTGTTGTTTGTCAATATTATTGTGTGGTTTCCATGGTAAACTCAACAACTAACATTGTTGTTAAATATGAAGGTGTTATTGTCGGGCTTGGTCTTAGGGAAAGTGCTAGGAGCTTTATTTTTCTAGATTTGATTTTGATAAACTCAAAGTATGTAGGTGACTTCAAGCAAAAACTATGTGTCCAAACTTACGTCAAACTCTTTTGATATTTGTGTGAATATAAAAGGATTGTGTTGAATCTAATGCTCTTCCCACCTTTTCAACATCCAACACACATTGGCCGACTTAGAATTGGATTAGGGTTTAGTCTCCCTTAGGAAGGGTAGGAAGATGTTTGAGATGTACGTAGACCGTATAAAAAGATTTCAAGGGTTGATAATATCTGATTATGCCTCTCATTGAGGTTGCTCATACAAGTACATATGAGGCTCAACCAGTCACACCTCTATGATGTGTTGATAAGTTCCATAAGTTCAAGTGCCACAATCATGTTTTGGAGGGATCATGGACTTATATTTATCCATCTGATGATTTGTTTCAAGATGAGGCTTATTTAAAGAATAAGCTCACGACCTTTTAGAAAGGTATTTCCTTTGTTGACAGGGTTAGACCCTTTAGTTCCACATCAAGGAAGCATGAGAAATGGTACATAGAGACTCCCTTGCTGGTGGAGGAGGTTACCAGAGAGGAGAGGTGCAACATTTTTGGTAAGGGGATGAATGACTTTCACTTTTTGCCTTATCATTCCAAATTGGATATTATGAATTTTTTTGCTTGATTATATGAAGATAAGATGGGTTACTACAAAAAAATATGCCCTAGATGAGGAGGATGTCGAGAAATACACTTTCACCCTCTAATGGTGTGATAATGTCGACCTTATAAGGAGCTCATTCCTTGGGTTCTTTTTCCATTCTGACTTCCCAAGCCTATCCTCATCTAGAGTGGACTAAGATACAAGACCTTTTTAGCCGTCCTACGGAAGAGGATGTCCCTAGGTCATTGTCTAGAGTGATCGATGAAGGTTTGCAAATGAGGGATTTTGTTGGTGCTTCTTTAGTTGGAAAGTTCATTTTCAAAAGGTCTTGAAATGGGGATCCAGATTTGGGAATGTCGGATAAGGGGGGAGGGGTATGTTATTGAACCTGTCTCTGTCATTTCTTTCCCGTCTTAGTCCTCATATGGCTAAGGAGCATCAATATTTCATTTCTAAATATGATCATATACATTTCACAAGTAAGGCCGAAACGGTCCTCTAAATATATATGGCACAAATTCCATACCATATGTGCAAGGCCTCATCCATCTTGGCTTTTGCAGCTCTAGATAGGGGTGAAGTCTTGATGACTCAATGTCTCCCAAACAAAAAAAGAAGCTCGAGGAGCGTCTTGTCGCTCTTGTTATTGAAATGTATCGACTTCTTTGTGAACTTGCAGGATTGACTAACCTCTTGAAGGAAAATGGGTGACGAGGTGAAAGTGTTGGGGTATCCTAATTTATTGGATGATAAAGTGAAGGTGTTGACTTTGGGGATAAAAAAAAGGATATTAATTTGATGTAAGTTCGGAAGGCATTTTTCAACATAGAAATTACTCTAACCGACATGAATAAAGCTTTAGATTATTCTCATAAAATGATAGGGGATCTGGATAAGTCCTTGAGTGAAGCTCGAGAAGGTTTTAAGAAGGCTCAAGATGATCAACATGAGATGTAGTATGAAAATGTTCACTTGGCTAAAGAGTACGTGAATCATGTATATTTTAGTTACTCTACCGTGTAAGTAGTTTTTTAGAATTCCCCTGGGGTAGGTGGAATTTTTCACCCCTGGATGAAAATATTAAGTAAACAAATTCATGTTAGGCAAGAAAAAGTATATGGTAGAGTGGTCATTCTTTGTGAGAAGTCATACTCATATGGAGTTGTCTTTGTAAGAATTATGTTTAAAGTTTGAGGCATGTTTATTATTTTCATTTATTTGTATTTTTGTTGTATTTTCTTCAAAAATGGCTATTTCCCCCTACATACTTATCGCGGTGCCTACCTTTGGAGGCTATTGTAGCGGTCTCAATGTTAGCTTCATTGGTCTTTGGCAATAATGGTGATGTTGTGCTCAAAAGCTTTATTGGACATAGATTAAGAGCGCACTCGATCAAGGGTCTACTCCTATTCCTTTTCCCCAAGTTGAGACTTGGTTCGAGACCAATGTGATGTGACTTCACCTCATGCGCCCAGAAGTGGCGACACGCGTCTACGCTAGGGTGTCGACATCACTACTACCACTAGTACCTTCTGGCGTAAGGGATGGATCCTTCCTATTAATCATGGTCGATAGTGGTTGGGTGAAGGAATGAAAAGTGATAATGAGTAGGGTGGCAATGAATAAGGTGCGACCCAGGTTAGTTTTATCGGGGCCCCAAGGTGGGCGCCATTGTACTTGTCAAAAAGTACAGGTGTGCATGTCATCCTTGCAAAGGGCGGGGATACTCAGAGATTTTAGTAGGTATATTACGATGTCTAATGGTTAGGGTTTTCCTTTGGCAGCGAGAAACTTTGTATGATGGTGTATGCGATGTGATATATATGACTTAAGATATGTCTTTTTCCTCACACAAGAGAAGTATTTATAGAGGTTTCTTTAGCCTAGGGTTTAAATAACCTTTAGAGCGGTAACCACTCCCTCATGATCAGAGAAAGTTGTTGACCACCTAATATTTAGGTAGTAATGGTGGACTCTCTCTTTTCTAACTAACAATTCTACAAACGTCATAAGTGTCAAGGAATCAAGGGAGAATCATCTGTTCTTACGGGGACATCGCCTAGGTGGACACTACTTATAAACGAAGACACCCTAGTATACTCACAAATAATTTTGTGACCAACTATATTCCATAATGGTTTATATAATTTTATTGTACTTATATTTTTATTTCTTTTATATATATTAGCGTCCAGTGCCCGTTTGTCCATTTATTTTAGTATACGCACAAGTCAATATATAAACAGTTATCTTCGATTATTTTGACATATATCTTCTATTTTTTCTTCTTGGGTTTTAAATGTAAGGCATTCAGTTATATTATCTAAAATGAAGAAGGAGAAGTTATATGACAAATACAAAGGTAGTTTTCAAATTCAAAAAAATAATGAAGAAAGAGAAGTTGTAGGACAAATACAAAGGTAGTTATCAAATTAAAAAAAAACAGTTAATTATAAATAGAAATTGAGGGCAACTAAGGAATAAAAATAGGTCACTCCAAAATCTTCTATCCCTTTTATATATACTAGCGTTCAGACGGGCACTCCGTGCCCGTCTGTCCGCTTTTTTTAATGCGCACAGCAGAGAAAAATAAATGTATGTTTTTCTTTTAATATTGAAAGATTTTGCCGTGTTCAAGTTTGGCTGTATATTGAAGCAAAAGAAAATTATATTTAGTTATGATATAAAGAATATAATATGGGCTTGGTATGTCGTGTAACCAAAATGAGAATCAATGTGTGATAATTTTTTTTAATGTACTTAATAAATATCTGCGAGTGCGATAAAAGAATTTGTTTGTAGACTATATTTTTTGTGTATCCACCATCTTCTCCTTTCAATTTTCCTTCCCTAGTTAAAACTCTTGACCGATTTGGAAAATGACGATTCACTTTTAAAATGGAATTTATAGTGAGAGATTGGCTTTCGGGCATGATCGATTCGGAAAATGATTGTACTTCGAATATATGGATCTTGGAACAAAAATTGAAAGGGAGAGTGGTATATATGGATAATAGAACAACATTCGAATATATTCTTTTAACATGAATTTTCAAATATCAATTTTCTTTTATGATCAACGAAACCGATACTCAGAATTTTACCCTCTTAGATGAAGGCCAATCTGAGAGGGTTACTATGGAGAAGTCATTTCTATATCATAGATAGATAAAGTTATGTTGTTAAAAATTGACGATTCACTTTTAGTTAATTCTTTTATTTGGTACTCGACTTTAATCTGGTTAACTATAATTTGGGAGTTACTTCTTGCCCAGAGGTTGATTGCCTCTATTTCTCTCTCAAATTTTATCCCTATGATTAGTGCTTCGTATTCAGCCTAATTATTGTTAACTTTGAAACTGAATCATAATGATTACTTAATCACTATGTTGCCTTGTTCTTCTAACATTATTCCTGCCCCACTCACCTTTAAATTCAAGGATCCTTTTTGCAAATATTAAATTTTAAAATTTAGTTTGATCTAATAAATGTTTGAATGACATCAGTTGGAAATAAGCATGATTTAGAGATCACAATTTATGAAATTTTCATGTTACTCGTCCATGTTGATCTATAGCATCAAATACATTAATGTAGTGATCGTCAAGGTTTAGTCACATTATACGCAAGTGTCGATATTTGTGGTGGTCTCATTATTGATTTATGAGGTAAAAGGATATTGCAATATAAAAATATAAAGATATATAACATTTAAATTCACACTTAAATAATATATAATTATCAAGATATATTGTTCAAATATAAAATTATTAGAATATTTAAGTAATTACTTAATTTAATCATTTATATTATAATATTAATGCGCACAGTAGAGAAAAATAAATCTATGTTTTTCTTTTCATTAGGTTTCTATTGTACGTCACATTAAAAATAATATTATTACACTTTAAAAATGATAAACAAAGATATGATAAATTATATCAAAACATACAAAGTAATATATATATATATATATATTGTGTAATCAACGACGTTCTTTAAGAGGAATGTCGAACATGAAATCTTTATTCGAAGTATTTTCTTTTTTTCTGCAATTGTTTTACGCAATAAAGAAAAAATGTAAGACTTTTAAATTAGATTTCTTTTAGAGAAAAGCATAGCAAGTAGTGTAATATATTGTTTTTTTTAACCTTATAAAGATTCAAATCAATTCTTCGTACATCCATTTATCAATGCGCTCTTGAGATTTAAAAAACTACAAATACATGACGAAATATCATATCATCAAAGAAATACATTAAAAACATTTGACTCGTTTGAATATAATATGATTTATTGTGACACAAATAATACATGGAGAATGGAGATACTTTGTTTTAGTCTAGATTTGGTAGAACAACAATTATGACTTGTTTCTGAATTACCCGAGTTTCTGGTAAAAAAGGAAAGCAATGGACTTAGTAAATATATATGGTTTTATTTACATAAACCACAAATAGAAGTTAAATTCATGCATTCAAAAATATTCTAGAGTAAAAATATTCTTAAATTAATTAAATAAAAACATGTCCATCCTTTGAGATATTATTTCTCTTTTCACCATTTTCCAAAGTTGTGTTTTATATGTTATCATTGTGGAACACCAACCGACAAAGTAAATTTTTAGACGTTTGACATGTTTCAATAAGGATGATAAAAATATTAGTGAAAGATTGGTGAAAATGCAAGAAACAATTTTTTATACGTATTGCGGAAAAAGTAAATACATCTTATTGTCGAGTTTGTCGATGAATGAAATTGTTTGTTCATCCTTCCATGTGTTCCATTTATTTTCAAAGTCTCCTATTTAAAATTTATGGCATAGGAATAGTGATAGTAAGTATGACCCGATTGATATCTAACATAAAAACATAAAATAAATGATTAAGTATAACTTACTTTTATGTCAAAGCAAGTTTTAATATTCTTTCTACTCAACTCCTTACATAATTGAAAGATTTCACTGTGTTCTAGTTTGCCTGTATATTAAAGCAAAATAAAATTATATTTAGTTACGATATAAAGAATACAATATAATCTTGGTATGTCGTGTAACTAAAATGAGAATCAACGTGTGAGCAATTTTTTTAATGTACTTAATAAATAACTTCGAGTGCGATAAAAGAATTTGTTTGAAGACTATATTTTTTGTGTAGTCACCATCTTCTCCGTTCAATTTTTCTTTCCTAGTTAAAAC
Organism: Lathyrus oleraceus; assembly: GCF_024323335.1. Classification (NCBI taxonomy): domain Eukaryota; kingdom Viridiplantae; phylum Streptophyta; class Magnoliopsida; order Fabales; family Fabaceae; genus Lathyrus; species Lathyrus oleraceus. The sequence continues at coordinate 64,224,397 of NC_066583.1, forward strand.
TCTTGTCGTAGTCTGTGAAACACCCCTGAAAAAAATCACATACAACTGTCCATGACTAAAAACATGTCGTGGAAGATATATTCCAACATTTGGAATGGTTCGTCATTGTGATTTACTTATTGTAATAGCAAAACTTAGTCCCACAGGAAACTGCTTTCTACTAAGGACAAAAGACAATCCATCACTTGCAGATTGTCACACCCTGATTTTGACCTTAAATCACGGATTCCATAAATTCATCATAGTTGTCACATCTCTACATAGCATACCATGCATTACATACCGTATAGTGTCTAGAATATCAATCGAAATAATTTTTTCGGATCTACAGGCAAACCAGTTGAATTAATCGACGGATGTTCGTCAAATCAGTGGACAAATTTTTTTTAAATCAAGCTTCCAGACATCAAATTTGTTAATCTACGTTTCGCGTAGTTTAATCTAGCTCGATTTATTTTTCAGTTAATTTTTTGGCCACTTTTTGATCAGCTCGAGTCTGTTTAATCGGTCAAAATTTATTTCAAAATTAAAAAAAACGTCGTATTTTTCCAATAAATTTATTTCGCACTGATCATTTTGGTGCACTTATTTTAATTTTTCGAGCACTTTTGCGCGCGACTTTTTTTCATTTTGAGTCCGTCTATTTTTGTTTTTTTGTCAAAATGTTCATAAAAAGTAATTAGAATTAATGATATATTCATTTTTATTTTATTTAACTTTTATTTTAATTTTTTTAATTTAGTTTCAAAAATCATTTTATTCACTAAAAAATAAAAAAGGGTACTATTGACATTTAGAAAAATAGAGTAACCCTAAAATCCAAATATATATACTAAGGGGAGCCAACCAAATTCGGAGCACACATAAAAACAGCATACAGCAAGCGGCGCTACACCATTTAGCAAAAATCAATGAAAACAAGTGGCTGATACTTGGTACCATTTACCACATCTCTCTTAGAAAATCAAAAAGGGAAACAAAGAAAAAGTAAAAGAGAAGAGTAGGAACATAGCAATGTGAGTGAGAGATCTATTTCATTCAATTTTCAATTTTCTATGTGATTGATTTGTTTAGCTTATTATGCATTGAGATGAAGTGACCATTCACAAAATAGTTCTCTTATTCTTTCAAAAAATCTAGTTTTCAACAAAATATGAATTAACTGTTTTGTTTTATGATGTAATATAGTTATTGTTGTTTGTGATTTTTATATACAATGTTGTTCTTAACTTTATATATATATATATATATATATATATATATATATATATATATATATATATACTTTTTATTTTTAAGTTTAATATATACATATACTTTAGGCTGATTTACAGTAGTATATATACTTTTGGTATAGAAGTGAATCATCATTGTTAATATTACTACTTTTCGGTTTTATTTTTATATATATAACTTACAGTTTCCATTTTTAATATATATGTAGACTATTAGTTTATTTTTTATATATTACTTGTAGTTTTCTTTCGGATCATATATAGATATATTACCATCATTAGTTTGATTTTTTTATACAACTTACTGTTATACATATGATACATATATATTACTATTAGTTTTAATTGTATATAATTTCGGTGTTAATTTTTTAAGTTAGACATTATATAATATTAATTTTTTATGTATTTATATTTCTTTAGGTTAATGAGTTTTTCATATATATATATATATATATATATATTATATATATATATATATATATATAATATATATATATATATATATATATATATATATATATATATATATAATATATATATATATATATATATATATATATATATATATATATATATATATATATATATATATATATATATATATATATATATATATATATATATATATATTGTTTTCACATTTTATTTTATTTTTAATTGTATTTCAATTTTGTACTAATACAAATTCATTGTGGATATCGAGTGTTTTGTTTTTAACTTTTTATTTTTCAATTACTTTGGTTGTTGTTACCTTTCATTGCATTGCGAATTCAGATTTAAAATCCAATTTAACTTCTAAAAATCGTTTGGGCGCATAGATTGTGCTCGGCTTCATATAGAGTAATTCTTACATGAATTCACCCTAAGTTAGCTTAGAGCTAAATTCAGTTTGCTTTCGATTTCGGTTGGTTTTCGGTCATGTGGCTTACTCTTGGGCCTTCTTACAATGAGTTTAGTTTATTTCAGTCATGTGGCTTACTCCTGGGTCTTCTTACAATGAGCTTTTAAGCAATACTAACATAATTTTCAATAATTTCAAACTTTTGTACATTAATCATTATTAATTTAACTTCAAACCATTTTCATAAATAAAATCTGAAGAAAAAGATTACCCTGGATGGAATATCCAGTCGTAATCCTGAATATTAGGCCCAAGTTGTAAGAACTTGTAAGTCATATGTATTCGTCTTCTCGTCAAAACGCTCCAATATTCAAATCTTTTTCTCAATAAAACCTGAAGAAAAAGATTACCTGGATGGAATATCCAGTCGTAATCCCGAATATTAGACCCAAGTTGTTAGAGCTTGCAAGCCATTAGTATCCGTCTTCTCGTCAAAACACTTGTAAATATTCAAACCATTTTCATAAGCAAGTTGGAAGAAAAAGATACCCTGGATGGAATATCCAGTCGTAATCTTGAATATTAGGCCCAAGTTGTAAGAGCTTGTAAGCCTTATGTATTCGTCTTCTCTTTAAAATATTTGTAAATATTCAAACGTCTTTTCTTAATAAAATTGGAAGAAAAAGATTACCTGGGTGGAATATCCAGTCGTAGTCCCGAGTATTAGACACAAGTTGTAAGAGTTTGCCAGTCATAAATACTCGTCTTTCAAGCTCAAAAATACATCTAACCAATCAAACTCTTTTTTTCGCCGCCGTGCGATTGATTAGAAAAAACCCTTTTCATAAACGAAAGACATCTTGTTTTAAGGTGATGTAAAGCAATGCTTCGGCCATAAGTTGAGATAAGTGACGTTTTTCCGAATGTTGATTTGTAAATCCATTCGATGTGTGGTACACGTCCGCTCCTCATCTGTTTTGGGTAAAACAATGTTTTCGTCGATTAATACAATATAGCTTTCGCTAAAATCGACCAACAAACAAACATTTTCTACCCAGAACTATGTAAGCCTTGATTTCTCTATTGAGATACGTAGGAGCAGGATTTGTAAATCTTGTCAGGCCCACTAATAAAAAACTTAGGTTTAGTCCTTCGTCAAAAATCCAAAAATATTCTCCTCTCTTCTATTCTTTTTTTCCCACCTAATAACTTAAAGCCTAACATTTCAAACTAACACTAACGCGCATAACTAACCTAATGGTTCCCGTTGAGTACAACGGACGTGAGGGGTGCTAATACCTTCCCCTTGCGTAATCGACTCCCGAACCCTGATTTGGTTGCGACCACCAATATCATTGTCGTTCTTTCTTGGGTTTTATCGATATTTCCTCTTTCCTTTTTAGGAATAAATAAAGTTCGGTGGCGACTCTGTTCAGTCCATCATTGCAAGCGTGCGATTGCGCTTCGCTAGGTCGTGTTCTCATTTTTTTGAGGTGCGACACAAATGTTTTTATTTTAATTCTGGGCAAAAAAGCTCATTTTCCTGCATTGTTTCCTGTCAAGATTTCCACATCCAACATATTCATAAATAAACCATGACATAATAACCGCGTCTCATTACACAATCCATATATAGGATCTAGATTCCGTAACAACATCAATGATGCACCCTTTTTTATCTTTAGAATATATGGTGGAAAACTACCTTGTGTAATTGAGTTTAAGAATTCTTGCTGGTATAAATTATGATTATCACATCTTTAGAATATGTTCTTCTCCTGGAAACTGGTCGATAATCATATCATTCAATTTTTGGACATCATCATTTGTTGGTGTCAAAATAGCTCTTTGTACCGTATATGGGGCATGCCAACCATGCAATTCTAAATTAGGAAAAAGATGTTGGATAAGTACTTGTATGGAATGTTCACTGTCCCATGGGATTGCAATCTGTGAATGTAATCTCACCATATCATCTGCTTTGGTAGATTCAACACCATCACCAATGCGAATAAGAAATTCTGCAAACTCTTGATCATGCAATGATCGCATATTTTGATGCAAACGTAAAATCTTGGTATGATCCCATAAATGAGACTGGACAATACACGCTGAAATCATTTGTGCCTTAGTACCTTTTCTTACAACAGGAAGAACTTGACAAAAATCTCCCCCCATGATCAGAACTTTTCCACAAAATGGAGCTTTGTTGCTACATATGTCTTATAATGATAGATCTAAGGCTTCCAAACAATTTTTGTTTGTCATTGGTGTTTCATCCCAAATTATTGCGGCAACAACTCTAATGAGATTTGCAAGATCTTTTTACTTTTGAATACTACAAATGAAACTCGGTTGTATATCAATAGATATCTTAAATTGAGAATGTGCAATCCTACCACCGGACAATAATATTGGGTTGGAACATTATGCTAATGTTTCATCTTACATGTTGGCTAATGTTTATGATGACATAATTATTTAGATTCCAACTTTTTGAGAATTATGGAGTCATAATTATGTTATTAAAAATTATCATAAATATTATTCACAAGAATCATGTCATCATAAACATTAGTAATTACTCCAACTTACAGGCATGGAATTATGCTAATTACCCAAAGAATGATCCGAGCATATTAATAATTACTCCAAAAAATTATGCTATAAATTAGGCTATGATAAACATTATTAAAAAACCTGAACATGAATAGAACAATTAAGTTATGATTTTTCAAAAACACGTTCTGAAACAAACACAAATAGATATATTTCACTTGCAACTTATTTTCTTGACATTATAATTAAGAGTTGAGGTTAGCAAAAAATGAGAAAATTATACACTTGTAGTAATATTATTGTTATTTTCTAATATGTTAAATAACATCATAAATGATAAGATGATAATTCTTCAAGACATGTTCCTTATATAGAAACTTCATGTAAACATATAATTCTAAAAATTTGCTTCTTTCTTTCATTAGTTTTTGGATATTTACGTGACATGCAATAAAAAAGAAATGATCGTTTACATGATATAAATTAACTAACAAAGATAAAACCTTAAAAAAAGATATGCAATAAAAAAGAAATGGTCATTTACATGTTTAGAAAACAAAACTTAAAAAAGGGAGATGATTTTTCGATGCTTTAGTTACATGTGCAGTTACTTCATGAAAAAAATGACCAAATAGAAATTTAAAAATATCAAACTTAACCAAATTCAAAATCAAAATGATTCAAAATGAAAATGACCATTTTTCAAAACAAATAAAAACAAATCGAACAGAAAAGAGAAGAATTATAAGAGAGTTCGGGGTTGTTATTCATTTGAAATATATTTTTCTAAGTAAAAGAGATAACAAAAATAATATTTGAAAGACATGAAGAAGAGAGGAAGTTTAAGGGCTTGCCTTCATAGTGGTATATTGCCTTTGTTAATTGTTGAATGAGTAAAACAAAGGATTCTCACTGAGAATACTAAGTGTATTTTTCAAAGAAAATTAATGACGAATTATATTTCAAATATAGATGGCATGATCAGTGTATACTTGGATTAAAGTGTGTTTAGTGGTTATCCTTGGGTATCTTGGCAGTGAGCCGTCAAATAATCTCAATTGGAAATGAACAGAAACTGATTATCTCAAGTGTATGCAAAGAACCGAAACATGGTATGCTTGGGAGTTAGTTAACAGCGGCTACCAATTATATTGTACCTGAGTTAAAACTGCTATATTTATGTGTGAGATAAAAATAATTTGCCTCAAGGGTAAATATAGAAAATAAATAGGTCATGCCAAAAGGATGTATCCCCTTTATCTATAGGTATAGATAACCTACTGTTTTTATATAACACTACGTGCCTGTTTGTCCATTTTTTTTAGTGTGCACACGCGTCAAAATATAAATGAGTATTTTTTATTTTAATTTAATTCATAAAAGATTTTAATAAGTGTTTCATCAAAGTCTTTGTCTCATTTTCATGTTATTGTTATTGATCTTAGATGTGTTCATGATCTAATTACGTGTGCATTTTTTTAATGGACCTCGGGAAAGTGGAGTGTAATATTTCATTGATTATATGATCTAATATTTTATTTTAATACATGTTATAATATTTAGGAACATATAACGTTAATTTAAATCAAAGATGAATATTTATGAAAACATCAACAAATATAATAAATGATAAAACATTTAACACAAACTAAAACTAAAATGCCGCTCTTCATCAGTTTTTTTAAGGTTTATTCTATTTTAAATAATAATGTTTTTTTAAGGTTTATTCTATTTCAAATAATAACATCGTTTTGACAACAATTATTTTAAAAGTTTTGAGTAGCCTATGTCATTTTTTTAGGACATTTCTTTTTCAATAGGTTTTAATCTAACATTCTTTTGAAAAATTAAACAATAAAACATAAGAGAGTTGAAATTAGAAAACAAAATTAAAAAATATAAATTATAAGTAGAATACTTTACACAATGTTCTTCTTTAAAGATATTAATTTAATGTAGATCTTCTTTACCTTTCTTATTTTATGATAGCAACTTTTACTAATTTTGTATAACATGAATATTTTCTTAAAATAAACTATATATTTTTAAACTATTAAAGAGTTCCAGGGTATTTTTCTTGAAAAATATGAAAAACAAATATAATAAATGACGTTAACATGTTTTTCTTTGGCTGACCAATAATGATGGTGATTTAAATATATACACCATTTAGATATAAACAATAATTGTCATGGTGATTTTAAATATAAGAACAAAATTAATTGTCACCATTTTTGTTCATTAAAATATAAATTATCATCATCATTTCCATACAAATTTAGAAACTATCCTAAAATAAACACAAAAACATATAAACCATCATAGAATACACGTTCAAAAAATATATAAACCATCATAAAATATAAATAAACTCGCATGATCGAAAATCACCTCATGATCAAAAATCATCATCATTTTCCGATCAATAATTATTAAGTATTTTTCTGCAATTCATGCACACAAAAAAATATTTATACTATAATGGTTGTAATTAAATAAAACAAATTTAATTTAATTTAATGATTGTAATTAAATTAAATTAAATGATTTATATAATGATTTTTTAATATGTTGATAAATCAAACTCTAATGGTTGTAATTAAATAAAATATATGAAATTAATAAAATAAAATAAAAACTCAAACAACTTTTCATTGCCTTGTTGTTCCTTCTTCTTCCGGCCACATGATTGCCACCATTGATTGCATTCTTAACCGTTACCGGGCCGATTAATTGGCGCCGTCACTACTCGTCGTACCATTGTTAGGTTGTTATGCTATTTTGTTTACAATTGTATTGTAGTGTTGTCTACGCATATCGTCGTCTTGTCGGATTACCATTCTCAATCACAAATCAATACATAGAAAAAGAAGAGATTGAAATTTTGGATTTGTGAGAAAATTTGTATGGTATTAATTAGAAATTTGATTGTGTGATATATGCATAAAGCAATTATACGACATGATACCAATTGCTACTGGAGTATAAAACTCAGTAGTTATAAGCAATGTCAATTAGTGTAGAAATTTGCCCATAACGGTAGTATACAAAAGATGCAAATTGCTATTGCAATAGAGAAAGAAATTAGAAATTGCTATGTAATTATACGAATTCATGCCAATTTTTTTTGCTATAAATGCGATGAAAAAAAACCACCCATAACTTGAAGTAGGTTTTTTTGCAGTTATTGGATTATTTTTTATTTATTAAAAAGTATATCAAATAATTATTTATTTATTGTAATTATCTAAAAGATAGAGGGTATAACAGGAATCAAAAAGTTCATTCCAAATTTATATATATATATATATATATATATATATATATATATATATATATATATATATATATATATATATATATATATATATATATATATATATATATATATATATATATATATATATAGATTAGTAAATATAAATTATTTAAAGTATAAGGAAATTGTTACTGCCCAAACATAATAATATGGTTCCATTATTGTTGTAAGTGTTTTTTCTCATCCTAATTCTAAAGTATTAGTAGATATTGTTGTTGTGGTTTTTTAGTAAATATAAATTATTTAAAGGATAAACTTGGAAGGAAAATAAGTCATTCCAAAATTTCCTATCCTCTTTATATATATATATATATATATATATATATATATATATATATATATATATATATATATATATATATATATATATATATATATATATATATATATATATATATATATATATATATATATATATATATATATATATATAAGTTAAATAAAAACATACAAGTACAAGAAAGTTATATAAACCATCTTGGACTGCATTCGGTCTCAAAACTATTCCTTTAACTTCATTTTGGTCAACCACTCTTCTTTAATAATTCTATAATTTTTTATTTATAAGATAGAGTTGGAAAGCTGAATGATATAAAGACACGCCAGGCCAGATAATGAATAGAAGCATGAAATGAGCCAAAGTTGTATTTAAATAAAACGGTCCCCACCGGAAGAAAAACATTTTAAAAAATTAACAATATAGTACAATTTTCAAATCATTTATTAGAATAAAATTGTTTGACAAATTATGGAGAGATTAAGAAATGTTTTAATTTTAAGCTCAAAATAATCAATTAATGAAAAATTGTTTAAAATTGAATTTGAAAAGAGATTAATTACTATATAATTCTAAAGAAAAAAGTTTTACACCATTCATTATTCATTTATCATCATAGTCTATTTATATTAAAAATCAAATTTATTCTAACATTTAACGTTCACGATTAACTCAGAGTGCCTTTTAATTAAATTCATTTGAAAAAATGTAATGTGTATTTTTAAAGTGAATAAATAAGATAATCAAAATCGGACCGAACATCGAATCAAAATATCTAATGATTCAAGATTTTAAAATTAGATTGGGGTTAGACTCAAGTTGAACCGTTTTTTATTAAATAAATATTTTATATTTATATATAAGAATAATGCACAAGAGTAATTATATTTTTAAGGATTAAATATTTTTTTTCCTCGTAATTAAAAGAAATCTTTAAAAATTATTTTTTTTGTTATTTTTTGTTTATACTTTTGATGATTGAGCATGTATGTATATGACAGTATCAGCATGACAATAAAATCAACATTATATTTGAATTCATAAAAATTTATAACTAATTGATAACTATAATCGTAACTAACCTATAAGAGATCTATTGCAAAGACTCTAATCCTAAGAAAATACAATCTGTTCAACGACATCATTGATAATTATAAATAATTCTAATAATTCAAAATTCAACATTTATTTTATTTCAACTCAATTTTAGTAAAGAATTCTAGTCAAGATTAAATTTATAAAATCAATTCTAGTAAAGAAATCTAACTTGAGAGCAGCAGATCCATCAAAAAGTGTACATGGATATACTTTACAGCAAGTGTTAGAAAATTCGGTAAAATTAAATGGATCCAGGACTGAATCGTGATTGAGAATCACTTTCCTTAAAAGTATTTCAAGCACTCTTTTATTATGTCTTAGAGTTGGAAAATGCAAGAACACTCAGGATAATATCAGCCTTAATTTCGAGTCTGCACAAGACAAGTGAAGAACCCGAAATGCAAGGAAGGTTTTTCTGGAATTTTGGAAGAGAAATACGTTTTTAGTTCTTGTGTTATTTTTTCTGAATAGAATCATATATTTATAGGAGATATGGATGTTGTTTCAAAAGTTTGCAACCTTTGATGAAACAACACCATTTCACCATAAAACACAATGTTTCATATATGACACTATTTCATGAAAAGATATGAAAATTGAATTCAAAATTCAAACAAAACAATAACTAATATTGCAAAACAATTTAACTAAAATTGAATTAAATGCTATTTAACTCTTTTGTCATTTTGAAACTAATATTGCAAAACAATTTCCAACAGCAAGTGGCCAAGAGGCTTGCCTAATGCATACATTCTAGGATATTGGATATTGAAAATGGTGATGGTGTTGTTTGGTATGATTATCCTCCTATAAGAGAGAAACACCATAGTCAAAGATCTGGTCACCATAGCCTGCACTGGAGTTGAAAATAATACAGTATTATATCATCATTCAGGCACGTTCTTGTTGAACTTTTACTTCTTTTAATGTTGTGATATTGAATGATTATGCATTATGTTGGTGATTGGGAAATGCCTGTCAATTTGGATGACCCTGTGTATCTGGAAGTATAGTTGCAGCAAAATGTGGAACACCTACTTTCATGAGATCACATGTTATCTTCAAGTTTTAAATTGCTTAAGAGAAAAGAAAAATATGAAGTTTGGGTATTCTAAAATTCACTAACAATAGAAGGAAACTCAAGAATGGAAAAAAAAGAGTAAATTAACACATCTTTCAAGAACTTTTGAAACAAAGAGCTCAAATGGAAAAGAATTGGAGGTTTGAATCATTAATGATTCAATTTGTTACGTATTGACTACAATTTTAATTACGGAATAGTTATAAATTTTTATATGTTAAAGTATGACGTTGAGATGTTGCATGTCACATCAGTATTTTTGTTATGTTAATAGGACTATGTATACATCCAATCATAAAAGCATTTTATTTGGCGTTGCCTTAAATATGTTAATTTGAGGATCAAAAATGTTTACGAAAAATATTATGAAGACTATTTTTTAAATAAATTTTTTTAAAGATTTAAATTGAATTATAATATATTTTAAAAATCAAAAATATATTTAACTCTATTTTTAAAATGATAGAATAAATTTATTATAATTTCATAATAATTAACACTTAAATATTTATTTAATCTTTTATAATTCTTTATGTATTTAAAATTTTATGTTTAATCATTTTAAAACATTTAAAACTATCAATAAATAAAATAACACAAAAATCTCTAAAATATCATGAATGTTCTTTTTTTTGTGTTAAAAAAATGCAGTTTATGTTAAAATAAAATAATTATTAATTTTAACATAAGAAGGTAAATAAAATTTCATAACTAAAAATAATAGATCAATAAAATATGTATGTCTAAGACTTTCATTTTAATATAATAATAATAAAATAATGCTCTCTCCCTTGTAAAATAATTATTATATTTAACACTTTCACACATATTAAAAAAATATTATAAATAAAAGAGAAAAAATAACAATTTTATCAAACTAAATTATTATTGATGTATTCAAATTAACATAATATAGTAAAACTCAAAATTACATTGAAAACTAAAAATAATATTTATTTTGGAGCAATTTTCGCATTACAAATACATTATTTATTTTGAGATGGAGAGTGTAACATATTAGTATCAGTATCGTTGTAATTATGTATTCTATAAAATTATTGGAAAAATAAGAAGAAAATTGAATTAAATAATTTTCTCATTCAAAACTTAACTGTTTTGTAGTGTTTTTTAATAAATCGAAAGTAAAATCTAATCTGACCTTAGAAGTTGTTTAAACTTCTGATTTTTAAATTTAAATCTCGATTCTTCTATAATCCAGTTTTTAAGTTCAAATAGACAGGTTATAATTCCAATTTCCAATCCAATTAATTGAATCATCCCGTTTGATTTTAATTGATTCCATCATATATATATATATATATATATATATATATATATATATATATATATATATATAAATATATATATATATATATATATATATATATATATATATATATATATAAATATATATAAATATATATATATATATATATATATATATATATATATATATATATATTATATATATATATATATATATATATATATATATATATATATATATATATATATATATATATATATATATATATATATAACTACCAACATAGTCCACCTACATTAAGTATCAAATATATCAAAATATTTAAATTTATTTGTAATAATAAATATATAAAAAATTGTTACAATAATATTGGTAGCTAGTTGGAGTAAGAAACATCTGCATCTGGGATAATTAATAAGTGAAGAGAGGCATTATTGGTGTAGGTACGTAGGTACGAGGTAGACCAAATAAAACATTCTTCTATTCTATACTCCATCTATTGCCGTGATTCACGACTTCCCTCTTTCTTCTTGGCTCATATAATGCTGGTTTAGAAAACTCAATCATCAAGATTGTGTGTGAGTTTCATCACAAATAAAGAATAATAAAATAATAATTTAAACTTAATTACAATTTTGATATTTATATTTTATCAGATTCCTTTGAACAAAGAGGAAAAGTTGGTCGGTTTTATTTGTTTGGTTTTCTACTTTTTCTTCTCACGTGTAAAAGGAGGTGTATATGAAAGAAGAACCGGATACAAACTAGTTACCTGGTTCATTCGTTTATTTTTTATTTTATTTTATTTTATTTTGTAAATTTTAGTATATATTGTTTTATTGTTATAGGGTTCAGTTTTTATTAATAATACTACAAATTTATTTTAGAATGTTTTTTTTCTTTTCCTTAATATTTAATTTGACATGTAATTATGCCTTCAGTTTTTATTAATATCATGTTTATTAGAATTATTATTTAATTTTTTAAAAATGATTAAAAAAATTATCAAGCATTATGATTATCTTAAAATAATTAATTATTTAGTTAAATTATTAAATTTTATTGTTACTGAAAAATATACATTAAAAAAAATACAATATGTGTGGGTGGGGCGGTGCAGGGATCAATTATTAGTCCCAACCAGATTTAGGAGCGGGTGTGGGTCCGAGAGGTGGGGACATATCTGGGTCTGCTTAAATCCTACTCCACTCCGTTGTCATGCCTACTTCGCATGATGATGAATTGAATGTAACAAAAAAAAAATACTACACAAGAAAAATGAATGTATAATTGATTTTTATTGAATAATGAATACTATATATATATATATATATATATATATATATATATATATATATATATATATATATATATATATATATATATATAATACAACAAGTGATTCTACTTTAAAAAGATAAACCAATGACTATTTAATGTATCTGCAAAGAGTAAAATAAACTAATACTAATATTCCAAGTGTCACTCAACTAATGGATAAAATATATTTCTTTGTTTTTTATAAGTCATTTTGCAATACCAATGAATAATTAATGTTATTTTTCTATTATACTCATAAGCATTTATTATCATCTCTTCTGTCAATTATTTAAATTTATCTTTCTCATGCAATTAATGAATGACAATATTATAAATTTCTTTATAATTTCTCTTTCACATACAATAATGATTACTTTTCTTAATACATGTGAAAAGTTCAAAACGACTTATAAAAAACAGAGGTAGTATAAGTTAATATCCCCCTCAAGTTGGACTATATATACTACAAAGTCCCGACTTGACCAAAATTGAAGACAATGTAGGAGAACGTAGATGGTTAGTAAACATGTCAGCTAGTTGAGCATTCGAAGAAACATGTAGTAAATGGATAAGTTTAGATTGAAGTTTCTCGCAAACAACATGACAATCTAGCTTGATATATTTACTTCTTTCATTAAAGGTAGGGTTATGAGCAAGGTAAATGGAAGATTTTCTACCACGATATACAAAGGCAGGTTGAGGAAAGTTAATTAGGAAGTCGCAAAAGAGATATTGCAACCACTGCAACTCACAAGTAAGGGAAGCTAAAGTCATATACTTAGCTTCAGTTGATGATCGGGAGACAATATATTGTTTCTTGGATTTCCAGCATAGAAGAGAAGACCCTAAGGTAACAATATAATCAGTGATAAACTTTGTTGTCTCAGGGCATCGTACCCAATCAGAATCAACAAAACCATATAACTTCATTTCACTAAAAGCATAAAATAACAAGCCTCTAGCAGGTACAAATTTTCGATACCTGAGAATACGTGTATCAGTTTGGTAATGGGACAAAAGAGGTCGAGCTACATATTGACTAAGGTGTTGAACATTAAAGGAAATGTTTGTCCTAGAATTTGTCAAATAAAGTAATCTACCAATCAATTTTTTGTAGGAAGATGGATCTTTAAGTGGTTAACCTTCATTGGCTAAAAGTTTGACATTGGGATCAAAAGGTACAAAATAAGGTTTGAATCAAGAAATCTAATATCTTCTAAATGCTCAAGTGTATATTTTCTTTGATTTAGAAAGATACATGTTTTGGATCTAGCAATTTCAAACCAAAAAAGAACCTTAACTGGCCGATGTCTTTGATTTTGAATTGATAATCTAAGAGATATTTAAAATTATGAATTTCTTGAATGGAATCACCTACCAAACAATATCATCTACATGGACCAATAATGTAAATAAAACTATGATTTTTATATTTAACATAGAGAGGGTGATAAGCTTGTGACTGAGAATAGCCTAGAGAAATCAGAAAAGATGATAGTTTTGAATACCACTACCTACTGGCTTGTTTCAAGCCATATAAAGACTTTGAAGTTTGCAAAACTGAGATGAATTGAAATTAGACAAACCAGGAGGAATGGTCATATATACCTCCTCATGTAGGTCACTAAAGCTAGTGGAAATATACTCGAACGTATTGCATGCTCGAACATACGACATAGTCGCCATCAAACTTTATTTATTCCCGAAGGGAAGGGAAAACATCGATAAAACTCGGGGGAAAGAGATATGTTGAGTAAGGAAGTCGGTTATGCAAGGGGAAGATATTAGCACCCCTAACATCCATGCGAACCGTTTTGATTGTTCTTTCTCAAATAGGTGTTATCTAAAGATTACTCGCAAAAGAATGAGGAAAAAGAAAAGAAATATATAAAGTGCTCAGTGAGGATTAGGGCCCTCATGCCTACGTATCCTCATAGTACAATGAGGAATTCAAAGCTCAGTAGTTCAAAGAACTAGTGATGGGAGATGAAAAGAAGTGTGATCAAAGTATGGTCTAAACCAAAGGATTATGTTTGAAATTCTGGTATCAGATATGAGATGTCGAAGGTAATGTCACAACACTAATATCTGAAAAACAAGTGAAATATAAACAGGATAAAAACAGAGAAACAATTGAACACGCGACACAAGCAATTGTTAACCCAGTTCGGTGCAAACACACCTACGTCTGGGGGCTACCAAGCTAGGAAGGAAATCCACTAAACAGAATTAGTTCAAAGACTCTCAGTAAACAACTTCAAGTTACAGTCTTTTCACCTAATCTCTACCCGTGTGACTTCTATCTAAGAACTCTTAGATATGAGACCCTACTCACTCCCCCTCAATCACAACAGTGATACTAGAACAAATACAAAAAGAAAGAAGACACACTTCAAGGACACATACTTGATCTTGCTTAAAAGCTTTAATCAAGTAAACAAATACACTTGTACTTCAAAGCTTAGAGTGGACAAATTACAACACAAAAATCAGTCCAATTTATACATCAACAAGATGAATGAATGGCTCACAATTCACAAGCTCACACAAGACTAAAACCCTAAAACTCTCTCACTTCATCGTTCGTATCTTGTGTGTCTAAAACAGGTTTTACAAGGCCTTTGAGTAGAAGCACTACAACAAACAAGACCTTAGACAGCGCTTTTTTTAGCCTTAGACAGCGCTTTAAAGCGCTGTCTAAACCTCCGCTGCTAAAGGTTTAGACAGCGCTTTTTTAAATCTTAAAAGCGCTGTCTAAGCCCCCCCCCCCCCCCCCTTAGACAGCGCTTTGGCCAAAAGCGCTTTATAAGACCCTCTTATTTTAAATTTTTTAGGTATACCTTAGACAGCGCTTTTGAAAAAAGCGCTGTCTAAGCCCCACCCCTTAGACAGCGCTTTGGCCAAAAGCGCTTTCTAAGACCCTCCTATTTAAATTTTTTAGGTATACCTTAGACAGCGCTTTTCAAAAAGCGTTGTCTAAGCCCCCCCCTTAGACAGCGCTTTTGCCTAAAGCGCTTTCTAATCCCCCCCTTAGACAGCGCTTTTTACAAAAGCGCTGTCTAAGGTATACGAAAATTTTTGAAGCTTTTGTTTTAAACCACATTTTTTCCAGGTTTATAAACCAGAATTTCTACCTGTTTTCAACCAGATTTTGATAGACAATTATCACATTTTATATATGCCATTTTGGCCTTTTTTCTACCAATTTTTGGCTAACAAATATATATATATACCAATTCAAACCAATTTTGCCTTAAATGTATCAAAATATATACAAATTTATGTACACATTTACAAGTCATTACATATACTACAAATGTACACATTAATTACACAAATTTATGAACAAACATTGAGCTCTAACATGAATTGACACCACTCCTCTTTGATTTCGTCCACTTGATCCTTTGTATAAAATGCACACTTGAATTCCTCAAAGTACTACATAATAATATAACATATTTTGAATTAATTCCAACTATTTAATTATATGAGATATGTGTAAATATAAAAATAACTCATAAGTTAGAAATACATACATCGGTCGGAATCTTTAATTGGCCCAAAGCAAGAGTATCTCGCATAAACCTCAACATGAAATACCCGCAATCTATTTGATTACGTTGTTGAGGACACTACATATGAAGAAAAAAAATATGGATTATAAATCCTAAGTTTTATCAAGTGTCATCACTAATATAATAAAAAATGTGGTAATTAAAAATATACCGCCACTTTAATCCATGTAATGGAGTTGACGCCCCTCCTTGAGGTTTGGATAACTCGTTGGGCCCGAAAAGCTTGTAGGACGCTAATAAAATAAAAATGAAGCAATTAGAACAATTCACATAAACTAAGAAAATTTTTGAACATTCTCACTTACGTGTCAATTAGGACCTTCATATCCGGGTATGTTGTCCAATCATTTCCTAACGAGTCAAGATAATACACAATTTCTCGGATAGGATTGATTGCGAGCAACAACCAATGTCCACTGTAATGATTAGGCAAATGTTAGATGGTAACTTGGAAAATAATTATAATAGATGAATTTAGAATGAAATGCTAACCCGGTATTAAATGGTATAAAAAACAACTTCTCCGCATCTTTATTGTCCATGAGGATCCGAAGAACGTACTCCGTCACGGTATCCGGTCTATTTAAGATTAAAACTAAGTTGACGGTCGCGGGTGCTAAGAATCCGAATGACACGTCCAAACCATTGGGGCGCATCAATTTGTCATACAAAAACCTAATATAAAAACATCATTAACACCTCTTTTGAAACATAAAGTAAACCGGATTAACATAAAGTAAACATCATTAACATAAGTTGTTTAATTAATAAAACAAAGTAGACCGGATTTACCTAATATATGTATTGACAACGTTGACGCCGATTTCTTCATGACTAAAAACTTGCATGAAGTCTTCATTACCAATCATTTGGTCGTAATCAAAGCCGAAAATCCCTACCTCCATATGTAGGGTCCGAACACCTCCGGTCGGTATATCGGTCATCTCTAGAAATGTCCTGAGGCACGACCTATACTTGGTGGTAGTTTTTTTCCTAGCTACGGTCTTCTTAGCACCAGAAGTTTTTACCCGTGCGGAGGCGTTGCTAACCTCCTTTTTTTGTTGTGCGGAGGCATTGCTAACCTCATTTTCTTGAAGCTACATGTCATATAAATAGTTAGATCAAATTAAGAATGTAACAACTTCCATGAATATATGTCATATAATTGTATATTACCTCTTTTCTTGAAACCGTGGACTCGGTATGCCGTGGAATCGCATTATCTTTTGATTTGGATTTTGTGGGAGTCTATTTAACATAACCAAGGAAAATATGTAAGTAAAATTTTAAGCATAAATTTTAAACTTTGAATATACACATTAAAGTTAACATAAGTTTTAAGCATACCTCATATCCTACGCATATGAGGTTTGTCGGCCATGCAACAAACGAACCTACTGCTTCGTGCACCGTTGTTGCATCCGAATCATCGCTAGGATATGGTAATGCTGCATTCGGCTCAACTGCAATATCAACTGATACCTTCAAACATCCAGCAGGGAGCTCTCTAGTGTGGAGTAATACTCCGCTAACGTTATGCACTTTTCCCTTGCCAACCATCCGATAGTATGGTGACGACAAATACAGCTGACAATGGGAAATGCCCTAAAACCAATAATAACAAGAAATCGTTAATGTGTATATATGTCAAATACATAATTTAAGCAAATAGTTCAATTTAAGACAATTATATGTAATTACCTCTGGAATGTTCAGCTGAAAGGTACAGTTGATACTGTTTTTGTCCGAAGCATCTCTGTATACTGTTGAGGCGCTAGCCTCTCTTTCTCTCCTCAATGCATCAAGCTCAGCTTGCATTGCTTCCAATCTTGCATGAAGCTCCCGATTACTAGGAGCCTTTCCTTTTTTAATACTCAGGGAGGTCGGAGTGACTCCAAATCCCTTACCCCTCACCCGACCAGAATACTCAGGGACATCTAATGTCCGACTAAGTATGCCCTTAGTATCATCGGGAGATAAAGACTGAGATAGCTCCTCCTGAAAAATCAGATGAATACCGTATACTTGTCAAATATTTGTGTATAAAAATGTTATTCAATTAATGAAAAAATGTTATACTTACACATTTCTGGTATACGTGTAAAACTTCTTCTTGAGGAACTCCAGATTTGCCCACACGGGCTTCCTTCCACAAAACATGTGCAGGAAGAGATGTTTCTGAACTTTCCTCCTTCTGCAGCTACACATTAAGTCATACAATTTGATCAGATAAAACTAATATATGATGAACAAATTTGTTATCGCAATTTATAAATACTTACCATGGATTGTTCTAAGCGTCCATATCCGACACGTCTTTTTCGGTACGAATATGCGGGACTTGATGCTCTTTCCCGATTTGTAGCACTTATTCTTTGAAAAACCGGGTCTTGTCTTTTGGATTTGAAAGCTTCCCATTCTTCAGTCGATATCAAACTTTCATATTTTTTAGGAAGCTCCGCATCCACAAAATTACCATCCGCATCCTTAAGGAACTTGGATGATAAAAATGTCCGAAACCCTCTTAGAAGCTTTCCGGCCAATTTCATACAAAAACCTCTTATTTCTTCTTCGATGTTAAAACATCGCTAAGAAAAACATACAGATTGATAGTTAGTATCGGTAATTGAAAAAACATAATTGATACCGTATAATTAAGGGCCAAATGATTGTACCTTTATCTCACTCCAAATTTTTTCTTTGGACTCATTCAGCTCTTTGTTTCTCCAATCATCACATGTAATGGGAATTTCATTCCTTACTAGTGCACCGATAAAACTAGTTAAGGTATGCCCATTAGGTTCTATAAGCTGTCCCTGGTTGTTCCAATAGACATCTAGTATGATGCCTCGAGATCTTCCTTGGACCACCCTTCTCATTACTGTGATGCCTCTTCGAATTTCTTCTTCCGCGGATACTTTTTTACTAACTTCCTCATGTTGGTCATCAGCCATGTCTAACCTGTAATAAACCAAGGAAACCATCAAATATCAAATATAACTTATAATCAAAGCAATTGAAAACAAAAAAAAATAAAGAAATCATGCATTATCAGATATAACTTATAATCAAAGCAATTGAAAACAAAAATATAATGAAATCATGCATTATCACATATAACTTATAATCAAAACAATTGAAAAAAATAAAATAAAGAAACCATGGATAATTTACCTAAGTCACTAACATCTCTTTCTTTTCTTTGTTGGAATATTAATCACTTGTTTCTTAGCAATGCGTACGGATGAATTGATCCAAATTCCCTCATTATGATCGTTTCTTATATATGACTCATCCGGTATAAGATCCTCAACTTCATCATTTCTATTCAACTCATTCCGTCTAATGCATGACTCATTCTCAACATCAATATCACATTGATCGACACCGCTATCATCAGTCACTTTGTTAGAGAAAAGCACTATAGACCATTTTGTACTCTTCGGGTCATTCACATAGAACACTTGTTTAGCTTGAGATACTAGAATAAAAGGTTCATCTTTGTACCCCACCATAGTAAGATCAACTTGCAAAAATCCGGACTTATCCATTCGTATGCCACTACTATTCACCCACTTGCAACCAAAGATGGGAATCTGAAACTTCTCGTAATCAAACACCCAAATGTGCTCAATAACTCCAAAATATGACAAATTTGCATATTTGGGGTTTAAGTCCTTCATACTTGATATATGCATTGCTTCAGCTAGCACGGTGACACCACTATTTTGCATAGTACTCTTATCATCTTGTTCTTTGGTATAAAATGTGTATCCATTAATTGAATATGCGCTATGAGAAAACACATGCAAACTTGGACCATATGCCAAACATCTCAACCTTTCTCAACCCCACTCTCGTACTCTTTGGTCATTCGATCGGCACAGATCCATGTTTTATCCATGGTTTTCCTACTTATTAAAGTAAACAATTAATCCAGACGAAAATACATAACTAAAGTAGTATCTTTGAATATCCTAACAATTATAAAGTTCAATTCATTTTAAACTTCAAAAACCTATACATAACCAATGTTAATATAAACTTCAATAACGTATCCGATACGCCAATATACCAACTTTAATTACCTCATCACTTTCATTTTTTATATTACAAGACTTAGAGTTCGTTCATAACCATTTTTTATACATAACCATTTTTTATACCTATAACTATACATAACCATTTTTTATACCTATAACTATAACCATTTTTTATACCTATAACTATACCTATACATAACCATTTTTTATACCTATACATAACCATTTTTTATACCTATAACTATACCTATAACTATATTAGAGTTCGTTCAATCATTTTATGGGAGAAATCTTGTTCCTTTAGAATGAAAGTGAGATGAACAACACTTTCACAGTTAAAAAGAAAAAAAACTACCTATTCAATCTTCAAGTATAATCACTAAGGAAACATGAAGTTTGAACAATATTGAACATCTAAATCCAAGCCTAGTCATGACAGCCCCAACATGCAATGCATTTCAAAATTCATCATGCATACCAAGCAAGTATAAAGAAAATCAAATTGCATACACATATACATACACAATTCAATATACATACATACACAAACTAACAACTCCCAAATCACCAACTGTCATTAAACATTGCATTTGTAACACCAGCAACTAACCGATTAGCATAGCATTTTCAACAAACAGTTAACCATAATAAAATTAGAATTAATTCAATTAACATCAACATTCAAATTGATTTCAAAGCATCATTAACTTTAGCATATCATTGCAACGTCCATCAACACAATAATGATTTCTAACTTCCATACTAACCTCAACTAACATGATCAATGGACTTCTAACTCATGTCACCTCTAATTACTAACAGCTTATTAACTAACATTTTTCATAACACATTTTCCTAACTGTTTTGACTACTAATCTAACTCTCCTAACACAATTAGTTACCTAACAATTTATTAACACAATTGCATACTAGTTTAACAGCTCTAACATCATTTGCTAATAATCATCCAATTCCATAACAATTATAATAATCACTAACAAGTTAGCATACTAACTCAATCACTAAAATGCAATAACAATTCAAACAATCCTAACTCAAGCAATCTATAATTATCACACTAACTATTACAACAGTCCTAAAACTTCAATTAACATTCACCAAAATCCATTTAACATCCTAACTAGTATTCACCTGTCACCAAACTTTGTAGCTTGTTGTTGTAAATTTTGGGAATATCGGCACGGTTGAGATTGTTGAGATGAGGAGTGCGGTGGCGGAAACGGTGGAGGTTCGGAGGTGAGAGGCGAGTGCGGCGGTCGATTGTTTGGGTGACGGCGGAGGGACCCTCGAAGGCGGAAAATAGGGTTTTCGGAAGTTGAAGGAAGAGAAAGTAAAGGTGATATGGGGATGTCGTGTTTTGGAGTGTCTGCGTGATGTTGTGTGAGTTGAGAAGAAGGTTAGGGCTGATTTCCAAAAGCGCTTTTGTGGAAGTTTGTGAGGTGAGTGAAGAAGAGGGAAAACAAAAAGAACTGAGAACGAAAATAGAAGTCTGAAATTTTATTTTAATTAGACCTTAGACAGCGCTTTTGTGGAAAGCGCTTTCTAAGGTATGCCTTAGACAGCGCTTTCCAAAAGCGCTTTCTAAACCCCCCCTTAGACAGCGCTTTTGGTTTTTTTTTTTTTTTAATTTAAAGACTTTAGACAGCGCTTTATCAAAAGCGCTGACTAAGGTCTATATTTAAAAGCGCTTTCTAAAAGCGCTGTCTAAGGGGGGGTCTTAGACAGCGCTTTTAGAAAGCGCTGTCTAAGACCCCCCCTTAGACAGCGCTTTCATCATTTTCTTGGAATATTTTCCGTGTTTTATTTTAATTTTAACCTTAGACAGCGCTTTCTTTTAAAAGCGCTGTCTAAGATGCGCTGTTAAAAGTCATTTTTGGCGTAGTGAAGCTTTTTGAATGGGCCTGGGCAGCATGAAACCCTAATTCTATTTTAATTGTGTATCTCATAAGAAACAACACCTAATCCTTCCTTTTTGTAAAATAGAACATTCTGGTTTTAAATAGAATTACTCCTTGAATAGCGCATGCAATCTCCACACAAGCACACAAAGATTTGCATGAAAAGTGCAACAACAAAACACATAACATTCAGATTGAATGTTCTGTATGCACATGTCTTAACATCGGGTCTGACATCTTGACTAAATCCTGCACAACCATATTTAAACATCCTGCAGGAAGCTGATATCACAGGTCAAGACAACACGTGTGACATCTTGTGATAACACTAAGTTTTACCAAAATTGATGCCAACACAAAGAACCAACAAACTCCCCCTTTGGCAAATTTTGGCTAAAACATACATATGATCACACGTTCACAAGAAATCAATCAAAGTATCAGTTCAGCAGCAGAAGTAAACATACACACATTACTAGCAAAAATAAACACTAGTAAACACACATGCGCTTATGCTCAGAACACACCACCTCCCCCTTCAGCTAGTCCACACCAAGCTACAACCTGCTTCACACAACAGAGAGTTCTCCCCCTGTGCCACACAACTACACACCAGGCAGTTCTCCCTCTTTGTATCAGTCAAACATCATCTAGCTATAGCTACTTCTCCCCATTTTTATCCAAAAGAGACAAAATAAATGTCTATTTAGTCATTAACCGAAATGTCAAAAGTTAAAGGGTTACAAAATCAAGTACATAATCAGCTGTAAGCTAGCTGAGAAACAGATCAACAAAGTACTACCAAATACAAGGAAATCCATCAAAAACAACAAAAGAAACCATCAAATCAATAGGAACCAAAGACAAAGGAGCTAATCAGTAGAGCTTGAGCTTGCAGCTTCATCAGCACCAGAAACAGAATTGCCACTTGTCTCATCATTGTTTGCAGACCTCTCACGAGAGGTGTGGGCTTCAGTTTCCTTAGCATATTCAATATTTTCACCTTCAACCTGCTCCAAACTTGCAATCAAGGCTTCCAACGATTGTTTCCTAGTTGTTGCTACCCTTATCCCTTCACCCAGCTCTTTGCAAGTCTCCTTAAGCTCAACAATTGTTCCAACTTTTGATGTTGGCTTTTTCATGGCAGATGTCATGACAATATAGCATACTTGACAGTCAACTTCCCAGTAGGAAGATGCTGTTTAATAGGCCAACCTTTCACCTTCCTAGCTATAATCTCTCTACAGACCTCATTGTCTGTAGCTTTCAATTCACCTGCACCCTCAATTTTTCTTCCTAGAAAATTATTAATAATAGTGGGAGAGAATGTGATACACTTACCCCTCACAAACACCTTGAAAAATTCCTTGTTGTTCTTATCAGCAATATCCTCAGGAATGTTGACAATGGATTCCTTAACTAAACCCTCATAGCACTGAGAGAACCCAGTCATAGTCTTCAACAACCCAGCAGCCTTTATCAGGTCTATGACCTCCTTGACATCAACAACATCTTTACCCAACTCCCTTTCCATAGCCACCCTTCTTTGAATCACAAATTTCCACTTGGCAGCTTCATCCTCAAGATGGAAAGAGATGTTATCCAAATGAACAACAAGAACTTTGACAGGAGACTTCCTAGTAGTGGTTTTCTTCACAGGCGAGATGTCAGGGACATCTTCCTCAACATCCTATTCAGGCTCAGAATCTTCTCTAACCTTCCTCTTCTTCACTTCAACCTTGCTCCAAGATTTGGAGGGACCAATACCATCAGTCTTCTTAGCTTTTCTAGCTGACATAAGTTCAGCCACAAATCTTCCTTTTCGAGTCTTCATGCGTTTAGCCACACTTAGCTTTAAGTTATGAAGTAAACTACCCTCTTGATCATCAGACCTATCATCCTCTAGGTCAATCACATCGTTTGCATCATCATGCTTCTCAGAGTGGGAAGCATTGGCAGTTTTAGATGCCACAGATTTTCCTTTATCAGACACAGTTTTCCCTAGAGAGCACAACCCTTCAGCAGCCATGTCCTTCTCAGAACTGGAGGAATCGTCATCCTTCTCACTATGTTGTTCAACCTCAAGAGAGGGGTACATTTTAGACAGGGGAGTAGAGACTCCCTTCACAGAATGTCCTTCATTAAGGATTCTAGTGACTAGGTTTCTTATAACACGATCAATATGGTGTATATCTTCCTTAGAATTAGTGGCAGGAGTTGAGCCAGAGGAATACTAGAGATGTTACCTTGATTGGGGCATGCAGAAGCTGAGGCATCCATGGGTTGGTTCAAATCAATGGCATCGCCGGGAATAACAGAGAGAGGAACAACATCCAGAATCTCATCATCAGGAATGTCCATGGGAGGAGCGCTAACCTTTTGAGTAGACTTAGTATTTTTTGAAGCAGAAGTATATTGGTGTTGTGACATTTTGGAGTTTTTTTGGAAAAAGTGCAGTTGCCCTAGCAGAGGTGTGTGAAGAAGGAGCAAGAAGATGGAAGAGTTGGAGTAGGTAGTAAGGTTGTGGGGGTAGCGTGTGAAGACGTATTAGATGGTATTTCCAAAACTAGGTGATGATTTACCATAACGGGGGCGCTTAATTTTAGCCACATAGACACTAATTTGCTTACTTTTCCCACTCCATATTAATTGCTACAGGTCTTCATAAATGCAAATCCCTAATTCTCCTCTCAGGACTTCAAACTGATTTGCATTCAAAGCCTTTGTAAAAATATCAGCTAACTGCATCTCAATAGCAACATGCTCTAAGACTACAGTCTTATCCTCCACAAGTTCTCTGATAAAATGGTGACATATATCAATATGTTTGGTCCTGTTGTGTTGTATAGGATTCTTTGAGGTGTTTATGGCACTCATGTTGTCACAGTACAATGTCATGACATCTTGTGAGACATTGTATTCAGTCAGCATCTATTTCATCCACACCAATTGAGAACAACTACTTCCAACTGCTATGTATTCAACTTCAATAGTAGACAGAGAAACACAATTTTGCTTCTTACTAAACCACAATATTAAATTGTTCCCCAAAAAGAAGCATCCTCCTGATGTGTTTTTCCTATCATAAGCACTTCCAGCCCAATCAGCATCACAATATCCAAACATCACAGATTCAGATCCATGAGTGTATAGCATCCCATAGTCACTAGTGCCATTGACATATTTCAAGATCCTTTTCACTTGGTTTATATGGCTCACCTTTGGTTCAGCTTGATATCTAGCACATACACCTACAACAAAAGCAATGTCAGGTCTGCTTGCTGTGAGATATAGCAGACTCCTTATCATGCTTCTGTAGAGACTTTGATCCACACTGACACCATTTTCATCTTTAGATACTCTCAGATGAGTAGGAGCAGATGTCCTCTTTTGGCTTGCATTCTCCATGCCAAACTTCTTAACAATATTCTTGGCATATTTACTTTGAGATAGAAAGATAGAATCTTCCATCTGCTTGACTTGCAGGCCAAGAAAATAGGTTAGTTCTCCAACAAGGCTCATTTCAAATTCAGACTGCATTTGCTCAACAAAATGTTGAACCATCTTACTTGACATTCCACCAAACACAATATCATCCACATAGATCTGAGCCACCATGAGCTTTCCTCCTTCATCTTTGACAAATAAAGTCTTATCAATGCCTCCCTTTTTGTATCCATTGTCAATGAGAAACACTGTTAGTCTCTCATACCAAGCTCTAGGAGCTTGTTACAACCCATAGAGAGCTTTTCTCAATTCATACACATGTTTTGGAAGATTTGGGTCTGTGAATCCCTGAGGTTGTTCAGCATATACTTTCTCATTCAAGTAGTCATTTAAGAAGGCACTTTTCACATCCATTTGGAACAGTTTAAACTTCAGAATACATGCCACTCCTAGCAATAATCTAATGGACTACAGGCGAGCTACAGGGGCAAATGTTTCATCAAAGTCAACTCCTTCAACTTGAGTGTATCCTTGTGCTACCAATCTTACTTTATTTCGAGTAACCACACCTTTTTAATCAGATATATTCTTGTAAACCTACTTTGTTCCAATAACATTTATTCTTTCAGGTCTTGGAACCAATTCTCATACTTCATTTCTCTTGAATTGGCCTAACTCTTCCTGCATGACATTGATCCACAATTCATCAGTTAAGGCTTCTTTAACATTCTTAGGCTCAATCTTTGACACAAAACAGGCATGTGAGACCACTTCCCTTGACCTAGTGGTGACCCCTTTATTTGGGTCTCCTATAATGAGATCTTTATGATGATCCTTCTGAATTCTGATAGAGGGTCCCTTACTTACTTGATCAGCTTCATGTTCAGCTTGAGTGGACTCACTCTTATTACTTTTGTCCAAGAGATCAGCTGGGGCATCATTCAGAAATGTTTCAACATCGTCTGTGACATCAGTCTCTTGATCATCAACAACAACATTGATAGATTCCTGTTAGATACCCAAAAGTGCTTATTTGAGCCATCAATTGAGGGTATCTTTCACTCTATTTCCTTGCTAAATTGTCAAAATCACCTTTGTTTTAGATGAAATGCATTACATTGATAAACAAGCTTGGTGCCTTTGATTTGTGTGTTATTGTGCAGGAAGAAGGCATGAAATAATTGAAATTTAAGACACAAGAAATTGGCAAAGGAACCAAAGAAAACAAGCATTCATCAGCATGCTCGCTAGGCGACGGCTGTGGCGAAGCCTGCTCGCTAGGCGAGCGCCCAGCGAAAAGCTCCAGTAAAATGTCAATAAATTTGCCAGGCGAGCTGATAGCGAAGGTGGTAGCGAGTTCGTTCAGTTTTGGTGAAAAGCGCAGCCAGCACTCACTCGCTAGGCGAAGCTCTAGCGAGTCCCCAGCGAGCATTCCAGTAGCAAAACCTCTCAACCTCGCTGGGGCGAAGGTTGGAGCGTGTCCTTCGCTAGGCGAAGGTTTGTTCGCTAGGCGAACATGACAGTTCAACAGACCCTGTTTCTCTGGGCACAGGTGCCTTGTGTGCCACAATTAGACCCTCGCTAGGCGAGCCTTTCTGCTCGCCTAGCGAGCATGACAGCCCAGCACATGTCTATAAGTAGCAGGTGCCACTTTTGAGTGCCCTACCTAGTTTTACAGCATTTTTCCACTTTTGTACTTTCTTAGAGATATTTTCCAGCATTGTTCTTAGGATCTTTTATGCCCTAGATTTCATTTCTCTTCATCTTGTAACCATCTTCTACAAAAAGAAGGTGGATTCCCATCCAATATCGATTATCCGACTTGGATGTTGATCAACCTTCTTCCGAAACTTGCCGACCAAGCTACCATGAAAATGAGTAGCTAAGTCCTCCATTTGTCAAGGTTAGATGTAGGTGATTACTAGCTTTGTGTGTAAATGTAAGGATCTTCATGTGTAAACTCTTTAATGGTGAATATATGATGAAAACTTTGTTTCTATTTAAAACTCTTTGTGTTGGTTTATGATCGAGAGATGTTTACCAACTCTTGACCTAGGTTTTCATCCAATCTTGTTTGTTAGCTAGAGATAGTAATGAATGATTTTGTTCACCATAAGGTTGAACTAAAAAGTTGTCATTTTGATAGATTGTGTTCGAGAGAAACAATGGATCAAAATGGCAAAACTCACAATGGGTGTTCGAGAGAAACACATTGGGAGAATCTTGTGAAATAATTTATCATCTAAAGGAGTTTATAAGATTGTTGACCAAACAAATACATGCAAAGTGATCATCGAACCCTAACTTTGGCAATATTTCTCATTTATTCAAACCATAACTTTTACCGCAATTTATTACCTTTTTATGCAAGATAACGTGACAACCAACCAAAACCTTATTGTTACATTGAGTTAGAATTAATACAACCATCGAACGGCAGTGATATCTTATAATCCCTGTGGATACGATAACAAAAACCCGACACGTAAATTTACAACTAACAATTCCATCATAACTTTTGTTCTGGAATTAAAAACTCTAAAGGCTCTGTTGTTTGTTGAGTAGCCCAGAAATATTCCTTCATCACTCTTGGGGTCCATTTTCCTTCTTTGTTCACGATCATCCAGGATATAGCATTTACTACCAAACACATGGAAGTATTTGACAGTAGGTCTTCTTCCCTTCCAGACTTCATATAAAGTGGTTGAGGTCCCTTTCCTCAAGGTTACTCTGTTGTGAACATAACAGGTCGTGTTCATAGCTTCGGCCCAGAAGTGGTAAGGCAATTTCATAACTCTAGCAGATTCTTGGAGAGTTCTATTTTTCCTTTCCACCATACCATTTTGCTGAGGGGTAATGGGAGAAGAGAACTCATGACCAATCCCTTCAGATGAGCAGAATTCAGCAAATTTACTGTTCTCAAATTCTTTCCCATGATCACTTTTGATTCTGATAACATGACTCTCTCTTTCTCTTTGAAGTCTTTGGCAAAGATCTTTGAAGACATCAAACACATTAGATTTTTTCCTTATAAAATTCACTCAGGTATATCTGGAGAAGTCGTCCACCACAACATAAGCATACCTTTTCCCACCAAGACTTTCCACCTGCATAGGTCCCATCAAGTCGATGTGGAGAAGTTCCAGCACTCTAGATGTGGTGTCATGTTTGATCTTCTGATGTGACATCTTTGTCTGCTTCCCAATCTGACATTCACCACAAACTCTTCCTTCCTCAATCTTTAATTATGGATTCCTCTAACAACTTCAACAGATATGATCCTCTTCATTCCTTTAAGATGCAGATGACCCAGTTTTTGATGCCATAGTTTCACTTCTTCTTCTTTAGCTAGAGCACATATTGATGAATAACTAGTTTCTTGAGAAATCCACATATAGCAGTTTCTTGAGAAATCCACATATAGCAGTTTCTTGAGAAATCCACATATAGCAGTTTCTTGAGAAATCCACATATAGCAGTTTCTTGAGAAATCCACATATAGCAGTTGTCCTTAGACCTGATGTTGGTGTAAGCCCTAGAGGCCAATACTTTTGGTACTTGTATCGAATTATTTATTAATAATAAAAAGGCATTTTCTTTATTATGGTTGATTAATAAAGTCCCTGGAATAGATAGTCCGTTTAATGTATTAAGTGTGACTTAATCATGAGAACACATTAAACATAAGGACACTATTCTTAAAGTATCCGTAGTCGAGTTTTAGTGTGAAGTGGGATAACATTAAAGCATTAAGACTATTATGTTTGTAGACTGATGATCACATCTCATGGATCATGGATAAAGAGTTATCAAGTCTTAAACATAGGTATGAATATTAGGAGTAATATTTATACCGGATTGACCCGCTATGAGAATACTATATAGAAAGTTATGCAAAGTGTCATAAGTTATTCTCATGGTGATAATAATGTATACCACTCTTCGACCTGAAATCACTATGGATCCTAGATGTAGAGTCGAGTGCTTTATTGCTGATCCAACGTTGTCCGTAACTGGATAACCATAAAGACAGTTGATGGGTACTCCACGAAGCATGCTGAGGGACATGAGTGTCCTAGATGGAATTTGCCAATCCTGCATAACAGGATAAATGTCTATGTGCCCAATATTGAACTGGACAAGGGTGACACAGTCTATACCTTGTGTTCAATATAGACATAAGGGCAAAGGGGTAATTATACACATAATTATTATCACAGGAGGTTTTGTCAGATCACATGACATTTTCGTGACTTGGGTAGCAGTGATGTGTTGCTAGATACCGCTCACTGTTTATTATGTTAAATGCGTGATTTAATATAATTGCCAACGCCGCGAAAACCTATAGGGTCACACACAAAGGACGGATTGATGAGAAATAGAGTAACTAAGGAACACCGTAAGGTACGGTGCACTTAAGTGGAAACGAAATATGGTAAGGTACCAAATACTTAAGTGATTTTGGCATATTATGAGATATGGGCAAAATACACTTAAGTGGGCTTTTTAGCTTGAAGCCCACACAAGTGGTTCTATAAATAGAACCCCTTGGGTAGAAGCATTGTCACTCCACTCAGACAGAAATTCAAGTAGAGACTTGGAATTTTGTTTCCCTCTTTCTCTCACTCAAAGCCTTCATTCATAACAGCTAGCACTGCGATTGAAGGAATTCGTTCGTGTGGACTGAGTAGAGACGTTGTCATCGTTCAACGTTCGTGATCGCCCCGTGGATCTGTATCAAAGGTTTTGATCATTATCAGAAATCTGCACCAAAGGTTTGAATCGCCACAAGAGGTAACGATTCTATCACTGATCATGCCCATTCGTAAGGATCACTAAATGGAGAAATTTTTAAATTCCGCTGCGCCTTGGATGGCTATTCTCCTTCACCTGACTCCTCTCATGATCACCTCATTTTTTGCATCAGTAATCAAGCATTCGGTTTTTTGTGAAGTTCACATTTAGACCTTGATCGCATAGTTGACTGATGTTGATTAGTTTTGTAGTCAATCATTTAACAAGCAGCACATTATCAAGGTTAGGAACTCTAAGACAGTTCAGCTTTCCAAACCCCTTGATTTCACCCTTTGCTCCATCACCAAAAGTTACATAGCTGATGACATGAGGTTGGAGGTCAACCAACAGTTTTTTGCTTCCAGTCATGTGTCTAGAGCATCCACTGTCAAAGTACCAATCTTCTTTGGCTGAGACTCTGAAGGAAGTATGAACTATCAAGTTAGTAGCACCAGCCCTAGGAACCCATTGTTTTTTGTTAACAGGGATGTGTTGTTTGGGTCTAGATTGATGAGTAAGACTAGGATAACCATACAGCCTAAAGCAGAATGGTTTTATGTGGCCAAATTTCCCACAGTAATGACATCCCCATCTTTGGTGTTTTCCTTTATGTTGTCTTTCCTTGTAATGTTGAGACACCTGATGTGACATCTTTGGTTTGCTACCAGTGGGACTACAATCAGGAGAGGATACATTGAACCCAAGGCCAGTCATGTCTCCTTCCATCTTTCCAGTCTGGAGGATTTTGTCTAAGGTGTCAGATCCACTGTTTAGCATTCTGACATACTTCGTCATCTCATCTAATTTGGAATTCAGGAACACGACTTCGATCTTCAACTTAGAAATGGTTTCTAAGTGTTCTGTCTTCTCATCCTATAGTTGGGTTATCTGTTTCTTCTAATTCTCCACTTGTTGACACACTTCTTCACTTCTGAAACAAAACTTCCTGTAAGAAGTAGCTAATTCATCAAAGGTTAATTCAGCATCACTGGAGTCTTTATCAGGATCCCATCTCCCAGTCAAGGCAGTCACAAGATTGGCAGACTCTCCTTCTGTTTCACTTTCAAAATTGTCATCAGACCAAGTAGCAGCAAGACTCTTCTTCTATTTCTTGAGGTAGGTCCCACATTCAGCTCTAATGTGACCATACCCTTCACATTCATGGCACTGAATTCCTTTACCCTGTTTGGATTTTTCCTTATTTTTTGTTCTTCTTCCAGCATCATTGGGCCTACTGATGTCAAATGAGTTGTTCTTGACATTAGACTTTGACCTCACATCCATCCTTTTCAGGATTATGTTGAATTGTCTCCCAAGTAATGCTAAATCATTTGCCATACCTTCATCAGTATCCTGACTACTTTCTTCCTCTTTATCTTTAGTGTTTGACATAAAGGCTATGCTTTTGACTTTCTTTTCAGATCCATCACTCATTCCCAACTCGAATGTTTGGAGGGATCCAATTAGCTCATCCGCGCTCATCTTGCAGATATCTTGAGATTCTTCTATGGCTGTCACTTTCATGGTGTCGCATTACGCGAAAAACCGGCGGGAAAACAGGACAACCGAGCCGCCACCGTGCGTTATTTATCCCAAAAGAGGGAAAGGAAACGCTCAGAGTAAACCTGGAAAAGACATGGTCTCGCGACCAAAGAGAAAGGGTAAGGGAGTCGGTTACGCAAGGGGAAGGTATTAGCACCCCTCACGTTCGTCGTACTCGAAGGGATCCACGCTCTAATAGGAAGGAAAATGGTTGCTAAAACACTGCTCAAACACACACACACTGGCTGAAGGAGACACGAGAAAACAGACAAGACTGAAACTGACTCGGCAGGATATCGGATCCTGGGCCTACTTAGTCTATCAGGCATAGACATCAGAGTCAAAGTAGTTCGAACTGGGGGAACAACACATGCTCGCTAGGATATCGCGTCCTATGCATACGTATCTCCTTGGACGAAGGAGAATCAGAGCATTCGTAGCTCGGCTGACACGCACACAAAAACAGGCAAAGGCAAACGTGGAGCCCGAATGCCAATCACTGGACTTACATCAGCATCCAAACCAACACACGCACACTGGAACCCAGATGCCACTCGATGGACTTATACCGGCTTCCAAGCACACAACAAGAACAAACAGACAACAAATTGCTAAGGAGTCGGGAACTCGAGCCTAGCAATCGTCAAACAACACACAAAAAGAAAAAAAGTGCCCGGAGAGACCTCGCACGGTCTCCTGCCTACATACCTCGTCTGGAACGAGGATCAGGGCGATGTAGTTCCCCTACGCAGGGGAGAAAGACTAGCCTAACCAGATAACAGAGGGGAACACAACTAGGGAGACTACGACTCGAGCCTAGATGTTATCATGCAAATCATCCCTAAGTTAAGGTTTCTAGCTAACTTGCACAGGAAGCAAGCCTATCCTAACCCTGACTTGCACAGGAAGCAAGCCAAACTAAACCTAACTTGCACAGGAAGCAAGCTAAACTAAACCTAACTTGCACAGGAAGCAAGTCAAACAAACACACAAGCACAAGTAGCACACACTATATGCAAACAATGGGCTCAATCAAGGTTAGGTTTTAGTCGAGGGGTCATATCAACCTCAACAAACAAACCTCTGTAACTGGGTTAATGGTGCTCTTAACCTTGACATTGAGAGCCAAGGTGAAGCAGATGAAAGGATATGAGGGGTGTGCCTCATTGCTCTTATCCCTGGTCAGGGAGAGCATTTGAATATCAGAAGGTGTGGGAGTTCAGAAAGTAGGAACTCTCTCCACAGATTATTGACTCGATAGATCTTGGGTTAGGATCTCAATGCTACAACCATGTCATGGGAGCAAGGAGAAGACTCACAGAATAGTGGGAGATAGACTACATATCTCTTATATCCACCAATTGCCTTATTTAAAGGACTTTTCCTGCTTGGGACAAATGTAAACACACACAAGCATTGCCTCTTAAGGAGGACTTTAGACAGTTGCCTGGCCAAGTAACAGGCCAGGTCTTCCAGACTACATGGAGTAAGGAATTATACCTCAATGCAAATTGCTTATCAAGCAAAGCAAAGCAAAGTTCACAAGGAACTAAAAGCAACTAAAGTACCTGAAATCAGTCAAGCACAGTTAGTATATCCTACACAAAGTTAGAACAAACAACATAAACCAAACAGATAATACAGTCAATCAGTTGTGCAAAGCACAAGCTCAAAGCAAGTGAGCTAAACAACCTACAAAACACACAAGTTAGTCCATGATAAAACATCAAACTCAAGCAACTGGTATTAATCTCTTTGAAGCATTTGTTGCTTAACCTGAAACAACAAGCTTAAACATGAGCAACAAGACCACTAGGACAAGCCTAGGGTCAAAAAGAGATAAGAAAGTCAAAACAGCAAGTGGAAAGTGTCCAAAATCAAGTTGAAACAATCAAGAAACAAACTCAATTGGTTTCACAATCATATCATTCATCATCATCATTTTATAAGCAAAAGAAGTCAAAGCATGGCATATGGAAGCTCATAGAAGTCAACAGCAAGACTCAACTCAAAACCAATCATAAACAATTCCAAAAATCATCAAATAATTCATGCTCAAACATAATCCATAACATGATATGCATATCAAATTTCAACTCATTTGGACAAGTAGAAGGTGGTCAATGAAAATCAGAAAGGCAAGGCAAGTTCAAGCATACTCAAAGAAGTCAACCAAACATGCACCAACTTGAATAATTCATAAAACAGTGATAGCATATGAGAAATGAATGGGATCAAAACCATGGCAAAGCTTAAGATGTCTACTAATCACATGTCAAATTTCATGTTCATCCAATAAAGTATGAGGATTTCACAAAGGAAATGGGAACATGTGTCACAAAAAGTCAACATATGACTAAACAGGGGAGAAAATCCCAAACAATTAGGAAATTCCACAAATAATTCCAAGAAAAATCACATGTAAACTAGACATAATCAAGTGCATTCATGCAAAAATTCAAAGCAATTTGAGGTCAAGAAGCATGGTAAAGAAAATCATGAAGTTGCACATCAATGGTGTGACACAAATTGTCACACCCTACTTCAAAAAATCATAACTCAATGACCAGAGATGATAAATTCATGAACTCTATACCAA
This sequence comes from Lathyrus oleraceus, assembly GCF_024323335.1. Taxonomy (NCBI): domain Eukaryota; kingdom Viridiplantae; phylum Streptophyta; class Magnoliopsida; order Fabales; family Fabaceae; genus Lathyrus; species Lathyrus oleraceus. The sequence goes on from NC_066583.1 coordinate 64,259,319, forward strand.
AATCACCATGGATGTGTCTAGTTTGAGCATAAAAAATTTCAAGGGCAAAGGATAAAGCATCACTATTTCACAAATGATTTGGTAAAAGGTACAAAATATTGTCACATGTCACAAACCCTAATACCAAATAAAATCCACTTATCGAAAAAATCAGGAAAAATTATGACAAATAAGTAGAGGTCCAGATGAACACAATGCAAAAATTCCCATGGATTTTGGATTTAAAATGGATGAGATATGATTTTGGTAAGTTTAGCATCAAAATGGAATAAATATTGAAGAAATAAAATGGTTTATTCAAATAATAACACACGGAGTGGCACAATGGTAATTATGCTGAACGTTTAATGAAACGCAGCGTATGGTTTTGATGCGTGGCAGCAGGTGATTCGGCATGGCAATGAAATAGTGGAAGGCTCATGCAAAACACGACCGAACACAAAATTCTGGAAATGTTTAGGGTTTATGAACATCAACAGTGTATCTTCATCATCTCCAAACTCGTGCAGAATATTTTGGCCCAGAAAATGAAATTGATCATACCATTCAACTCATATAATCATGTACAAACACAATCCAACCCTAATTTCTATCAAATCGAGCCATCAAACGAGAACCAAGCAAAAACATATCTCATCATCATTCTTTAGATCAGCATAACTTTCCCAATACACAACCATTTCATGTGATTTAAAGCTCAACATATTCATGGCAAGGAGACCTATCTAATGTATAGCATGGTTTAGCAAATAGTGAGAGTCGAAAACTTACCAAAAGTGAAGAGCAGCTGTGATGTAGTTGTTGTTTGGTGGTTTTGGCTCGAAACAGATGAAGCTCCAAGCTCCAAAAGGTGAATGGATGAAGAGTTTTGGCTCAGCAACCCTTGAAACGGCTCAAATCAAAATTTGCCATGTGTGTGTTCTTCAATGGAACAGTCGTGTTTTTTTATTACAGTTAAGATTCATGGCCAGAAAATGCTTCCAATATGTTGGTTAAGGATGGAACAAGCAAGCAAGTTCGTGCTTCTTTGGAGTTTTTTGGTCGAAAATTTAAGATGAAGGAAATGGTGATTTTTGAGAGAGATGAATTTCTGTTGGAATGAGAGGCTGCTAGGGTTGCAAATGAGCAGAAAATAAGTCTATATACTTCTGTTTATGATTGCTAAGCATGGTGCTAATCACAATTTGGTTTTAAAATGAAATTTGCTAATTGGTCATTTTTGTTCAAATGGTGAGGTGCAAGGGCTGTAGCACGAAAATGGGCTTTGTAACATGACCAAAATGCAATTTCAGAACATATTTGAATGGCCAAATGGATTGGAATTGGTTAATTCAAAAAGTCAAATTTCCACTTCACTTAAAATTAATTCAAGTAAGTCAAAAAATGCCATTTTGATCTATGATGTTTTGGTGCATGAAGGTTACATTTTTGGAAAGAGGGGATCAAATGTGACTTGTTGCAAAAAACCCCACCCAATTTGGCCAAATGGTTTGAGAGATATGGCCTTTTGAAGTTCAAAAATTTCTGAGAATGATTTGATCATAACTTGCCAACCATACATGGGAATTGAGTGTTCTTGGACTTTTTGGAAATGGGAGAACAAGATCTTCAACTTTCATGTTGGGCAAAAATTCATTTGAAGCTTGTATCATGATGTAAGTTTAGGATCAAGAAGTTTCCATTTTTGGCAAGTTTCAATTACAGGTCAAGTTTCTATTTTTGGAAATTTCTTGTCTGGCTTCAAATTCTTCCATGATGGTGTTTGACATGTTATATGAGGCTTATATGGACATGAAGGAACCCTCTCAAACCAATTCCCACCATCCAATCACTGATTAAATGCACAGTTGACCAACAGTTGACTTTTTAGGGTTTCTGGTGAACTGAGCCATGACTGATGACTTCTGAGCAATCAAACCTTGACCAAAACACTTCAAAAGGACCCCTAGGTCATGTGAACATGTTGGACCAACCCTAGGGCCTTGGCTCAATGAAAATTGCCCTTGCTTGCTTGATTGACTGATCTCCTGACCAGTTTGACCTAACTTGTCAGCTGAACTTGCACTTGGGCAAATGGACAATGCAATGTTATGCAGTGGACTATATTATGTTAATGAACTAATGATGAAAATATATGTACAAAATGTAGGTGCAAATTTGAGGTGCTACAGCTGCCCCTATTCAATCAGCTGGGAACCCGAATGGATGAGAGCAACGGCTGTCAGACTTTCAGGGTACACAGGGATTGAATACCAAAGAACCGTAGAAATTTGCACTCTGCTGGGAAAATAATTAACAACGCCTGTCATAATCGGCAAAGGAACAGTCTTGAAACAAGAATCCGTCTGGAACGGAAAAAGTCGGCCTGATCACCGAAATAGTAACGTCGACCTGGATACCAAAATAAATGGTAACGCAGGGATAACCATGGCCTGAACACCACACGTCCGCTGGGGATTATTATCTCTCCTTTTCATGCTTTTCTTGAACCCCGAGATTTTTCTTTTGCGCAAATGATCCCCGATCGCTGCAGTTGAACCCCAACATCTTGTTTTGCCAAAATAATGAACCCCATTCTCCAATTTGAACCCCAGTCGCCTGACGATAACTCGCGATCGCCATTGTGAACCCCATTCTCCAGAAAATGCCGCAACATCTCCCTTTCTCCATTTGAACCCCGCTCTCCAGAAAATGCCTCAACATTTCCCTTTCTCCATTTGGACCCCGTTCCCAGAAAATTCCTCAACATTTCCTTTTCTCCGTTTGAACCCCGCTCTCCAATTTCTCGTGATAATTCCGCTGGCAACGTCGGAAATAACACCAACACCACCCTGAGGGCGACATATCAGAGGGTATACCTTCACAAAAGGAAGGTAACATGTGCGTCTCTTCCCTGGAAGACACCTATAATGACCTCCATTGGCCTCAGCCAAAGTCTAAGGTGACACATGAACAGAAGATAATCCTGAGGACCTCATCCCGGATATAATCTTCAACTCCAATCTCCATTTGAACCCCAGAAAATGCCGCAACATCTCCTTTTCTCCAGTTGAACCTCGATCTCCAAAAAAATGTCTCAACATTTCCTTTTCTCCAGTTAAACCCCGTAATCGCGCTGATCGCGTAACGTCCTTTGATTCCATTTCCTTCTCCGCTTGACAGAAAAATTTCCTCCAATATCGCACTACTGGGGAACATTGCTGATCTGACGTCATGATGCTAGACTCCTCAGAGTAATATCTTCCAATCGCTGTCTCGCACGACAGAAAACTCCTCCAGTATCGCACTACTGAGGAACACCTCTGATTCAAAATCAAGATACTAAACTCCGCGGAGCAACACCTTCACTTCTGATAAAACCACCTCCCAAACGGTAACCACGGCTTCAGCCTAGCTTATGCGTGCAATATGATGCATGATTGACTTTTCTGCGTAATGCTCCATAATGGTACGCGATTTATTATGCAATATGCTATGCTTATTCTTCATGATGAATGCATAAAAAATGTCCCCCTCAAGGGACTCTCCTGGGGAGCTCGAGACACTCTGCTGAGGAACTCGTCAATACTCCGATTCCACCCTACTGGGGAATGACGCTGCTGTTGGGAAAAGGTAACCCTTGCTGGGGAAAGCCTCCTTTGCACCCAATCCGCTTGGGGAATTGCTGGGGGATAGGAACCACCAACGCTCAGTGGGGATACCTCGATCTTTGACTTGCGGGGGATATCAATCCCGACTCTGCTTGGAGAACCCTCACAGATACCTGACGACTTCACTGGGGAAATGCTCACAGATACTCCGCTAGGAAACAGCAACCTCCAGGCCTGGCAACTGGGGAAGCATCGATCTAAAACCTGGTGGGGATAACCATCCTGACCCTGCCAGGGGAAACGAATGCTACTCCGCTGGGGACAACCCATACAATCCACAGGTAGAATCAACTCAGCTGGGGATGCAGATATCAGTCTGCTACGGAAACTCGTCCAATCCACTGGTAGGATGAGCACCGCTGGAGATATATTTCATTGCAATACGCTCCACTCGGGGATAGCAACCTTCGGGCCTGCTGCTGAGGAAACATCGTTTTAAACCTGCCTGGGATAACCATCCTGACTCGACTAGGGGACCCACAGACCTTGGATCCGCTGGGGAGTTAGTTCTCACGACTCTGTTTGGAGACTACGCTGGGGAAATGAGAAAAGTTGGTACAGAACATCCGTCGACTTGTCGAACCATAGTATCCGCCTCCTAATCTCGTATCAGCTTTCCACTTTTGAGAATTCCCAGACTCGTCTGGACCTTTTCTGCTCCATCATCTTGTATTCCCAATCGCTCCGCACTCGACGAAGCTCGAACTCCTGGGACTTATACAGAAATTTCAATTTTCCGACTTTGAAGAGTCTTCTTGATTAATTTCAAAGGCCCTCGGACGTCCTTTGCCGTCTCTTCACCGTTCCTCCAACTCGCCTGTCCCTGATTGGACTCTGCGGGGAATTTCCACAGACTTTCCAGTCTTCCGACTTTGAAGAGTCTTCTTGACTATCATTCAAGGATCGTCGCACGTCTCAACGTCTCTTCGTCATCCCTTCATATTCATTTGTCCCTGACCGGACTCCACGGGGATTTGTCTTGTCAAAAGCTTCCACATCACAACCTGCAAGTGAGCGAAAATATCTAACAGCACCTGCAAAAGGAGATCGTCAGATAAAACCGTGCCCCAGGCGTGTCAAGATTTCAACACTTGGGTCCCTCAACCTTCCGAATAAGATTTCAAGCTCTCAATCTTATAAACATGCATTGGAAGGGACCTGTATGTCTCAAAATGCAAGATTCTTTATCAAAAAGAATTGGATGTTTTTGCAATCAAAGCGGTAATGAAAAACAAAAGCAAAATTATTTGACTGAATATGCATTTTATTGATTGAAAAAAGTGTGGCTCAAATGAGCAATACAAAGGAAGCAATTCCTGAAAAGAGGTAATTGCGCACAAAAGGAAAAATCTATCCTAATGGCAATGTGAAACCCGTGATCTCATCGAGTTCCAACTCAGTTACACCCCATATATCCTCAGACTCTCCATGCTTTCTGCCTTCTGAACAAGACGTTTCTGATTGATCCCCACCGGGTATTATCCATGATGCCTTAACCAAAACGCAAACGATCATGCTGGACGCAGTTGTTCGTTTCAATCCCTCTTTTGCCTGGACCGCCCTTTCGGGTTTTCAGTCCACCGGGATACCCTTTTTTGCCCAAGTCGCCTTTCCAGGTTTTCGACTTGCCGGGTGTACAATTTTTCATTTTATCCCTAATTTTTGCCCGAACCTTTCTTTCTGTTTTTGGTTCGCCGGGATGCCCATTTTTGCCTGAACTGTTTTATTCTTTTCGTCCAGCGGGTCTCTTTACACGAAGTATTTTTTAACTGCGTCCGCATTCACAGGGGATGGAAAATCCTCGCCATCCATGGTCGTTAGCAACAAGGCTCCGCCAGAGAAGACCTTCTTGACCACGAATGGACCTTCATAATTCGGTGTCCATTTGCCCCTTCGATCGTTTTGAGGAGGAAGGATCCTTTTCAGCACCATATCACCTACGTGATATACCCGAGGTCGCACCTTTTTGTCAAAAGCACGCTTCATCCTTTGCTGGTATAACTGCCCATGACAGATGGCCGCCACCTCTTTTCCTCAATTAGGCTCAACTCCTCGTATCGGGTTCTTACCCATTCAGCCTCTTGCAATTTCACGTCCATCAGGACTCTCAAAGAGGGAATCTGAACCTCAATAGGTAATACAGCCTCCATCCCATACACCAATGAGAAAGGAGTTGCCCCAGTAGATGTACGCACCGACGTTCGATACCCGTGCAATGCAAACGGCAACATCTCATGCCAGTCTTTATAGGTTACCACCATTTTCTGCACAATCTTCTTGATATTCTTGTTGGCTGCCTCAACCGCCCCATTCATCTTCGGACGATAAGGAGAAGAATTATGATGCTCGATCTTGAATTCCCGGCACAGTTCTGCCATCATCTTATTGTTCAAATTAGAACCATTATCAGTAATGATTCTCTCGGGAACCCCATATCTGCAAATGATGTCTCTCTTGAGAAACCTGGCCACAACCTGCTTCGTCACGTTCGTATAAGAGGCTGCTTCAACCCACTTGGTGAAGTAATCAATAGCCACTAATATGAACCGATGCCCATTCGAAGCTGTAGGCTCAATCTTTCCGATCATATCAATGCCCCACATAGCAAACGGCCATGGAGACGACATTAAGCTCAAAGGATTTGGAGGCACGTGCACCTTATCAGCATAAATCTGGCATTTATGACACTTCCGCACGAAATTAAAACATTGGGCCTCCATTGTCATCCAATAATAACCTGCCCTCAGCAGCTTCCTTACCATTGCATTCCCACTGGCATGGGTACCGAACGATCCTTCATGAACCTCTTTCATCAATTGGCTTGCTTCTTTATCATCAACACATCTTAGCAAGACCCAATCAAAGTTCCTCTTATACAAAACCCCATCCTTATTCAGGTAGAACACCATGGCCAACCTCCGCAGAGTCTTTCGGTCCTTTTTAGATGCTCCCTCGGGATACTCTTGAGTCTCCAGATAGCGCTTGATATCGTAATACCACGGCTTCTCATCATCAGGCGCTGTATCAACAGCAAACACATAAGCCGGCCTATCCAAACGTCCAACCTCAACACTGGGGAACTGATTCCACCACTGCACCTTAATCAAGGCGGCTAGAGTAGCCAAAGCATCTGCCAAAGGATTCTCCTCTCTAGGCACATGATGCATCTTCACCTTGGTGAAAAACGTCAACAATCTCCTCGTATAATCTCGGTACGGCACTAAATGAGATTGATGCGTATACCACTTCCCGTTAACCTGATTTATCACCAGAGCTGAATCTCCATATATGACAAGGTTCTTGATCCTCAAATCAATCGCCTCCTCAATTCCCAATATACAAGCTTCATATTCAGCCACGTTGTTGGTGCACTCAAATGTTAGCCGGGCAGCAAAAGGAATGTGGGATCCTTTCGGCGTAACCAAAACAGCACCAACACCGCTTCCATTCACGTTAACGGCCCCATCAAACATCAAAATCCATTCGGATTCAGGGTCAGGCCCCTCCTCCGGGATTGGTTCCTCGCAATCTTTCGATTTGAGAAACATGATGTCCTCATCAGGGAATTCAAACTTCATCGGTTGATAATCATCAATGGGTTGCTGAGCGAGGTAATCAGACAATACACTCCCCTTGATAGCCTTCTGAGAGGTATACTGTATATCATATTCTGTCAAAATCATTTGCCATCTCGCAACCCGTCCGGTCAATGCTGGCTTTTCGAAAATGTACTTGATTGGATCCATCTTGGAAATCAATAAAGTGGTATGAACCAGCATGTACTGCCTTAGTCGGCGAGCAGCCCAGACCAAAGCACAACAAGTTTTCTCGAGCAGTGAATATCTTGTTTCACAGTCGGTAAACTTTTTGCTAAGGTAGTATATGGCATGCTCTTTTCGACCAGACTCGTCATGCTGCCCCAATACACACCCCATAGACCCCTCAAGGACCGTCAAGTACAGAATTAACGGTCTTCCCTCCACAGGAGGCATCAGAATCGGAGGCTCCTGCAAATATTCTTTTATTTTTTCAAATGCCGCTTGGCAATCATCATTCCACCTGACTGTTTGATCTTTTTTTCAACAACTTGAATATCGGTTCGCACGTGGCTGTTAGATGAGATATGAACCGTGAAATGTAGTTCAATCTACCTAAGAAACCACGAACCTCCTTCTCCGTTCTCGGTTCAGGCATTTCTCTTATTGCTTTTACTTTTGCAGGATCAACCTCGATTCCTTTCTCACTTACAATAAACCCCAACAATTTACCGGACCGCACTCCGAACGTGCACTTGTTCGGATTCAACCTCAGTCTAAACTGTCTCAGCCGGTCGAACAACTTGGCCAAATCTACCAAATGCCCCTCTTCTGTCTGGGACTTTGCTATCATGTCATCAACATAGCATTCGATTTCATGATGAATCATATCATGAAACAAAGTCACCATGGCCCTCTGATAAGTAGCACCGGCGTTCTTGAGACCGAATGGCATCACCTTGTAACAAAAGGTACCCCACGGTGTGATGAACGTTGTTTTCTCCATATCATCTGGCGACATTTTAATTTGATTATAGCCAGAAAAGCCATCCATGAAGGAAAACACCGAGAATTGAGCTGTATTATCTACCAACACATCGATGTGAGGTAGCGGAAAATCATCTTTCGGACTAGCTCTGTTCAGATCTCGGTAGTCCACACACATTCTCACCTTCCCATCCTTCTTCGGAACTGGCACGATATTTGCAACCCACGGCGGATAATTAGTGACAGCAAGGAAACCAGCATCCCACTGCTTCTGCACTTCTTCTTTGATTTTCATCGCCATGTCAGGTCGAGTTCTGCGCAATTTCTGCTTCACTGGAGGACAATCTGCTCTCAACGGTAGCTTGTGCACAACAATATCGGTATCCAACCCTGGCATATCTTGATAAGACCAGGCAAAGATGTCGACATACTCTTTCAACAGTGCTACCATTCTGCTCTTGACACTTTCCTCCAAAGCAGCCCCGATTTTCACTTCTTTTTTGACCTCGTCGGTACCCAAGTTCACAACCTCAATCTGCTCTTCATGCGGCTGAATCACCTTCTCCTCTTGTTTCAACAACCTGGCTAATTCCCCTGGCAGTTCACAATCTTCTTCGCCTTCTTCTTCAGCATGATAGATTGGATTGTCGAAGTCATACGAGGGTGTAACAGGATTGTTATCAATGAGATCCGGAGAAGAATCACATCTGCATGAATGTTGATTCATGCATTGCTTTAGAACCGGTGTGTGACAAATTGAAAAAGAAAAATGAAAACATTGCCATTTTTATTTTATTTTTATTTTTAAACTGCAAAAATAAATGAAAAACAGGGAACACCGCTTTTAATTGAAAAACATCCTTTTATTAATGATGCGAACTTGCAAATTTAAACATGAGGTGGCCCTTACAATGGACCATTACGTGTCGGGCAACACGTATGGCTTTCATGCACATAAAATCAAAACAAGAAAAATATTACTCTTCCAGCAGAGTGACCCGGATGATCTTTTCAGCCTTCCAGTTTTGGATTCCCATCCCTGGTGCGCACGGCTTTATCCACCGGTCAATGTCGCAGTCGCTATCAGCTTCCTCACTCATCATGCAGATGTGATCCGGATCCAGCATTCCGGCGCTTGTGAATGTTACTGACGTACGGCGTCCTCTGCCTTGTCCTGAGCCTCGGCCCGGCTGGTAACCCACTCCGAAGCGATCTTTCTTTGCGGAGATATCCATCATCCTGCCCCAACCAGGAGCCTCTCCATTCTTTACCACCTCGGCGGCCTGTTTGTACGAAGCAATGGACGGTTTCTCCTCCTCTTTGGCAAACAGAGCATTCTCCACCTTAACGGTTTCGAAAGCTTGACTTGGCGTCTCCCAGATTTCGCCATCCATCTCCACATATTTGAATGAGGACAGGTGGCTGACAAAGATATCCTCCTCTCCGCAGACAGTGACGACCTGTCCCTCCCAGATGTATTTCAACTTTTGGTGTAAAGTCGAGGTCACTGCGCCAGCAGCATGGATCCATGGTCGACCCAACAGGCAACTATATGCCGGCTGGATATCCATGACGTAAAAAGTCGACTTGAACACCTCTGGGCCTATCTTCACAGGAAGCTCAACCTCTCCAAACACGGCCCGCTTCGACCCATCGAATGCCCGCACTATTAAATCAGTCGGAGTCAGAATCAGCCCATCACAATTCAACTTTGCCAGAGCCTTCTTCGGCAACACATTCAAAGAGGAGCCGGTATCAACCAGCACATGCGAAAGCACGGCTCCTTTACATTCCATCGCTATGTGTAACGCCCGATTGTGATTTCTCCCATCCACAGTCAAGTCCATGTCTGTAAAACCCAACCCATGGCTGGCATGCATGTTAGACACGACCGTCTCCAACTGGTTAATGGTAATCTCTTGAGGAACATAGGCTTTCCTCAAAATCTTCAACAAAGCCTCCCTGTGACCCTCAGAGCTTAACAGCAAGGACAAAATGGATATTTTGGAAGGAGTCTGCTGCAGATGGTCAACCAATTTGTACTCAGACTTCTTGATGATTCTCAAGAATTCCTCTGCATATCATCAAGTTTTTCTTCCGACCCAAGCGGCGCCGGTGTCACCACTGGAGTACTATCACTCACCAATGCTTTCCCTTTTGCCCTGGCTAAAGCCTCGGCCTTTTCTTTTTTCTCTTTTTCTCCTTCTTCTCTCCTTAAGGCATCCGGAGCAAACAGTCTGCCACTGCGAGTGAAACCGCTAGGACCGGCATTATCCACCTTCGAAACGGTGGTTTCATCCGCAGTCTGATCCTCTACCCTCTCACCATTGCAGTATACCTCTCCACCATAATGCCATGGTACGGCATCCTCTTTGTCATACGGAATGGGTCCAGGTACCGTGATGGTAACTGGAGCCGCCTCCGCCAGGGTAGACAAATCTACCGGGTCAAAATAAATTGTTATGGTGGAGACCTCTTCTTTTCCCATATCAACCTTCTCAATCAAAATACTCCCATCATCCATCAAACTCTGGACAGTCTTCCTTAAGAGTTCACACCCATCAGGGGCACCAACGCACTCAGCACATTGCTCATCACAGCCTGGATAAACCCCATTCTTTAACAACTGCCTCTTGACCTCAGCCAGAGGAGCCTTCAACTGATTAACACTTGACAACCCAACTCTGCCCTCCTCAGAGATAGCATTCACCCCCCTTTGACCATGCGCGGGCATGGGATTAGCATTCACGTTGGGAGATGGTGCAAAGTTGATAGCTTTCGAATCCACCAAGTCTTGAACTGTGTGCTTAAAAGCTTTACAGTTCTCTATATTATGTCCGGGAGCACCCGAATGGAATTCACACTTTGCATTTTCATCATAGTTGGCTGGCCTTTGATCAGGTCTCAAAGGTGCCAGAGTCCATAGCTGTACCAGCCCCAAGTCCATCAACTTTTTAAACAGAAAAGAATAAGTCACAGGCGGCTTGTCAAACTGCCTATCAACTGCTCTCCCCCACACCTGATAACCAGCCCTCTGAGGCCTCTGCTGAAATGGTTGTCTTTGCTGTTGAGGTTGTTGTTGTTGTTGTTGTTGCTGTGCAGGCTGATGCTCAGCAGGAATGGTTACCGCAGCAGTATGCTGGAAGTAACGATCCCTACTGGGTCCTCTTTGTGCGTATACTGCACTGGTATCACCCTCCTTCTTCCTCTGTCCATTCCCAAAGGGCTTCTTTGACCCAGACGACGAAGCTACACCCTGAATCTTCCCGAGCTTCAACCAGCTCTCAATTCTCTCCCCAGCCACAACTATATCTGAAAAGTTGGTCACCGGACAACCAACCATCCTCTCAGCATACGCCCCCTGCAAAGTCCCCATAAAGAGATCAGACATCTCTCTGTCAACTAGTGGAGGTTGCACTCTGGCAGCCAACTCCCTCCACCTCTGAGCGTATTCTTTAAACCCTTCGTTATTCTTTTGAGACATACCCTGCAGTTGGGTACGACTCGGGGCCATATCAGCATTGAACTGATACTGCTTAAAGAATGCGTCCCCCAGATCTTGCCAATTCTTGATATCTGAGGACTTGAGCTTGGTGTACCACTCCAGTGAGCCTCCGGACAGACTGTCCTGGAAGAAGTACATCCACAGCTTTTGGTCCATGGTGTAAGCTGAGATCTTGCGAACAAAAGCCTGCAGATGAGTCTCGGGGCAGGAACTCCCATTATAGCGATCAAACGCGGGCGCTTTAAACTTTTGCGGGATCACAATCCCCTCCACTAGCCCCATGTTTGACATGTTTACCACCCCAGGAGTGGCATAGCTCTCCAGAGCTCTGATCTTTTCAGCCAGCAGCTGAATCTCTTTGTTCTGTGGCGGAGCACTGTACTGACCAAAAGGTTCATTATGCATCGAGAACTGGTCTGCTTCCCTGTCTTCCTCTCTGTCATCCTCAACCCCGAAGAATGGAGGAAACAGACTATCCTTCAAATTCTGCCCCGGTTGACCACCAGCAGCACCGAAACCCTCAGCGGCGTTATTTACCATACCCACCGTTGCTCTCTTTCCACCATCTCTAGAACCACCCAGCCCCTGGTTGGAGACACCATCCAAGTTTACACCACTGTTAGCCGCTGAAGCCCGCTCGAGCTTCTTAACTTTGTCAGCCAAAGCTTTCTGACCAACTGCAAAGCCTTGCATAATGTTGATCAGCTCAGTCATCTTGTCTTTCAGCTCGAGGATATCTGTACTTGGAAGATCCATCAGTCTAGGAGTGTTGCGTCTGGTGAAGTATCTATGAGGACGAGTTGAGTGCAAAGGTACAGTTCTGCGAGCACGAGCAATGATTCCTGCAAAACAGCAAACAGGTTAATATGCATGAATGCAACGTCTATCCATATGAGGAAGCTTCTGTCCTTTGATCCTGGCTTCATCGAGACAGATAATATTTTGACATCCACATTTTGAAATTCAAGATGTCTCTCAACCAGATTCTCAATCAATGATACTCCCCATATGGCTAGACATAGGTTCGATGCAGATGAATGCAAAATGAGAATGATGCAGATGTATGCAATGCACTGGGCCATCCTCCAAGTCATCTGAACATTTGCACTGAAGCCCTGATCTCTGAACTGATCACAACCATCTGAGGGAATATGTAACCACAAATCCAACTCAAGGGAGTTCCGAAATAAACGGAACTGACAGATACATCATCATCATCAGACAATCTCTGAGCAGATAACCATAGGATCTCTGAATCGGCCCGGGGAATCCTGAAATAAACGGATCCCCACTGATAAATATCACGGACAGCACTCCGGCGTCTCGGCAATAAATGACCATAAATCCGACTGATAAATATGACTCTGATCAACGGAACCATTAGTCACCACCTGAGTCACCATCTGTACCTGTAATAAAGATCATTCCCTCCCCACTCACGGGTGTCATCTAGGCCAGGGTAAGGTCGAGAGAAACGCAGCATAAATAACCTTTCACAGAATACCATCATATACACACCCGAAGTATGTAACGATAATATCCTACCAGGGTCTGAACTGCTCGTGATGTCGATGTTCCGCTAAGTGGCGCATTCCACCCGCTTCCCATGAATCACTCCATTCCTAGGTTTCCTAGATTTCACTCATAGCCTGGGTATTGGGCCTTTTACCTCGAGTAACTCCCACCCCAAACAGAGAGATCACAGCACAGCCAGATGAACAGATGAATATGAATGAATGCAAACATAAATGCAAACAATAAATGCAAACAATAAACAATGAATGCAATAAATAAAAGCACAAAGCAACCAAAACCCCAACCTAGAGCGCTAGGAGAGACTCGCTTAGGGAAGATGGACCAGCACAGGTCAACATCTATGCTGATCCCCAGCAGAGTCGCCAGCTGTCGCTTTACGCGAAAAACCGGCGGGAAAACAGGACAACAGAGCCGCCACCGTGCGTTATTTATCCCAAAAGAGGGAAAGGAAACGCTCAGAGTAAACCTGGAAAAGACATGGTCTCGCGACCAAAGAGAAAGGGTAAGGGAGTCGGTTACGCAAGGGGAAGGTATTAGCACCCCTCACGTCCGTCGTACTCGACGGGATCCACGCTCTAATAGGAAGGAAAATGGTTGCTAAAACACTGCTCAAACACACACACACTGGCTGAAGGAGACACAAGAAAACAGACAAGACTGAAACTGACTCGGCAGGATATCGGATCCTGGGCCTACTTAGTCTATCAGGCATAGACATCAGAGTCAAAGTAGTTCGAACTGGGGGAACGACACATGCTCTCTAGGATATCGTGTCCTATGCATACGTATCTCCTTGGACGAAGGAGAATCAGAGCATTCGTAGCTCGGCTGACACGCACACAAAAACAGGCAAAGGCAAACGTGGAGCCCGAATGCCAATCACTGGACTTACATCAGCATCCAAACCAACACACGCACACTGGAACCCAGATGCCACTCGATGGACTTATACCGGCTTCCAAGCACACAACAAGAACAAACAGACAACAAATTGCTAAGGAGTCGGGAACTCGAGCCTAGCAATCGTCAAACAACACACAAAAAGAAAAAAAGTGCCCGGAGAGACCTTGCACGGTCCCCTGCCTACATACCTCGTCTGGAACGAGGATCAGGGCGATGTAGTTCCCCTACGCAGGGGTGAAAGACTAGCCTAACCAGATAACATAGGGGGACACAACTAGGGAGACTACGACTCGAGCCTAGATGTTATCATGCAAATCATCCCTAAGTTAAGGTTTCTAGCTAACTTGCACAGGAAGCAAGCCTATCCTAACCCTGACTTGCACAGGAAGCAAGCCAAACTAAACCTAACTTGCACAGGAAGCAAGCTAAACTAAACCTAACTTGCACAGGAAGCAAGTCAAACAAACACACAAGCACAAGTAGCACACACTATATGCAAACAATGGGCTCAATCAAGGTTAGGTTTTAGTCGAGGGGTCATATCAACCTCAACAAACAAACCTCTGTAACTGGGTTAATGGTGCTCTTAACCTTGACATTGAGAGCCAAGGTGAAGCAGATGAAAGGATATGAGGGGTGTGCCTCATTGCTCTTATCCCTGGTTAGGGAGAGCATTTGAATATCAGAAGGTGTGGGAGTTCAGAAAGTAGGAACTCTCTCCACAGATTATTGACTCGATAGATCTTGGGTTAGGATCTCAATGCTACAACCATGTCATGGGAGCAAGGAGAAGACTCACAGAATAGTGGGAGATAGACTACATATCTCTTATATCCACCAATTGCCTTATTTAAAGGACTTTTCCTGCTTGGGACAAATGTAAACACACACAAGCATTGCCTCTTAAGGAGGACTTTAGACAGTTGCCTGGCCAAGTAACAGGCCAGGTCTTCCAGACTACATGGAGTAAGGAATTATACCTCAATGCAAATTGCTTATCAAGCAAAGCAAAGCAAAGTTCACAAGGAACTAAAAGCAACTAAAGTACCTGAAATCAGTCAAGCACAGTTAGTATATCATACACAAAGTTAGAACAAACAACATAAACCAAACAGATAATACAGTCAATCAGTTGTGCAAAGCACAAGCTCAAAGCAAGTGAGCTAAACAACCTACAAAACACACAAGTTAGTCCATGATAAAACATCAAACTCAAGCAACTGGTATTAATCTCTTTGAAGCATTTGTTGCTTAACCTGAAACAACAAGCTTAAACATGAGCAACAAGACCACTAGGACAAGCCTAGGGTCAAAAAGAGATAAGAAAGTCAAAACAGCAAGTGGCAAGTGTCCAAAATCAAGTTCAAACAATCAAGAAACAAACTTAATTGGTTTCACAATCATATCATTCATCATCATCATTTTATAAGCAAAAGAAGTCAAAGCATGGCATATGGAAGCTCATAGAAGTCAACAGCAAGACTCAACTCAAAACCAATCATAAACAATTCCAAAAATCATCAAATAATTCATGCTCAAACATAATCCATAACATGATATGCATATCAAATTTCAACTCATTTGGACAAGTAGAAGGTGGTCAATGAAAATCAGAAAGGCAAGGCAAGTTCAAGCATACTCAAAGAAGTCAACCAAACATGCACCAACTTGAATAATTCATAAAACAGTGATAGCATATGAGAAATGAATGGGATCAAAACCATGGCAAAGCTTAAGATGTCTACTAATCACATGTCAAATTTCATGTTCATCCAGTAAAGTATGAGGATTTCACAAAGGAAATGGGAACATGTGACACAAAAAGTCAACATATGACTAAACAGGGGAGAAAATCCCAAACAATTAGGAAACGCCACAAATAATTCCAAGAAAAATCACATGTAAACTAGACATACTCAAGTGCATTCATGCAAAAATTCAAAGCAATTTGAGGTCAAGAAGCATCCTAAAGAAAATCATGAAGTTGCACATCAATGGTGTGACACAAATTGTCACACCCTACTTCAAAAAATCATAACTCAATGACCAGAGATGATAAATTCATGAACTCTATACCAAAATCACCATGGATGTGTCTAGTTTGAGCATAAACAATTTCAAGGGCAGAGGATAAAGCATCACTATTTCACAAATGATTTGGTAAAAGGTACAAAATATTGTCACATGTCACAAACCCTAATACCAAATAAAATCCACTTATCGAAAAAATCAGGAAAAATTATGACAAATAAGTAGAGGTCCAGATGAACACAATGCAAAAATTCCCATGGATTTTGGATTTAAAATGGATGAGATATGATTTTGGTAAGTTTAGCATCAAAATGGAATAAATATTGAAGAAATAAAATGGTTTATTCAAATAATAACACACGGAGTGGCACAATGGTAATTATGCTGAACGTTTAATGAAACGCAGCGTATGGTTTTGATGCGTGGCAGCAGGTGATTCGGCATGGCAATGAAATAGTGGAAGGCTCATGCAAAACACGACCGAACACAAAATTCTGGAAATGTTTAGGGTTTATGAACAGCAACAGTGTATCTTCATCATCTCCAAACTCGTGCAGAATATTTTGGCCCAGAAAATGAAATTGATCATACCATTCAACTCATATAATCATGTACAAACACAATCCAACCCTAATTTCTATCAAATCGAGCCATCAAACGAGAACCAAGCAAAAACATATCTCATCATCATTCTTTAGATCAGCATAACTTTCCCAATACACAACCATTTCATGTGATTTAAAGCTCAACATATTCATGGCAAGGAGACCTATCTAATGTATAGCATGGTTTAGCAAATAGTGAGAGTCGAAAACTTACCAAAAGTGAAGAGCAGCTGTGATGTAGTTGTTGTTTGGTGGTTTTGGCTCGAAACAGATGAAGCTCCAAGCTCCAAAAGGTGAATGGATGAAGAGTTTTGGCTCAGCAACCCTTGAAACGGCTCAAATCAAAATCTTCCATGTGTGTGTTCTTCAATGGAACAGTCGTGTTTTTTTATTACAGTTAAGATTCATGGCCAGAAAATGCTTCCAATATGTTGGTTAAGGATGGAACAAGCAAGCAAGTTCGTGCTTCTTTGGAGTTTTTTGGTCGAAAATTTAAGATGAAGGAAATGGTGATTTTTGAGAGAGATGAATTTCTGTTGGAATGAGAGGCTGCTAGGGTTGCAAATGAGCAGAAAATAAGTCTATATACTTCTGTTTATGATTGCTAAGCATGGTGCTAATCACAATTTGGTTTTAAAATGAAATTTGCTAATTGGTCATTTTTGTTCAAATGGTGAGGTGCAAGGGCTGTAGCACGAAAATGGGCTTTGTAACATGACCAAAATGCAATTTCAGAACATATTTGAATGGCCAAATGGATTGGAATTGGTTAATTCAAAAAGTCAAATTTCCACTTCACTTAAAATTAATTCAAGTAAGTCAAAAAATGCCATTTTGATCTATGATGTTTTGGTGCATGAAGGTTACATTTTTGGAAAGAGGGGATCAAATGTGACTTGTTGCAAAAAACCCCACCCAATTTGGCCAAATGGTTTGAGAGATATGGCCTTTTGAAGTTCAAAAATTTCTGAGAATGATTTGATCATAACTTGCCAACCATACATGGGAATTGAGTGTTCTTGGACTTTTTGGAAATGGGAGAACAAGATCTTCAACTTTCATGTTGGGCAAAAATTCATTTGAAGCTTGTATCATGATGTAAGTTTAGGATCAAGAAGTTTCCATTTTTGGCAAGTTTCAATTACAGGTCAAGTTTCTATTTTTGGAAATTTCTTGTCTGGCTTCAAATTCTTCCATGATGGTGTTTGACATGTTATATGAGGCTTATATGGACATGAAGGAACCCTCTCAAACCAATTCCCACCATCCAATCACTGTTTAAATGCACAGTTGACCAACAGTTGACTTTTTAGGGTTTCTGGTGAACTGAGCCATGACTGATGACTTCTAAGCAATCAAACCTTGACCAAAACACTTCAAAAGGACCCCTAGGTCATGTGAACATGTTGGACCAACCCTAGGGCCTTGGCTCAATGAAAATTGCCCTTGCTTGCTTGATTGACTGATCTCTTGACCAGTTTGACCTAACTTGTCAGCTGAACTTGCACTTGGGCAAATGGACAATGCAATGTTATGCAGTGGACTATATTATGTTAATGAACTAATGATGAAAATGTATGTACAAAATGTAGGTGCAAATTTGAGGTGCTACACATGGCAAATCTCTTGGGAAGTGATCTGAGAATTTTCCTCACAAGCTTTTCATTTGACATCTTCTTACCCAGGGCTCCTGAGGCATTAGCAATTTCCAGGATATTCATGTGGAAGTCATGAATACTTTCATCTTCTTTCATCCTCAAATTCTCAAACTTAGTAGTAAGCAGCTGCAATCTAGACATCTTCACTCTAGAGGTACCTTCATGAGTGGTTTTGAGAATATTCCTAGCATATTTAGCCACCTCACAATTGTTCACCAGTCTGAATATGTTCTTATCAACCCCATTGAATATCGCATTCAATGCTTTAGAGTTTCCAAGAGCTAGTTCATCCTCCTCCTTGGCCCATTCTTCCTCGGGCTTCTTATCAGTTGTAACTTCTCCTTCTTTTGTAGTGAAGGGATGTTCCCAGCCTGTTAAAACAACCTTCCAAGCCTTATTATCCAAAGATTTCAAGAAGGTTACCATTCGAGGTTTCCAATAATCATAGTTAGATCCATCCAGAATTGGTGGTCTGTGTACAGATCCTCCGTCTCTATCCATAGTACCAGAAAGTAACGTCCCAAGATCTCATCCAGAACCAGAGCAGGATGCCTGCTCTGATACCAATTGAAATTTTGGTATCAGATATGAGATGTCGAAGGTAATGTCACAACACTAATATCTGAACAACAAGTGAAATATAAATAGGATAAAAACAGAGAAACAATTGAACACGCGACACAAGCAATTGTTAACCCAGTTCGATGCAAACACACCTACGTCTAGGGGCTACCAAGCCAGGAAGGAAATCCACTAAACAGAATTAGTTCAAAGACTCTCAGTAAACAACTTCAAGTTACAGTCTTTTCACCTAATCTCTACCCGGGTGACTTCTATCTAAGAACTCTTAGATATGAGACACTACTCACTCCCCCTCAATCACAGCAGTGATACTAGAACAATTACAAAAAGAAAGAAGATACACTTCAAGGGCACATACTTGATCTTGCTTAAAAGCTTTAATCAAGTAAACAAATACACTCGTACTTCAAAGCTTAGAGTGGACAAATTATAACACAAAACTCAGTCCAATTCATACATCAACAAGATGAATGAATGACTCACAATTCACAAGCTCACACAAGACTAAAACCCTAAAACTCTCTCACTTCATCGTTCGTATCTTGTGTGTCTAAAACAAGTTTTACAAGGCCTTTAAATAGAAGATTTTTGAATGGGCCTGGGCAGCATGAAACCCTAATTCTATTTTAATTGTGTATCTCCTAAGAAACATCAGCTAATCATTCCTTTTTGTAAAATAGAACATTCTGGTTTTAAATAGAATTACTACTTGAATAGCGCATGCAATCTCCACACAAGCACACAAAGATTTGCATGAAAAGTGCAACAATAAAACACATAACATTCAGACTGAATGTTCTGTATGCACATGTCTTAACACCGGGTCTGACATCTTGACTAAATCCTGCACAACCATATTTAAACATCCTGCAGGAAGCTGATATCACATGTCAAGACAACACGCGTGACATCTTGTGATAACACTAAGTTTTACCAAAATTGATGCCAACACAAAGAACCAACAATGTTGTTTGAACTCCAACGAGGGGTGAAACATGAACCCAAGAGTAAAACTGGTATAAACCAACAAGTGAGGGTCCCGAGGCAATTTATCACTGTATTAGAATAATCAAAAAGAAAGGTTGCCTAAATACGACTGCAAAGTAAGTAAGGAGATGTTTGTCTAAGCTACAAGGTTTGAGAAGACAAACAAATCGGCTCTTGGTTCACAAAAAGGGGTACAAGATAAAGCTCAAAGGTATATTGTATTTGGTTCAAAGAATAGGGTGCATCACATGAAGTGAATGAAGATAGATTATGAATGTATCAAGGAGATGGGTGGAATGAAGTGACTGAAGTCAAAGAATCGGGGTTTTGGTAATAAGTGACCAAAACGGTATAATTTGAAACTAAAGTTATGGGTATATTATAATCCATAGGATAAATGTTATTTGTAACTCAAGAGTAAGAGTGGCACGACTAAGATGTGGAGGAACAGAGGCATACCCATTGTATTATCATGACCAAAAGAATGAATTAAATGTTTGGATACAAGCCAAAAAACTCTTGGCACAAAGGTGGACAAGTGTCCTAAAAGAGTATATATGGAATTCCAAAGCAAACTGTATTTCGGTTTCAAAGAAACAATATGTCACTCAGGTGAACCATTTAATTATTGAAGGGAGGTAATGGATTATGAAAGATATGGATGGTGCCCTAAGGTAGAAGGAGGAATAATTAGAAGTATGCTCGCCAAGGATTCACATCCTCGTGCCTACGTATTCTCACTGTGCAATGAGAAAGTCAGAGCAATCGTAGTTCGTGGAACCACGAAAAAAAAGGAGGGAAAGGGAAGTGTTTGTCTAAACAACTAGGATTAACAAGACAAACAACTTCTAGAGTATGATTGAAGTGATGCAAGGGTATAACTTGTACCAACAAAATGGTAATATGGGAACCCATAAGGTAAACTGACTTTGAACCTAAGAGTGAAAAGGTACATACTAAGACGTGGAGGGACCTATGCATACCCACTGTATTGTCTTACCAAAAAGAATGAATTAGATGTTTGGGTACGAGCCAAACGACTATTGGTTTACAAGATGGACATATTTCCTAAAAGGATGGGCATGGGACCCACAAAAAAGTATTGTTTGAATACAAGGAAAAATGTATCACTTAATGGGGAACAAACAATTTGAGATCAAAGAGAAATATTGCCTTGGATCCATGAAGGAATAAATTTTGAACCTAAGAGCAAAAGAGCTATAGCCAAGGATGTGGGGGGACCTATGCATACCCACTCCTGTCATAATCGAAAACGAAGGGAATTAAATGTTTGGGTACAAGCCAAACAACTTTTGGTTCACAAGGCAGATTGTTCATTAGGCGTCCTAAAAGGATGAACATGGAAACCAAGGAAAAGTGATATTCGATCTAAAAAAGATGATATTTATTGAATGAAGAATAATGAATAAATAAATAAGGTAGCTCGCAGAGAATCTGAATTCTCATGCCTATGTATCCTTATAGTGCAATAAGAAAATCATAGCTTTCGTAGTTCAACCCACTAGGATTGAAAACAAGATGATTGAGGCAAAAGAAGATGATTGAGTGAACGATTGAAATGATGGAATAGACTTGGATTAATAAGATACTTGGCAATTGATTGATAGGAATCACACTAAAGTCTATGAATAAGGGCAAATGCTTTGAATAACTAGGGCCTACGCCCCGTACGCAAAGTCACTCTAGACAAGGATAAGAGAAACTTCGTCTCATCATTCCTTACTACTTAAGGCTCATGGCGCATGATACTTCTCATAACTGACAAGTTGCTGGAGAAACATCTTCATTGTTGATCCTTGTGTTGATGTTGTTTTGTATGAAGAAGACTTGGTAGTGTATTCGATTTGTATCGCGCTAAAGTCTATGAATAAGGGTGAATGCTCTGAATAGCTGGGGCCTACGCCCCGTACGCAGAGTCACTCTAGACAAGGATAGGAGAAACTCCGTCTCATAATTCCTTATTACTTAAGGCTCGTATCGTACAATTTGAATCGTATTTACCAAGTGTTGACCTTTGATTTATCATGTATAACCCACTGTTTGGCATGACTGAGGATGCCTTGATTGAAGATCTTACTTGAGGTTTCAAGCTCCACAACTTAGAGAAAAAGTCTTATAGTAACCAAGGGTCTTTTGGTCACTCACTTTAGACTATGGGATTAAACAATATTAAAGGATTTAATTGATCAAAATTGCTTTTGATCAATTTGAATATGAGGTTTGAATTACTTAGAAATTAAGGTTAATTCTAATTTAAGGGTTAGAATTAAATTCAAAGGCTATTCCTAAGTGAGCATGCTATAGTTAGTCATGTTTGATTAAAAATCTATGTCAAAAATTCCTAAGGGAACATGCATTTATGTAGTCAAGATAACAAAATTTACCCCTAAAAGGGGTAAATTGGTCATTTCATAAATCAATAATATTGAATTAAATTTCTAATCATGAAATCCTAATTAAAACCGATTCTAAATCCTAAACCAATCTAATTAGCTATAATTCTACAATATTAAACTAAATTTCTAACATCAACTACAAAGTCCAACAAGACTTATTAAACTAAAATCTACTATTTCTAAAAAGTCAAGACTTAAAAAAATTCAAGATTTGTGACAATCTAATTATAAAATCTAACATTCTAATTGACTCACCACTATTATACCCTAACTATCCTAATATTCCTAATTACTAAACAAATTTCTAAAATCCTAATAAACTTCTAAACCAAATTTTAATCCCTAATTAAATCTCAATCATGCTAGTAAAACCTAACTAATCAAGGATTTAATCCTAATTAAATTTAATCAACTATCCTACAAGAAACCTAATTAGACTTAAAGAATTAAACATTAACTAATCACCCTAAAAACCAAGCTCAAAATCTATTTAAGCAACCAACATCATAGGCCCGATGGAGCAGTGAGGTGCAGATAGTAGTTTGTGGGTGCGGGTGTGAGAAAAACGGATGGTGTAAGACCCCAATTTTGATCCTAAGATTCCTCATGTTATCTCATCATATGCATTAGCATTGGGATCACACCTTGGCATCCTCATTACCCCTCATTAATTGGGTTTGCATTGGGAGAGATCATCAAGCATATTTTGATTGTATCATACTTTGTTTTTATTACTTTACTAACCAAGATACCAAAAATATGTCAATGTATAGTTTGTTACTTTTGTAGGTAGTATGTGTGTTCACCCATGCTCCATCAAGCTCATATCTAGGGTTTGAGACCCTCAATGCAAGGAGGCTAATCAAGAAATGGTTCACATTGGTTCTAGACATCATATATGGATCCCCATGGTCTTCACATATCACTTTGATCAAGAAATCATCAAGAGTTTGAAGCTTGTTTGCCTTGGAAATCCTAATTCATCTAGGTATCTTATATGACTTCCTTAACAAGTTTCTTCAACATTTGATCAAATATTTCAAGGTATACTTCATATTACATCATATTTTGCCTATATTATCCTCCATGAGTCCCAAAAGTCAAGAGAATGTCAAGCTAGCAAGTTGGTTCATGGTGATTGACCAAAGAAAGTCAACTAGTTAAAACTGGGGTTCCCTAGACCCTATCTCCTACAAGTTTTGTCATATAAAAATGATTCCAAGATAAATTTTACTCAAAATGACATTCTAAACAACTTTCATGTTTAAGTCAAGAGCTAGTTTTGCTTGGAAAGTCATTTTTTTATGGTGAAAGGTTATAGGTCATTTTGTTTAAACCCTAGTTAGGAGGTCAACTTCCCAAGACCATAACTTGCTCAATTTTTATGAGATGAAATCAATTCAAATTCCATAATCAAATAAAATATATATACTTAAACTTTTATGTTTGGATTAAGTTCAAGTTCAACTTGCAAATGCATGTGCCAAGGTGAAAGATTATAGGTCATTTTGGGCCATTACCATTGAACAAATGATTTTCCTCAACTTCTAAAATGCATACCTCCTTTATGACAAATCCAAATAAGGTCAAATTTGTGACCAAATTGAATATGTTTGAAAGAACTACAACTTTGATGGAGGAACTTTTTCCATTTGAAGTCCATAGAAAAAGTTATTCAAGGTGGAAAAAGTGAACATTTGACTTAGTACTTAGAAAATTTTCATATATGTTTGATTTCCCAAACTTCCACCTTAAAATTCATCACGATCCAAGATTCAAATGGAAAAGTGTTCAATATGAATGTTGTTCCCCTTAATCGTACCTTTCCAAAAAGTCCATAATCATCTCATTTGGATCAATATTGAAGGACTTGCGCATGGGTGCAATGCATGGTACCATTTGGAAGGATTTCATGATCAAACTCATTTCAACATTTCATGGCTTAATGAATTGCTTCCAGCATGACCTATGTACGATTTGGATCTTTTCAAATGATTCTTTGGGCTTTGTACACGCCTATGCAAGCATGCACACTTGATTTGCTATTTTTGGAATTTGAATGGAAGTGTGTGAAAATTAATTGTCAAGCCTATAAATACAAGTGCAATGAGCTCAGAACTTCATCAACATATTGCCTTAGCTTTGCCAGAACAATCCAAACCCTTCATTACATAGAATTCTTGAAGGTTTCATTTGAAATCGAGTTGAATTTCATCTTCTGTTTTGGAAATTCAAACTCCAAGAACTCATTGCCCTTTCCATTTCAATTGATCACTACATGCAAGAGGAAGAGAAAGCAAGCAAATCCAGATCAAGATCAAGATCAAGTGAATTTGAAGCAACTCGAAGGTGATTTTTTAGAAACTTCATCTCTTTGATTCTCTCTCAATTCTTCACCATTCTTTGTGATTTTTGGTTGGCTGAAGTCCTACCAATGTAGGCAACAAGATTGAGTTGCTTTGAGGTCAAATCGAAGCAACTCAGTTCATGATCCTCAAAATTCAAATCCATGTATCTTTTTATATACTTGGAATTGGAGAAAATTGAGGTCAGATTCGAGTTCCTTGTTGTTTATTTTCATGGTGGTTGGTGGTGGACCAGTCCGATGAGGCCCACCGGAGAAGAAGACCGGAGCTAGGGCTCCGGTGGTGCGTTGGCACCCTTCCATCCATCTCATTGTGTAAAAATGTTTTAATCATGGCCATTGGTTTTAATTATCATTGTTGTAACGCGTTGACTAGGGTGCACCATGGATGACACGCGTGTGCCCATCAGATTTGTCACCTCAATTAATGAGGGAGATCTGATGGCCCTTTTTTTTTTTATTTCTTTTTATTTTCTGATTTTTCATTTAATCCATTTACTTTGTCTAATTCATATTAATTTCATTTTTAATCCAAAAAATATGGGACTTTCAACAAAAATCTTTAAATATTTTTCTCTTTCATTTTCTGAATTAAAATTATTTTTTGGATTAACTTTGATATTTTTCATGAATTAAATGTTTTTGTGTATATTTTTAATCGTTTAAAAATACTTCTCACTTTTCAAAAATCATGAAATTTTTTGTCTAAGGTCCTTTGACCTTCTTTGACCTAGGATAAATCTCTTGGCAATTTATTTGGTGTTTTGAAGAGATTTTAGTTTTTCACCAAACCAAATTGAATTTAAATG
This sequence comes from Lathyrus oleraceus, assembly GCF_024323335.1. Taxonomy (NCBI): domain Eukaryota; kingdom Viridiplantae; phylum Streptophyta; class Magnoliopsida; order Fabales; family Fabaceae; genus Lathyrus; species Lathyrus oleraceus. Next base: position 64,284,890 of record NC_066583.1, read on the forward strand.
CATTTTTTAAATTTTATTTTAATTGTTTAATTGTGTAAAAAAATTGTTGAGCCATTTTTATTGATTTGTGATGTTTGACTATACGTTTGGGTCTTGGTCAAGGTTGATTTGACTTTTGTTGAATTAAAATCATTGGATTTAGGGGATTGATGAAATGTACATTTCATCTCCCAAAATGAATGAATGATTTTAATTTGATAAAATTCCTCCCATGACCAATTTGTGTTTTTCTCATCTCCCATCCCTCTTCATCTTCATCCCATTATTTCCCATCCCTTTCATTGACCAATGAAATCTCAAAATCCTAAGGCTAATTGGTTCATCGATAACCTTGTGTTAGATGAACCAATACAAGTATGGATGAGATAGGTTCACCTTTTGATCTTTTTCTTTTAGTGTATGGTATGTTTTAGGAGTTTGGTTCATTATACCAAATCTCTAACATGCATTAGCACCTAAATTTTTATTTCCCGGCCTCAGATAGTTGTGACTTCTACATAAGTCCAATTACGATTGCTTAACATAGAGCTAAATTTGACCCTAAAGGCATATCATTCTAGTAAATGAGATTGTAAGTCTCCCATATTTCATGGTATTGTGTGGAAACTTGGCCTTTTTTTTCCTTCCTTTGGAAGATGTCTTGGTTCAAGGATTCATGCTTGTGAATAGATGGTTGAGTGTTCTCCAAAGAATGACTTAATCAATTGAAAAGCAAAACTTTACTAACATCTAATTAACCTTGACTAATATTTGACTAACTCTTATTAATATTGCTTTACTTTCAAGTCATTTACTTTATGCAATTTAATTTCTAGTCATTTACCATTCATTTGCCATTTACATTACATTTAAGTTGTTTATGTTTATGTCATTTTCACTTTGCTCATTGGAGTAATATATTGTGATTGTATATATTTGTTTGTGTATTTTGTTTATGTTTGTGGTCTTAGGACCTTAAAATACCTAATAAACAACAAAAACCCTAAAAAAATGTTTGTATGAACTGTTGGGTTTGATCTGAACTTTTGGACTTCGGATTAGGCAACATTCCATATGCAAAAGGACTTGACCAATGCCAACATTTTTGAGACCAAGTTATTGTGATTTGAACTTTCATCTGATGCAAGCATTGGGATCCACTTGAATTCATCTACTACATGGTCTTGATGCAATGGTTATTTTGATCTCATGCCTAATGCCTTATTCTGAGTTAATCAAGGAGTATTTCATATGATACATGAGAAGACAAAGAAGACTGCTAGCTGTGGGATTTGCTTGCTTGGATGTGGCCATCTTTATTTGATGCCTTGATCTTCATGATGCTTGATATTGCTAATTGCTTTGTTGATTATTGCTTGATTAAAGTCCAAAGGGAAATTGGGTTTTCTATATGACATTCTTGTTTGTTGGATTGCATCCCATTGGTCAGATCTTTTCAACTCTTAACTTTTAATTTTATGCTTAGGATTAGTCTCTTTATCTCCTCCCATTTCTTAAAGTTCAAAATCTCTCCCTCTTTTCAAAAACTTTCTTTGCTTGTAAATTTCAAAACTTAGACCTTATTTTCAAATTAGAAATTTTGGCCTTATGTCATTGAATTTTTAAAACTCTTTCTTAAATCAAACTTGTAAATGAACTTAACCATATTTAACTTAAAATTTCAAAAGACAAAAAAAACTAACACTCATTCAAACTTTTGGGACCTTTGTGCCTCTTTTAACTTAAACTTTTTTATTAAAAGCAATCCACTCATTTTGAAATTGATACCACAAATTACGAGGTTTTGATCCCTCATTTTATGTTGGTACGTAGGCATGAGACTGAAGGTCTTGTCAAACATAAAAGTATAATCAATGAATTCTTTTCTCATCCCACGCTCTATTTTTTCTCAAACATCTTTTATACTAAAAATACATACACACACAAAAAAGGGCTCCCTAAGAGTACCTAGGATACTTTGGGTGCTAACACCTTCCCTTTGTGTAACCAACCCCCTTACCTGTAATCTATGGCATTTTATTAGTTTTGATTTGAAAACTTCTTATATTTGGATTTTGTTTGTACTTTTCCCTTTTCCTTTGGAAACAATAAAAGCGCGGTGACGACTCTGGTTTTATTGACGTTAAGTTTATCCATAGCTTAATGGTCATGAATTCACCGCTACATATCTCATAAGGAAAAATCTTACTTTTTGAGTTGAGAACTCTATTCAGGACATATCAAACAGTAAACAAAATTTCCCCCACCAGTGAGATGCAACACCAGAATTCAACGTAATAACAGCAACTAGTTCAGTAAGAGTTCTATTTTTTCTATCTGCTTTACCATTCATTTCAGGAGAATATGGTGCAATCATTTAATGTATAATTCAATGTTATTTATAAAATTCATTAAATAAACTAAAATAATATTCAATTCTCTTATCACTACGAATTCTCTTAATCTTGTTACTAAATAGAATTTCAATTTCATTCGCAAAAGTCTTACACATAGCAGTTTCACAAAAATATTATTTTTAGTGATTATGTACAAATCTACCCCAATAGACTAACTAAACCATGTCTTATTTAAAAGAAAACCAGAAATAAGATTCTTTATAATCTCTAAAGTATACATCACATCCTTCAAGATTATAATTTTTTCAGAGGTGGACTCTGTTACACTTCTCCAATATCGACAATATTAGTGGTGTTGGCAACTCCCAATAACACTTTCTTATTTGTGTATATTTTAAACATTGCACGATCATAACAGACATGACGAGAGGAGCCAATTTCTAACCACCAACCATCAGAATCACCAATCACGTTGATTTCAATGATCAAAGCAATAAATTACTCATCACTCAAGTTAACATGTGCATTAGGGGCAACACGAGGTGCAAGTCTGATCTTACATTTTTTAATCATATGACCTAGTTTTCCACAATTGAATTAAGAGAAAACATCATTTTCATATCGTTATGGTGGTGGTTGTTGTCATTCAATTAGAGTAATTAGGGCTCTTAAAGGGTTCTTATTCTTAATTTGGTTCACAATATTGCAGTTCTAATTCTTTAATTATTTGTCAAATGACTTAAGAACTACACCGAATTTCTTTTTGTTGTTTGAAACAACCAAGACTTTTTCTCTTTGATCATGTTTCTAAGATTCTTCTTCAGACGAATAATCATACTCTCAATTAAAAATTCTTTTATTTTGTAGCAAAGCATAATTTTAAAAACTTTCAAACTATGGGGCAGTTTGCCAATATTAAAGGAAATTTAAAATGGTTCATCTAAACACATACCTTTTTGGATAATCTCATAAGAAATCTTTTGAAGTTCGTGTCATTGAGTCTCTATGGATCTTTCATTTATACCATTTGATACTTGTGATAGCGACTATCTGCATACTCCTTTGCTCAAGCTTCTTCGTGTCACACTTTTTTTAGAGCATCCCAAATCTATTTTACAGTATCAAACTACTGTAATAATCACATATCATCAGCAAGTCCATTCAGAATATGATTTTGTAGTCATTCTCTTTTCATAAGGTGATTTCTTTTCTGAGCGGTAAATGTTCGCTTTAATATGTGTAGCACATTAAGCTTCAATATTATTAAGTGTTCCATCTAAATCCATATTTTTACCGTTAATTTCTTCTGTAGCCATGGCAGTTTGAAACGTCTTAAAATTGTTGTTTCACGGTTTTGAAAATTAGCCACAGAAGAAATTATCGGGTCGAGTCGCGTACTAGGTCGCTCTCTTTAAGACGTTTTGCGGCACTGTCCAAAGTTATGCAATGCAGTTGAACTACCGCGCCGCCTCTGGGATAAAACAGCTAAGTTCTATATTGTACGAGTACTAGTTGAACGGTAGATATCGGTCTAGAAATACACCTCTACCGGTACAAAGACCATTCGAATATGATATAAATATCACTTGTGGTATCTAGTATAACAACCAATCATAATAATTTCTCAAACGAAAAGAAATTTAAATAAGTCTCCAAAGAGAATTCAAAAATTAATACTTGTAATTTCTTCTCTAAAGAGAATAAAAGAAAATATTCGAAGAATTCAACAAGTAGAAAAAAAAAGTTGACACTTCGACAATTCAAAAGACATATAGTTATGAGAGTGAGGAATAAAAAATTCAATAATTTTTTGATGTATATTGGAATGAAACAAGAATTTTCCTTATATAATGAAGTGAGGAAGGAAATATATCTAATCTGAACAACGTGCGATTAATAAATTTTTCCAACTAAGGCACAACGTGGGACTTAATTTAAGAAACTTTTTCAAATTCATCTCTTTATATTGACATAATGTTCCATCACTAAGCCTTGAAACTCTTTCTTCCCATACATTCTTGTTTCTACTTTTCGATATTGAGCTGGATTTCATTGATCTTTGTAAAATTTGAGGACGGAAACATGATGAGGGAGATGAATTGAAGGTCTTTGAGGGCTTAATTTATGATTTGGCTTAGAGCCATTGCTGTTGCCGCCACGAGGTGATTTCTGGCGCTGTGGAATCTAGGTTTGTTTAAGAGATGAGCAATTATTGTTGTGATCGCGTTGCTGTCGTGAGCATGAGAAAGATGAGCGAAAATCCGTAAGCAGAATTGAAGAATGGCTTTTGAACAAGAACGCATTCGGGAAGCGCTTATGAGAACGCGGTTCTGGGTTTCGTATCCACCATTTCACGTTGCTGCACTTTTTGCTTCAACTTTTGTTTTACTGCTATTTGGCCTTTGTTTTCTATCATTCTATTATTCTCATTTTTTTAGTTTTATTTAATTTTATTTAACTTTATTTAATTTTTAAAATGCGATATGTCATGTGTTGTGATTGGTGCTGCTTTTCAACGTAAACAATTCAACAAAAATGGCTTGCACTTCTTCTACTGCTATGTGTTTCATATTGCTACTCTTGTTTTTTTTCTTCCATTTTTCTAAGTACTATTATACTTGTTTTATATTATTATTATCATGTTATTGTTATTTTTTCTATTTTTATTTGAACCACATGTCACTAGTTGATTGGTTATTGGTTTAAGTGAAAGAAATAATAATCATATGCATATTCCCTATAACAATTATCATGGTCATGCACAATCAAGTGGACACTATGAGCTTTTGTTGTTTGGGCCTAAGCAACATTCTTTCTATTACACCCCATTTTAATTTCTCACACCTACTATACATATGTTTATTTAGTATTTAGGATTTAATTTTTCAGTGGCCTTTTAATTGATTAATTGCTAAAACATTTGATCCAACACCGAGTCATTTTCAGAAACATTTTATAATAAATCGGACGAAAAAGGATGGGGTGTACGGACTTGTCAACACCATCTCTCAAGTACTTGGGTTGTCAGTCATGCTTAGCTTGTGGCATAATACTTGTATTCCATTCAAAACACTAAAAAATAAATGAGTTTAATTCGATCCTCATGAGATGAAAAAGAGAGGTAAGGATGCACTTGTCTTTTCACCTCTCGAGTATTCTGATTGTCGGTCGTACTTAACTTGTGGTTATGTGTTTGTCTACCTCTATGTACCAACAATTAAACTTGTCTCACAAATTTCATAAACAAACAACTTTTGGAATGAAAAAGAGAGGTCAGGATGCACTTGTCCTTTCAGCTCCCGAGTATTTGGATTGTTGGTCGTACTTAACTTGTGGTCTGATACTTGTCTCCCACTTAAAATCAATCACAACCAATCAAGTTCAATTTTTTTTCCTTAGGTCATTTAAAAAAAATCATAAACGACATGTTATTTTCATTCTACCGCAATACAAACAACGCTTAAATCTCTCACGCGCGAGTATATAAACAACGTTTAACTGCTAGAACATGAATGTTAACATCGTTCAATAAAAAAACCAACAAATACTTAGTTTCTACCCTATGAACTACGGGACTATGATTTTCTCATTGCACTATGGGAATACGTAGACATGGAATTTTGAAATCTTGGCGAGCACATTAATTAAAAACTTATTTTTCCCTTAATTAAAATCAATCGCAAGCAACCTTTAGATAATAACACTCATCTGCGCAAAATAATCAAAATGGTTCATGTTGAGTACAACATATGTAAGGGGTGTTAATACCTTCCCCTTCCATAATCGACTCCCGAACCTGAATTTGGTTGTGATGACCATCTTCTTTTTATTTCAAGGGTTTTATCGATATTTTTCCTTTCCTTTGGAATAAATAAATTTCGGTGGCGACTCTGTAGTTTCCGCGGAGCGACACCTACTCCCATGTTCCTAATAAGGAAGTGGAAGAAATTGTTTCTCTTAGAATATGGCTTGGGATCCTCCATTTATCCCAATATCATAATTGAGGAAGTAAATTCATTAATTCATATGAGGTAAATGCATAATCTCTCGCAATCCCAATGTGAGAAGATTTTTTCTTTCAACCATTGTGCTTTAGCAAGTAAAATTTATGCTCGTCGTGGGACCATGATAGCAAGTAAAATTTGCAATCACAGACCGCCTCAATGATCATCATCAAGATGATACTGACACAGGGCATCGCATCAGCCGGTAGCAGTTGCTACAACGATCACCCAACCATAGCAGAAATGCAGGTTGCTATGGAAGAACTGTGTTTCCATAATCCAGATTGGAAGACAACGTCGTCAACCTTTAGCGTCAATAGTAGGAGCTCGAGATCTCTGAGGAAATCAAAGTTTTGGACCCCCTAGCCTCTTAGTGAATAAATTAAGGGGCGCCATAAAATTTCAAATCCCCCCTCAATGAATATATTTGACGTGATGAGTGACCCTCAAGAGCACGTCGCCTATATCAACACCCATATGACTATCATCGACGCCAATAATTCCTTGAAGTGCAAGATACTCTATAGAGCCTTCAAGAACTCCGCATTGAGGTGGTACATGAACTTACCACGTTTGTCGGTGACTAGTTACCAGGATCTGGTGAAGAAACTAATCCATTAGTTCTTACGAGAAAGAAATGGAAGGTATCAACTACAAGCCTATTCAACGTCTTCAAAGGGCCCTATGAGTCTTTAAGGGAATATATCTCTTATTTTAATAAGGAGGTCATAAGATTCACACACCTGAACCAATAGATGTTTGTAAGGGAATTCTAAAACAATTTACAGTTCAGGCACTTCAATGAATCCCTCGCCCATAAGCCATACACTTCCATGGAGGAAATCATAGCGTGAGAGGAATTCTATATCAAAGGCAAGGAGAGCAATTTCGAGAAAAAATCTAGGGACGCTAAGGAACAAACATCTAGCACTCTTGGAACATCCCAGCAGCAATGTATAAGTCATTACACATCACCAATGAGAGATCAAGGGACTTTCAAGCGTAATGGAAGACCCACTAAAAATTTCACACCACTAAACACTTATCGAGAACAAATATGGCGTGAAGTCTTCCATACTCATGATATTCCTCTGCCACCATCCCTCAAGTATGACATTATAGGGCATGATCCCATTTAGTGGTGCAAGTATCATAAGATGGTGGGCTATCACACCTAGGATTAATACCATCTAAAGAAAGAGAACGAACGAGTTATTCAAGAGATTCATCAAAAGAAGTACGTCCGAGGAGGTTCCCACCAATCGGGAGGTAGCTCAAAATCTCAAGGGCGAGATCCACCTGGAAGACCTAGGTCAAGAAAAGGCAAGGAACCATGGGGACTAGGACAGACCAATCCACGACACCCTTAATACCATAGTTGGAGGTGAATACCCAAGCTCCTCCTGCATAAGATACGCTCAACAAGTCCTAGCGGTGGAAGGATCACCCACTAGCCCCAAACTAAACTCAAGAATGAAACCAAAACCTAATATTGTTTTCTATGGTAAAGACACTGCTGAAATCCATCCCCATTGAAACAATCACATGGTCATAATTATACTGTGACAAATGGGAGATTAAGCGGTTACTGATCGACCAGGGAAGTTCTACAGATATCCTCTACTAGGATGCCTTCAAGAGGCTCAAGTTAGATCCATATGACCTCCAAAGTTTCTAGGGCATAATGTTTGGTTTCTCTATCAAGCATGTGCAAGTGAAAGGTTACATCATCCTCAAAATAGTGTTTTGAATGAATGAGAACTCTAAAATGATCAAGGTCTAGTATCTAATATTATACGTCTCATCTTCATTCAATATAATCATAGGATGGTCTGCCTTCAACCACTTAGGGGTCACCCTATCAACTATGTATCTATGCATTAAGTAATTATAACTTGACATGGAGTTAGGGTAGTCCAGGGGGGCCAAGAGACACCCAAAAATGTTATCAAGATAGCTTGAGAGTCAGGAAAGTGATGATAGTTGTAGTCAACACTTTATAACCAAACATACAGGAAATGAACTTTGTGGATTTGGATCGTAGATTTGAGCTCAGGAAGGAAAGGCAGACGCCTAATGAAGATCCAAAGGAGGCTTAGAAGCTCCATGTCATCAAGCAGGATACCCCTATAATAGGAACTGAAGAAGATGTATTCGCTCTAATAAAGAAGAGTGTATCTCTATATGAAAGTGCAATCACAATATCATATGGTGTCGTTTATGTGTTTTGATGTTTTTTTCTATATGAATATAGTTTATTTTTGTATTTGTAATGTGCCACTCATTTAATATCTGTGTTCTTGTGCATTATTTGAATTTCATTTGTGTTGTAATCGCTTCGGCTATTGTCATATGTACCACTAAGAACCCTCCTTGCGCAATTGAATAAAATTTTGTTTTGATCAATGATATTGTTTCTTTTTTAGCCTAGCAAGTTGCTACTTTGTCGTCTCATCAGGCGTAACTTAAAATCTGAATTTCCAATTTCTTGATTCGAATCAAGTGTAAAATATGATTTAAATTATAAGTTCTTAGAAAATTGGGGATTTCCTCTAAACCATTTTATCTGAATCACAAAACAAACATGATTCGTATCACAACCTCATGTGATCCGAATCAAGTGTAAAAATTGATTTGAATCAACCATGCTTTTGAAGCCATATTTGGGCTTTGCTCAAATTGATTTGAATCATAGTTTCTTCTTGATTCGAATCAAAGATTCACAAGACTCATTTTCCACAATTGATTTAAATAATTGTTTTTTTGGTGAAAGTAATAAATGAGTGAAACCTATGGGTAAAACCCATAGAGACAAAGATATAATGTGTATCTTCTCTTCTTAGTGTGTCTATATCCATCACCATGAATCTTTCTCTTCTTATCTAGAATAACCTCTTGAGTGTAATCCATGTCAGATTCACTTCTTCTTTTGTTGTACATTGTTCTTGTAAAATTTTGTTGTTGTTGCTTGTGAATTAGAGAAAGTGAATTGATTAATCTTGTGTGTTCACCTTGATTTATCAAACTCTTGATAACAATTAAGAACCAAGACTCATTTACCCAGAAATTTGAAAGAACCATGTGTGTGTGTTCTTATTTCACATTTATTTAATCCCTTGACTAATACCTTGTGCTTTTAGATTGGTTTGTGAGATAATCGGAACTGCTTATCCTCTTAATCTTTAGTATATTCCATTGTTAAGGACATTTATCTCTAAAGATTGAGTGATTGAAGGAGACTAGTGGTACATTAGAGTATCTAATGTCTTTGTGTAAAGTTTGTTGTTTGTAACAGGTCCAGGTGCATTTCTTGAATGCCATTTGATTTTCTTTGTTATTCATCAAGAATGGTGGAGTTTTTCAATATACTCCAAGGAAGACTTTGGTGAGATCAAGTATCAATGGTCCGTAAGACGAAGTTGGAAGTTGTCCTTCTTTGGTGGAGTTGGAGAAAAATTGCTTGCAGACAAAGTTAGGAGTTATCCAATAGACGTCCAATCAATCGCAATCGCTTGGACAAGAAATTGGTAGGATCGGGGGGACTACCACACACGAATACTTGGAGCAGGTTATTATGGATAACGAGATTATTGGATCAAGATCTTGAGGGATCTTTCTTTGTTAGCAGTTTCAGTGTCTGTATCAATAGAGGGAACTATCGTGTGATAGTTCATTGTAATCAAAATGTTTGTATCAAACTTATCAAAATAGTGGAAGATTGTGATTATTTTCTAGTGGTTAGTTAACACCATTGAAGAGTGGAGTAAGCAAACCAATGACAAACATCGAACCACTATATATTTTTATGTATCTTTTCTTCTTCCCTTAACTCCTTTATTTTACTAGCATTCATTAATATTATTGTTGCATATATTGCATAATTTCATTGATTGTGTGCCACATAAGATAGACTTTGCTTATAGAGATTTTATGTATAAGCTTAGGTTTGTTGTGTATCAATCTTATAAAATTATCATGAATTTAATTATGACTTGATATAATATCTATGTGAATAGTTTTTAATTTGCTTGGTTAAAAGCAGATGTAGTTGTCTTGTGATTGACATGCATTAGAAGTAATCAAGCCCTTAGTAATATCTTGTAGTATTTCTCTTTGTTAATTCATTTAGATGCTTCCAAGCTCTCTTGTTGTTCTGTTTTGATTTTGCGCTTCTTAAAACCTATGATTCCGTTTATGTTTCCTAAAGTGTTTTTGTTTTAATTGTCTTAAGGGAAAAGACTTTATTCAACCCCCCTTTCTAGACCTCTTTGTATCTATATTCTCACCCAACAGTATCATTCACATATACCATCAGATCGAGGAAAATGGTTGGTGAAGAATCCAAAAAGATGACAGAGTAACCAGTTTCACATCTAGTCATGTCATACTCTATAAGCACAATGCTAAACATGTCAAACCAAGCACGAGAGTTGTTTCGTGCCATACTATTTTGATATTGTTTCAAGCATGGGAGGTAGACAAGGTGAGAAGCACCACTAACACGGAATCCTAGTGGTTACGGCATGTACGCCTCCTCTTGTAACTCAACATGTAGGAAGGTTGATGTCTAATTGATGGAGCAATCATTGATGAATAACAACTAAGGCAAGAAAAGGAATAACAAATGAGATCTTGACAAATTAATAACAGATATATCCATAGTTAACATCAGAGATAAGTGTGTATCCTTTCGCTATGAGGTGAGCTTTTAAGCACTAAATATTTCCATCATATCCAATTTTCACTATATAGACTCGTCGAAAACCCACTATCATTTTTCCATTTGGTAAGAGAACCTAATCCCAAGAATCATTAGAGTGTAAATAGCATTCTAATTAAATATTTCTTGTCGTCATACAGGGTTAGACATAGCTTCACTTGTAGTTTTAGAAATATACAAAAAATCCAAGGAAACCATAAAAGCATAGTAGGATAGGGATGGTGATAATCCAAATGACAATCATAAATATGATTAGGATTTCGATATAACATGTTACCTCAACGCAAAATAATGGGCAATTTTAGTGTAAGATGTGAAGAAGGAGAGTCTGATAGAGTAGTGCATTAGTCTTCAAGAACAAGTAGTGGATGTGTCCTTCGATGATAGGTGCGAAGTAGTGGGGATAGAGACAATGTGGGAATAAAGATAGGTGTCGGTGCAATGGAAAAAGTCATTACCTCTATAGAGAAAGATTGTGAATGACCATAATTATTGGGTTCATCAAGAGTAGAGGGAAAGAAAGGACGGATCTTGAAGAAGCTAACATTGTTAGAGACATTATATCAACAAGAATTTGGAAAATAACATCAATAGCCTTCGACAAATGAGAGTAGTCAAGGAAAAGACACTTGGGATTTCGAGGTAAATTAAGTAGCAAGAACTAAGCATCGCATCTCTTCAAAAACAAGGAGATAAATACCAATTTGTTGAAGAGTATGAACATATGAGATATGATGAAGGATTCCATGTGAAGTCAAAAAAAGATTGAAAAGACATAGATAAATACTTACGAGCGTTATCAATTTGCAATACTTAAATATGGATACCAAAATGTGAATTTATTTTGGAGAAAAAAATTGAAAGAATGAGAAAACATGGGTTTTGATAGGTGCGAAAAATTTAACACGAGACAAATCAAAAGTGTGTTGCATATGAGATTCTAATTCAGTCCATACAAAAGACATGTGAGTACTCTGCAACAAAGTGTTATCACAAAGATTCAACCAGAATGCAATTATATCAAGCAACTAGTACAAAAGATTCATCTTTGTCGTCTCAGATTATTTTCTAGTTTAGGAAGGAGAAATAAATATTATGCAATTTTTCACAAAAAAGGCATTGTCTAGTATAGGAGCACATCTTCAATGGATGTTATAAATGTCATGTGAATTAATAATTGGATTCTATAATGATTCTCCACTTATTACCTAGGTCCTAATGGACTCGTATTGTATTAGAAACACTGTTAGACGTTAACTAAAGTGATTATTGTATTTGATGGAACTCAAAAGAAGTATTGAAAACAAGTTGCTTCTGTACGCCCCCGTATTGTGCTGAGAGAAAAAGCCCTGGGGAGAAAACCATTGGAAAGTTTGCTTTGGAAACCTAGATTGGACAGTCAAGGAGCAAAAGCCAAATGCCAATTTGAAAAATAAAACTAACATATATTTTTTAATCACAGTCTGTTACAGAGGTGTGTTGCTGAACAAGTTAACTTAAGTATGGGCATTCCCAGAAAATAACAGTATTTCTTTTGTGAATCAGAAGCATTGTTTTTCAAAGTGCTTCAACTCACTCATCTTTTTTGCTAGATTTGGCATCACTCTCTTCTTTTGATGAATCGGCAGAAGCCTTGGACTCATCGAATTCCAACAACTGCATTAATATTATAGAATGTCAAAAGTTATTAGAACTTGGCCAAACCACACATAGCAAAAGCATAACACTTTTGAAAGCATTATGTTATATTTGGTGACATCTATTTATCTTCTCTTGCTTTAAGTACATTTGAAAGCACCGGAGTCCTTCATTAGCTAATTTTAAAACATAGACAATACTTGGAAAATAATATAATACAAAACAGGAAAAACAATAATTATGCCCCAGTAAGACTAATGCTTGAAATCAGATCAGACGCAGAAAAAAGATATGATGAGAATGCGGAAATGGGAAAATTAAGTAATGAAACAAACCTGTTTGACTTCACCATTCCAAATACAATGGGCAGCCAAAAATCCAATTACAGCAGGTACAATATACAAAAGAGCGGGCTGACAAAAGAGACAACAATAAAAAGGGAAAAATGTTAGTTGATCTCCAAAATCCAAGTTCCACAACCTCAATGAGTCATGTATTAGCAGTGAGATTGGCATTAGTGACCACAACCCTCACACCATATCCCCAAATGAAAAAATAAAATAAAATGAAACCACTTATCAGTCACCTGAGCAGCCTGAAACCAGTTCATCACAACAATTGTAAGGACCACGCCAAAAGTGTATCCTAAAAATGCACTCTTGAAGTACTGGGGTGGTTTCCCTCTAGACACATCAAACCGCAAAGCCAATGCCACAAAAATACCTGATTGGAAAAAAATAAGGTCAAGAAATATTTAAGTACCAACCACGTGGTTGTAGGGACCTTAGGGACCTTTTTTAATGTGTATGTATGTGCACACACGTAAATAGATATAAAAAAACTTATGACCAACCTATAAGCTCCTTTGAGCTTATATCAAAAAGCTTCTTGGAGAAGTTTATGAAAACTAGCTCATACAAAACAGCTACAGTAATTGATATAAGGTCTTGTGTGATAAGCCCTTATTCCAATAAAAGCTTAAATAATCTATTTACCTAAAACATGCACATCTAATATTGACCATCCTTGTACAGACAGGGTCAACTCTCTGCGATAGCCTGAAATGTTGCTGTCGTGAATAAGTGTGTGTGCGCGTGTGAAAATCAATCTGCAGCAAGCAAATGCATGACAATCATTTCAATTTTTTGAAAAAACGCCCTAGATCCTATGCAGCCAGAACACCGTGAAGCCACTACTACTAGGACAAAACCTTTGAAGTTCAAGATATGGGGGCATCAGATTGCATCATCACGAGACATTAGCTTCAAGAGTTTGTTCTTTGGATGAGCGCTAATGAGTTTGTTCTTTGGATGACCAGATATATATACTACTAATAACAGAAGTGTATTATTACAGGTAAATTTCACAAAAGAAAGACACCAATACATCAACAGAGTCATCCTACCGGGAATAACAATATCACCAAGTCCAAGCATTGAAAATGGCCTTATCAAATCTGCTGTGGGGAACAGAAGCTGCAAAACAATTTAAATGACAAAATTAAGAATAAATTAATAAGTTTTTTAATCAGATAGGTACCATGGCACTTAGACTACGAACATCAATACAAAGACATATAAACAAATGTTCCCATTGACTTAAGAAAGAAAAAAAAAACCTTAATTGGAGCATCAAATGATTTTGCGACGCTGACCATCACTGGAGTGAAGAAAACCCAGAAAATGTCATATACAAAAAGACCAGCCTGCAAAATACACGATTTAAAAGAGTCAAAGACCATATTGGAACATAAAAGCCTGGTCTAACAAAAAGCATATGTTTTAACTCGTGGAAACTAAGACCTAACACATTGGCATGGAATAAAATATAATTCTTGACCAGAGGCATTTTCTAAGCTTAGATTGATTGAAAATTTTAAAAGGAAATAGAGAAACCAAATGAGAAAGAACAAGTAAACAAGCTCGGGGCCTTTATATTATAATATATCACAACCATGTTTGAATTTTCTAAAATGAAAAGGTAAAGAGGAGTGCTGTGATTTTTCTGCAACCAAAGGATTTTGTATATAAAGCAAGATGTCTCAAAAGTAAAAACTTGTAATAAAAAGAAAAACAAAATACCTACCAAGAGAATAGCCCCAGTCTTGAAAGAGCCTAGAGAAAGCATTTCAATTCCCTGTAAATGTTTAATATGCGTTAATTACAGTTTACTAATTAAAATATGTTTACAAATTTATACAAACTCGTAGCATTAAGATAAAAATTGTAATTCCCTCAAAAAACAAAAAAAAGATAGAATGTTCAGTTTTATATTTCTAAGCCCATCTTCTACAGAATAAGCTTAGTTTCTGAAAAGATATCAAACCAGGAAAGTAAATACCAAATATATGCACAAAACATAATTATTGGTTCAATTGAATTCATGTAAAAAATGGTTGTGACAGGAACATACATATATACTTTCAATACAAGCAAACCTATCACCATTAAACCTTGTATGGTGCTTTCAATTTTTTTTAACCAATTAGATACCATATTTCCGTATAAACTATTCTCATGTACACAATCAAGTTTTTATTGTTAATTGGTTGTCATCTATATATAGACTATTACAGACTATTCTCATGTACACAATCAAGTTTTTATTGTTAATTGGTTGTCATCTATATATAGACTATTACAGACAGGCATACATATAGGTAAAGTGCCAAACCTGAATACAGAAAGCAAGACCCAATATATTATTTGCCAGCCAATGCTTCCGCAAAGCATACCAGGCGCAAAAAAAAGTGCCAGGGACTGCAGCAACGATCTGTGACCTTGTAAACTCAATCTCGATAGCTGTGTAAGAAAGAGTAAGGAAAAAATCATTCTGAATGGGTGAAGCAAATTAATGTTAAGTAGATCAAGTGCAAACATCTAAAAGTAGCAGCAACAACAACAACAACAACCAAGTCTTATCCCACTAAGTGGGATCGGCTACATGGATCAACTTTCGCCATAATGTTCTATCTATGATCATGCTTCTATCCAAATCGTTAATCTCGAGATCTTTCTTAATAACTTCTCCTATAGTCTTTCTAGATCTTCCTCTTCCTCTAATTGTTTGACTTCTCTCCATATGATCTACTCTCCTTGCCACAGAATCTACCGGTCTTCTCTCTACATGTCCAAACCACCTAAGTTTATTTTCCACATCTTCTCTACTATAGGTGGCTACCCGAACACTAACATATTCATTTCTAATCTTATCCTTTCTAGTCTTGCCACACATCCATCAACAACAACAACAACAAAACAAATAAATAAATAAAAAATAAAACCAACTCATTGAACCATTAAACATTATCCTGTATTATACTTGGTTAAATTTATCATCCCTTCTCTAGAAAGTAGTCCAAATTCATTTAAGAATGCAAGTAATAACACCTAACAGTATAATGGCTCTGCAAGGAGCATTGAAAAATATATAATCACTAATTGGAGAGTTAATACTTTCAAATAGATAAAACAATATGTGCATTGTCAATAAGTAAAAACTCTCAAGCTTATTGATGTTCAATTGGTGAATCACAAAATCACTAGTAGCTATCAGTGGTATCATCGTTAAAATGGTCAAAAACTGTCGTCAATGACTAATTAATTTGAAGATATGAGTAGATGGGTATGGATTGTCTCCTGTGAGATTTTTACTGGAGGGTCCAGTGAAAATCATCGCCATTTAATTGCCTCTTCATTTAATTATTTCACTGAATTTTTTTAAACTGGAGACAATCTGCTCCCCTAGTAGATAACTGCTGATGTCACAGTTTTCTATGTATCAGCAACAGTTAAAAAAATGAGACGGTGTCACATACAGCGGAAATATGGAAAACGCCAGACTATGAGGTCCTCATTCCAATGATTTGGTAAAAAGCGTTTAATAGATGGCAACAATGTTGCGCTGCAGACAGTGGAAGAGAAAATGTGTGTTATAATAGAAAATATGTCCAAAAAAAGGTTATATTGACTAAATAACAAGCGCAAAGAAAGGAACATACGATAGTGCAACAATCCCAAGTACAAAGAAGTAGGCTGTCAACACAGTGTTCACCAAGTCCTTAGATAGAAACTTAAAGAGTAAGAAAAGTGATAATAGCATTGCACTCCCAACAAAGGGAAAACGCATAGCATGTTCGTTTGACATTGTCTCCTGCATAATCAAATACAACATGATTCAGTTAAATCAGATCCAGTGTTATCAAATTGCGGTGCCACGGCCGCAATGACGGATATACATGGTGGTTTTTGGGCTCGCCGCAACGGTAAATATTGGGCCGCAACGGTAAATATTGGCCGATATTGCGGGGTTTTCCGCTATAACAGCGGCGCCCCAAAGCACACGCTATCGCGGGATATTGGCTCTCCTCCATAGACCGCCATCGACAACACTGATCATATCTTAAGTTTAAAAAAAGCAATATATAGATACATGAATAAGGATTGGCTACTACTTACAGTTGGTGGGGTTGGTTTGACGGACCGATAACATCCCACAAACACAGTGATGCAAGCAGTCAAAACAACATTTAAATTCGGATCTACTTTCACAACAAGCGGTGCTAACGTTAAACCTGCCATAACATATAAAATGCTGTCGTTATTGAGTACGCAAGTAACGAAAACAGTACCAATTCCCCACTACCTCATACCATCCACATAACTAAACAAGGTAGACACACAAAAATTCTCCAAACCAGTTAAACCGATATAACAATTCCGAATCAAATTTCAAAAACACCTCATCCATTTTCCGTTTTAGTATACAGTTTAAGAACATTACTATTACATTGTAAAGTAAGTATAATCAATGAATGCGCGAAGTTTAGTAATAAATTTAGAGTATGAACTGAAGCAAACCTAATAAAGCCAAATTCGCAATTCGCTCGGTGTTCTTCATTCTTCTTCCTAATGCGTTACAAAAACTATAGATCTACGGAAAACAACCGTTCGGAGAATTGCCTCCGCTGCGAATAAGAAACAAAGGAGAATGTCAGAAATTAAAAACCACGAGATCCATCGATGAATCCAGAACACATATCACCGGGGGAAACGAAGATTACACCTCCGATCGGAAGAGAGAAAATGCAGCAGATCGGAGAAGAAGGAAGAGAAATCGGTTTGGGAAAAAATTATTTTATTAGGGTTTAGAGTTTTACCGAGAGTCAAAGGTCAAAGAGAAAGATAAAGTGAAACGGTTGTTGTGTTTGTGGTGTGTCACTGCAAATGAGATGAGAACAGAGAACCGTTTATGCCAACGTGGCGAGATGTGAAGAAGTGAGTGACGAAAAATATCGGTTACTTACAGTGATAAACATGAACCGAACCGAACTACGTAACTTGAGTTCTGTTAACCAATCAGAAACTTGCCATTTGTCACGTGGATTTCTGAGCTTTTGATAATTGTGCATTGCATTTAGGAAAATTCTTATATAAAAACAACCCTAACAAATAGTTTTACAAAGTCAATTATAATTTTTTTTATTCAAAAGCAAAAATAATTTTTTTCTCTCTTTCGTAATTGCAACCGAATCCAATTAAAATTTAAATATATTTATAATTTTTTTATATATATTTTTAAAAATATGAATTTATGTGGCATTTAATGGAACTAAAGATATCTTATTTATTTATTTTAATAATTAAAATTTTAATTTATTAAATTATTAGATAAAAAATTAAAAAATATATTTTAATAATTTAAATAATATTATTGTAAAATAATTTTATATTAACATTCCATAAAAATTTATTGTTTTTTATATCAATCTACTTTTGTAAGAGTAGAATTAGAAGTTACTAATATGACGTAAAAATATGTTAGTCTCTTATTTTATGTTAATATAGTATTATGAGAAAACATACAGAGAATTTTTTTTAAAATAATTATTTTTTTGGAAAAAAAAATAAAATAATCAATTATTCAAAAAAATTACCAAAATAATCAGGTTTGGTAGATGGTGCGTCAGATGAATTGGCGCATCCCCAATGCATGAAGAGGAGGCGTCAATAGCATTGGCGCATGCATTTGGCTCCTCATGAGGAGGCGTCAATAGCACTGGCGCATGCATTTGGCTCCTCATGAGGAGGCGCCAATGCTAGTGGCGTCTGCATTGGGCCTCATGAGGAGGCGTCAATGCTAGTGGCACCTATGTGTGTTTGGTTGGTGTATGCGCCAATTCATTTGGCACATACACCTCCTGCTATTTTTTTATATATTTTTTCCAATTTTTTAATTTTTTTAATTTTTTTAATTATTAATATTTAATTTTTATTATTTAATAAATAAGAAATAATAATGAAAAAAATAAATTCATTGATGATGTAATAATTGATTACATTGGACTGACAATAAACTAATGATCGGCATGATTATAACGTCCCATTGTTCCACATCCCGGTGCGTTAGTTTATCTCCAAGGTTTCCCACGATTTCCTTGAGGTGTTTGGGGACTTTGTGTGCTGACCTGATCGAGCGATGGCTGGTTGAAAGGTTCGGCGGAAGTTCCAGCGGTATTTGACAGATGTGTCATCATTTGCTCCTAATATCCTGAGGGGTTCTGCCCAACGACGCTTCCGTAATGGAGTTCGGTGCACATGTCATCGTAGTTAGGGCGTTTGGGTTGGGTGAATTGGGGACGATATAGTTGCCCAAATTGGGCCATTGACTCGTTTTAGAAACGAAGCAATGGTTCCTGGGGCGTATTATAGTTAAACAATGGTAGGGTGTTCTGTTGGTGGGGGGCTACGATGAAGTGACTCATATGAATTATCTGAGTTATAGACGGTTGTGGCTGCGGGGTTTGATTCTTGGTTTTGTGTTTGGGTGGGTGGTATGAATGGATTGCGACGTTGGATGGTTGGTTGTTGGGTGGCTGGCATGAACAGGTTGCGATGTTGGGTGTTTGATTGTTGTGTGTATGTGGTTGGTTGGTGTTGTGTGGTTGGTTGTTGGGTCTGGGTGGGTTCACATTGGTGTTGGGTGGTGAATTGTTGTGGGGCGTACGATGACGAAGCATGTTGGCGTGGATCCATCAAATATCGCGGCTCAGATACAAATTGATGAGTTGTTACCGACCTAAACCATGCCATATATTGTTGAGTCGGTCTTGCACCATGGATGACTAGTTCGTTCAAGATGTGTTGTCGTCGATTCCTCCATTGACGACACATCTCTTTTGCAAAGTCTCTCAAGTCAGAATAATCTCATTGTGCATCAACCCTTTTTTGATGCCAATTCCCCAAACACGTGGGAGATTCTGGAATCTGTTGTAGCATTCTAAACTGCAGTTTGACCCGGTCACTCTGGTGCATTTCCACCATAGTGAATCGGAAAATCGGTGTTTTCGCTGTCCAAACTGCAACATTGTCATGGTTCACATCATGATCCAGACCCGGATATGGCCTCCAGACAAATTGTATACGAAACCATTAGATGGAAAATAATTTGAGAATTATTTTTAAATTAAAATATAGTTGGGTAGGATTATTACATCGTCATGTCCAATGTGGTCCAATAGATTTCGATAGACTACAATAGCGTGTTTCGGACACCTGTTGTAGTTCATTCCCCTTATTGACCACCTAAGATAAAAAAGAAGTGAAAAATATTATTTACTGTTAATTATAATATAAAATATAATTAACTAAATGGTGAATGGTAAAGTGTTAGACTTACTTGATTGCCAACGGGAACACGAATGGGCGCTCATTTATGGGGGAGAGCGACGACATTCTTGACCAACCCCAAGCTTGAAGCAAATACACACATGAAAAAAAAGTACAGGTATTCTTTTTTGCAATTCTACACATTGCACTATATAGATGGGTCAACACAGCTGAACCCCAACTATAAGTGTTTACCTTATTAATGTTGCGTAATAAAGGTAAATACATTATATTTACAGAATTACCTGTACTTTTTGGAAACAAAAAATTATCAAATAAAATCATAATATAACACCGAGCTTTTATTATTTTCTCATACTCGATTGAATCGTCGGACAATACTATACTGGCATAATATTGTTTAAGGTATTTTAAATTTATACCTTGCCCATTGCTTGACCGGATGTGTCTCCCTCAGTTTCATCGTCTAACAAAGGGGCACCCAATAATTCATTACAGATATTGTTGTCTTGGTTAACTCGATAATTTACTGCCTTTCCATCTATACGAAGACCCAACAACATGTACACATCCTCAAGTGTGACGGTACACTCACCAATCGGAAGGTGAAATGTGTGGGTCTCGGGTCTCCACCTCTCCAACAAAGCCAGAATGAACTTGTAGTCCACCGGGTACGAAACAATGTTGAGTAGATTTCCAAATCCACATCCTCTAATATATGGTTCTATTAAAGGATCGTGGAGTACATATTCATGTACACGGCATCTAAACCGCTTCGGGTCCTAATAACAAAAAAGTAAGAAAATACAATTAGAAGAAGAAATACATAATCAACAAACACAACTCTATAAGAAGTAAGAAAAACATAAATAACAAATGTATAAGACTAAAAACATAAAAAGTAAAAAGAGAGAGAGATAATATACAAATGCCGAGATATTCTCGAGTGTGCCTCTGTGTTCATCGCCCATAGTCAACAAAGACATGATTTGATTTTACAAAGCTTGAGTGTGGTAGAGGAAACAAGTGTGGTAGAAGAATATAATTGAGTATTGATGAAGATGATTTGATATTGTTGATATGAGAGGCTATTTATAGATGAATGAGTGAGTAGGTTTGTAACCTAAGATGAATGTGATTGGTTGCATGGAATGGCAAGAGAAGACAAGGGAATGACAAACTTCAGAAAGCATGTGAGGAATCTCTCTTCTAGGCGCATGTGAAGAATCCACATGCAAGGGAAGCGGCGCCCTTCCTTTTGGCGCCTGCATGTGATTCTTCACATGCAAGGAAGAGGCGCCCTTCCTCTTGGCACCTTAGTGTATGGCAATGGGAAGGGGCGCCCTTCCTAGTGGCGCCTAAGTATAGTTTTTGTGAAGAGGCGCCCATCCTTTTGGCGCCCCAGTTACTTTATGGCGCCTAGGGAATGGGCGCCTATGTGGGAATATTAGGGCTCAGGGTTCAGAGATTCCTTGATTCCCTGGCGCATGTGTGTTCTTGTCACTCTTTTCTCTGCATGGTTGATTCTTTCTACTGCATGCATGGTCAAGTCTGTACAGACAATGACCAAGTTATCAATGTAACGACCAAGTTAGCAATGCAACGCTATTTATGCTGTGCAGATGAACAACTTAGTAATGCGTTCAATTCCATTAAAGTTATCTACATATTTAATATTTCAACAAAATGTCTTCCACACAACATTACATAATCAATGCCCATATCGAAGGTGAAATATTTGATCATCAATTGTTCGGTTTTTGTTTTCGAAACACAAAGATAACTCGGTTTACAATAAATCGACGATCAAATTTTTCACATCTGAAACAAAGAATATAAAAGAAATTGCAGTGCAGTAATATGGGCCAAATCATATATAAAAATCCGGTTTGGTTTGTAGAAAACCAGGTAAAATTTTATCAGAAGAAGATTCGAGATGATGATGATGTTCAACATATGTTTGTCAGTCACGAACAATCCGGTTACAACGATATAGAGTTGTATATATTACCACATCAACAACAGGTGTCTTAGTATATTGATCAGTGACAAGTGTTTTGTGAGACTGGTGATGAACAAGCTGAGGTGAATGTTCCAGATGACGAAGAAGAAGAAGCTAAGATCATGGTTGATTCGATGGTGAACGCTGAAGAGGAAGAGGAGCCAATACCAGTAAGTCATGTATATTGCTCACCCCAACACATGACAAGGTTAAATTTGGGTTCAGATGAACCTTCAGCAGATGTATGGTACAATCTTTATGTGCAGATGCAAGGATCTTTGAAACAAGGAGACGCATTTCTCACAAAAGAGGAATGTGTAAAAGACATTAAGAAATTTCACATGCAACTATCAACTGATTTTAGAGTTGACAGAATTGACGCATCGAGGTATAAAGTTTATTGTTCGAATGAGCACTGCCTTTTTAGGTTGTCAGCTTCGTACTAGAAGAGGAACGAGTATTGGGAGATTGAATCAATGGGTTCAAATCACACATGCATGCTTACAAACCCAATGCAGGATCATCGTAAATTAAGCTCTCAGGTAATATGCGATGAAATATTTTCTGTCGTTGGTGACAATTCGTCGTTAAAGGTGAGTAAAATAATCTCGCATATTAGGGCAGAGTACGAGTACACTCCATCATATAGGAAGGCATGGATAGCTAGGACAAAAGCTGTTGAAAAAGTGTTTGGCAATTGGGAGGAGTCTTACAAACAACTTCCAAAATACCAGTTGGCTCTAAAATAATATGCTCCCGGGACAATTGTCAAGCTGGAAACATTGCCCGCCTATACACCAGATGGTATGTGTGTTATTGGAAATAGAATATTTCACCGTCTATTCTGGGCGTATCAACCATATATCATAGGTTTTTTCTTTCTGTAAACCAACTATACAAATTGATGGTACATGGTTGTACAGAAAATACAAAGGAATGTTACTGATGGCAGTGGCACAAGATGGGAACAATAATATTTTTCCAATCACCTTTTCCCTAGTTGAAGGGGAGACTGCTGAGGGATGGAGTTTTTTCCTAAGAAATCTCTGATTGCACATTGCACCTCAGCCTAACTTATGTTTGATCTCCGACAGACACCCTTCAATCATCAGTGCATATAGTAACATTGACAACGGCTGGCAAAATCCTCCTTCGACGCATGTATTCAGTATTAGACATATTGCTCAGAATTTCATGCGGGAAATCAAAGATAAGACGTTGCGGAAGAAGGTTGTCAATGCATGTTATGCAGTATCAGAACCTTATTTCAAACACTACCGCGAGGAAATAAGATTGTCAAACGAAGATGCGGTACGGTGGATCGATAGTATTCCATTAGAGAAGTGGACTAGGGCATACGACAGCGGTCAGCGTTGGGGCCACATGATAACAAATTTTATGGAATCAATGAACTCTGTCTTCAAAGGCATCTGTAACCTACCAATAACCGCTTTGGTGCAGGCTACATATTTCAGGCTAGGGGCGTTGTTTGAAACTAGACGCTCAAAATGGAGTTCAGTGTTGCAATCTGGACAGTTGTTCAGTGATGCTTCAATGAAATTCATCAGACATGAAGCTGCCAAAGCAAACACACACGTGGTTACGGTCTTTGACCGAAGTAAAGGTTGGTTTAGTGTTGTCGAGCCCATGGATCACAATGAGGGCATGTCGATGGGATAATATAGAGTCATACTAGATAGAGGTTGGTACGACTACGGAAAGTTCCAAGCCTTTCGTACCCCCTGCTCCCATGTCATTGCGGCATGCTCAAAGGTTCGAAGGGAGCCATCATACTTGCTATCTGAAGTTTACAAAGTCGCCAGCCTTTCAAATGTTTATAAAATTAGTTTTTCCATAGTGGCAAAAGAGTATTATTTGCCAGAATATCAAGGGGACATCGCCTGACACAACGAAGTTATGCGAAGGAAGAAAAATGGTCGCCCAACACAGCATCCGGATTCGAACCGAAATGGATACGGCGAACAAAATGGTTAGACTATATAGTTCATGTCGTCAACCAGGTCACAATCATAATAATTGTCCTAGTGTTGAAACGAGCACAACCAGATAAATTTACATGTACCTCTATTGTAATATATGCAAAACTAAATTTATTTCATATTAGACGTATGTGATGAAAGTACCATTACATAAACAATAACATAGATAATTATAACAAATACAATACAAGAACTATGCAACTACAACCATCAAAACAATTTTGAACATGTAGTGTATCATTAGAACCATCAATAGAAGAACTATGCAATTACAACCATCAATACGGTATCAAACATTATTATTACTATTTAATAAAGGAATATAAGTTTTGACATACATCAAAGAACATGAATATCATTATCACTTTTAAATCATGAAGAAAATTATTAGAGGGCTATATATAAATAATAGAAGTTCATTTTTTAAAATAAAGGTAATAGATATAATTATTTAAAGGAACGTAAATTTTGGCATGCTTCAAGAAACATATATATCATTGTCACTTCCAAAATTGTCTTATTTGAGATTGAAAAGATTTATTTTTGGGTTAAAAATTGTGGATTCAATTTTTAGACTATTGAAAAAATAGAAAAGGAGGTAAAATATCAAGTTTAAATTGGATGGTTGAAGTGGAGGAGTACTCTAAGATATAAAAGTACCGTTTAAGTTGAAAGAAATTTTTATTAGATGACGGTAAGAATTGTAATGTTATATATGACATAATGTTTGGTGGTTAAAAGTCAACACAATAATAAAGTAAGTGTAGAAGAGATAAGGATGTTGTGTTGGATAAATAGTAAGACTAAATGAAATAAGACTAAAAAATGATAATATTAGAGAGAGTGTTCGGATAACCCATAATAACAAAAAATATGGTGGAAAATAGATTTAAGTGGGTTGAGCATGTAAAGAGAATACATGTAAATTCAATTATAAGGAGAGTATATCATATGAAGAGGATGCCAACAACTAGAGATAAAGGAAGTTCTAAAAACTATAAGAGAAAGTATTTAAAAAAAATCTTGAGATAACATATTGGATAGAACATTATGAAAAAAATTAATCCATGTAACCAACCTCACTTAGTGGAGTAAAGATTTGGTTGTTGTTGTTGACGATGTTTTGTGACAGTTCGTTTGCAATTTTATAAATTTGAATTTAAAAAATAAAAGTTAAAGCAAGCATATTGATATTATGTACTTAACCATACGAGAGCGTGTTAACAATCAAACAATTGCTATTGAGCATGTTAGCAATGAATTAATGATACTTTGATGTCAAAGATCGTGTACTAGAAAGTAACAAGTGAGTAGATTGATTATGTGATCATACCTGACAGTAAGTCCCTTACATATATGTAGCGGTAAATTCATGACCATCAAGTTATGGATAAGCTGGACGTCAAATAAACAAGAGTCGTCACCGCGCTTTTATTGTTTCCAAGGGAAAAGGTAAAAGTACGAACAAAACCCAAAAATAAGAAGTTTTCAAATCAAAATTAATAAAATGCCAGAGATTACAGGTAAGGGGGTTGGTTACACACAGGGAAGGTGTTAGCACCCAAAGTGTCCTAGGTACTCCTAGGGAGCCCTTTTTTGTGTGCATATGTGTTTTTGTATAAATGATGTTTGCAAACAAAGAGGATGAGAGAGTGAGAAAAGAATTCATTAATTATATTTTTGTGTTTGACAAGACCTTCGGACTTGTGCCTACGTACCAACATGAAAATGAGGGATCAAAACCTCGTAGTTCGTGGTATAAATTTCAAAGTGGATGCATTACTTTTAACAAAAGTTTAAGTTTGAAAGGCACAGGGGCCGAAAAATGGTTTGAATGAGTTAGTTCTTTTTGCCTTTTGAAAATTTTAAGTCAAGTATAGTTAAGTTTATTTACAAGTTTGATTAAGAAAAGAAGTTTGAAAATGCAATGGCATAAGACCAAAGTTTCTAATTTGCAAAATAGTCAAAGTTTTAGAAATAAAACAGACACAAGCAGAGAAGATTTTAAAAGGAGGGAGAGATTTTGAAATTAAAGAAGTGGGGAGGAGATGAAGAGACTAATCCTAAGCATATATTTAAAAGTTGAGAGTTGAAAAGATCTGACCAATGGACTGCAGTCCAATAGACAAGAATTTCATATAGAAACCCAAATTTCCCTTGGACTTTAGAATCAAGCAAAAAACAATACACAAAATAGCAGCTTGAAGAGCAAGGCATCAAATAAAGATGGCCATGTCCAAGCTGAGCAACTCCACAATCTTCTTCAAATTTGCCCATATAGCAGATGAATTCCACAATGTCATAAGACATAAGTTTAAAATAACAACTTCACAATGATCATGTTGCATATGAACTCAAAAGGATCTTCAATGATGTATCAGATGAAGTTTCAATTCTCAAGCACTTGCTTACATGAAAGTTGACATTGGCCAAGTCCTTTGCATAAGGAGTGCTGCCTAAATTCTACGTCCAATTGTCTCAGATCAAACCAACAGTCCACACAAGATATTTTTTAGGGTTTTTGTTCTTATTATGTACATTAATGGTCAAAGACCATACAAACAATCACAATATACACAAACAAAATATATCACAAAATATGGTCCAAGTGGACAAAGTGAAAATGACATTAACATAAACAATTTAAATGATATGAATAATGACAAATAATAAGGCTTAAAAAATAAAGTGCATTAAAAATAAACGGCTTGAAATTAAATGTTAGTTGTTAATGAATTAGAAGTTAGTATTGCTTTTGCTTTTTTTTGTTTAAGTCATTCTTTGGAAAACACTTAACCCACTTATCACAAGCATGGATCCTTGAACCAGGACATCTTCCAAAGGAAGGAAAAAAAGCCATGTTTCCACACAATACCATGAAAAAGGGGAGACTTACAATCTCACTAACTAGAATGCTATGCCTTTCGTGTCAAAATTTAGCGTTATGTTAAACAATCGTAATTGGACTTATGTAGAAGTCACAAGTATTTGAGGTCAGGCAATAGAATTTTGGTGTTAATGCATGTTAGACACATAGTATGATGAAATATGCTCATGAAACATACCACACACAAAAAGAATATGCAAAGTGGGGGGCCTAATCTCATCCATACTTATGTTAATTTTGCAATTAACTAGCCTTAGGATATAGAGATATCATAGGTCCATGACATGAATGCATAAAGAAGGGGAATGAGATGAAGAGAGAGGGGAAATGGATCAAACTCAAATTGGACAAAGGAGAACTTTTACCAAATTAAGACCATTCATTCATTTTAGGAGATAGAATGTACAATCCATCAATCCCCTAAATCCAATGATCTTAACCTAACAAAGTCAAGTCAACCTTTACCAAGACCCAACAACACAAGTCAAACTTACAAAGTCAATTAAAATGACTCTACACAATTAATTTGGCATTTAATCAATTAAAAATATTAAAAATAATGCATTAAATTAAATATGGTTGGTCAATTTCCTAAAACCTCATTAAAACACCAAGGAAATGGCCATGAGATTTATCATAGGTCAAACAAGGTCAAAGGACCTTGGAGAAAAAATTCAGAATTTTTGGAAACTTAAAACTATTTTTAAACAATTAAAAATATTCACAAAATCAATTAAATCATGAAAAATATTAATAATGATCCAAAAAATAATTTTAATTCAGAAAATGTAAGAGGATTTTATTTCAAAAATTTTGTTGAAACTCTCATATTTTTTGCATTAATATTAAAATTAATATGAATTAATGAAAATAAAACAAATAAAATGAAAATCAATTAATCTGGAAAAAAAACGTGGACCACTTGATCTCCCTCATTAATTGAGGTGGCAGATCAAGTGGTGGAGAGCGCACATTCCATGGTGCGCGCTAGTCAACTGTCCACACGCTTGGTAATCACAATGACTGCTACAGATTAAAATATTTTAAAACAAATCAATGATTCTGAACACTTCTAGCTCATCGCCGGAGCTAAAGGCCGGTCATCTTCTCCGATGACCCTGGTCGGACTGGTTCAATCATCACCACATCATAAATGAAAAAGGAGGACATGATCTTAAAGAAAAAATGGCGTAGATCATGAATATCACCTCAATTTAAACTAACTCCAAATATATAGAGAGATACATGGAGTTGAATTTTGAGGTGTGTCAACTGAGTTGCTTCGATTTGACCTCAAAGCAACTCAATCTTCTTGCCTACATTGGTAGGACTTCAGACAACCAAGGATTCAAGAGAATTGATGAGAATTGAGAGAGAATTGATGAGAATTGAGAGAGAATCGAAGAGAAGAAAAATCTGGAAAAATACCTTCAATGCTGTGCAGAAATGGATCTCTCTTGCTTCAATTCGTGCTTGATCTTACTTATGGAACTTGTGGAAGTGGCTTAAGAGTAATGCAAAACTTTGGATCCTAGAGTTTTTAAATCTCCAAAAAGTGAGATTCAAACTCAATTTTCAGTTGAAATTTCTCAGGTTTTCCTTTGAATTGTAAGGGTTTGAATGGTTGGAGGCAAAGTTGGCGCGCAAGGTCCTTTGAATTGAAGCATTAGACCTTTATTTATAGCAAAAGGAAGTGTTATTTGCACACTTGAAAAATCTTCCAAAATTGGCAATGCAATGTACATGCTTGCATGGACGTGTGCAGGCCCATGAAGCAATGCAATTAGGTCTACAATCAACTGAAGTAAGGTCTACATGAAGCTTCGATGGCAAGGCAAAGTTATTTGAATATTTGAAGCATGAATCTTGCAAACTGATACAGGCCTGTTTAAGCCATGCACAGATCCATTAAACTCTATCCAAAATGAATGAATTAGGACTCTTTGGAAATCTTAGATCAAGCGGAGCAACTCTTATGTTGAACCCTTTTCCATTTGGAACTTGTATCATGGTTAATTTTGATGTGGAAGTTTGGAAATTTCAACATGTCAAAATATTTTCTAAGTGTCAAGCCACATGTTCAATTATTCTACCTTGCCTAACATTTTATGTGAGCTCCAAATGAGAAACATTTCTTCATAAAAGTTGTAGCTATTAAAAAAAATTCAAAATGGTCACAAATTTGACATCATTTGGATTTATAATGAGTGAGTTATGCATTTTTGAAGTTGAGGAAAATTACTTGTTCAATGGTATTGGTCCAAAATGACCTATAATGTATCCTCATATCACATGCTCATAAATGTTTATTTAGCTCTCACTCCAAATATCAAATTTGAAGTAGACATCTTGAATTTGATTGTTCAACTTGTAAATCTTTCATATCATAAAAATTGAGTAAGTTATGGCCTTGGGAATTTGACTTTCAAATTAGGGTTTATACAAAATGACCTATAATGTTTCAATATAGAAAATGACTTTCCATGCAAAATTAGCTCTAGACCTCAACATGAAAGTTGTTTGTAATGTCATTTAGAGTAACTCTTCTCTTGGAATCATTTTCATATGATGAAAAATGTAGGAGATAGGGTCTAGGGAGACCCAGTTTTGGTTAGATGAATTCATCTGGCCAACCACCATCAACCAACTTGCTAACTTGCAATTCTCTTGACTTTTTAGGCTCATGGTAGATCAAATATGCATAATATGATTAATTTTGAAGTGTCCCTTGAGAAATTTGATTAATTGTTGAAGAAGTTACTCAAGATACCCATATGAACTAGGGTTTCCAAGGCAAACCAACTCTAAACTCTTGAAGAAATCTTTATCAAAATAACATGTAGAGATAATTGGGACACATATATGATTCTTAGAGCCATTGTGGATCATTCTTTGGTTGTCCTCTTAGCAATGGGGGTCTTAAACCCTAGATGTGAACTTGATAGATCAATGGTGATCATGCCCTACCTACAATAGAGTTAGGCAAATGCAAAGACATATTTTTGGTATTTTGGTTAGTAAAGTGATAATATACAAGTATGATACAATCACATGGTGCTTGGTGATCTCTCCCAAAATAAACCCAATGAAAGAGGGGTAAGGAGGATGCCAAGGTATGATCCCAATGCTAATGCATATGATGAGATTGCATGAGGGATCTTAGGGTCAAAATTAGGGTCTTACAGCTGCCCCTATTTAAGGACATTCTAGCTGAGGAGGTGAAGGTTAAAATCTTCGTATCGACTCAGTAGAATGGGCTTAAATAACAACATATAGAAACAAATTTTGGTCCCTAAGAGACCTCATGATGCATATGATATGAATGTAAAATAAAATCTTTGTGGGGAATGTTGCCACAAAGGAAAAGAAATCAGAGAGACTGAAGGTCCGCAGGAGCATAATGCATTCCGTAAGGAAAACTCGCTGGGAAGACAGAGACTCTGAGGGGATAAAAAGGGTTGTCCGTAAGCCAGGCTACGGCTTAGAAACTACTTGGAGACTAGAGGAATTCCACAAAGAATGGAAAGACTCAGCCGGGAAAATAAAAGACATATGCAGGGGAAACAAATAGATAAGAATAAAACTGAAATACTCAAATCATGCAGGAAAAGCGATTTCACTAAGGAAATACGCACTCAACTCAACTGGGGAAGAAATAAACTTCAACACGGGAGGAGCAAAAATCTATTATCCACTACCTGTTACTGGGTAAGGAGATAATAAAAATCTGACAAGGAGGACACTCGTTACCGGTTAGGGAAACATATCAAGGATGACTCACTGAGGGTCTTCAGGAGTTGCATTCATTATCGGTCACTGGGTAAGAATAGACTTGTTGGGGAAGAGCTGAAAATAGGATTTACAACTACCAGTTACTGGGTAGAAGACCAAAGATGAGAATATCCGTCATCGGTTAGGATGAACATATCAAGGATAGACTCAAAGGAAAGAAAATTCGTCATTGGTTAAGATGAACATATCAAGGATGATCTTGCCTGGGAATTGTTAAGGAGGATACCCATCATCAATTAGGATGAACATATCAAGGATAAACCAACTGAACAAGAAGTAGGAATTATATTTATCGAATGCTGGATAGAATACCATCAAAAAGAATATCCGTCACCGGTTAGGATGAACATATCAAGGATAGACTCTGAGGGGAGAAATAGGAATTACATCTATCAGTTACTAGATAGAAGACCATAAAAGAGGATATCCGTCACCGGTTAAAGTGAACATATCAAGGATAAACTCTGAAAAGGGAGAGAGGCAGGACTTACAACTACCAGTTACTGGGCAGAAGACCGCAAAGAGAAGGAAACCCGTCATCAGTTAGGATGAACATATCAAGGATTAACTCTCTGGGGAATAACAGTAGGGATTACAACTATTTTTTTACTGGGTAGAATATCAAAAATGAGAGTATCCATCACCGGTTAATATGAACATATCAAGGATAGTCTCAAAGCAGGGGAAGAAAATATTTGTCACCGGTTAGGATGAACATATCAAGGATATACTTCCTAGGGAAACACGAAAACGAATCCGCTGGAGAGAAAAAGGTTACTTTTGTCGGGTATTGGGCAAGAAGTAACAAACTGCAAACTAAGAAGAATATTACCAGTTACTGGGTAATAAACTCTTAGGGGAACCAAAACATCTATCTAGGTAAGATTTAGAAAGAAACAGTCAATAAAGACTCAACTCAATTAGGACATAACTCAAGGGGAATGGTTCCATCCAGATAATCAACTGGGGAGGAAACTAAAGCAAATCATCGTCCACGAGGAAATAACTCAGTGGGGAAAGGAGAAAGGTTAAAGTCTTTTTGCTTAAGGGGATGACACTCTACAATTGAAGGAGGACAAACTCCAAACTTGTATGGGGATAAAGTACCACCATAACAGAGAATTAAAACCAACAAGTATGATGATGCAATAATGTAATTATATGAGTGTATATGTATATGTATATATGTATATATGATGATTATGCTGATAAAACAATCGCAAAGGATACAAAGGTGTCGCAGATTTGAATCATCGATACAATTCTCGATCAATCCACAAAAGTGGGAGACAACTGCTGAAGAAAAGATAGATCAACATCCAAAGGCTCAACCCTAGCTGGGGAAGGAGGAGATCTGCTGAGGAAAACTGTTATCAAGTCTGCGGGGAATTTTAGGTTAACACCATATTAAATGGGAGACAACCATGTAGGGGATAATCACAAATATCTGCTCAGAAACCAGGAGGAAACTCTGACTGGGAGCGAATCTGATGGCGATTGATAGGGAAAACAAAGTTCTACCGCAACCATGTGAACTGCCGAGGAAATCGTTCTTTCTCCGCTAGAAACCAAATATAAACTCGGCCTCGGAATAAATACTAAACTCCACAAGGGACTAATCAACCAACTCAGGTGGCGACTTCACTAGGGGAATGGTGAATAATGATCGTCTAGAGAAATCAACAAACACTGAATACTGAACAATACTGTCGGGGACGAAAGAGAAATTGTGCCTACTGCTTGGGGAGAACCAATAATGCTCCACACTTAGGGCTTACTGCTTTCGAACCATTGTTGATGTTCCTTTTAAATAAAATCGATTGCTTAAAAAGTTAATGCTTTTATATGTTTAAGAAAAAATGATTTTGATTTAAAAATTTAAATTTTCACAAATGATCATACTAAAATTTAAAACTATTTGGCTGAAATAAATAAGAGTAGAAACAATTGGATAAAAGCTCAACTTTATTTAATAGAATGGTAGTCTGTAAATGACAAGACTCCATAGATCTTTGCAAAGTTAAAAATGGTAATTTACATGGAAAAGGGTTACATTGAATACAATGATCACTAATCCTTCTACCAACTCTTGATATCCACAGTGCCACTGGCTGCTACTGGGGATCAAAACCAACCGTTATGCTTAAGAACATCTTCAGAACTGAAGATCAGCAGGATGCAGTTACTTGCCATAATCTCTAACTTTTGCATAAATTGCCCCAAGGTGGGGTACTCAATTTATCGGGATAACTTTTTCTGTTTTTATGTCTCTAATTTTTGCCCGGATCGCCCTTTCGGGTTTTCAATCCACCGAGATGCTCTTTTTTCCTAAGCCACCCTTTCGGATTTTCAACTTAGCGAGATGTTCTTTTCATTTTAGGCGAAGTATTTCTTGACTGCATCTGCATTCACAGGACGAGTGAACTCTTCACCATCCATAGTTGTAAGAACCAAAGCACCTCCTGAAAAGGCTTTATTAACAACATATGGGCCTTCATAATTAAGAGTCCATTTTCCCCTAGAATCTGGTTTGAAAGATAGAATCTTCTTGAGCACAAGGTCACCTTCTCTGAACACACGAGGTCTGATATTCTTATCAAAAGCTTTCTTCATCCTCTGTTGATATAACTGACCATGACACATGGCAGTCAATCTCTTCTCTTCAATTAAATTCAACTGATCATACCTGGCTTGACACCATTCAACCTCAGTCAACTTGGCTTCCATCAACACATGCAGTGATGGGATCTCAACCTCTACGGGGAGCATAACTTCCATACCATATACCAGAGAGAAAGGGGTTGCCCCTGTTGAAGTGCGGATGGATGTACGGTACCCATGCAAAGCAAATGGGAGCATCTCATGCCAATCCTTATACGTTACAACCATCTTCTGAATAATCTTCTTGATGTTCTTGTTTGCAGCTTCAACAGGCTCACTCATCTTAGGTCTGTAGGGAGAAGAATTATGATGTGCGATCTTGAAGTCTTTGCAAAGAGCTTCCACCATATTATTGTTCAAGTTAGATCCATTACCAGTAATGATCTTACTAGGCACACCATAACGGCATATAATTTGATTCTTAATAAACCTTACAATAACTTACTTGGTTACATTTGCATATGATGCCGCTTTAACCCATTTCATGAAGTAATCAATTGCCACCAAAGTGAAACGATGTTCGTTCGAAGCTTTGAGCTCAATCATGCCAATCATATCAATTCCCCATATGGAGAAAGGTCATGGGGAGGAAATGATGTTTAACAGTGTCAGAGGAACATGAATCTTATCCACATAAATTTGACACTTGTGGCATTTTTTTACAAACTTGCAACAGTCGGATTCCATTATCAGCCAATAGTAACTTGCTCGTAACATCTTCTTCGCTATTGCATGTCCATTGGAATGAGTACCAAAGGAACCTTCATGGACTTCAATCATCAATAAGTCTGCTTCGTGTCTATCCACGCATATGAGCAGAACAATATCGAAGTTTCTCTTGTACAATACATCACTATTCAGGTAGAAGTTGTCGGCTAATCTTCTCAAAGTCTTCTTATCTCTCAAAGATGCCCCGGATGGGTAAATCTGACTTTGGAGGAAAAATTTGATATCATAATACCACAGATTTTCATCCTTGACTTCTTCAACAACAAACTCATGAGCTGGCCTATCAAGACGCATTACAGTCAAATTGGGAACCTCATTCCAATATTTCACTACGGTCATTGACGCCAACGTTGCAAGAGCGTCTACCATCCAGTTTTCATCTCGAGGGATATGATGAAACTCAACCTTTGTAAATAAAGTTGAAATCCTCCTTGCATAACCTCTATATGGTATTAAACCGGGTTGATTCATCTCCCATTCACCTTTGATTTGATTCACAATCAAAGTTGAATCTCCATAGACGTCTAAATATTTGATTCTGAGATCAATGGCCTCTTCAAGCCCTATAATGCAAGCTTCATATTCTGCCATATTGTTTGTACACTTGAAAGTCAATCTAGCTGTAAATGGAAAATGCGTGCCTTGAGGAGTAATAATCACTGCCCCAATACCATTACCGTACTGATTAACAGCTTCATCAAATACCATGCCCCAATGGGAACCAGGTTCTGGCCCTTCTTGAAGCAATGGTTCATCACAATCTTTCATTTTCAAGTACAAGATCTCTTCATCAGGATAATCATACTGCATTGACTGGTAATCTTCAATCGGTTGGTGAGCCAAATGGTCAGCCAAGACACTACCTTTGATTGCTTTCTGAGATCGGTATTCAATATCATACTCTGATAACAACACCTGCCAACGGGCAATCCTCCCAGTTAAAGAAGGCTTCTCAAATATATACTTGATTGGATCCATTTTGGATATCAACCAATTGGTATGATTCAACATATACTAACGCAGATGCTTAGCAGCCCAAGCCAATTCGCAACAAGTCTTCTCTAGCATAGAATACCGAGTCTCACGATAGGTTCAAGCTGATATTCCTTGATACTATCAAAAGCTTTATGGCAATCTTCGGTCCAATCACAAGACTGATCTTTCTGAAGAAGCTTGAATATAGGCGCACATGTGGCAGTCATGTGTGAAATGAATCTTGAGATATAAATAAAGCGGCCAAGAAA
Source organism: Lathyrus oleraceus (assembly GCF_024323335.1). Lineage (NCBI taxonomy): Eukaryota > Viridiplantae > Streptophyta > Magnoliopsida > Fabales > Fabaceae > Lathyrus > Lathyrus oleraceus. The sequence continues at coordinate 64,320,531 of NC_066583.1, forward strand.
ACCTCTGACTTGCTTCTCAGTTTTGGGCGCAAGCATCTCTTGTATTGCTTTGACCTTGACAGGATCAACTTCAATACCCTTCTCGCTGACAATAAAGCCCAACAACTTACCAGAACAACACAAAATGCACACTTATTGGGATTCAGGCGGAGCTTATACTTCCTCAAACGCTGGAATAACTTCAACAAATGCTCTACATGCTCTTCTTCATCAATGGATTTAGCAATCATGTCATCGACATAGACTTCAATCTCTTTATGCATCATATCATGAAAAAGAGTAGTCATTACTCTTTGGTAAGTTGTACCAGCATTCTTCAAACCGAAAGGCATCACTCTATAACAAAATGTTCCCCAGGGCGTAATGCCATTTTGATCTGATTATATCCGGAAAATCCATCCATAAACGAAAAGACTTTGAATTTAGCTGTATTGTCTACCAACATATCAATGTGTGGCAGAGGGAAATCATCTTTTGGACTGGCTTTATTCAAATCTCTATAATCAACACACAGACGGACTTTTCCATCTTTCTTTGGTACAGGCACAATATTGGCCACCCATTGCGGATACTCGGCAGTCACAAGGAAACCGACATCAATTTACTTCTGCAATTCTTCTTTGATCTTCACTACCATATCAGGATGAGTTCTTCTCAACTTCTGCTTGACTGGCGGGCATTCTGGCTTCAACGATAATCTATGCTCCATTATCTTAGAATCCAAATCAGGCATGTCTTAATAGGACCAAGCAAACACATCTGAATACTCTTGAAGAAGATCAATCAACCCCTTCTTAACATCTGGACACAGTCGAGACCCAATCTTGACTTCTTTCACATCATCCTCGGAACCCAAGTTGACTAAGTCAATCTGCTCTTCGAATGGTTGAACGACTTTTCCTTCATGCTCAAGAAGACGAGACAATTCATCACTTACTTCTTCATCACTTTCCTCCCCGGCCTCAAACACACGAAATTCAAAATTTGGAGAAGAAGAATGATCATTGTATTCAATGGGGTTAGAAACCAACATGCATAATGATTTGATATTTTGATTTTAGAGAAGTGAATTGTGACCAAATATTATGCAGATGGACAATTATATTGTTTACTTATGTTTTTTGTGATTACCATTTTCAGAATAAAGCAAAAAGTAAAAACAAAACATCATAGATGTAGGTGAATAGAATTATATTTTATTGATGATCAAATTGAAAATGGCCGAACAATGTTCACTTCTCCCTTAGGCATAGGAGAAGGATTTTCAAAAACAAATAAAAGCAATTACTTAGATCGATGCATAATAACAGGAATATCAACAGCAGTCCAATTGTTGCAAGCTTTTCCATGCGTCACAAAATTGGTGCAGTCTTCCTCTTCGTCATCCTCTAGCACAATAGCTAAGTGTTGTTCATTGCCATGAATGAATCCTCCACTATGGAAGCTGAGTTGCACATCATCAGATCTAACAGCTGATGAACCTTGTTGGAAACCCAAATCTGTTATATTCTTGTTATCGGAGACTTCTACCATTTGCCCCCACTGATCAACATTTCCATCTTCAACAATTTTTCTTGCATCTTTAAATATGGATATTGATGCCCCAACTCTCTTTTCAACAGCAATAGACAAGGCTTGGAACGGAGTTCCAACCTCATCCTCAGCTTCAACATAAGAGAAAGATGACAGGTGGCTGACTAGCAGTGCCTTCTCCCCGCCAACAATAACTAGTTTCCCATTCTTGACAAATTTCAGCTTCTGATGCAACGTGGAGGTAATATCTCCCGCCTCGTGGATCCATGACCTTCCTAATAGACAACTGTAAGCCGGGTGGATATCCATTACTTGAAAAGTAATCCGGAAGTCACTCGGACCTATCTTTACCGGAAGGTCCACTTCACCAATAGCAGTTTTGTGCGAACCGTCAAAAGCCTTGACGATCACGCCACTATATCTCATAGGCTCTCCTTGGTACGACAGTTTTGACAATGCTGACTTCGGCAGCACATTCAACAAAGATCTGGTGTCAACTAGCACATTTGACAAAGAGTCATCTTTGCAGTTCATGGAAATATGCAAAGCCAAGTTATGATTCCTACCCTCCTCGGGGAGTTCTTCATCACAGAAACTGAGATTATTATAGGAAGTGATGGTATCCATAATATGATCAAACTGATCTACTGTAACATCATGTTCCACATACACTTGCTCAAGAACTTTCTGCAGTGCTTCTCTGTGTGTTTCGGAATTCATCAACAAAGACAATACTGAAATCTTTGAGGGGGTTTGGAGATACTGCTCCACCACATTGAACTCACTCTTCTTAATTAACCTTAGTACCTCATCATCGTCATTAGGCTTTAAGTAGATGGATTCACCATATTGACACCTTGGAGCACTAACTGATTCTACAACAGGTACATCCACCTTCTTACTGACAGTCAAATCTTCTACATTCCTTGGGAACACCGACCCAAACACACGACCACTGCGGGTCACCTTAGTAACATCAATAATGCTTACAATAGAATTGGTCGTAGACAAAGGAACCTCTTGACCATCTTTCACCATAATTGCATTATACTGATACGGGACAACTTTATCGGATGCGTACAGGACTGGACCCGCCAATCATATAACCAACGGTGATACCAATCTCTTGCTGACACTGTTACTGCTGCTACTGTCATACTGAATGACCACTCTTTTAGGATTCTTGAAAACAGGGACAATAACATTCACATCGTCACCTAAGTGACGGGATTGGAAAAATTGAATCATGCCTTCATCCATCAACCGCTGGATGTCCCTTTTTACAATCATGCAACCCCTCGGGTTGACACTACAGATTACACAACCATCATGGTCGTGTTCATAATCACTTACCAAGCAAATATCCTTGTGCATCCTCACCAAGGATCTTTGAATGAAGCGGACATCCTATATTTTGAACTCCCTGGGACAGTCGTCCACCATATTAACAGATGAATTTCCATGGGCAGGACGTGGGTTAGCTTTAACATTTGACGCACGATCCTCAAAGGACCCCATTCCACTCTTTACCAGCTTCTAAACTTCATACTTGAGGGGGTAACAGTTCTCTATATCATGTCCGGGAGCTCCTTGATGAAAAGCACAATGGAGTTCTGATTTGTACCACCAGGGAAGTGGTTCGGGAATTTGCAGAGGATTTCTTGATTGTAATAGGTTCTTGAGAACCAACGAGGGATATAATTTTGCATATGTCATCGGAATAGGGTCGAAAGAGACCTTCTTCCTCTCAAAATTTGATTGCTGATGATTGTTGGTATTGTTGTTGTTGTAGGTGTTTGTCCGTTGTTGTGGTTGTTGTTGTTGTTGAATTGATGCTGATTGATTTGCCGAAAACACAGGAAGAACTGAAGATACTTGATGGTGATGTTGACGGATTGGTTGATTTCTTCTAATCTGAGGCCTCCTTTGCCTCCCAACTGAAATTGCATTAGCTTCACTGTCCTTCTTCTTGCTGAAACCATTGTCGTACTTCTTGCTGGATGACACCTTCTTTCTAGACAACCGTCCTTCTCGGACACCTTCTTCGAGCCTCATCCCCATGTTTACCATTTCGGTAAAATCACTAGGGGCACTGGCAATCATCCGCTCATAGTAAAATGAGCTCAGGGTCTTCAAAAAAATCTTGGTAATCTCCTTTTCCTCTAAAGGAGGGGTAATCTGAGCAGCAAGCTCTCTCCACCTCTGCACTCACTCCTTGAATGTCTCCTTGTCCTTTTGAGACAATGATCTCAACTGATCTCTATCTGGAGCCATATCAATATTATATTTATACTGCTTCACAAATGCTTCACCCAAATCGTTGAACGTGCGTGTAGCGGGGTATTCGTTACCTTATGGTTTATTGACTAAACCAAAAGTAAGCATACAATTCGAGTCGCCACCGCACTTTTATTTGTCCAAAGGAAAGGCTAAAAAGCGAACAAAAGCCAAGTAAGAAGTTTTATCAAATCAAAAACTAATAAAAATGTCAGAGATCTGGGTAAGGGGGTTGGTTATGAAATGGGAAGGTTTTAAGCACCCAAAACATCCTTAGTACTCTAAGGGAGCCCTTTTTGCAAATGTGTATTGTAGGTTGGTATTTGTGAAACAATATGTGCAAACAGATCGGTGAGATGAGAAAAGAATATTATATTTACAATTTTGTTGTTTGAATGGATGAACCCATTTCCTACGTACCATCACAAAGGTAGGATCAAAACCTCGTAGTTCGGGGTAAAAATCTCAAAGATTGGTGAATTGATTTGATCAAAAGCCTTAAGGTTTTTTGTTATCAACGGGAGAAAACTCAACCTAAACCAACAATCCACCATGTGAGGAGAGCTTCAACATACTAGGGAGGGATCCACCCTATGATAAGTATGGAAGACTTATAGTCCAATCACTAAGGATAAGGTGAGGTTTACATCAACCACTATGATAACTCAAACCTATGGCTAATGTTTATAAAAAAAGTTTTAGAAAAGGTGGTCATTGGAACCACAAAAACAACTTGAAGTGAGTTGTATTTACAAGTTAGAAGTATTCATAACATGTGGTCAAAGTTGACTTAAGGTTCATTGATAATGAGTATTGATGAAAAGAGTTTGAAAAATCAAAGGCATAAGGCCTAGGTTTCTAATTTAAAACAAAGTCAAAGTTTGCACATGAATGAGTTTGGCTTGAGTTAGAGTGAGGAGAAGAAGAGAAGGGCTAGTCCTAAACATGCAAAGATAAGAGAAGAGATAAAACTCTTGGAGTTCCTTTTCTTGAGATCATAAAGATGATTCAAGATGCTTCTTTCCTTTGGACTTAGAAAATAACTCAAGCAATCAATCAAATATTATATTCAAGCTCCTAGGATCTCCATTTGGCTTGTCTCTCATAACTTGGCTATTCATGACAATGGTCCTTCTTACTTATCTCAAGATGGAATCCCTATCATACAAAATCATACATCAAAAAGTTCACAACACAATAAGAGGAATGGACAAAGAATGAGTTTAGATTAGGGGTCCTTTGAAGTCAACTTTAAGATTTAGCATTCTAAAGACATGAGGCCTAGTTGCTCTTCAACAATTTTAGCATTCTAAAGGCATGAGGCCTAGTTGCTCTTGAACTCCTTTAAGCATAGGTAAGATCCCAATTCTAAGTCCTTTCTCCTTTTTGCATTGGGTTCACACAAACAAAGACAAAACAATCACAAAGCAACAATATATTTATACAAAATAATGAGCTCAAATGAGTAAAAGGAAAATGACATAAACATAAAATATGTGCTCAAGTGAGCAAAGGGAAAAGCAATATGAATTAATGAGCAAGAAAGTAAATTGCAAGAAATTAATTGCTTGAATTAAAGTTAGTAGTTAGTAAATAATGTTAGTGTGTCATAAGACAATTTAGCGCCATGTTAAGCAATCGTAAGTGGACTAATGTAGTAGTCACACCTATCTGAGGCCGGTCAATAAAACTATAGACAAATAAACACAAGTTAGAGATCATGACTAGTAAGCCAAGCTCCTATAACTTGTCATGCCAAAAGAAAAGAAGGAAGACCTTGTATGGATCTTAGGTTTTTTGCTTGACCAAGAAGCAACCTATCTTGGACACAAAGCAACTCACTTGATCTTTGATCAAGTTGAGTTTGATTTGGATCAAAGAAGGTTAAGCCTTTCATATGTCAAGATCAACCACAAATCATTAACTCATTGGCCAAAATAAAAAAGAAGAAGTGAGATGAAGATGAAATGAACAAAATGAGATTTCAAATGAAATAATCAAAACACTATGATCAAATGTGAATCAAATCATCATCAACCAGAGGTAAACAGAAGAGAAGTGAAGATTAGAAGTCAATAAGTCAAACATATTATTTTTGGTATTTTTGGAATTAAAATAAATGAAAAATTAAAATGGACCAAAATATGGTCAAACCTCAAATTCAACTCAAATCAACTTCAACAAGTCCAATTGAATCATCATAGGTCTAATATGGTCAAACAAGGTTTGACAAATTTTCTCAATATTTTTTGAAAACAGAAACTATTTTAAAACAATTAAAAACAAAGAAAAATAACACAAATGAATTAAAATCTCAAATAAATCTCAAATCAATTGAGAAATTGATGAGACTATTTTTCATTGATTTGTCATGATCCATATGTTTTAAGAAAATATTTTGGGATTTTTCAGATATCAAAAAGTATTTAAAATGAATTAAAAACTATTAAAAACAAAATAATTCACAAAAAATATTAAATGAAGTCACAAAAATAATTAAAAATCAGATTATGAAACTAAATTTTTCAGGAATTTTTTTGGTGTTGGTCTCATATTTTTGTGACTTCAAATAAAATAGTTATGAATTTTTGAAATTAAAAGGAATTAAAAGGAATTAAAAGAAATAAAACAGAAAATAAGAAATAGCAAAAAATCAGCAGCGCTTGGATTGAATTCATTAAATGACGTGGCTCCATCACACGGTCCAGAAGCGTGGTCATATGGTAGGCCTTGGTCAAGCGCGCAACATGCATATTTAAAATAAGTCAACAAAATGCATGGCCAAGATTAGATCGTTCCAAACAGATCCAAGGGCACTGGAACATCCACGTGGGGATGGTGGTGGAAACCACCATCTTCTCCGGCCAGCAAACAACTTCTGGCCACCACGCGCAAGTTTTTGAACCTTGATAAAAATGCAAAATAATGGTACCAAAATGAAGTTGGGGTGATGTACATCACCCCTGTAACCTTGGATTGTCCTCAATATTTCTATTAAGTGAGAAATCTGAGCTTGAAAATCAAGGTATGCAAACTGAAATGGTTCAAATCATGAAATCAAGACCACCACTGGCCTGCCTCTTGCTCGAGGACTTCAGAAAACAGTTCAAACACAAGCAATTCACATTGTATAGCAAGCTTTAGATCAAAACAGTTTGATGTTATACCTTTGAAGAGCAGCTTTGAACAGCACGATTCCTTCAATCTTTTGATTCCAATTTGATCAGGAGATGTAATATGGATGCAAGGCTAAGGAATAAGACTTGAAGATCAACTGATTGTGTTGAAATTCAAGCTTGAAATTGAGAAATAAAAATTGGAATTCCTTTGAGTGAGGTTAGGTTTTGAATCCAGCAGAGTTTCAGATCACCTTGAGGTTTATTTTTGAATGAGCAATGCCATGTATTTATAGCTGGAGATGAAGTAAGCAAGTGATTTACTCGTGTGCATGAGAATTGGGTCTTCCATGCACGGGCCTGTATAGGCGCATGTGAGGCCTAAAAGTGGATGGATTTGCAAGCTGATATCATTTGGAGTTGAAATGGACGTGCAATTGGCCTTGCATTAGCTTGCATTTGAAGTTTCAATGTGAATTGCATAATTGAACATAAATCTTAAGCCCTTCGAAAGTCCCATATGGAAAATCTAAACATGGTCATATGAGTAATGGTTGGAAAGGTCTTGGCATAAGGAACAAAATCTATGTTGGGCAAAAATCCATTTGGAGTTTGGAAAATTATGAAAACTGGCCTTGAAGTTTGAGGTACAAAACATGTCTAGGTTTCCTTTGAAAATTTCCCCCAAAAGTGATCAACTTCAAGCCCTTCTATTTCAATGATGCAAGCCTCAAATGGAAAACCCTACAACATCAAAGTTGTAGATCTTTTAAATATGATAAATTTGGAATTAAATTTTGCATCATTTGGATTTTTGATGAGAAAGTTATGGGCACTTGAAGTTGGACATTTTCAAATTCAATGGTTTTGGTCCAAAGTGACCTATAATGTTTTGTATTATCACATGTGTTTATTTTAGGATTATGAAATTTTGTCCAACATAAAATTTTAAGTAGACATCTTAAGATTTCCAATTCAATTGGTCTCACCTCAAAATAATAAAAAATGAGAAAGTTAGGTCCATGGGAAGTTGACCCCAAATTAGGGTTTCAGTCAAAATGACCTATAATGTTTTGAAATGAATAATGACCTTCAAATTTTCAAATGGATTTTTATGAACATGAAAGTTGTTCATATGGTTTTTAATAACAATTTTTATCTTGGTTTCATCTTTATTTGATAAACACATCAAAAGTTAGGTCTCAGTCATCCTCAATTTAGTTAGATGACTTGACTGGTCAACTTCTCAAAGCCAAAACTCAAATCTTGACGAGTGAATGATTGATAGGCCTCACATAAGCTCATATATGCATAAAATAATTAATGAAATAACTTCCCTTGATTTAATTTGATCATAGGTTGAGGTTGCTTCATGGGCAAGGCACAGTCAATGCACAGTTGAATTAGGGTTTCCTTGGAAAACAAGCCTCAAGCCCTTTGGTTTATCTTGATCAAATTGGAAAATTGAGATACTTGGGAGGCATATATTATAATTGAGAGCTTTGGGAACCATTTTTATGCTTGCTTTCATCTTCATCTAGCCACTTCATTGAGCATAGGAGCCTTCTAGGAGCAAGGGCACACATGATCACTTGAGCTTCAAAACAAAGAAAGGTTATGACATATTTTTGTGCTTTTGGTTAGTAAAAAAAATAAGAAAAGCAATAATATACAATTCAAGCATGCTTGGTGGTCTCAAACCAACTCACACAAGTCCTAACCCAAGGGTTAAGGAGCCACATATGCTATGATCCTTGAGGCAATGCAATTAGCAATGATATGATGCTATGAGGGATATTAGGGTCAAAATTAGGGTCTTACAGTGTGGATGCTCGCACTATCCAACCCCATGTACCACCTCAGAGCGACACCGGTTAGACTGTCTTGAAAATAATGGATCAATAGTTGATCATTATTAGTTTGAGTTGACATCTTTCGGGCATACATCACCAAGTGACTGAGTGGACATGTGTTCCCTTTGTATTTTTCAAAGTCAGGCCCTTTGAATTTCACCGGGATCTTCACATTTGGAACTAAACACAATTCCACAACACTCTTCCCAAATAAGTCCTTAGCCCTCAAAGTTTTCAACTCCTTGCACAACTCAAGGAATTGATCCTTCATCTCATCCATATTCTCATACACATCCGGGCCCTCAGACGGCTCGGAATGATCGATGGTATCTTCTACATGAGGCAGGGTATGCACAACTGGTGGCGGCACAGACATGACCGGGCTAGATGCCTACATGGAAGAAAATGTAGGCGCAAAGCCTTCGAGCACAAAGTTTGGCGGCATTTCCCACGGGAATCTGACAGGCATGTGAGGTGCAAAATGAGCAGCAATTGTAGGAACAGTAGAGATAACCACCTCTAAAATGGCAATCCTCTGAGGAGGAGGAGTTGTAGGTGTTGGAGAAGACTGGCTCTGAGCAGCTAAGACTGACTCCATCATGGCAGTCAGGCGGGCGATCTCCTCTTTCAAGTATCTATTCTCTTGCTTAAGATGTTCCATGATTCTGGAGTGATTGGCGCGAGTATTGTATCGATGAGTCAGCTTGGCTGAAGCACAGAAGAAACACCAATGAGACATCTGGCGAAAGAGACACCTGCTATGCAAATGATGCATGAAATTCAATGCTTGATTGCTTTTATTTCCAAGGAACTTACTATATTATTTGCATATATATATATATATATATATATATATATATATATATATATATATATATATATATATATATATATATATATATATATATATAAAACAACAATTAAACCAATTTGATATGACCATAAAAATCTCTTTTATTTATACATAATTGGAAGGATTACACTGAGTACAATTTCAGAAACCAAATGAAAAATACAAGAGAAAAGGAGACTAGCCATCCTAAGGATCCCTAACAACAACGTCAGAAGATCTGGTTGTAGGCGCGTACTTCCTTTGAATGCGTCGGATCTCAGTCTCAAAAGAAGCCTTCATCCGAGTCTTCTCGAGGACAAGTTGATCAACAATCTTCTTCCAAGCAACGGAAGGCTGAGGTATACTAGAGGAAGAGGAAACCTCTGGTTCTCTCTGTCTCTTTGTCACTCGATCTTCAAGTAGCTCAATAAGTGTATCTTTGTCTTTAGACTCAAGCTGCAACTCTTCATGTTTTTTGCTCAAAGCATGGAAACACTCCTCCCACATATCCTTCTCTCGCTTCATCTTGGCGAGTGCGTCTTCCAATTCCTTTATATCTTGGTTAGGGAGAGTTAATGGCTCAACCACAACCATGGGCATAAGTCTCTCACAAGGATAAGGCATCTTCAACTTTAAATCTCTCTTCTTCATCCAAAGAGTGTAAGCTTCCAAAGCTACACAATTGCACGGACCAAGCTCGGATCTTCCTTTCCTATGCACATTATGCCAAGCATGCACAATCTTCTACTTCAAATGTTGGGGATCTTTACCCTATTAATAGAAAAGACCTTCTAACAACATGTTATTAGGTTTGTCTCTCAAGGGGAACCCAAGTTGACGACGAGCCAAAGTAGGGTTATAGTTGATTCCTCCTTGTGTACCAATGAGAGGTACATTAGAGAATTCACCACAACAGTCAATAATCTCCAAACTGCCCAAGTAAGGATCATACCAAACTATATCATCATTAGTGAGAGACATAAGTCTCTGAGACCACCATAAACATTGTTTGTTCTCCACAAAAGAAGGTGTCTGAGGCAAGTGCGAATAAACCACTTGTACAGAAGAGGAATGCAACATACAATAGTTCCACCACCTTTAGAATTCCTTAGATGTAGAGAGAAGTACATATCACCTAACAGAGTAGGCACAAGATTCCCAATCAAGAAAATTCTAATAGTGTTAACATCAACAAAACCGTCAATGTTAGGGAACAAAGCTAATCCATAAATGAGCAACACAAAGATAGCTTCAAAAGCGGCTACTACCGGCTTGAGCAAAGGCAGTAACTTCCTTGATGAGGAAATCAGAAGGCAACCCAAACAATCCTCCTCTCTTCACCCAATGAGCCTCTATCTCAAACTTCTTCAAGTGAAGAGCTTCAGCAATAAGATGAGATCTAGGAATCTCTTCCAATCCATTAAAAGGCGCTTTGTCAGAAACAGGTATTCCCAAGAGATGGACATACTCCTCCAACGTAGGCATAAGCTGATAATCGGGAAAAGTGAAACAACGGTAGAGAGGTTCATAAAACTGAACCAACACACTCAAGAGTCCTTCAACCACATCAGCAGACAAGATAGACAGAAGCTTCCCATGGCGTTGTTTGAAGTTCAAGGGATCTAATACAAAAGATGCTAGCTTCCTTAACTCTTTTAAATCTGGACATCTGAAACTATACTTCTAAGTGTTCCTTCGTCCACAATCCATGGTCTGAAAATATTTGCAAATAATACCTCAGTTCCTTGTAATTTTCATGTGATGAATGTTATGATGCGCATGGATGCATGAATGCAACAATCACAAATAAGGGATCACACACAAGGCAAACAAACAAAGGTCAAGGGATGAATTGAGTCATTGTCAAGATCAATCATCCATTTTGGTGGATTATGGTTTTCACCTTATCAACATCCAAGTTCCATTGATATTGACAAGACTTGATTGGATCAACTGAGAATCAAGGGTTTGTTGTGAGTCGCGAGCATGGAGTCTGGGTAAGAACCATCCCAAAGGAGTGAACTAAGGATAAAAACCTGTAGATCATGTTCTAAAAAGTTCCCAGAGTCTTAATTCCATCTATCGAATATTACAGGTTAGGATGACTGACTCATCAACCCATAATATTCTCAAGAGAAACTTGTCTGAGTGTAGTATCGCGTAACAATTGTTATGAAGTCTACACTTGAACAATTTTCGCACTACATCCTAAATAGGCCAAGAGGGGTTAAATGTTCTACGGTCCTCAGCTTCTCGGACCCCAAATCAGAGATAGTAATGCCTAACCATAAATACTTGTGTGACATTCCTAAATCCAAAAGGGTCTCCACTGAGTAGATGGGTCTCAAGCCAACTTTTTAAGGACTACTCCACACAAGTCGAACATGACTATACCATCCTCCTATCTTAATTGCACTCAAGTTCGGGTTAGAAATTATCTCACCACTCAGAGATCACCAAGCACAACAAGCAGATTATATCATACAAACAAATATACATACATCAAATATACAATTATATACACATAAAAAAGTAGGTTAAACCCACTGGAGACTACATCCCCAACAAAGTCGCCACTTAATTTCTGTAGCGGTAAATTCATGACCATCAAGCTATGGATAAGCTGGACGTCAAATAAACAAGATTCACCATCGCGCTTTTATTGTTTCCAAGGGAAAAGGGAAAAGTACGAACAAAACCCAAAAATAAGAAGTTTTCAAATCAAAACTAATAAAATGCCAGAGATTACAGGTAAGGGGGTTGGTTACACAAAGGGAATAGAGATATCATAGGTCCATAACATGAATGCATAAAGAGGGGGAATGAGATGAAAAGGGAGGGTAAATGGATCAAACTCAAATTGGACAAAGGAGGACTTTTACCAAATTAAGATCATTCATTCATTTTGGGAGATGGAATGTACATTCCACCAATCCCCTAAATCCAATGATCTTAACCTAACAAAGTCAAATCAACCTTTACCAAGATCCAGTAACACAAGTCAAACTTACAAAGTCAATTAAAATGGCTCTACACAAATAATTTGGCATTTAATCAATTAAAAATATTAAAAATAATGCATAAATTAAATATGGTTGGTCAATTTCCTAAAACCTCATCAAAACACTAAAGAAATGGCCATGAGATTTATCATAGGTCAAACAAGGTCAAAGGACCTTGGAGAAAAAATTTCAGAATTTTTGAAAACTTAAAAGTATTTTTAAACAATTAAAAATATTCACAAAATGAATTAAATCATGAAAAATATTAATAATGATCCAAAAAATAATTTAAATTCAGAAAATAAAAGGGAATTTTATTTAAATTTTTTTGGTAAAACTCTCATATTTTTTGGATCAATATTAAAATTAATATGAATTAATGAAAATAAAATGAAAATCAATTAATCTGAAAAAACATGGACCACTTGATCTCCCTCATTAATTGAGGTGGCAGATCAAGTGGTGGAGAGCTTGCGTTCCATGGTGCGCGCTAGTCAACTGTCCACACGCTTGGTAATCACAATGAGCGCTCCGGATTAAAACATTTTAAAACAAATCAATGGTTCTGAACACTTCCAGCTCATCGCCGGAGCCAAAGGCCGGTCATCTTCTCTGATGACCCTGGTTGGACTAGTTCAATCATCACCACATCATAAATGAAAAAGGAGGACATGATCTTAAAGAAAAAATGGTGTAGATCACGAATATCACCTCAATTTAAACTAACTCCAAATATAGAGAGAGATACGTGGAGTTGAATTTTGAGGTGTGTCAACTGAGTTGCTTCGATTTGACCTCAAAGCAACTCAATCTTCTTGCCTACATTGGTAGGACTTCAGACAACCAAGGATCCAAGAGAATTGATCAGAATTGAGAGAGAATTGAAGAGAAGAAAAATCTGGAAAAATACCTTCAATGCTGTGCAGAAATGGATCTCTCTTGCTTCAATTCGTGCTTGATCTTGCTTATGGAACTTGTGGAAGTGGCTAGTAATGCAAAGCTTTGGATCCTGGAGTTTTTGAATCTCCAAACAGTGAGATTCAAACTCAAATTTCAGTTGAAATTTCTCAGGTTTTCCTTTGAATTGTGATGGTTTGAATGGTTGGAGGCAAAGCTGGCACGCAAGGTCCTTTGAATTGAAGCATTGGACCTCTATTTATAGCAAAAGGGAGTGTTATTTCCACACTTGAAAAATCTTCTAAAATTGGAAATGCAATGTATATGCTTGAATAGGCGTGTGCAGGACCATGAAGCAATGCAATTAGGTCCACAATCAATTGAAATGAGGTATACATGAAGCTTGGATGGCAAGGCAAAGTTATTTGAATATTTGAAGCATGAATCTTGCGAACTGATACATGCCTGTTTAAGCCATGCGCAGACCCATTAAACTTTGTCCAAAATGAATGAATTAGGACTCTTTAGAAAGCTTAGATCAAGAGGAACAACTATTATGTTGAACACTTTTCCATTTGGAACTTGTATCATGGTAAATTTTGAGGTGGAAGGTTTGAAATTTCAACATGTCAAAATATTTTCTAAGTGTCAAGCCACATGTTCAATTATTCCACCTTGCCTAACTTTTTATGTGAGCTCCAAATGAGAAATGTTTCTTCATCAAAGTTGTATCTATCCAAAACACCTTCAAAATGGTCACAAATTTGACATCATTTGGATTTAGTATGACTGAGTTATGCATATTTGAAGTTGAGGAAAATCACTTGTTCAATGGTATTGGTCCAAAATGACCTATAATGTATCCTCATATCACATGCTCATAAAAGTTGATTTAGCTCTCACTCTAAACATAAAAGTTGAAGTAGACATATTGAATTTGATTTTTCAACTTTGAAATCTTTCATCTCATACAAATTGATAAAGTTATGGCCTTGGGAGGTTGACTTTCAAATTAGAGTTTAGACAAAATGACCTATAATGTTTCAACATAGAAAATGACTTTCCAAGCAAAATTAGCTCTAGACCTCAACATGAAAGTTGTTTGTAATGTCATTTAGAGTAACTTTTATCTTATAATAGTTTTCATATGATGAAAAGTGTAGGAGATAGGGTCTAGGGAGACCCAGTTTTGATCTGATGAATTCATCTTGCCAACCACCATCAACCAACTTGCTAACTTGCAATTCTCTTGACTTTTTAGGGTCATGGTAGATCATATATTAATAATATGATGAATTTTGAAGTGTACCTTGATAAATTTGATCAATTGTTGAAGAAGCTTGTTGAAGAAGTTACTCAAGATACCCAGATGAACTAGGGTTTCCAAGGCAAACCAACTCCAAACTCTTGAAGAAATCTTGATCAAAATAACATGTAGAGATCATTGGGACCCACATATGATGCTTAGAGCCATTTTGGATCATTATTTGGTTGTTCTCTTAGCAATGAGGGTCTTAAACCCTAGATGTGAACTTGATAGATCAATGGTGATCATGCCCTACCTACAAAAGAGTTAAGCAAATGCAAAGACATATTTTTGGTATTTTGTTAGTAAAGTGATAATATAAAAATATGATACAATCACATGGTGCTTGGTGATCTCTCCCAAAACAAACCCAATGAAAGAGGGGTAAGGAGGATGCCAAGGTATGATCCCAATGCTAATGCATATGATGAGATTGCATGAGGGATCTTAGGGTCAAAATTGGGGTCTTACAATATAGAGTAGATGTATTTCGATGCACTTCATGCAGATGTTACTTCCATTAAGGTTATCTTTGGGATCATCAAATTATTACTACGGGCATGTTGATGTAACATGTGGTGAAATCTATCTAGTTAGAATATGAATCATATAGTTCAGAACTTTATGAACACATCAGTGTTTCTAGACATTTAACTAATAGGTGTATTATTTTTATAAGATGACTTTGGGGGTGAACTATTGCGCCGTGACATCAAAGTATGTTGAGGTGAACATCCTGAATGCTACGACTTTGGATCTCGATGTTGGGCGTGTTTTGTTCATTGAGTATTTTGGGTTGGACTGCTTATACTCATACTAATATATAAGGTTCATAGACCATTGGTTATTTTTAATATGTAATGGGTCCAAAATGCTTAAAGTATGAAAAAAATTATATTAAAAATTCAAAAGAATTTTTTTGGGAGTTGGGATGTAGTATCAATGTGGTACTTATAGCCCTCCTCAACTTACATCTCACACGTGAGGTGGAATTCTAAGACTTGTGTCAGATTGTCTTGTCACCATTTTCACGTGTTCGTGATTTATGTCATGAAACATGTGTGCTAGTTTATTTAATCAACGTGATGATGGAACAATTACTTTTTGAGGCGCATTAAGGGTCATTCGTGAAATTTTGTTCTTCGTATGATAAGATGTTAGACACAATGTTAGAACAATGTGTATGACAAGTTAAATGTGTAACAGACATAATAAAGGCAAAATATAAATAACACAGGTATTGATAATCCAATTCGGTGCAAAATCACCTACGTTTGGAGGGTGTTAACCCAATGAAAGGAAATTCACTCTTAATATCAGAAGTACAAATTGGTCTGGTTTAAATTCTCCTAGTTCAATGCCTCTTTTCCTAATCCTACCAGTGAATTTCTATTCATAACTCCTCATAAAGGAACCTCAGTCCTAATAGTCATAAGTACAATTGGAATTATCTGATCTCACTTCATCTAGAGTCGTTTTCCTAATACTACCTGCGAATATTCGATCAAGACTCCCCTTGAATCTGAGTCACCTCTTACTTTTACTTGGCACTCTTCCAAGTGTTTATTCAATTACAAAAATGAAAGTTAAAACTCTAATGCAATTCAAAACTCTATTCGACTCATTTAAAATTAGTTTCCAAGAATATAGGGTACAAAATACAAATACGAGACTCAATTAAAACTCTCATATAAAACATATATTTTCTCTTAAATTTTGAATTTTCACAAATAAGGGTGAGAATAGGTCAGGCCAAGCAACATAGGCCTATACAGCCTAGCCTACACAGGTCCAGTCCAGGTCGGGCTTTCTTTTAAATAGAAAAGGCCTGGACTTTTTTATAAGTCTGTTTAGTTAAAAAGGTTAGGCCACAAACCATAAAAAAAAACTTTTAAGCCTACCAGACCGACCTTTTTAAATAAATGTGAATAATTTTACTCTTATTATTATATTGTATTTTGTATTTTGAATTAAAATACTAAAATAAAATAATGACACTCTTGCATAAGAACAATGACACCAATTAACATATTTTAGAAGCAGATTCAAGGAAATAAGAATCATCATAAATTATAAAATTAGTATCAATTTTATGTGGTAATCAATGAGAAAAACTTATATCCACGACCATTTTACCCACCAAAGACTTCATGATAGAAGGTTTCTGGTCTTTAGCAACAATATCACAAGTAAAAGATTTTCATATCCAAATTCTAATATGGGTCGCACCTGACATGAACAATTGTATAAGTTTATCTAAAATATCAAAATCGAGTCCATCCATTTGCCAATAACTTTTGAAAATATAAACACTTAGAACAATCACACAAATATTTCATATTGAAAAAGTAAATGTAATTGAAAATGACACAATAACTACAATAAGATGAAAATTTACCTTAACAATGTCCATATCAGAGACTTTGCTAACCTCCATCATTTTCCTTCTTTCATTTGATATTCCCACTTAATTTCAGCTTAGCTAGAAGGAAAAAAAAAGGACAAAATAAAAAAAAATTATAACTTAATTTCAGCTTAATTAGAAGGAACATATAACACAATGGAAGATATTCTCACTACCTCATATGAACCATGAACCAACTTGTCCAAAATTCTACATAATATCAATCCATCAATCAACTATACCCTCAATTCATCCTATGAAGTTTCTAAAGATAGATTAAAGTGAGGAAGTACACCATTTATCCAATTATCAAAGATTAAAGTTGGCTACTTGAAACCATAAAAATTAACAGAATCAATTTCATAAAATAAATTAAAATTGATGTGAAAATGAACAATAGTTAATGTACAAATGAATAAAATACCCTAGCATTTTCCTTTTGAAATGAATTTCTCATTTATATTTTATGTTCTAGCATAATAGCTGTTATACCCCAATTTTGTCCGGGCATATTTAAATTTTCATAGAATTGATTTCATTTTTATTTTTGCATCAGATGCATAGCATGACATACATTTGCATCATAAATAACACCTAAAACGTCAGTCAGAATGAATTTATTTGAGAATACAGAAAAATCGGTTGAATCGTTAAAATTTGAGGAAAGACTGTATTTTTAATAAGTATATTTTGTCCTGACAATTTTAGTGTGACCAGTTCGATTTCTTTTTCGAACAAAATTTGCATTCGATTTCTTTTTTAATTGGTCAATTTTATTTTAATAATTTTTGGCTTGGTTATTCAATTAAAATAATTAGAATATGTTTAAATTAAATATTAGTTATTTTATTAAATATTGGTTAGATTTTTTTTAAAGTATTAGTTAGTTTTTTTAGATATTAATTAGAATCAAATATTAATTAGATTTCTCTTTGTTGAATTTATTTTTAAATAAATAATAAGTATTAAATTAAAAAAAAAAAAAAAAAGGCATTGGATTCTCTTTTTATTTTGTCAGCTAGCTCCCAACGGTCTACTACACACTACCTCACTATCTCTCTCCACTCCCAACAAAATCTTCACCATTTCCTCTCTCTCTGAAATGAGAAAACGACAAAAAAAATATAATAATAAAGGACCTCTCACGCTCTCTCACTAAAAAAACTCAGACACACATTTCCTAATTCTCTCACGCATAAAAAAACAGAAACACTCACTCCTCTCTCAAAAAAAACCCTCTCTGAAAACGAAGAAGAAAAGAAAAACCAAAACCCTTCTTTCTCCCTAAAAACCGCAACCTTACTCGCCTAGCCACCATCCTCCGCCATCACTCCACCACCATCAAATTCCTCATCCACGAAACCCTCTTCTTCATTATCGCTCCTCACCTTCAACAATACCGCCGCCCTTCTCCAGCATTAAAACCCCTCAATCCTTAAAAGCGCACGACCGTCATCCAATGTCGTTAACCACTAAACTTCCATAAAACTTAAAGCTTTATAGATCTGTACACTCAATAATAAGTGAATCCATCCTTCAATTCGAATCTCGCTGGGATAAAATCGAAATCGAGAATTTCGTCAGATTATTGACTGTTTCCGTGCAGGTCGCGAGCTTGAGAAGTTCCTCCTTGAGGTTCGTAGGCTATCGAAGTGCTTGTCCCGAAGACGAAGGAGGAAGCACCAAAAAAGGATCAATAACCACATGATGTTCCCGTCTTTATTACGAAAATCCCATGGATAGCAAAACGGAAGCACTGCGAAACGCGTCAGTAGCCTGTAGCAGTGAAAATCCACATTTTTTCGGTAACACTATCTCCAAGCTTGTTTTATTGTGATGAGTTCATTGTTATGGCATATTCTTGACTCAAATTCCTTGCGGTTTTGTCGAATTTTTGCTTATGTCCTTTACTGTTATAAACTAGCATCCATGTAAACATTATTAAAACGCTGCTGTTGTAAACTGGTATTTGGATTCGTTGTATGCATTACTTTGTGGAAGCATTTTGGTTTAAAATTCTGTTACACAAAGTAGAATATGTAGTTAACTTTGTGTGTCGGTTACGGTAACGGTTTGCATCACAATTTGCCTTGATATCGTACTGTTTGTGGTAGTTACCATTCAGATTTTGATTTCGAAACGGTTGCGTTGCTGTTGTTTAGTCATTTCTGGTTAAGGACGATTTTTTGAATATTGATAAGGTATACTGGTTTTCTTTATTATTATCTCAATTATGCTGCCGTTGTCTTTATTTGGTTTTTAATCACAATAATTTAGGTAACGATTTGATTTGAGTTTGTGTTACTACTACAATTTGATTCTGGTTGAGGGTCGGCTCGGTTCGGTTACGGTATATCAAGTATTCAAGCTTTTATTTTTATTGATTTGCATTCTGTGTTGGAAGTACTCTTATTTGATATCCAATCCAATCATGAAGTTAGTAATGATTCTTGCATCTTCACCCTTTTTTTTTCCTTAGTCTATTTTGATGTTATGAATTTTATTGTTATATTCATGCTCTGTTATTTCACTGCTATGGCGGTGTCATTTTAGAATCATTAAAAAAGTGGTCAAGGTATATGCTTTCTGGAATAAGACTAATGTAATGTGCCGTTGAATTCGTTGGTCTTTGCATAATCACTTAAATTTGTTTTATGGTAAGATTGTAGTTTCCCATTTCTATAACCTTTGTTGTTTTAAAAAAAAGGGGATAAGTGGACATTTAAGGGTGGAATATCCAAAGATGTTACATTTTAAAAAAAAAAAAGGCAAATATACTGCAAGAGAGAAAATGGCCTTCAAAAAAATCTGAACGTTTTCTTGTTTTATGTCTTTCATGGTCATTATTATCATTGTTTACTCATTACTACTTTCATTTAAAAAAGTTACGTGTATTTTCTTTTGTGGATGTTTGGTCTGGATGAATTGGGCCTTAAGCCTCCAAAGTTAAATGTTATCTTCCAACAATCTAAACTCGGTTATTTCTCCAAATTCAACTTCAAACTATGTTCCAAAATCAATATAACTTCCAAAAGATATTTTTGTAAACTTGGGATGAAAAGGAGATAGGAAGCGTACGCTTCACTATTTCTCAAGCACTCGAATAATTGGCGTACGCCATATTGCGCGAGTTCTTGTCATCCGATTAAATCTTAAATCACACAATTTCAAATCATTTTTTTTAAGAAAATCAAATATAATTTCTAAATTCAAATTATTTTCAAACCACAATATTTCAAATCATTTCTACAAGTCCAAATCCTTTCTTCATTTATACACTCTTCAAAAATTAATTTTGAATGAAAAGGAGATTAGTGAGCATCCGCTTCATTATCTCTCGATTATTCGAATAATTGGCGTACGCCATATTGCTCGGATCTTCGTCATTCATTTTTTAAACTCTAGAAACTCTATAAAATTAAAATTATTTTCTCAAATTAATTACAAATCCTAAAAATATTATTTATATTAATTTTGAATGAAAAGGAGATTAATAAGCTTCCGCTTTATTATCTCTCGATTATTCGAATAATTGGCGTACGCCATATTGCTCGAATTTTGTCATTTAATTAAAACCCTAAAAAACTCTATAAAATTAAAATCATTTTCCCAAGTTAATTATTCTAAAAGTCTCTATTTTAAATAATTAATTTTGAATGAAAAGGAGAATAGTAAGCTTCCGCTTTATTATTATCTCGATTATTCGAATAATTGGCGTACGCCATATTACTCGGATTTTCGTCATTCAATTTAAACCTTAAAAAAATTCTATAAGATTAAGAGTACTCCTCCAAATTATTTATAATCTCTAAAAGTCCTATCTTAATAATAAACCTTTGAATGAAAAGGAGAATAGTGAGCATCCGCTTCATTATCTCTCGATTATTCGAATAATTGGCGTACGCCATATTGCTCGGATCTTCGTCATCAAATTAAACCACAATCGAGCAATCTCAAATCATCTTTCAATCCAAACCTACCAATCATAAATCCAAACTATTTTCGCAAATCAATTACAACATCTAAAAACATATCTTTTACAATTTAAAACTCGGATGATAAAAGAGGGGAGGCGTACGCCTCACCATCTCTCGATTATTTGGATAATTGGCGTACGCCATATTGCACAAATTATCGACTTCCGACTAAAACACGCTAAATAAACTTGGATAAGGGAATAAGAGGCGTACGCCTCATTATTCCTTGAATAAGCAAGTAGGGGGCGTACGCCTCACTACCGTGCATATTCAACATCCGCAAACAAACTTTCAAAATAATTCGAACGAAAAAGGAATAGAAGGCGGACGCCTTATTATTCCTCGAAAGAATTGGACAATTGGTGAACACCACATTGCTCAATCTTTCGTCGTTCTTCAAAAACATCTCAAAACAAATCAAACTAACTTCTCGCCCCCGAGCGATCGAAACCAAAACATCAAACACATCAAATCAACTCATCACCCCCGCGTGACCAAAACCTCTTTGAAAGAACACTGTCAATCCTTTCTAATGCGCATAACAAACCAATGCTTAAGCCTCCGCCGAGAGTAGACAAGCCAGCGTTTAGCCTTTAGACCGTGACCTACACAGTCGTTCATCAAACAAAACGCACCAAAAACCGTAGTTCCCCGAACTACGAATGCTCTGATTTCCTTATTATACCATAAGGATACGTAGGCAGGAGATTGCTGTATCTTCGCGAGCACACTAATAAAAAACCTCCCATTTTCCCTCCTGAGGTCTTCATCCATATCTATCATCAATTCTAATCACTCGAAGAAAGCGGATAACATTTAACTAACATTCAAATAGCAAAATTAGACTAAAAGGTTCCCGTTGAGTACAACGGACGTGAGGGGTGCTAATACCTTCCCCTTGCGTAATCGACTCCCGAACCCGAATATGGTTGCGACGACCATTATTCCATTTTCTAAAAGGTTTTATCGATATTTCCCTATTCCTTCATTGGGATAAATAAAGTTCG
Source organism: Lathyrus oleraceus (assembly GCF_024323335.1). Taxonomy (NCBI): domain Eukaryota; kingdom Viridiplantae; phylum Streptophyta; class Magnoliopsida; order Fabales; family Fabaceae; genus Lathyrus; species Lathyrus oleraceus. The sequence continues at coordinate 64,342,735 of NC_066583.1, forward strand.
GTGGCGACTCTGTTCGAACATAAATTTTTCCGCGACCATCGCGAGGAATCGTATTTTTCGAGATGCGCCAGATGGCGACTCTGCTGGGGACTTTTGTTCAAAGCAAGAGAGAGTCAAGCCTAACTTAGTCAATTTGCTATGAATGTTAGAATACCTTTTTTTTATTTACTTCTGTATATCTTGATGTATTATTTAAGCTATGTAATTTATTCTGCTACTATATTGGGTGATCTATGGTGCTTGACACATGTTGTGAGATAAGCTCCGTACCCGAGCTTTGAGAAGAACTTAGAACCCGGAGTTGTGTAGTATTGAACCGAGGGGTGTACACCTCATTGGGACAATACGAGAACTCCACCTAGAGTAGATCTGTTCAGAATTTCCATCATAATATGGCTAGCCCATTATTGCGAGGAAACGTTGAACATGGTCAATGACTCTGGGAACCTCATCTTAAACTGAAGTCCGTCTTCATGATTGGCGATCGTGTAGTATTGAACCGAAGGGTGTACACCCTGTTCGAACAATACGAGGATCCCGCTCAGACTAGATTGATTCAGAATTTCCATTTCGATGTGGCTAGCCCATTATTGCGATGGAAGACTGAACTTGGTCCATGACTCTAAGTTCTTATCCTGAAAACGAACAACCTTAGGAGCCATCCTTTGTGTGTGGGGTAGAGAATATAGAACCTCCGTATAAGGTGTACCATATGATACTCGTGATATCCTGGATCCTAATTATACCTGCATTACATTTTCTTTGCATACAAATATAAAATTTCATGCATTCGCATTTCATCGGCATAGATTGCATATCATTTTCCAAAAAAAAAACTCATCCCGTCCTTTTGCCAATTACCAGCAGGCTGATTTCCTGGCACTCGTACTGAACCTTTGAGAGCTACTAAAAGACAAGGAATCACTGAGAACATAATCAAGTTGAGGTGAAAATGGATATGAACAACATGAAAGGAAAGGTAGACCAGATGTTGGAGGCTAGGCTAGCCCAATCAAAGAACAATTTTCAACATGGTGTCACAGAGAATGTTGGTTCCTCATCAGGCTTTACTATAATTACCAACCCAATGTATGACCCTCTGTATGACTATAATCCTCCACAAGTGAACATTCCTACTCAATCCCAGTTAATGCCATTGACCAATACTGATGTTGAAAGGCTTCATGCCCTTGAGGAGAGAGTCCGAGCAATGGATGTAAATGACAATTTTAGGCTTGATATGTGCTTAGTACCAGGCCTAATAATCCCCCCGAAATTCAAATTACCCAACTTCGAGAAGTACAAAGGGGATAGTTGTCCAAGGCACCATTTGGTGATGTTCTTCCGAAAAATGGCATCACATACTCACGATGACAAGCTGATGATTCATTGTTTTCAAGACAGTTTGATTGGAGCATCATTGAGCTGGTATACGAAATTGAAAAGAAGCCATATCCAGTCATGGGAAGACTTAGCCAATGCTTTTTTGAAGCAGTATAACTACAACTTGGACATGGCTCCGGACCGAAGGCAGCTGCAAAGCTTATCCCAAAAGAGCAACGAATCTTTCAAAGGATATGCACAACGATGGAGAGAATTGGCAGCCCAAGTACAACCACCACTCTTGGATAAGGAATTGATTGACTTGTTTATGGATACCTTGCAGAGTCCTTACTTTGAAAGGATGGTAGGCAATGCGTTATCAGACTTCGCCCACTTGGTGACAATTGGAGAATGCATCGAGAGTGCCCTAAAAAGCGGAAGAATCCAAGGCGCTTCGGGCAGCCAAGCTAGTGATACAGAATCCCTCAGCAATTCCCAAAAGGAAGAAAAAGATGAAACCAATGCAGTCATAACAGATGTCAGGCAACCGGCAACGCTGAGAGCACCATACCAGCAACCATGGTCTGCTCCCTACGCAAATCAACGATCTCGTGGTCGAGGATATCAAAATCAGCCTTCGAACCAATCTAGGCCTCGAAACAATCTGGAAAGAAGGAATGCTCCTATCGATCCAATTCCTATGTCGTATGGTCAACTTCTGCCATATCTGATTCAAAACTCGTTGGTGGATCCCAAGCCTCTTAGGCCATTGCCAGAACCATACCCACCTGGATATGACCCTGATGTGCAATGTGGATATCATGCCGGGTCAATAGGGCACTCGACTGAAGACTGCAACGCTTTCAAAGCCAAGGTTCAACAGTTGATTGACAAAAAGTACATATCCTTTCCAGACGGAAATCTGTTGGTGCACGTCAACCTCTCGTCTGAATAAGTTCCTAAACTTCAAGGGAGTATCTCATAAGGCCAGTGGTTCAAACAGGAAGACATCCTTAACATTGGCAATCATTAGACTGATTTGTTTTCAATTGCATTTGTAATTTCTTTGATTAAATGCTACTTGTTTTTAAAATTTTGCTGTCTTTAATGGTAATATTAATGAAGTAATGACACATGTTTTGAACAAATTATCTCGCATTCGCTCATTTTTCTTCTCTTATATAAAAAAAATACATCCATGTTCTCCACCTCACCTCGTTTATCAAACTGTTGTTTTAGCAAAATTGGAGGGAGGATGACGAAAATAAAATACCCATAATTGTTGACTGTATGCTTTCGGATAAAATCCTGCTAATGATGTACAGGCATTGTTTCAAATCCCCAAACACTGGAGAGATAAGGAGTTAATCCCTAGTCAACCACTTCGAGCCTAGAAGTAGGAGTTTCTTTCGGATCTACAAACCCTTACATTTAACCTGGGGCAGGGTAGTGTTCGGTTAATCTGACTATGCATTCAAATTAAAAGATGAAATATCCCGTTTGTGGATCAACTACATGACATTCTTCGCACACATCCAAAAGTGTCGAAGGAACCATACAAATCCAAATCTTATGTCGGTTGTTCTTCAATGACCATTGACTTGGCAGTCACAACCTATCAAAAATAAAATCAAAGAAAAGCCCGCTAAGTCGAACACCCAAGAGGCGACTTAGGCAAAAATTAGGGCAATCCCGGTGGACTAAAAGCTTCAAAAGCAGTTCAGGCAAAAGTTAGGGATCAAGAAAAAAATTAAAAGAGGTCACGAAAAACCCTCAACAAAACAAAACAAGGTTCAGTGACCACCATACCAAAATTAAGGGGTCACCGACATCCAAAAAACGAAATAAGGTGGCTGCCATTTCAAGAGACCTTGAATCACCATCTTTATCCTTACACCCTCAAAAAGACGAATGTGTATGTTGAATTAACTGAGCGTAGGATTGGAGTTTATCAAGAAGAAGGGTGGGTACAAAAATAATTTTGAGCCTCATATCCTTTGTTTCGATAACCATGAACCAAGCCACGTTACAACCCATAAAAGACCTAATTGAAGCAGGGTTTATTCTGAAAGCATACTACATCAAAGTTGCGTAAACTGACTCCTAAAGTTTTGCTAACCATCTACTTTGGTATAATCTTCTTGTTGTATCTTTCATATTGTTAAACCAACATTGCACTTGGACTCATGGTCCATTCGCCACACACTATCACATCATTCAAAATGATTTTTTCAAAACTTGCATGAGTATCGCATTAAAATTACCATTTCTGAACAAACAATTTTAACTGCAAGTCAGTACTTGATGTCAAGGAAATTTCAACAAAGAGCAATCAGAAAAGCTTGATGATAACCCATGAATCAGGGGCATGCCTCCCAAAAACAACAGTTGATCGGAGGAAGATTACTCCAGGAATCATTCAGCCTGAAACAGTCTCCAAACATCTGTTAATCAGGGGAAAGTCATTTCAAGAATCAGTTGATCTATACCAAATCATCTCAAGACTCTATTAACTATGGGCACATCACCTAGAGGATTTATTGACCCAGAGGCACAGCCCCTCAATATTCAGTTAGGGTGAGTTAAGTCGCTTCAACGCTCATACCGGGGCAAGCTCCCTCAAGAGCACAAAAAAGTCAACCACTCCAAGAGTCGATTAACCAAGGATAAATCCTTTCATGGATCAAAATTCTGGGGCAAGCCGTCTCCAAATTATGGTACAATTGCTTTCAAGATCCTTTCGAGGTAAACATTTTGCATAGACCCATCACATTGGGGCAAGATGAGCCATACAGGAGCAAGTCATCTCCCTGACTTTAAGTTGTTCAAACAAAAGCTTTTTCACACATTATCAACTGCAGAGTTCAAGATGAGTGTCAGGGAATCATGCTATCACCCATCCAATAACCTTTCGATAGATGAGAAGCCTTGTTGCAAAAAAACTTCTCTTCCAATACCCACGCAGGGGCATTTTGAAAACCTGCAAATCATTGCATAAATCATCCTCATGCATTAGTCATGTTGCTTTTCTCTAGCATAAAACCATGCATATCATAACATTCATCGGGCCTAACCCCATAACATTGAACTTGACATTAAAAAGCCTTGAAACCCAAAATCTGACACCAAAGCCCAACATCGCTTGGTAATTCAAAGTCCAGTTCCCGTCTGGCAAATTCATTTCAAAGTCCAGTTCTCGTCTGACAGTTTATTTCAAAGTCCAGTTCTCGTCTGGCAACTTATTTCAAAAGCCCAGTTCCCGTTTGGAAAACCTTTTTCAAAAGTCCAATTCTCGTCTGGCAATTTATTCCAAAGTCCAGTTCCCGTCTGGCGAACTATATCAAAAATCAATTCTTGTACGAAAAAATCATTTTCCAAAATACCAGTTCTCGTCTGGTAAATTTTCTCAATACCAGTTCTCGTCTGGTAGGTTACTTATTTCGATACCAGTTCTCGTCTGGTAGTCTATTTTTCGTAACCAGTTCTCGTCTGGTAGCCCACTTTAAAAGTCAGTTCCCGTCTGACAAACAAAAACAAAGTCAGTCTCGTCTGACATTTCATTTATTTTCACAAGTTCTCGTCTGGTGACATATCCTTCAAGTTCTATCCTCATCTGGCAGTTCAATCTTCTTCACCAGTTCTCATCTGGCAATTCCCATTTAAAAGTCCAACCTCATTGGCAATCTAGAATAAAATCATACAAAAGCATCCAATTACCCAGTTGCATTCCCACATGCATCATTTCATGCATAATTTTCCTGCTAAACAGGAAGATTCATCAAACACAATCATATCAATCATCAGCATACTTATGCATAACCTTGTACAAAGATAAAAAAAATCACTCACATTCATACATACACATCCTAAATATCCCCAGCAATCGCATCCCTTCATGCATCTAATGCATCATCCCATGCATGACATTGCCACCCAAAGAGAAACATCATACAAACATAAAATATCAAGATCCAGGGTCGTCCATATGTATCCCGGACTTTCCTCATTTAATTCAATAAAGTTATTATCTTGCATGTGCTCGTGGAATTATTTCCCAGCCAATCATTCTTCAACTTTGTTATTAATAATGATATTCCCCAACATCTTTGCTATCATTGCTCCCCAAGCAGAGGTTACCCTAAAAAGTCTCTTATGAGCTTTTCCACTGCAGAGCATTTATAGTAAATCTCCTCCAAAAGGAGTCTTGTCTAAAACATTTCCCCCAACAGATAAACATTTGAGATACTGCTTCATTTATATGGAGAATCTCAGTTGTCTGTTTGAGATACTGCTTCATCAGTATGAAGAGTCTCATTCAGTTTTTAGAGATACTGCTCTAGTATCCTCGAAGAGTCTTAGATTTAATTAAGGTATCATTCCCTTGTTCGGAATATCTTAATTCTATCAGATAAGATGCTGCTTCGACTCGATACAGAGAATCTCATTTCTGCTGTTTGAGATGCTGCTTCATCAATATGAAGAGTCTCATTCATTTTTAGAGATACTGCTCTAGGTATCCTCGGAGAATCTTAGATACGGTTGAGGTATCATTCCCTTATCGGAATATCTCAATTATATCATATAAGGTACTGCTTCGTTGATCCTCAGAGAATCTCGTGTGTTCAAATCAAGACACTGTTCTGCTAATTATCAGAAAGTCTTAGATACAGTTGAGATATCATTCCATTGTTGGAATATCTCGATTATGACATCCAAGATACTGTTCTGACGATTTCCAGAGAGTCTTGACTGTTTCATTTTACCTTCTAATAACTTTTCTTACTGTATTTCTCACTGCATTTTCTTTTTGCATTTCTCCATTGCATTCCAAAGGACAAAATTTGGGTCTTTTTAGTATTTAATTACCTTCCACCACGAATGTATGAAGACTATTGTCATTCTTACTTTCTAGTTCAAGATAATTAAATAGGGGCAACTGTTATACCCCAATTTTGTCCGGGCATATTTAAATTTTCATAGAATTGATTTCATTTTTATTTTTGCATCAGATGCATAGCATGACATACATTTGCATCATAAATAACACCTAAAACGTCAGTCAGAATGAATTTATTTGAGAATACAGAAAAATCGGTTGAATCGTTAAAATTTGAGGAAAGACTGTATTTTTAATAAGTATATTTTGTCCTGACAATTTTAGTGTGACCAGTTCGATTTCTTTTTCGAACAAAATTTGCATTCGATTTCTTTTTTAATTGGTCAATTTTATTTTAATAATTTTTGGCTTGGTTATTCAATTAAAATAATTAGAATATGTTTAAATTAAATATTAGTTATTTTATTAAATATTGGTTAGATTTTTTTTAAAGTATTAGTTAGTTTTTTTAGATATTAATTAGAATCAAATATTAATTAGATTTCTCTTTGTTGAATTTATTTTTAAATAAATAATAAGTATTAAATTAAAAAAAAAAAAAAAAAAGGCATTGGATTCTCTTTTTATTTTGTCAGCTAGCTCCCAACGGTCTACTACACACTACCTCACTATCTCTCTCCACTCCCAACAAAATCTTCACCATTTCCTCTCTCTCTGAAATGAGAAAACGACAAAAAAAATATAATAATAAAGGACCTCTCACGCTCTCTCACTAAAAAAACTCAGACACACATTTCCTAATTCTCTCACGCATAAAAAAACAGAAACACTCACTCCTCTCTCAAAAAAAACCCTCTCTGAAAACGAAGAAGAAAAGAAAAACCAAAACCCTTCTTTCTCCCTAAAAACCGCAACCTTACTCGCCTAGCCACCATCCTCCGCCATCACTCCACCACCATCAAATTCCTCATCCACGAAACCCTCTTCTTCATTATCGCTCCTCACCTTCAACAATACCGCCGCCCTTCTCCAGCATTAAAACCCCTCAATCCTTAAAAGCGCACGACCGTCATCCAATGTCGTTAACCACTAAACTTCCATAAAACTTAAAGCTTTATAGATCTGTACACTCAATAATAAGTGAATCCATCCTTCAATTCGAATCTCGCTGGGATAAAATCGAAATCGAGAATTTCGTCAGATTATTGACTGTTTCCGTGCAGGTCGCGAGCTTGAGAAGTTCCTCCTTGAGGTTCGTAGGCTATCGAAGTGCTTGTCCCGAAGACGAAGGAGGAAGCACCAAAAAAGGATCAATAACCACATGATGTTCCCGTCTTTATTACGAAAATCCCATGGATAGCAAAACGGAAGCACTGCGAAACGCGTCAGTAGCCTGTAGCAGTGAAAATCCACATTTTTTCGGTAACACTATCTCCAAGCTTGTTTTATTGTGATGAGTTCATTGTTATGGCATATTCTTGACTCAAATTCCTTGCGGTTTTGTCGAATTTTTGCTTATGTCCTTTACTGTTATAAACTAGCATCCATGTAAACATTATTAAAACGCTGCTGTTGTAAACTGGTATTTGGATTCGTTGTATGCATTACTTTGTGGAAGCATTTTGGTTTAAAATTCTGTTACACAAAGTAGAATATGTAGTTAACTTTGTGTGTCGGTTACGGTAACGGTTTGCATCACAATTTGCCTTGATATCGTACTGTTTGTGGTAGTTACCATTCAGATTTTGATTTCGAAACGGTTGCGTTGCTGTTGTTTAGTCATTTCTGGTTAAGGACGATTTTTTTGAATATTGATAAGGTATACTGGTTTTCTTTATTATTATCTCAATTATGCTGCCGTTGTCTTTATTTGGTTTTTAATCACAATAATTTAGGTAACGATTTGATTTGAGTTTGTGTTACTACTACAATTTGATTCTGGTTGAGGGTCGGCTCGGTTCGGTTACGGTATATCAAGTATTCAAGCTTTTATTTTTATTGATTTGCATTCTGTGTTGGAAGTACTCTTATTTGATATCCAATCCAATCATGAAGTTAGTAATGATTCTTGCATCTTCACCCTTTTTTTTTCCTTAGTCTATTTTGATGTTATGAATTTTATTGTTATATTCATGCTCTGTTATTTCACTGCTATGGCGGTGTCATTTTAGAATCATTAAAAAAGTGGTCAAGGTATATGCTTTCTGGAATAAGACTAATGTAATGTGCCGTTGAATTCGTTGGTCTTTGCATAATCACTTAAATTTGTTTTATGGTAAGATTGTAGTTTCCCATTTCTATAACCTTTGTTGTTTTAAAAAAAAGGGGATAAGTGGACATTTAAGGGTGGAATATCCAAAGATGTTACATTTTAAAAAAAAAAAAGGCAAATATACTGCAAGAGAGAAAATGGCCTTCAAAAAAATCTGAACGTTTTCTTGTTTTATGTCTTTCATGGTCATTATTATCATTGTTTACTCATTACTACTTTCATTTAAAAAAGTTACGTGTATTTTCTTTTGTGGATGTTTGGTCTGGATGAATTGGGCCTTAAGCCTCCAAAGTTAAATGTTATCTTCCAACAATCTAAACTCGGTTATTTCTCCAAATTCAACTTCAAACTATGTTCCAAAATCAATATAACTTCCAAAAGATATTTTTGTAAACTTGGGATGAAAAGGAGATAGGAAGCGTACGCTTCACTATTTCTCAAGCACTCGAATAATTGGCGTACGCCATATTGCGCGAGTTCTTGTCATCCGATTAAATCTTAAATCACACAATTTCAAATCATTTTTTTTAAGAAAATCAAATATAATTTCTAAATTCAAATTATTTTCAAACCACAATATTTCAAATCATTTCTACAAGTCCAAATCCTTTCTTCATTTATACACTCTTCAAAAATTAATTTTGAATGAAAAGGAGATTAGTGAGCATCCGCTTCATTATCTCTCGATTATTCGAATAATTGGCGTACGCCATATTGCTCGGATCTTCGTCATTCATTTTTTAAACTCTAGAAACTCTATAAAATTAAAATTATTTTCTCAAATTAATTACAAATCCTAAAAATATTATTTATATTAATTTTGAATGAAAAGGAGATTAATAAGCTTCCGCTTTATTATCTCTCGATTATTCGAATAATTGGCGTACGCCATATTGCTCGAATTTTTGTCATTTAATTAAAACCCTAAAAAACTCTATAAAATTAAAATCATTTTCCCAAGTTAATTATTCTAAAAGTCTCTATTTTAAATAATTAATTTTGAATGAAAAGGAGAATAGTAAGCTTCCGCTTTATTATTATCTCGATTATTCGAATAATTGGCGTACGCCATATTACTCGGATTTTCGTCATTCAATTTAAACCTTAAAAAAATTCTATAAGATTAAGAGTACTCCTCCAAATTATTTATAATCTCTAAAAGTCCTATCTTAATAATAAACCTTTGAATGAAAAGGAGAATAGTGAGCATCCGCTTCATTATCTCTCGATTATTCGAATAATTGGCGTACGCCATATTGCTCGGATCTTCGTCATCAAATTAAACCACAATCGAGCAATCTCAAATCATCTTTCAATCCAAACCTACCAATCATAAATCCAAACTATTTTCGCAAATCAATTACAACATCTAAAAACATATCTTTTACAATTTAAAACTCGGATGATAAAAGAGGGGAGGCGTACGCCTCACCATCTCTCGATTATTTGGATAATTGGCGTACGCCATATTGCACAAATTATCGACTTCCGACTAAAACACGCTAAATAAACTTGGATAAGGGAATAAGAGGCGTACGCCTCATTATTCCTTGAATAAGCAAGTAGGGGGCGTACGCCTCACTACCGTGCATATTCAACATCCGCAAACAAACTTTCAAAATAATTCGAACGAAAAAGGAATAGAAGGCGGACGCCTTATTATTCCTCGAAAGAATTGGACAATTGGTGAACACCACATTGCTCAATCTTTCGTCGTTCTTCAAAAACATCTCAAAACAAATCAAACTAACTTCTCGCCCCCGAGCGATCGAAACCAAAACATCAAACACATCAAATCAACTCATCACCCCCGCGTGACCAAAACCTCTTTGAAAGAACACTGTCAATCCTTTCTAATGCGCATAACAAACCAATGCTTAAGCCTCCGCCGAGAGTAGACAAGCCAGCGTTTAGCCTTTAGACCGTGACCTACACAGTCGTTCATCAAACAAAACGCACCAAAAACCGTAGTTCCCCGAACTACGAATGCTCTGATTTCCTTATTATACCATAAGGATACGTAGGCAGGAGATTGCTGTATCTTCGCGAGCACACTAATAAAAAACCTCCCATTTTCCCTCCTGAGGTCTTCATCCATATTTATTATCAATTTTAAATTACTCGAAGAAAGCAAATAACATTTAACTAACATTCAAATAGCAAATTAGACTAAAAGGTTCCCGTTGAGTACAACGGACGTGAGGGGTGCTAATACCTTCCCCTTGCGTAATCGACTCCCGAACCCGAATATGGTTGCGATGACCATTATTCTATTTTTCAAAGGTTTTATCGATATTTTCCCATTCCTTCATTGGAGTAAATAAAGTTCGGTGGCGACTCTGTTCGAACATAAATTTTTCCGCGACCATCGCGAGGAATCGTATTTTTTCGAGGTGCGACAATAGCAGTAGAAGGATTTTTAGGAATTGAAAATAAAGTCAACAATGCAAAACTTTAAATTTAAAAAGTAAGTTAGCAGTATAGCTCCTTCAAATTTTAAATTTAACAAACCAAACACTACAACATAATTTTTTTTTACAAATTCCACAAAATAAAAAGTAGATATGAATAGATTAGAAAAAAAGAAGAAGAAGTCAACATAGATCATTTTCTTACAATGTTGATGAAAAATTATCTCCATCTGCCCATTGCTTTTTTTTTCTTCTCTCTGATGCAAATTTTCACTTACCTATAACTAAATCTCTAGATCGAGAATAATGTATATAGTAAAGACCCATTAATATTCATTCAAAACAGATTTAGGAAGAAAAAAACAATAAAATCATAAATAAAAAGAAAACAAACATTCATCATGGGTAATGAAACCCTAACCATAAGATCTGTGCAGTCTGATATAAAAATCTTATGAGCGTTATTGTGAAAGAAATAAGTGAAACATTGGAAGAGAAAAGACACAGTTAAGAGGTGAAATAGATTTGTGAAACTGGGAGAAGGAAACAAAAGCAACAAAGTTTTTATTTTCTCTTCTTATCAGACAAAATGAAAGAAAAAGCAGAACTAAAGCATTAGATTGATACATGAGTGCGCCATGGAAATGTCAATGAAACATAAAGAAATCAAAAGAAAAATACACTTTGTTCTTGAAAGGGGGCGAGAGAGAGAGAGGATGGGTCATCATGAGGGGGAAGCATATACATTGGGTCAAACACTCACCTAAAGGTCAAAGACTTACCCGAACAAGTGAGAGAGAGACCACATATTCACTCAAAACCTTAAGGTGATAGGTGTATGGGTCATCTTACTTATAAAGTGTTCAACTTTCACTTTTCTATGCAATGTGAACTTAGAACTCACATTCGTGTCTCAACATAACTTACACTTATTTCCTAATAATCCCCCTCTCAAGTGTGAGTCCATCTACTATGTACCCCCTCAAGTGGAAGCTCTTTCATCTACATGTTTGTATCGGTCGTACCTAGCTTGTGGCACGATGCTTGACTTCCATTCAAAACATCTAACAATAAAACGAGTTTAACCTGGTGCTCTGAGAGAGAAAAATAGTGGTTATGATGTCATTGTCCTCTCAACTCCCAAGTATTTTGATTGTTGATCTACTTAGCCAAGGGTTAGATACTTGTCTCCCTCTAAGTACCAATGATTAAACTCGCCAAATTATTTCACAATCAAAACTTCTTTTGGATGAAAAAGAGTGGTTATGATGCATTTGTCCTCTCAACTCCCAAGTATTCTGATTGTTGGTTGTACTTAGCCAAGGGTTAGATGCTTGTCTCCGTACTAAAATCAACCCTAACCAATCAAATAAATTACTTGCCTCGGGGCATCTTTTAAATCCTTATTTTTAGAAAGAGCATGTTACTTCCGTTCTATCGTAAACGAAGCTTAAGACTCCATGTGTGAGCAGACAAGTAATGTTTAACTGCTAGAATATGATCCAAGCGCATCTGTTATATCACAAACAAACAAATGCTTAAAGCTCTCATGCTCGAGCATACAAGCAAGATGATTATAGAACGTGAACGTCAACATTATTCATTAAAAACAAACAACAAATACTTTGTTTTATGATCGGAACTATGGAGTTCTGACTTCCTTATTGCACGAATGAGGATATGTAGGCACAAGGGTTTGAAACCTTAGAGAGCACACTAATAACTATTTTCTTTTTCACTTATTTCTCTCTATTACCCGATAGCAAGTAACATTCAGATAATAACATCCATACGCATGAAGAACAAGAAAGTGGTTCCCGTTGAGTACAACAGATGTGAGGGGTGTTAATACTTTCCCCTTGCATAATCGACTTCTGAATCCGCTATTGGTTGTGAAGACCATTTTCTTGGGATTTTATCGCTATTTTCCCTTTCCTTTGGAATAAATAAAATTCGGCGGTGACTGTATATTTTTTGCGGCGCGACAAGCAACGACTAAGGTTCTGCTTGCATAATATATAACGTGTAATTTCTTATCTTTACGTTGTCCTAGGATAACACCTACAACATAATAACTGGCATCAGACATAATCTTAAATTGTTGAGTCAAATTATGAGGTTGCATAATAGGGGCGAAAATTAATGCGCGCTTAAAGAGATTAAAAGACTCAAGGCATTTTTCGTTGAAAATTAATTCAGCATCTTTCATTAGAAGACCAATTAGAGATTTAGTAATCTTAGAGAAGTCTTTTATAAATCTTCGGTAGAAACCGACATGTCCAAGAAAACTTCTTACCTCTTTAACTGTTTTAGGTGGCTGGAGGTTCTCTATGACTTCTATCTTAGCTCTATCAACCTCAATTCCTCTTTCAGATACTATGTGTCCCAGGACTATGCCTTCCTTCACCATGAAGTGGCATTTTTCTCAATTTAGTACTAGGTTATCCTTTACGCACCTTTCCAGAACCTTTTTCTAAGTTATCAAGACATCCTTCGAAAGTAGATCCGCATACGAAAAAATCATTCATAAATACTTCCATGATATCATCTAGGAAGTTTGTGAATATTACCATCATACATCTCTAGATGGTTGTGAGAGCATTGCATAGTTCGAATGACATTCAACGATAGGTGAAAGTTCCATAAGCACATGTAAAAGTTGTCTTCTCTTGGTCATCTGGGTGAATCGGAATTTGGAAAAATCATGAGTATCCGTCTAAATAACAAAAATATGAATGTCTAGTTAAACGTTCGAGCATTTGATCAATGAACGGAAGGGGAAAATGGTCCTTCTGTGTTGCTTTGTTTATCTTCTTATAATCTATACACATACACCATCCAGTTTTTGTGTGTTTGGCTACAAACTCTCCCTTGTCATTTTTAACATTTGTTACACCTCCTTTCTTAGGGACGACGTACACTGGGCTAACCCATTGATTGTCAGAGATTGGATAGATTATTCCAGCTTCTAGTAACTTTAGTACTTTCTTCCTAACTACATTTCTCATGATAAGATTTATCCTCCTCTGATGCTCTCTAGAGGTTTTAGAGTCCCTTCTAGCATAATTTTATGCATGCATACAAATGGGCTTATCCCTTTTAGACCAGAAATGTTATAACCTAAAGTCGTATGATATTTTCTTAATACCATCAAAAGTATCTAGGTTTCTTCATCATTAAGATTGGCACTAACTATGGTCGGGCGATCAAGTTGTTCATCAAGACTCTCATATCTTATATTCTTGGGTAGAACCTTAAGTTCTATTGATGGTTGCTTACAGCTTGGCATAAAATCAGGTGTAAGTGATAAGCATTCTTAGTCTATCATCAGCATATTGGCAATGGTATTCATCCTCATATTCCTTTAGCATTTCTTAGACTGGGAGTTCTACTAATTATGTAATTGGTTGGGGAGGTGCGAATGCTAACTCTTTTATGCATTCATCAATGATATCTATAAAAGAATAGGTGTTGTCTATAGCTGGGGTATTTAGAAATTGTGAAAGAATAAATTTGATTTTCTCCTCTCCTACCTCAAATGTTAACTTTCCTTGTTTTACATCTATTATCGTACCGTGAGTGGCTAAGAAAGTTATACCTAAGATGAAGGGTATATTAGAACCTTCCTTTATATCCATGACTAAGAAGTTCGTTGGGATATAAAATTGGCCAATGCAAACTGGAATATTTTCCAGCATTCCCACAGGGTACTCAATAGAATGGTCTGCCAATTGGATGGACATTTTAGTGGGTCTCAAGTCTCCTAGCCTTAGTTTTTCAGAAATGGAAGAAGGCATCAAACTGACGCTAGCTCAGAGGTCACATAATGCCTTGTCGATGACAAACTTGCCTATTACACAAGAAATAGAAAAACTACCAGGGTATTTCAATTTGGATGGCATGTTGTTTTGGATAATGGTGTTACATTCTGCAGTGAGTACCACAGTCTCTTCATCTTCAAGTTTCTTCTTCTTTGATAAGATCTCTTTTAGGAACTTAGCATATGAAGGCATCTGAGTAATGGCCTCAGTGAAAGGTATGGTAACATAAAGTTGTTTTAGGGGCTCGATGAATTTCTTAAATTGACCCTAATTCTTGGTTTTGGCTAGTCTTTAAGGGTATGGTATATTTGGTTTGTATGAAGGTGGAGGTACATAAGGTTTATCTTTCTTAATAACATCTTTATTAGTGATAGTTTCTTCCTCTTCAGCTATTGGTTTTCTTACTTGAATCTCATTAGCAACTTCCTCAGGTTCCTCCTCTACTCTCTTATATATCACAAGGTTTTCAACTCTTGGGTCTATTGGTCCATCTAACTTTGTCCCACTTTGTAGTGTGATAGCATTTGCATGTCCCTTAGGATTTAGTTGAGGTTGGCTTGGAAATGTGTCGGCCGGAGTAGCAGTAACTGCTTGTTGTTGGGAAACTTGAGAGATTTGAGTCTCAAATATCTTGTTATACGTAGATATGGCTTCAACCTTATTTGCTAATTATTTTACCAACTCGTTAGTATGAACGTTTTGATTCATGAACTATGTGTTTTATGAGTTCTAAATTTGACTTTCTAGGAGCAGTAGGAGCAACATTAGCTCCGTTTTGAAAACCTGTAGGGTTTAAAGGTATAGGACTTGGTGTAAAAAATGCGTTATTGTTCTTGTAAGAGAAGTTGAGATGGTTCCTCCATCCAGGGTTATAGGTGTTGGAATAAGGACTTCCTCGTGCATAGTTAACATGGCCTGGCGGGGTTCCAGTCAATATTTGGCAATCAATGGCTATATGTCCTTGGACTCCACAAATTTCATAGTTTGGGGCTACAATAACTACAGTGGTTTGAATGGTTATAGTCGAGTTATTGATCTTTTGGGTAAGTGTCTCGACTTTAGAATTTACATGATAAAATCCATTGACTTAGAACATTCCTCATATCTGTTAGGTTTTCTCGACTTGAACTCTTTCAGTTCCCCATTGGTAATGATTTTGGGCCATGTTTTTATAAGTTGGTAGGTTTCCTCAAAGGGTTTATTCATTAAGGCTCCGCCAACAACATCATCTATGGTCATCCTGGTGTTGTATAGTAGAACATTGTAGAAAGTATGAATGATAAGCCATTATTATAATTAGTGATGAGGACATATTCCTGTCATATCTTTATATCTTTCTTATGCATCAAAAGGCCATTCTCTTTCAGTTTGTTTAAACGTAGTTATATGATTTCTCAATACTGATGTTTTTCTTGGTGGAAAATATCTGGCTAAAGATACCCTCTTGAGTTCATTCCAAGTGGTGATTAAGTTAGAGGGTAGAGATTGTAGCAATGCTCTGGCTCTATCTCTCAAGGAAAATGGAAATAGATGTAATCTAACGACTTCTAGATTAGCACCACTACTATTTAACGTGGTTGCATACTGTACAAACACTAATAGATGAAGATTTGGGTCCTCGGTGGGATTTCCAGAGAACTGGTTCTGTTGTACGATTTGCACTAGAGATGGTTTCAGTTCAAAAGTGTTTTCCTGGATTTCATGTGGAACAATGCTTGAGTGCGGTTCATCCTGAGATGGAACTCCAAAATCCTTGAGCAGACGATTATTGATTTCAGCCATAGGTTCAAATATGGCTCTAAGTTCACATATTCAGCGTTTGATATGAATATAACTCTAGACTTCAGGGATCGGTTATTCTAACTCCTCTGCGTTAGAGCAAGTGTTAGGCATACAACCGGTAAAAATAAAATAAAATGCCTTAATCTATATGGTGTAACAATGGAGTTACGATGTTGACTATTAAAAGAATTTCCTCGGCAACGACGCCAAACACTTGATGTGTGCTTTCTTGTTTTCCTTCTCTTAGATGCTTTCCGCAAGTGCACAAAATGTATCGGAGTATAAACGTTTGTCGATCCCACAGGGAAATTATAGTCAACTTAATCGCTATCTATTGTCGCTATGTAAATTTAAGGCTTATCGGGTTTTTGATGAGAATGGGAATTAAAACGGAAAATTAAACAAGTTTGTTTATAAAAGCAATTAAAAGCGAGACTGGAATATGGCTTGTGTCAATCAATAGTACTCACACCTAAGTCGGATTGATTAATTGAATTGAGACAATATTTTTCTTTAATACGAAGAACCTCAATTTAAATGAAATGTTTGCGTTCGCTAAATCGAAACCTAGTTTTATTTTAAATTCTAAACTGTTGTTGTCGTGGTTCAACCTGCTAAACTATAAAACTCATAATTTTGAAAATTAAGAACTTATAATTAATTAAAAAGTCACTTTCGGGTGAAAAAAAAGATTTAAAGGTGATACTAATTATCACTCGTGTAGCACCAGAGTTCAGACTTACAGATGCCTGTTGTCGCATCACATTTATTCCTATAAACTCTATTTTTGAAAATGATTGTTTTTGCAATTTAAAATAACATTTATTGTTGCTCTTGATTAATTAAAATCTTACTTTTATTTTACATCTAAGATATAGGTTCATCTCTTTCGAAACGGAACCAGTATCTTTAATTTCTAACGTTTTGGCGGTAAATGATTCTAGTTTAAAATAATATAAAAATCAGTCCCAAAAAAATCCCAATTAAATTTAATATTTTCCAACTTAGATGCGAGTACTATCAAAACGACGGTCCTCACAATCTAGGTTCTAAACGGTTTAGCCGAACAGATTTGACGTAGTATACATGCAAAATAGAAACTTAAACATAATAATGATGATGAATACAAGTAGCACCAACAACAAGTATTGAATATATATGTGAAACTAGTAGATAATGATGATATATTAAATTTAAAATCAAAATAGTAACAATTGGAATGGATTAAACAATTAAAAATAACAATAATAATATTACGACTTAAAGTAAATAAATGCGGAAAAATTAAAGATGAAAATGCTTACTGAAAATAAACGCAATGCATAATTTAAGACTGAAAAACTTAAACGGAAGAACATCGAGAGTTAAAAATCAGCATTCATTAACAGTGGATGATCCAAGTACAAATAGATACTCCCAAATTCTGAAAACAATGGTGGGCTCATTGCCAGGTGTAAACAATTAAGCATTTTACAAAGTGAAATTATCTGCCTACTTGATACTAAGAAACTTGGATACTCAAAACCTAAATACTAACTTTTATATATATATATATATATATATATATATATATATATATATATATATATATATATATATATATATATATATATATATAGTATCATAAGCTGAATATGGGCTCAAATCATGTAGAGTTCGGTTGAGAGAATTAAATAGGAGTGGGAGAAGATTGGGCAACTTTTGTTGCTAAAATTTTGGACACGAAGTCCATGGCGAGCGTCATGGTATCATGGCGAACGTCATGAGTTTAAAATAGGGACGTGGCGAATGAAGGGCCCATGGTGAATGCCATGCCCCTGTGACGAACACTATAAGTTGAAAACATCCATTTTTTACTTTCTTCATATTGATGTGTTATTTTCTCCACTTTTGGCCAATTCTTCTTCATTTTCTCCTATGCCAACTCCTACTTGGAGAGTATATGTAACCCAATACCAATATAACACTACATATAGACATGAAATGGACATAAAATATATAAAAATGCATATGTATCGAGTCTAAAAATACTATAAGTTTCATGGTCATCACTTTCCTAGGAAGAAAACTTGTCTTGAGAATCATCACCAATATTGATGGTCTTCTAAAAACAACTTGCTGAAGAAAAATAATTGTTCCACTCTCGAGAACAACCCTTGAATCTTGATTTTGCTGAAGATTACATTGAACTTCCTTAAGAGGTTGGTAAATCCTATATGGGGTTTATGCATGTATGCTTTATGCATGATATGAAAGAAGAAAATGAAATGCATGAATATACCAGTTTATGCATTTTATGGATATCAAGCCCCGATTCCCCGATGCCTCTGGCTTGAATAATTTTGAAACCATGAAAATGGTTTGCAAAACTCTGATTTCTGCTCTGCATTCTGGCAGATTTCATGTTGATTCTTGCCTATGGAAGAATAGCGACTTCTGACTTGATCAGATCAAGATGATCATTAAGATGCTTCACACTTTGTGAACTAATCGTGCCCCACTCTGTTGGGCCTTTGAAGAAAACTTCCCTTGTAAAGGAAATTGACATTTGTTTTCCAAAATATGTTCATAACACGGCCTGCCCCAGTATTCTGAATACTGCGGCAACATGCCCCTAGTTGACTGACCTTTGGAGTGACGGGCTTTACGGTACCATGGGAGTGTTCTGCCTCAGTATGAGTCTTGGAGATACCTGCTGCATCTCGAAGTGATTGCCCTAGATTCATTGAACCTTAAAACAACTTGCACCAAGATGACTTCTTTTTGGAAGAATTTCCTTGATGCTAAGTGTTGACTTGTAAATAAAATTGTTTATTCAAAAAATGGTAATTTTAACACAATTCTCATGCAAAATTTTGAAATCGGTCTGTATTGGAATGATGGTGATATATAGTGATTAGATAACTGGATTACTCAAAGTGTGAAAGACAATGAGATAGGATACCAATATAGATGATTAGAAAGTATCTAGGAGTCAGTTTAACGCGGCCTTGTTAAGTATGCTTTCAAAATGAACCTTGCTTCAATTAGGTATGTTGAAGGTTGTAACGTGATCTGGTTCACGATATTTTGAACAAAATGATATGAGGCTCAAAATCTAATTTTTAATCCACCCTTTCTCCATGATGATCTTCAGTCCCATGTTCAGCTAATTCGACAAACGTATTCAATTTTTGAGAAAATTGAAGGTGTGGACATGATGGCTTGAGAACCAATAATAATCATTCATTTTGATGTCGAGGTCACCTGTTTGTTTGGTTATCACAAAATTTGATTCTATTGGAAACTTTGGTGACCCTTTGGTTCTTGATATGATGGTCACATATTTTCATCTTCTTTTCCTTTTTCTCTTTTCCCTAACTTTTTCCAGGACTGATTCTTTTGAACTTTCAGTCCACCGAGATGCCTAATTTTTGCCTAAGTTGCTTTTTAGGTGTTCGACTTAGCGGGCTTTTCCCCCCTCTACTTCCTCTTTTTTGGAAGATCATGACTGTCATGTTAGTGGTTATTTGACGAAGGATTATCTTCCTTATATCTCCGGTATTTGTGAATTGAAATATTGCCTTACATCATCAACAAAGTTATATTCGAAAGCATACTGCAGTAATTTCAGGTATTTTTATTTTCATCCTCCTCCCTCGAATTCTTGCTAAAAAAATAGTTTTATATATAAAAGTGAATGGGAGAAACATTTTTTCTTTTTAATATATATATGAAAAAAAGTGAATATGACATGATTGATTCAGAAAATGCATGATCACTTCATTAATATTATCATTGAAAGAAAATAGTAATACTTAAAATCAAATAAACATTCAAACATGCAAAGGAAATTACAAAATAGAATGAAATAACAAAATAATTACTAGCATTGAGGATGAGCTTCCTTGCTTTATTCATCAACTATCGATCTTTCCCGACCCACAGGTTGAGACCATCGTGCTCTTCAGCACCGATGTGACAATCCTTTGAGTCTTCTCTCTCAGATTCTTCATGAGGCACAACCTCTTTGGATCCATTCCATGTCTCCTCTGTGCTTCCACTTACATGGATGGTGATGTTGTAGCTCCATTATGTGGGGTTGTTCACCATATTTGTAAAATTTGTAAATGACAATATCTTTTAATAAATCAGCTTTTATACCCTGTACTTAAAGGCTTTGCAATCCTCTGTGGTATGCCCTGGTGATCCATCATGGTACTCACATATAGCATCGTGTTCAAAGTTGGGTGGGTACATCACCAATGGCTTAAGATTATGGGGGAACACTAGAGATATTTGAATCAACTAAGGAAGCAATTTAGTGTACGTCATTGGAATTGGATCAAACAAAGGTGGCCTTTGAGGACCTGTCTGGTTGTGATTGTAATTTTGGTTCTGACCTTGTTAATACTACTGAGGTGATGGTTGTTGATATTACTGAGGAGCTCGTGGCTGATACGGTTGAGGAGCTCTTAGTCGATATGGCACTTGAGCTGGAAATAGATCCCGAACAGCTTGTGGATAAGGTATAATAGGGTATTGTGCAACTGATATGTACGAGTATGGATAGTAAGACATTGGGACTGGTACCCTATGTTATGATTTTCCTCTTTGAGAGGAGATCGCATTTGCCTCGTATTCATTCTTTTTATACTTGTTGAAGGGTTTCCTCGCTCCAGCCTGGTTGTTGGAGCCTCCTTGAACCTTTCCACTCTCTAAACCTTATTCCACTTTTTCACCAACAATCACCATGTCAGAGAAACCTGTAGACACACTAATGATCACTCTTTCATAGTATTGGCCCTGCAAAGTGTTGGTGTAAGCCCTAGAGGCCAATACTTTTGGTACTTGTATCGAATTATTTATTAATAACAAAAGGCTTTTTCTTTATTATGTTTGTCTAATAAAGTACCTAGAATAGACAGTCCGTTTAATGTATCAAGTGTGACTTAATCATGAGATCACATTAAACATAAGGACACTATTCTTAAAGTATCCATAGTCGAGCTTTATTGTGAAGTGGGATAACATTAAAGCATTAAGACTATTATGTATATAGACTGATGATCACATCTCATGGATCAATAGATAAGGAGTTATCAAGTCTTAAACATAAGTATGAATATTAAGAGTAATATTTATACTGGATTGACCCACTATGAGAATACTATATAGAATGTTATGCAAAGTGTCATAAGTTATTCTCATGGTGATAATGGTGTATACCACCCTTCGACCTGAAACCACTATAGACCATAGATGTAGAGTCGAGTGCCTTATTGCTGATCAAACATTATCCGTAACTAGATGACCATAAAGACAGTTGATGGGTACTCCACGAAGCATGCTAAGGGACATGAGTGACCTAGATGGAATTTGCCCATCCTGCGTAACAGGATAAATGTCTATGGACCCAATATTGAACTGGACAAGGATGACACGGTCTATGCCTTGTGTTCAATATAGACATAAGGGCAAAAGGGTAATTATACATATAATTATTATCATAGAAGGATTTGTCAGATCACATGACATTTTTCGTGTCTTGGGTAGCAGTGATGTGTTGCTAGATACTGCTCACTGTTTATTATGTTAAATACGTGATTTAATATAATTTCCAATGCCGCGAAAACCTACAGGGTCACACACAAAGGACAGATTGATGAGATATAGAGTAACTAAGGAATACCGTAAGGTACGGTGCCCTTAAGTGAATTGTAGAACATCGTAAGGTATGGTGTACTTAAGTAAAATACAAAATATGGTAAGGTACCACACGCTTAAGTGATTTTGGCATATTATAAGATATGGGCCATATACACTTGAGTGGGCTTTTTAGCTTGCAGCCCACACAAGTGGTTCTATAAATAGAACCCTTGTGTAGAAGCATTAGTGCAGTTGCACTTTCGTTTCTCTCTCTCTCTCTCTCTCTCTCTCTCTCTCTCTCTCTCTCTCTCTCTCTCTCTCTCTCACTCAAAGCCTTCATTCGTAGCAGCTAGCACTGAGATTGAAGGAATCTGTTCGTGTGGACTGAGTAGAGGCGTTGTCATTGTTCAACGTTCGTGATCGCTCCGTAGATCTGCATCAAAGGTTACAATCGCCACAAGAGGTAACGATTCTATCACTGATCATGCTCATTCGTAAGGATCATTAAAGGAGAAATTTTAAATTCCGCTGCGTTTTGGATCGCCCTTCTCCTTCAGTGGTATCAGAGCCACTTACGAAACCATGCATCTGATAGCTGTTTATTTTCTGTATTTTCTGTATTAATACGATTAAAAGACAGAATGAATCAAAGAATAAACGAGTAATTAAATTGAGATCGCTCAAGTTATATATATGATATATGTAATCCTGATGCAAAATACGGTATATATGATATACTGTTTCTGTTTCATTCATTCAAATACTTAATAGTTATTTTCCTTTGAGCGATCAATGGTCGTTTGCTTCTTGATCCGACATTAGTATGGTGAAGCAATGACGTATTGATCAATCATACTGAATCAACAATCGAGATGTGTTTGACGGTCTGAAATTGGTGCATTAGGGTTAATGACGGCACAAGGGTTCTGTTGTCAAAGAGTTATGCGATTAGGGTTGTGAGTGCGCAAGAGTTGTGCTTTAAAGTATCAAGTGTTGATGCGAAAAACAACGTCGATTTCAAATGAATTGTTCATTAAAATTTTTGGCCAGGGGTTCCACCCCTTCAACCCTGCAAGGGGCGCTCCCCTTCAACCCCGCAAGGGGCGCTGCCCCCTTGACCCCCGTCCGCTGACCGGGCAGCGAAACACCCGTTCCCGCTGACCAGGCAGCGGACCCCCGGCTAACT
Source organism: Lathyrus oleraceus (assembly GCF_024323335.1). Classification (NCBI taxonomy): domain Eukaryota; kingdom Viridiplantae; phylum Streptophyta; class Magnoliopsida; order Fabales; family Fabaceae; genus Lathyrus; species Lathyrus oleraceus. Next base: position 64,365,995 of record NC_066583.1, read on the forward strand.
CTGCGTAGTGTGATCGTTCGCCGAAATTTAATTTGGTTTTAATTAATTAAAAGAATTAAAATTATTAATAATAATGTGTTTATTATTATTGTCTTGTGGTGATCGGTTATGGCCTTAGTTTTCCTTTATTTTGTTTTGGGTTTTTTAAATACGACTTGCGTGTTGTGTCTCTCTTTTGATCTCATAATGTAACTTCTTTTCTCATCTCACTCCCTCGCATGTAAAACGAGTTTATTTTATGTAATGTAATGTTATGAAGAAAGAGAAGAATTCAATATCAAAGGAGGACAACCTTGAAGATCTTGCTTGGAGAAGCTTAGATCGTTATTAGGTTAGCTTAGGTTCTCTCATTGGCTTGGGAGAACAATTGCGCCAGGGGCCATAATTGTTTCATTATGTATGTATGTTGATGCATGTGAGAGACGATGTATATGATAAATAAGCCGGTGAGATCAGAATAATTACAAATTCCCTCAAATTAAATATTAAGTTTATGCTTTCCAAGTTTTAGCACTCATCAAGACTAGTATCGGATAATGTAGGTTTCGCATACGCGAGGTGCATGTTCTATATTAGTAAGGTGCGATGGGATAATTGTAATATCCAATTGCTAAAACAATGGGTCAAACTTAACTAAACAAATTATAATAATATTATATATGTCTAGAAGCAAGAGTTGGAAATGATCCATATGATGGATTGGAATAAGGAGTTATTCACCCAACTAAAATATTCGAGAGTTGTATTATATACAATTGGAAGGAGTTCCTACCTAAATAACCTAGTTTTGTGTAATCCGCCTACGCGGACTTAAAGCAAAGTGAAATATGGATCTCGACCCACTAGAAAATCTTCTAACGGGATTTTCCGAATCAAATGGTGAGGGTCATTTGTTTTTAGTAAAATAGTGGGAGCATATTTAATTAAAGGCCTAATTAAATATGTTATTGATACTTATATTTTCATTATTTTCATGTAGATTACCATGACAACAAACACCTCTAACAAAATTTTGCGATCAATCCTTGACAAGGAAAAATTGTCTCGGACAAATTTTCTGGATTGGCACCGAAATCTGAGGATTGTCCTCAAACATGATAGAAAGTTGTATGTCTTGGAGAAACCTGTTCCTGAAGAGGAACCTCCTAGTTCTGCACCTAAGGCAGAAAGAGATGCTTATAAGAAGCATGTCGATGATGCCAATGAAACTGCTTGTCTCATGCTAGCTACCATGAACTTAGAGTTGCAAAAGCAACATGAGAACATGGCAGCGTTCGATATGATCGAACACCTCAAGATGCTCTATCAAGAGCAAGCAAGGCATGAAAGGTTTGAAGTTTCAAAAGCCCCTTTTCAAGGCAAGTTAGCTGAGGGATCCCTTGTAGGTCCCCATGTGCTCAAGATGATTGGGTATGTGGAAAACCTTGAGAGGTTGAGTTTTCCCCTCGGAAAGGAACTTGCGACTGATTTAATCTTGCAATCGTTGCCAGATAGATTCAGTCAATTTGTCCTAAATTTCAATATGAATGATATGGACAAATCTCTTCCTGAACTTCTAGCCATGTTAAGAACTGCTGAGCAGAATCTGAAGTCAAAAGGGAAGTTCATTCTGATGATCGGAAATGGAAAGAGACAGAACAAAAGGCCCACCAAGCAGGGTGATAAAGGGAAAGGCAAGGAAGTTGCCAAACCCAAACCCACTATTTCTGCTTTGAAGCCTAGTGGAGGCATAACAAAAGAAGGCACATGCTTCCATTGCGGTAAGACTGGACACTGGAAGAGAAACTGCCCAAAATACCTGGAAGATAAGAAGAATGGAGTAGAGACTTCAACTTCAGGTATTTTTGTTATTGAAATTAATTTATCTACTTCTGTATCATGGGTATTAGATACTGGATGCGGTTCTCACATTTGTACCAATGTGCAGGGACTAAAAAGGAGTAGAGATTTGGCAAAAGGTGAAGTTGACCTACGAGTTGGCAATGGAGCAAAGGTTGCTGCTTTAGCCGTAGGAACTTATGTATTGACTTTACCTAGTGGTTTAATAATTCAGGTAGAGAACTGTTATTATGTACCTGCAATTAGCAGGAATATTATTTTCGTTTCTTGTTTGGACAAGTTTGGTTTTTCATTTATAATAAAGAACAGTTGTTGCTCAATTTATTTGAATGATATATTCTATGCTACTGCACAAATGAACAATGGACTATATGTCCTTGATCTTGAAATGCCTATTTATAACATTAATACTAAAAGGATGAAACCTAATGAGTTAAATCCAACTTACCTTTGGCATTGTCGATTAGGCCACATAAATGAGAAACGCATTTCCAAACTCCATAAAGATGGACTCTTGGACTCTTTTGATTATGAATCATATGAGACATGTAGATCTTGTTTAATTAGAAAGATGACAAAGTCTCCATTCACAGGAAAAGGTGAAAGAGCTAATGATCTTTTGGCCCTCATACATATTGATGTATGTGGACCACTGAACATACCAGCCAGAGGAGGTTTTCAGTACTTCATCACATTTACTGATGATTTCAGTAGATATGGTTATGTGTATTTAATGAAACATAAATCAGAGTCATTTTAAAAGTTATGTGTATACCACCCTTCGACCTGAAACCACTATAGACCATAGATGTAGAGTCGAGTGTGTCGCATACGCGAAAAACAACCGGCGGGAAAAGACACAGAGCCGCCACCGTGCGTTATTTATCCCAAAGGAGGGAAAGGAAACGCTCGAAGTAAACCTGGAAAGGAAAGGAATGGTCTTACGACCAGAGATTGCAAGGATCGGGAGTCGGTTACGCAAGGGGAAGGTATTAGCACCCCCTCACGTCCGTCGTACTCGACGGGATCCACGCTCAGAAAGGATAGAAAAAGATTGTTAAATAACTGCTCAAAGAATGCACACACACTGGAATGAAACACAGGTGAAAGACGGAGAAAGCGGACACGTAGTTTGTCAGACACAAACATCAGAGTCGACGTAGTTCGGGGGAACGGGAAACATGCTCTCTAGAACATCGCATCCTATGCATACGTATCTTCTCTAACCAGAGTAAGAATCAGAGCACTCGTAGCTCAGCTAACGCACGCCGAAACAAAACACTGAAACAGGGACGCTGAGACGTCAAACGAAACACACAACTGGAAACGGAATGTCAATCGCTGGGCTTACATCCGACTCCACAAAAGAAACACAACCGGGAAACCGAAGGCCAATCGCTGGACTTACATCAGACTCCAAACAAACGAACACACACGGGAAACCGACTGCCAATCGCTGGACTTACGTCAGACTCCAAGCACACACACAAGAAGAAGAAGGGTCTCGATTGCAACTAGGGCAAGAGAAAGGGAAGGCCTCAATCGCAACGAGGGTGAGAGATAAGGATCACAGTTAATTGTTAGTCAAACTCGACAAGACATCGCATCTCGTGCCTACGTATCTCATCTGGACATGAGAATCAGAGTTGCCGTATTTCGGCTAAACTATTTCTGTTTGTTCTGTGTTTTTTATGTGAACAACGTTACTATGCAATCTACCGGATGCTCGACCTTTGGAGACTTACTCACCTGTAGTAGAAGGAGTTAACGTGTCCTTAAGAGGGGATAATGTTTGTTTGTGTTTTTAGGAAAGCTCACGCAAGAAAGGAAGTCCTAGACGAAGGAACCGTGCTACCTTAATTGACATGAAAACGAGACTACGCGAAGTCTATCAAACCTAGGGGATACAATCACACCACACAAACACATACAACATGAAGTAAACACACCAACAAGGGCCTCAAGCATCAAGGCTGGGCTTTAGTCAAGGGGTCATATCAACCTCGACAAACAAGCCAACTGGAAAGGGAGTCTGAGGCTCTTAACCACTGACATTGACCGTCAGGGTGAGCAGATGAAAAGGTAATGAGGGTAAGACCTCATAGCTCCTAACCCGGGCCTGGGTGAGCTCAAGACAATGAAAGTGTGGGAGTCCAGAATGAGGAACTCTATTCCACATGACTGACACAACAAGATTTTGGGTGTTTATTCAAAATGCATCAGCACGTTGTGCGAGCAAGATGAATGACTCAACTGAATAGCAGGGGATGGGTTGCACATCCCTTATATCTGCCAATGCCTCTTCACTTAGGAGGTCTTTGAAATACATGGCACAAAATTAAACAATCACAAACATTGCCTCTTAAGGAGGGCTTCAGACAGGTGCCTGCCAAAGATAGCAGGTCTTCTAGACTACATGGAGTTAAAGAGATTACCTAAGTGGTATGCCAACCACAAGTAAAGCAAAGCAACTCAAGCAATGAGTTAAAGCTACTAAAGTACCTGTAAAAAAGTCAAACCAGTCAATACTATGTTCAGACAAACCAAATAAACAGTCAACAGTAGTTTCCAATATACACCACAAGTCAAGCTTTATGACTCAAGAATTCAAGTGATTCCACCATACTCCATGAACCTACAACATAAAGGATTAGTGCACAAAGTAATTTGCATCTCATGAAGTGAGATTACATCAATCATTAGGGCTTTAAGCTTGAACCTGAAATGCAAAGCTTAAAAAGTGAGTACAAACCACTAGCACCAAGGCTAGGGTCAAAGGCAAAGTAAACAGTCAAAACAACAACCAATTCTCAACATGTAGCACATTTATTCTATCATGAACATGTCCTAAAAAGGACCAAACCAAAAGCATTAAGCAAAATCATTTTATGAGCAAGATATGGCAAGGCAAGCGAAAGGTGCATACAATTGGTCATCAAGAATCAAAATTTCAAATCAAAACAGAAATGAATCAAACAATTCTGGAAATTTTTATGAGCATACAACATGTCCAACACAATCGCCATGCCAAAAATTAGAATCAACAGAGATCAATTGGCAAGGAAATGAAAATGAATAAGATCAACATCAAATTGTGTGACACACATTGTCACACCTAAAGTCCATGTGTCCCAAACAGAGAAGGAAATTTCAAAAAATGCCAAATAAAATCTCACAAATCATGCATCATGTTGTCAATCATCAAGTAAAATTTCATGGCATTTGGACAAGTACTGAGCATTTCACACCAATTTGAATGAGGCAAGGCATAATTGTGTACATGTTCAAACAATTCAACACCATAAAAAATCCAGAAGAGATAAAATCATGAAATCACGACCATAAAATAATAGACACTTCAAGGATCATGTAGAAAAAAAAATGGAATTATTTGGATCATCAAGCTATTTTTTATGATTTTTTGAATGAGCATGCATAAAACGAAATAAAAATTGAAAAGCATGGAAAATAATGTTGAAATGAATTGGAAATAGGAAATGCTATCAGGCAGGTTCGAGCCAGGGACACTCCAAAACGCATCCGTTTTGGGACAAGGAAACAATAGGGAGCGAAAATGCTTTCGTTGGGGATCGAAGTGAGGAGCGTCCCTAAACGTTGCGCTTCATTTAAGGAGGTGGCAAGCCACCTCAGGTGGTCAACAGCCACGCGTGGAAGGTCAAACGGACTCCAGCCTATCAATTGGCCAACAGGCGTGCTCGCGTGGCACAACTGGACAAAACCCTAGCCAGCTCACATTAGTTGCAGGCGACGGCGCATAGGGTGGAAACCACCGTCTTCTTCATGAAGACGGTGGAGGAACAGTAACAACCTTCAAATTTTTTTCCAGATTTTTGAAATGAATACATCATTGGAAAGCTCATAACATGTAGATCATAGATCCATCACTATTTTGGCCAAAAACATCATGGATAATGAGAATCGAAGGGAAACATCTAAGCATATCAAACTTTAAATCATCATATCACAGCCAATACTCAACCATTTCACATGAAATTTAGATCAGATTAATCAGCATAAGAAGATCTATAAGTCTAGGCACATAAAAAGAAGAAAAGTGAAAGTCGAAATTCACCTTGTTTGAAGAGCAACGACCAAAACAGTGTCCTCAAGGCTTCAAGCTTTCTAGATTCACCTCCTTTGAGCTCCACTGAAGTTAGATGCAAAAAATGGCACGTGAAAAGACCTGAATCAAGCTCAATTTGAAACCTCCATTAATGCCTTCAAGCTTGTGGTATGCACGAATTTGAGAGGAATTCCACCAAACACACGTTGAATCATGCTCAGTAGCACTCCATACTCATGATTATGCAAGAAAAATCAAGGTTTATGTGTAGAATTTTGGAAAATCAAGAGAGTGAAAATTGAGAGTGAAAGAGGATTCTAGATCTGAAACTTTGTGTAATGAGCAAGACAGTTACCATTAAGCTTATATATCATCTCCTAATTACTCTGAAATTATAATTAGGCCAAGGTTAATGGAAATTAGCAAGATATAAGGTGTATGCACCAAATTTCAATTTCACCTTATGCATGGCAATCCCACGTGAACAGTGCACATGCACCATTCAAATACTCTTAAAATTACCCCATGCACATGTTGGAATGGTTAAAAACTCATATGATGTACCAATTTTAAATTCATGGTTTTCCTTCCAAAAATCACATGTATGGCCAAGTGATTATGTGAATAAATTTCATGCCATGTAATGAATGATTTGGAAAATATATGTCATGAGGAGCATAATGCAAAAAGAGGCATTCCATTTGGAGTTTTGGTTCAAAAGATATGGCTTGTTGAAGTTTCATGCATACTTTGCAGTCAATGGATCATAACTCCTTAACCATTCATCAGATGCTCATGATCTTGGACTTTTTGGAAATGGGAGAGAAAGATCTTCAACTTTCATATTGGACAAAATTTCATTTGAAGCTTCTTTGATGTTGGAAAGTCAAGTTAAAGTTGGTCCAAAAACTTGCCATTTTTGGAAACTTGAAATTACAGGTCACTTTCCATTTTTGGAAACTTTTGATCTGGCTTCAAATCCTTCAAGATAAGTGTTTGACATGATGAATAAACCTCTTTTGGACAGGAATGAAGGGTCTCAAATCATTTCTCCACCTCATAGCCCTCAATTGACTTTCAGTTGACTTTTGTGGGCCTCTGATGACTTGGACATGTACTGATGACCTTGAGCCTCTAACACTTGGTCAAGTTACTTCAAAATTAACCTTGATTCATGTAAGCTCTCTGGAATACTCTCATGGCCTTCATCTCAAGGAAATGCTTGGTCTCTTGCGCTGGTGAATCCTCTTGCTGCCATTTCTAGTTGCCAAGATGCAATGCAATATGCCATGTTAATGTGATGTTAATGACCTAAAAATGAAATGTATGCATGAATGGGGGGTGCAAATTTGAGGTGTTACAGAGTGCCTTATTGCTGATCAAACATTGTCCGTAACTGGATGACCATAAAGACAATTGATGGGTACTCCACGAAGCATGCTAAGGGACATGAGTGACCTAGATGGAACTTGCCCATCCTACGTAACAGGATAAATGTCTATGGGCCCAATATTGAACTGGACAAGGATGACACGATCTATGCCTTGTGTTCAATATAGACATAAGGGCAAAAAGGTAATTATACATATAATTATTATCACATAAGGATTTGTCAGATCACATGACATTTTCGTGTCTTGGGTAGCAGTGATGTGTTGCTAGATACCGCTCACTATTTATTATATTAAATACGTGATTTAATATAATTGCCAATGCCGCGAAAACCTACAGGGTCACACACAAAGGACAAATTGATGAGAGATAGAGTAACTAAGGAATACCGTAATGTACGGTGCCCTTAAGTGAATTGTAGAACATCGTAAGGTACGGTGTACTTAAGTAGAATAGAAAATATGGTAAGGTACCACACGCTTAAGTGATTTTGGCATATTATAAGATATGGGCCATATACACTTGAGTGGGCTTTTTAGCTTGCAGCCCACACAAGTGGTTCTATAAATAGAACCCTTGTGTAGAAGCATTAGTGCAGTTGCAATTTCGTTTCTCTCTCTCTCTCTCTCTCTCTCTCTCTCTCTCTACTCAAAGCCTTCATTCGTAGCAGCTAGCACTGAGATTGAAGGAATCCATTAGTGTGGACTGAGTAGAGGCATTGTCATTGTTCAACGTTCGTGATCGCTCCGTAGATCTGCATCAAAGGTTACAATCGCCACAAGAGGTAACGATTCTATCACTGATCATGCCCATTCGTAAGGATCATTAAAGGATAAATTTTAAATTCCGCTGCGTTTTGGATCGCCCTTCTCCTTCACAAAGTACCCATGAATATATCAATCAATTCATGGTCTATTAGAGGCGGATGCACTCTTGCAGCCATTTCTCTCCAACATTATGCATATTCCTTAAAGGATTCACTTCCTTTTTGGGACATATTCTGGAGTTGGGTAAGATTTGGAGCCATGTCCGTGTTGTATTTTTATTGTTTTGCAAATGCATTAGGCAACTCAGTCTAATCACCTACATTGTTGTGCTTCAACTATATATACCATTCCGTAGACGTTTCAGTCAGACTGTCTTGAAAATAGTGAATCATGAGTTTGTCATCCCTGGCATATGAACCAATCTTTTTGCAATACATTTCCAAATGGATATTTGGACATCTGAGGCCTTTGTACTTCTAAAACTATGACACTTTAAATTTAGGGGGAATCACCATATCAGGCACTAGACATATTTCTAGAGCACTCAAGCTGGTTGAATTATTCCCCTTCATGGCTCTCATTTTTTTTTTGCCAAGGCGTGACACATTTGTATAGCTTCAGAATTCCGAGTAGCTACAGGATTGACCACTGGAGAAACCCTTTGATAATTCTACATTTCGTACTCATTTTGGATCTATTCATTAGTGCGAGGAATGGGGATTTAATTGATAACAAATGACCTTTATGCAAAAAATCCATCGGCGAACCCAGAAGTATGTACAGGCTGAGGCACATGAGTTCTTTCAGGAGGAGGAGTGAAACCAAGAGGAAGATCGTAAATCACGGGATTGGGAACAGGAACTGAAGGTCCTGATTGGAGATTAGGCCATTGAATAAGAGCGTCATTCCTTGCAGCAGCGACAACACAAGCTTCCTCTTCCCTTTTAGCTAGAGTTGTATAGCCTCAAAGATCTGATCGACTTTGCTTTTAATTGAGTCGATTTCCATAGTGATAGCAATTTTCTCTTCCTTAACTTGATCCATTACTCTTCTTGTGTTGAAGCGAGTAACGCGGGTATGTCAAGGAGTTAACTTGAATTATCTAGAGGCGGGGGAGATGAAATGAGTTTTTTGTTTGTGAAATGAGGTGCATGATGCACATTTAGGGCATGTGGATGCATAATTTTGTTTTTGATATGCAAAAATATAGTGCCATGCCACATATGGATGCAATAAAATGCCATGTGCAGGTAACGATGTGGGGTAACACTGGTAACAACAAAATAACCTAATTTATGTAGGCCTTATACGTCGGGGTAGTTATAAGTTTGTGTACCCATGAAATCCACTCACCAGGTTAGCTCTAAAAATTTGGATAAATGGGTTCTTAGAGTCGCAGACCTTAATTAAAATTTCGCCATGAACCGGACAAAACATTTTATAACAAGTTCATGAAAAAGATCTACTTTATGCAAGGTCTTTGCATTGATCAAACAAGGTGTGCTCCTTGTGGATCAATACTACACAACCACCATAGATGGAACGAGTTCTAAAAGGTCCTTAAAGTCATTGGTCATAATTGAAGTTCTGCCAACGAGCAAACCGTTTTATGACGAACTCGACAAAAAAGATCTACTCAAAGTTGGGTCTTCGCGTTAGTCATACAAGGTGTGCTCCTTGCGAATTAACACTACACAACCACCTCCTAACTTATGTTCATTCTCTTTTTTTCCCTCAAAAATCTCGGGAAGAGAGCCCCACCCAAGTAAAAATTCCTAATGCCCATACATAAATATACATAAAAATATGAAATGCGATAAATAAAAAATAAAGGAAATAAACAACCAAAGAAAAATAAACAAACAAATCTAACACACACAAAAATCTAATCAAACTAGGGTGGACTCACTTAGAAACAAAAGTCCTCAGTAGAGTCGCAACGTGAAAAATACCCGAGCGTAAGGAACACTCGAATATAAACAAAATAGAGCCTCCACCAAACTTTATTTATTCCTAAAAAGGAAAAGGGAAAATATGGATAAAATCCACATAAAAAAAACAAAAAAAAAATGGTCGTCGCAACCAAATCGGGTTCGGGAGTCGACTATGTAAGGGGAATGTATTAACACCCCTCACATTCGTTGTATTCAACGGGACCCATTTAGTTAGTTTCATGTAAGAGTGTTAGCATGATATTGGTTTACGGTCTTCTACTTATCGAGTGGGAAAGGAGAAAAGAAGAACATTTTTTATTAAAGGGGTGTTTTTTAACATTAATGTGTCTGACAAGAATTCTCAATCCTTCTCCTACGTATCTCCAGGTGTTATGGAGAACTCAAGGCTATGTAGTTCTACTCTGAAAGAATTATTGGGTTGATTGCTTTTAAGGAGTGACGCTTAGATCACATTTGAGCAGTTAAACCCTTACTTATTGCTCTCTCTTAGAGGCTGAAGTCTTTGTTTGTTTCACATTGAAATGACTGTACCATACTCGTTTCTAAAAAACTTTTCTTAGTCGCACAAGGGTGGAAAACAAGTTTGATTGGTTAAGCCGCTTTTATCATGATGATTTGATCTTTATGGAAGGTGATTAAACATTTGAGCAGAGGTGTGCACCAAGTGCGCATTTACTCTGGGTATGCATGGATGTGTCTCATTGTGCCCTTATTCCAAGTTTGTTTAATGTATTTTTGATTTGAAAGACTAATAATCATTTTGAATCTGGTGTGCTCTGAACGCTCGACCATCAAGGGGTATAAAGAGATGTGCATCTCTTGGTACTTTGTCTTTCAATTTTATTACAAAAAGTTTTGCACCAACAACTTGACGTTGGATCAAGTGTTGCAAGTTGATTATAAAAATAATTTGGATTAATCGAGGGAGATACTCAACTTTGCATTCATTTTGGATTTGATTTTGGAAAAAAAGACTGGTCGTTGGACCGAGTGTTTATTTTTTGTTCTTTTTCTAAAAATTGTTGATTTTAATCTTTGAATTAACAATCAACTAACACAATAAGAATAAATAAAAGTGATAACCTTATTATACATCACGGGGATGAGAGTTTGTCGAATAGAGATATAATACAATAATTAACAATACAAGCTCAAAAGACAATTGTAAATAAAAAATCTCATTGTAAGAAGGCCTAAGAGAAAGTCAAGGGACCCGGAATAAAATCAGAAATTTGAACTACATAATTTAGCACTATGTTAAAAAATCGTAAAACGATTTATGTAGGAATCACCATATCCGAGGTCGGTCAACAAAACTCTATGCGTTTAAGCAATTTCTGAAGTTAAATTGAACTTTTAACTTTGAAATTGCAATTCATTTGTGAAAAACCGACGAGAAAAATAAATCAGATTTTTTTCATATCAATTTAAAATAAATAATTAATCAAATAAATAATAAAATGACA